>NC_058340.1:34858180-36108180 GCF_905475395.1 Chrysoperla carnea | reverse complement strand
TATACTTATATAATAAAAGGTGTATTTTACGCTTAAGTAAATTTATTATATATTTATCGATTTTAACTTTTAAATTGAATGTTTTGTTTTGTTTAAAACAACAACAACTACACAAATCTCTTGTATGTGTATTGGTTTGGAAAAATACAATCTTTTTAATTAAATTAAAATAGTTAAACAGAAATAAACAGAGTGATACAAAATTTATGTTTGGTTAGCTAAAAGAATGAAAGGTTTTGAAGATCTGGGAAAGTGCGTGCATTCAAGGATTATAATCCACATTTTTTTGTCAGAAGTTGAAACTAAAAAAACACTGACGAAAAGAAAAACCATTCGTTGAATGTTTGAATATGAAACTGAAATACATATCTATTACAAGTATTAAAATATAGAGTGCCTTGACATAGATTAATCCAAGATAATAAATGAGAACTCGAGATATTTCGAAATAAATCTCGATTTTTGCCCCAATTTCCTAGATCAGTTTTTTATATTTTATAAATACGTATTTCGACTACCAAGTAGTCATCATCAGTATGAAATAGCTAATCGTAATTACCCTTATTATGTATGTTACTCGTTGCTAATTTGGTGGCGGAGTGCAGTCGAAATACGTATTTATAAAATACAAAAAACTGATCTAGGAAATTGGGGCAAAAATCGAAATTTATAGATTAATTGAATTATAACCTTCTTATATTCAAATCACGCAGAACAACCACGTAAAATACCTCGATGACATCCAGCGTTCTAGAGAAGAAAGTAAATCTTTTTCAAATGGCGTTTTCAAGCGGTTTAGAGATGGTATAATGTAACGATTGTAGCCAGTGTTTATACAAACTGCATAAGGTTGTGATGGCTTTGTGCCATATTATCAACATTATAGAAAGAATATAACATGAACCCACTCAAATACGATCGTCTTAGTAAGCCCACGATTATGTGCTTTATAACCACTTTATTTAGCAATGTAAACCATAAAAAATTTTTAATTAAATTAATTTTAAAATCTTTGACCTATTTTATATTAATTTTATACAACAAAAAGTATAATTTTGTTTGCTTGTTGGTACTAAATTTTTGTGATAACAGCACTGAGCTTCCCACTATAACAATGTTATACACATTGCAGCAATTTTATATATCATTCGAACATGCAATAGTTAACTACAAGAAAAAAATAAAATAAATTCTTCCCTAGAAAAAATAGGTTTAGTATGTACAAAACGATATGTCTGTAGGTATGTATTTAATGGTTACAAGTAAAATTATTCAAAACAGTACAATAATCATAATATAGGTTTTTTTATTACATAAAATTATAAACTCATTAAAAAATTTCCTGGATTTCAACAAACATTAAGTGTACAGGAAATTTTACCTATTTTTCATATAGTGTATCAAAATTTTATTTTTAAATTAAAAAAACTGACCATAGGAAAAATATTGACTGTGATAGAAGAACTATGAAAGTGGGCATGGGCGAATATTATCAGCTTTAAACCGAGGGTAAAAAGGGAAAGGGTATTAATGCAGTTAGACCAAAGAAAGATTGATAAACTAAGGGTTTATTATCTATTAAGTAAGATATAAGGCAACTACAGCAAAGAGTACAAGATAGAGGAGAAGGCTCCAATTACTGGCAATGTTAAAAAAGAGTCTACAAGTTCCACTGCCTACTGTGGTAGCGTCTAGCCATAAACGCTTTTCACGCCCATAATTTTGCTTAACAAAATTATGTTAGCAGAGCGTAGTTTTACGCTTTCACTGCGCCACTGTGCTCTGTGTAATAATATCGTAATAACATGTACCGATTTTGTTACAAGTACAGTAGTATTTACAGGATACAAATTACTAGATGACATTCGTGCCTGTACCCGCGATCTTCTCTTTTGTCTTATTTTCTTTGAGCTAGACTTAATAGTGTCACGTTTTTATTTACACAAATAGTCCACCTGCAAATAGATTCAAGGCTGAGTTGCCATGAACATCTTAAATACACATTCTGGTAGTTATAAAGAGAACCATGGAAGTGGAAAGATTGTCAATTAGTAGTGGAAAAGGACGATGTAAAAATATGACATCCCAAAGTTAAAAAACGATGCTGTGTTTTCTAAACTTTCAAATGAGATGAAATTGCTTTCGGAGTTTTAACATAATACAATGAAAAAATTAATCATAGAAAATTATATTCGATAATTCGAGAATTATACCGCCATCTTCGAGTATGTCAAAAGGCTTTATTGACAAATACGTCTCGCAATTGGCTCAATTTAAGCCAAAATGCCTCCAAGAATTTTTGAATTTAGTAACAAAACTGCTTTAATTTTCTATCTGAAACCATGTATTTTAGCTAATGAAGATTTGAGTTCTTGAATTCTCCAGAAGCTGCACTAAAAAACAGAGATTTTGTTGAATAGTTTATTTGTAGAACTAGATATTTTGATTTGATACAAGTACAATGTTTATAGAAAGAATATAATATGAACCCACTCAAATACGATATTATCTGATATTATGATCATGATATGATAAGATATGATAATAATATGAATATTATAACAATGTATTATAGGAACCTATCTTGCTACAATGCAAGGGAAGGTGTAATACCAAGACTCACAATTTACATTTCTAAAGCCTTTTTTTTAAATATCATAATGAAAATTATATATCGACAAAAACGTGTGAGTTTTGGTACAATGAAGTGTGTTAAACCTCCTCCACATTCTCGCAAAATAGCAGGTAGTCGGGAGGAATGAGAATGTGTGTCCTATCTCTTGTCAAAGACAACATGAAGCACCCAGACGATTGCTGTTGTGATTTTTGTAAAGCGTTGTTAATTTCTTAACTTAACTTGTTAACTCACCATTAATCATTGATTTACATTGAGATTGATTCCATATGCAATGGTCGGCTTGTAAATAGACATTAGAAATGCTGTCATTTAAAAACAATATTTGTCGAGAAACTAAATAATTCAATGATATTAAATCATTGTATTCTAGGCACTACATTTTACCTCACAATATATATTTTATAAATACACAGATACACGAAATGATGAAAGAGAATAGATTCCAATTCAAGTGAATATTCAATATTCATGTTCGAGTGAGTAGACTTACATATACAACGTATATTTTGCATAGAGAAGTGTATATGTCACAGTCAAAAGTGCTTTTAATTGAAAAAAAAAATGTAAAAATACTTTTTACTGCACAGGTTGGTATAGTAGTTTTTCCTTAAAGTTATTAGTCAATAGTGCTTTTGATTGTTTTGTGGTCAAAACCAGTTTTAATCCCTAGAGGTTAACCGTTATGAATAACCCAGTATTAAATAAATCTGGTCAAAACAACTCGGTCATTACAACTTCGATAAAAAACATTCGGCACAAAAACAACCTGGTGCCAAAACAACTCCGGTCAAAACAATTCCGTACAAAAACAAATCAAGTCAACAAGTTGACCATACCTTAAATCCTCTGATTCACGAAGGAGTTATGATCGGACTTGTTTTGGCACCGGGTTTGTTTTTGTATCGAGATTTATTGGAGTTGTAATGACCGAGTTGCTTTTTTATAGTTAGTCAAAACTACTTTTGGCAAGCTTCATTGGGCAATAGTACTTTTGACGTTTATTTTAGTCAAAAGTACTACTTTCAATGATTTTGCCAGTTTATAGTATTTTTGACCGATTAAGTGTTTTAGCTGTAACATATATATACTGTGGTATAACATTTTGATATTCCAGTAATGAATTTCTTGCAGATATTCATTCCCCTTTTTCATACAAAATATATATCTGAGAATGTACTTTGTTTGATCATAAGAGTTAAGGTTATATTTAGATAGGTTTTTATGAAAATAAGGTAGTAATATTAATGACAGTGCATACAAAATCGTAAATTTTAGCTTATTTATAAAATTAAATTAAACAAAAATTCAAAACTCCAAAGAAATGTCTTCCTTATCATAAATCAACAACGGGCGTAATCCTAAAATACTACGTTTGTTGTTGATGTATTTAAGTTTCTATTACCATAAAATGGAATATCTGAGTTAGCAAAAAGGGAAGTTTAAGAATGCTAAGGATATATTTTCAAAGATTTTTCACTTGTAAAGAAATCGAAACTAAAGAGTAGAAAGTAATTTTTTCTATTAGTCACTCAAGCTTGAGGCGCTCAATATCAAGGATGAAACTAAAAATAATGTGGAGTGGATGAGGTGTTCCGATTCGATTTGTATATTTTAAATCGAGCGCTTCAAGTTTTTACGAAGATGAGTGATTCATAGAAAAATGATTTTCTACTTTTTAGTAGGTACAATCAAAGCTTGTCCCTTAAAAAGTATTTTTAATAAAAATTTTTAGTTTTAAATGATAAGAAATGGTACCTAATCACAAACTCATGTTTTATAATACAAAATGATGTAAGTAACAATTAAACTGATACAAATAATAGTGTAATAAAATTTTGTTGAATCCACAATTTGTATTTATTTTAATGTAAAGTAAAATATTATTACTAGCCCACATTATAACAATGTAACACTTATATATTTTAGATGTTTCATTTATATCCAGCACCTAAAACCACTTCGCCATCTACCACCGTTATCCATGTAGTGAGTAGTACACTGATTAGATAACAAACGTTTATATTCCATCGTGTTATTATTCCATCCTTTTGTTGTTGGAATGTTAATGATAAATGAGAAAGATCATTATTATTGCAACAGAGAGATATGGGAAAATTATCATGCAGTAAAGTAGGACACAAAAGCAAGGCATCAACTCATGATAAATTATGATGTAAATTCAGGTAGCTTTTATACATAAACCACAATAATAAATTCAATATAATATCCATAGAGCAAATAATCACAATGATAAAAATAACAGTGGGGTACAATAAAAGAGACCAAAATGTTATCGATTATATAATATTATATTTCGATTATAGATTATAGAAGTGTACTGATAAAATCTGTTGCTACAATACTTATATATACCAAGTTTCCTCTGATAAATTTTGACCTTTTTTTCGATTTCATTCATCAATATAAATCCATGAGATTGCGGGTTCAAATCAAGGCAGTCATAATGTCGTCGCTTGGATAAGAAGGAAGTAACCAACTCCACCCACTTTATAAAAATTTAATTGTATGTATTCGGATGTAGTATAAATAATTAAAGATTAAAAATAATGGTGAGGGTGGCCTCTGTTAAAGACGTATTTGTCTGAGAAACGGAGGTTAAACCCCATATTATTATTATTAATTTTTAAGAAAGTGTGTAATTGTAGTACATGTGGTGTAATTATTTTTAAGTTGTAGTTCCGATAAGATGACGTTTGTCTAGACGTAAGCATTCTTTCAAGCGAATCTAGCCATAGCTTGTCGAATCCGCTCTCTAGGTGCTTCAATATTGTTTTGATCAAACGCTTCCCCATGCGTTAGCGTAAAGTTTAGGTATCTATGGATCCGCTGTGACTGAATGAATGGCAGGAAAAACGTAACAGACTAAAGAAAAGCATGGCTTATATAATTACCACTGGCTTATATAATTACTACTGGCTTATATAATTACCTTCATTAAAAAAATTTACTTATAAACAAAATACAATTTGCTTTAAAACACAATTAAATTATTTCATGATTTGTTTATGTAGTTGAAGGTGGTATAAAAAATATTTTGGAAGAATTGACTGGAACTATTGATCTCACACTACTAAATAGAGAAATACAGATTTTTATACATTTTTTTGACAACGATACTTAATATTTTTGATACACAAAGAAAATCGTCAAAAAAACCAAAATCAAAATTCAACATAAAAATCACAATTTAAACTAACTTTTCTTTATTACCAAGCCCTTTTTGGGCTATAAATGGTAAGTAAAAAGACTCAGAGAAATTTCGCTTCGGTGCAGACTTACGACCTAAACATATCTTATAGTCATTACCGTTTCCTCTCTATGTGCATATTTATTGGATAATAAAGCAGTATATTATGCGGAAATCTTTATTATATAAAGTGTTTAGTGTAAGTTGTATATTAAGGTATAAATCTTGAGGTTCTTTGATCAGATCTTAAGACTTTCCATTAACTAATTGGGGAATATTAACTTAACCCAATACAGTCAACATAAATCTTCAAAGTGTTACGACAACCACCAAATCCTAGGACTTTCATTTATGTAATTAGTCAATGTATATTTAAGTCAACAAAGGTATATTAAACTCAAAGTGTATAAACAGAAATTGTGATAAAATGAGGTTAGAAAAAAAACCTATAAAATTTATAGAATGATGTCCAGAAAGGAATGTAAGTTCTCTTTACAATGTTTTGTAAATTAAAGAAACCAAAAAAATATTGTTTTCATACTCTTAAACAAGATTGGACATTTCAAAACGATATAAAAATATATTTTTCAAAAATTTTGTACTTGGTGGAACATCCGGTAGGAAGTATGTTCATATCACTATAATTCATGTATAATTAATTTATAAAAAAAAAATTTATTTTTCTACGTTTTTAACTGCTGGGTCATTACGCATGAATACTGCTTTGTTTATGAAAATAACGTTTAAGGTGATTGCAAACAAGTTTTGGTTTATTGCACGGTACATACATATAAACCAAATACATGCTTTGTAGCCAATTAATGAGTTATTTTTAGCTTTACAATATCACGAAACTACAAACATATATAATATATTGTGTGCAAGTGATGCTTTTAAATTTGATGATATAGATATCGCTCTTCAATCATCAATACTCTAACTATAGTCTCTGTTCATCAAGTGATGGATCTTCGATGAACTCATAATTAAATTAAAATTTGGTTTTTATATCATCGGCAACCTTATATTTTTATGGTATTATTATAAACTACAAGATTATCCACATATTAGATAGTTTTTATCACACTTTTGATATAGTATTATTCAATTAACCTATATGATTCATCATTTTTTCAGCCAACTTTGAACGATAAAATAATAATAAAATTCCGTTGACCTACGAATTTTTTGTGATTTTTGGAAACTTTGTTAATCAAAAAATGTATTTACAAAGTTTTATTGAAATCCCTAGTATTATTCAACCATTGCACATCTCCTTAAAATTAAACAAATGATAAGATGGTAAATTTTAGTAAAATTTATGACTTGCAACTTTGCTCAATAAAAATTCAAATCTATCTAAAGAAGCTTCAAGTTTTGAATGAACTAGACTACGGAACACGGAAAGTTCATCTTACAATCGTCCAATTTTTTCAACACTCCGTACATTTATTTAATGTTTCATTTCAAACTATAAAATCGATAATTCAATTATATTGGATACCTAGAGAAAATTTATGTTTACATTAAACTAATTTACGTGTATGTTTGTAATATGATACCAGCAGCATGTTAGTTTTAGTATACCAGTTAGCTTTTGTACAAGTAAACTACCTAACTATATCTGAAAGAACTTAATAGAAATAAATTGTTCTTAGAACTGTTCATGAAGAACAATTTAGTATTGTTCTAATCATAATATTTACATTATGTTTTAAAAAACTATTTACAATGGATAATAATGCTTTATATAGAATTTTATTGAAAATCCTCTGTTCTATATTCACTATCCAAGCACACCTGTCACGAAGACATATAAATAAATGTATGTTTAAGTAATTATTCTTCTGTAAGTATGTTTCAGTAAATTATCTCTTTGTATGATCATATTCCGTCAGATATGACATGTAGTTCGAATTCAGTTTAAGTACAATAAAAACAGGTAATTCTTATCTCGTATCATCTTGTGAAGCATTTTAATTTCTGAAATAAGGCAAATATTATTATCCCAAAATCATTTGATGTGTTTTCAACCGAAATACATTTTGATCACTCCTGAATCCATTTTGATTAGTTATGTAGAATGTTGAGAATTTGTATTTCGTTTGTATGATGTGATTCATGAGAAAAATTATGATTTTGGAATTATTAGAATTTGTTCTCATAATCATATTATAGAATAATTAAAAAACAAAAAGCTTTCAGTATAATAAATTGAATGACACGGTAAAATCAGAGCGATAACAATAATCACATGCATTCATAAGAGGAAGTAGATTGCAGTGAGGTAGATGTAACTCAAGTTGCCAGTTTCTGATGGAGTGGTTATCTAACTACACCAAAAAACAACTTTCAATGCAAAACAAAAAAGTTGGTGTTTTTGACTTTTGGCCAGAATTTATTATTTAACGGAGTTTCCCTTTCTTGATACACTAATTTCAGATATACAAAAGATATGTTGAATCTATAAGACCATATAAACTCCTTCTATATAAGCTGTATTAGGTATGTCTAAATTGTAAACTCCACATTTGTGACACATCATTTATTCAACAGTTTTACGGTAATAATATGAGTGAGTTTTAAAACATAAAGAACACAAACGTTTGAATGTATGTGTGTTGTACCTTATTAACTTTATAAAAGTTTTGTTTAATTATTTATAAATTTTAACAATATTTTGGAACATGGCAAGGATAACATATACAATATATATAGTATTTATGAATCAACTGTATTAATATTGTTTTAAAGTTGAAAAGATTAACAAGGTTTCAAAAACTTTGTTACATGGAATTAAACTTTATAAAATAACTAAATAATTGATATCGGTATATATTTAACCTTTATCGGTGGGTATTACAAAAAAAGCGAGTGCGGATCCACAGAATATTTTCGAGGAGGTAAAATTCATTCTCATGATCATGTTTTGAGTATTTTATAACGTTTTAGAACCCTAGTAGCTCAGTTAGTTAAGGAGCTGATAAATGAAATTATCAGCGGAAAAGGTGGTAAAACACATATATTACAATGAGCTCTATAGCCTAAGTGTGTCCTTCGTGGACAGCCAATATAATATAATCTAACCTAACCAAAAGATTATGATTATTTTGTTGAAATCTGATTTATTTAACGATTTCTTAGATATCGACTGAAATTAAACCGGAATATTCCTAAAAACTGCTTTTTCAATTGTCAAATTTCAATTGCCCGATTGTTGATGTTTGTGGGTTAAAATAACTATAAAGAATGATTTTTTGCATTTTTTTAAAGAATCAAAAAAAATTTTGTGTCGGAATTTAATCCAAACTTGGTATATACGATAACATTGAGGTACTGTAGAAAAAAATTACTGCAAGATAAAACTCCTCCTAGCCGATTTTCGTTAACGAAACAACATGTCCAATCATCAAAGAAATGAAATTTTTGAAATATTTTTATTCAAATTAGATACATTGTAACTTACATCCTATACTACTGTGTTATGTACTATTACTTAGAAATTCAAGTTATGTCAATCACTTTTGATTGTAAATATTTAGAAAATTACTTTATAGAAGTCATGCGAGTATTAAATACGAGTTAAATTCTTCAAACTTATCTCATCTTTTCTTATTTATATTTCTCACAAAAGTCAATAAAGTACAGGCTTTTATTAATTATTTTGTATAAATTTTTAACAATAAAGCTCTAAAATTTATATATTAACTTATATTAGACGTTTAAATTAGAACAAATCATAATCTTATAACGAATACAAAAATGCAAAGCAAATAGATTTTTCAATTAAAATTGAATGTTTTTAATAATGGAATGGTGGAAGCCATTATAAAAGTTTATTTTATCTACAGAAAGTTTTCTAAATAATGAAAGCAAACTAATTACTTTGATTCTCAAATAAATTTTCCACTTACTACAAATTTAATGAATATAAAACATCTGGTCTCACCTGGAAAAAACAAAACAAAAAATTAGTAAATATTATTACTGTAATTGATTTTTGAAAATTTTTGGAAAGTAGAAATTTGCCAATAAAACATAAGGTTTATTTGAACTAACACAAAATTCGAATTTTTGCGTTGATTTATTCAGAACTCATTTTATTTACTTAGAGGTAGAAAAAAACAGCTAAATATGACGATACCTTATAGTTCTGTATAATGATGATTCCAGGAATTCTATAAAATTTAGATTAGAGTTTATAAATGTTAAATTGTTGGTACTTACCTACATTCTACCTAAAAAGAAGCTCCTAAATATATGTTTCAATGCGAGAAGTAGCTATCTTTTTACTTTAAAATTCATTTTTCCTTTGAATAGCAGTACAGTAAGTAAATGTTGATAATTTATAATAAATAATTCAAAGAAAATAATATACAATTTTAATATTGTTATTTTCTTTTCTTCTTCTAAAAAGATATTTTCCTGTAAATTATACTCTGGCAGGATGTGTATAACGACTCTTAAAATAAATTGCACATTTAAAAGAGGTGATATTTGATTGAGCTTTAAAAATTTTACGACAAGTTGTACATAATCGTACGGCAGTGAAGTTACCGATGTAGAATGTAAACACAAGTAAGAAATAGGTGTGTCAAATAGCAGCCTTATCGACTTCGAATATGTCATATATGAGGGGATATGTCATATCCCCTCCCGATGCAATGCACTTATGCCACGGATTTTCCAATCTTCTAAACACTGGTTGTAGTCACTTTCCGGGATTGCCTTCAGTTCCGTCTTCGCTAATCTTCTCTATCGTATCAAAATCAGCTAGAAGTCACACGGCGCCAGATCAGGTGAATACGGTGGTTGCGGAACGATATGGGTTGAGTTTCTGACGAAATGATCACGAATTATGAGTGCAGTATGGTATGGTGCATTATCGTGGTGTAAAAACCATGAATTATTTTTCCACAATTCCGGGCTTTTTAGGCGGATAGCGTTACGCAAATGATGCCTAACGCTCAAATAATATTCTTTGTTCACTGATTGGCCGGGCGAAAGGAATTCATAATTCACAACAAACGCGCGCAGTTTAAATTCAAATGTCACCTTATTTTTTGGACACAGTATGTATACCATTAAATATTAAGCCTCTCATCATAGTGTCCTTTTTTTAAACAATATGGCTGACGATACTATTAAAGTCTTGTAATAAACAACATGTAGAATATAATAGTTATTTAATAAGTTGCAGAAAAAAAGGTGAAAATTTTCCGATTATTCGCTAATAAGAAATATTTCTTTACTAATTTAACGGAGTAAAGTATTTAATTCAGAATATTTAACCGTATGGTTAAGCCAATTATGAGTGCATATAATTTTTAGCATCAGATTCTGTTTTCTGATGATCATTCTTAACCACGACAAGTTGACAGACATAATTAAAATTACTTAGAAAAAATAAATAAGTACAAGTTCTGATTGTATTAATTAAAAAATTTATTTACATAAAATAAACATACGAAGTATAAATTTTATATTATTTAAAGAAGTAATTAGAATAAGAATGAGTAATTTAAAAGTAAACTATTCGAATATAATATATTTAAGTTTTAAAAATTTTAATATAAACTGTTGTTTTTATAGATCAAATAAAACTCTACTACAGTAAGTTTTTATACTTATTTTTCCATTAAATATTTTTATATTGACTTATCCGTATAGGTCAAGAACCAGTTGTAATATTTGTTAGACATTTCATTAGAGCTGGAAATTTGAGAGGCAGGAAAATTGGAAGTTATTTCATCGAGTTTTTCTAGTTTTGTGGCCATAAACATACAGAAACTAAATTCTTATATATCAGACTAGCAGATACCCGTCCGCTTTGCTGGGCAATTCCTCCATTAAAAAGAAAGACTATCACGTTATAGCCCTCACTTATCTTCCCTTATGTTCTCAATTTTAATTTTTCGTAACTAACATTTTTGAAAATGTAGGTTTGCCCATGATACTCGTTGACATTGTAACTATCTATAGGTCCAATCATTGAATTAACCTGAATTTTATACTTTTTGGATAAAATTACCCCATCCATTGAGTTTCATCAAATTCCAAAACTAAAATTGCGATTTTTCAAACGGGTACCCCTTACAAATATTGCATTAAATCGAGAAATTTTTGTATCTTCAATTTCGCTAAAACTCAGTATATAAGGTAATTTTGACGAAAAAAGTACAAAAATCGGGAGCATGACTGAACGAATACTTTTTGTGATACGGACTATAATCGATCCAAATATTGCGATATCTCAAAAACTATGCATCAAATCATTAAATTAACCTGATTTTTATACTTTT
This sequence comes from Chrysoperla carnea, assembly GCF_905475395.1. Lineage (NCBI taxonomy): Eukaryota > Metazoa > Arthropoda > Insecta > Neuroptera > Chrysopidae > Chrysoperla > Chrysoperla carnea. The sequence continues at coordinate 36,096,032 of NC_058340.1, read as the reverse complement.
TGGATCAAAATTACTCCATCCTGCGAGTTTCATCAAATTCTAAAACAAAAATTTTTTTTAACGTTTTTCTCCATTTTTTTAAAGGGGTATTTCAAATTTTTCGTCTGGCTCTAGACCTTTTACGAGCAAAGAGAAGGCAATGACTTTATTTATTTATTTGTTTTATAAATATAAAACCTAGTGTGTATGTTTTGTGTATTTAAAAACAATGTTAATTACTGAATTTACTTCTGGTGTTTGAGGACTTCTAGTTGTAATAAAAGTCACGAAAAAAAGCGTGTGTACGTGCAATCAGAAGTGGTGTATTCATTTCAAAATTTTTAATCTCAATATGTCGGAAATAATTCGCAATATTTCAAACAATAACCACCGGCGGTTGTCATTTGATCAACACTATGTAAATGGTAATCTTCTTAGTGATTGTCAGTGTTTAATTCGGGGACGGACAAAACAAAAATCGAATATACATCCACTTTCAAACTTATCCAACCAATCAATAAATTTTCGTACCCCGAGAAAGATAACGCTCCACTATCAAGAAATTTCTGTTTTCCAACCGAACGAAAATTAATATTAACATAATTATTAACAATTATTTACTAGTTTATGTAAGTTAAATGCAATGTATAATCATTTTATTTCGTTAATAGTTAATAATAATCAAAAATAAACACGACCTAAAGGTAATCAACGTGATTGACAAGACCTAAACCCTAAAATAAACTCAGTACATACCATAAAATCAGAAAACAATATAACACCTAAAACGACCTAAACTAAATTACTAAATTACAGTAATTAGTTAATGAACAGGGGCACAATGAAAACGGCTTAAAAATTTAAATAAAGTCAGTACACAAATGGTCTACAAAATTTTAATGAACGAAATCAATTGAGAATACTTACAAAGAAACTAAACGAATTTTAACGACATGCAAACGAATTTTGAAAGACTTATTATTTATTTATTTAATAATATATAAAATAAAATTTCTCCAACAACCATTGAAATAGGTAACTACTAACTGCACTCTCAGAGAACTAAAATAGTAAAAAATTTTCAGGGAGTTGCAGATCTGTTTTAAATTAAAAACTAAAATCTGTGATCCTACACATTAATTTGTATTTTTTACACTTCCTAGAAAATGATACTAAAACTTTCGAATAATTCCAAACGTTTTTAAAGCGTATATTTGGTTATAGTGATAAAATTTGGTTGCCATGAGATTTTAAAATTGGGAAACGAAATACAATACAAATTTTTTATATTCAATAAATTTTTTATCACAATGGCGCACTCTTACGGCTACATTAAGAAAATATTATACCAAGCTACTGCTATAAAATGACATACAACGTAATTATACACTTGAAAAGTTCATAATATTTAAAAACATTTTGTAATTTATCATAAGTTAAGTGTCGAAAATGGTGACGATAATATAATACACTTCACCATTTTCTTTTTTTTTTCTTTTTTTTTGTAGAATATTACGTTTATTTCATGACATTAATAGAATGTCATTAAATGATTATCGTTTTTTCTCTTTTATTATACCAAACTCAAGTAAGGCACACAACACAAGCTTCAACCGAATGGCGTTATTGTATTCTTTCACAGCGTTAAGAGGATTTTCCATTAGAAGTTAAAAACGTTGTTTTAACTTTTTTTTATGATTAAAAAAAATAGCAAGTGAATACAAATAATATTATTTAACGAAAGCAAGAAAAAAAATTGTGTTGAAAGATAAGTGTTTCTTTTTTGTGGATGTATTTATTTGGGATGATAATGCTTTAAATTGTTCTCTCTCTCTCTTTGCACTGATGTGCTCTGTGGTGAAATTCGACGAAACACTTTTCCATTTGAGTTAAATATCCATCTTTTGAATTACTGGTTGATGAATTTAGAATAACTATGGCTTATTTGTAATTTTAAAATAACCATAATAAAAAAATATAAATTATTAAGTTATATTTACTAGTTTTATTTTTAACTAGTAAATTAGAACTAAAAGAAAGACCTACAATAAATCTGAGGGTCTTATAAGTTTGACCGCTAGGTGTGTGTGTCTGTTTGCGTGTCTGTCTGTAGCATCGTAGCGCCTAAACAGGTGAACCGACTTTGATTTTTTTTGGTTTTGTTTCAAAATTAATTTAATGGAGAGTGTTCTTGGCTATGTGTCAGGGGTTTTAAATTTTGTAAATTTCACTTATAAATAATTGCGATTACCGAATCTGTCAACAAAATATCATTATTTGTCGAATTATTTCAAAATTTCTTCAAAATTACAAGAGAAATTTAAATAAGTAAAGTTATTTTTAATCTCCCACAAAATATAGAAGATTTATAAACTCCAAGCGGTTTCCTGTTTGTGTTTCTGAAACTGACTTAGCGCTTAAAAAAATTATCTTTTTTCGGAGTATTTATGGCGTAATACAGCGGTCCTTGTCTAAGTAGATTACGGTCGTTGTTTAACAACGTAATGGATTCTTTTAATAACCGTTTTAATGAAAAGTCCTTTTACTAACATATTTTTGGTGCTTGCTTTAGCAATTTCTATACAAAAATTTATATTGACAGGTTCCCCCGACAGCAAATAGACCAGTGACCATAGCTACAAAAGACATTCTGCTTAGATCTCTGCATTAATTGGTTATTTATAATAGTAGGTATGTCATCTCATCTTTGAGTAAAATGTTTTTGTTTCTAAAATCTAACCTAGCATTTTGTGATGTCAAAGGCTTGTGATACATTTACCGACATTATACTACGGGGAAAATGTTATCAATTGGTCATTTTTATAAAAAATGAAGCATAATAGATCACGTTGTATATAATGAAAACAGAGAAAAATGTTTGAGAAGAGAAAGATTTGGATTATATTGTTATTATTCATTCACTTGTTCAAAAAAACATTTACGTATATTTCTTTTAAGAGAAGGATTTTCACTGTCAAAATAATATTATCAAAGGCAGTTTTTAGTCGAGTTGAGAGTAAATACCTACTATACCTATATAAAACAGAGAAACAGTTAAGTAAAAATAAAACCATCTATAGAAATGTTTTTTGGTTGCCTATATATAATAGATGGATGGATGTCGGTTTCTTTATATATGCCCACGTAAAATACAGGGTTTCACGACCAAACCAGGTTCCAGATATCGTTTATAGACATGTCCTAGCCCAAAAATTAGTCAAGAACATATCCACTTCACAGCGCTAAAAAGTAATAACCACCGCTTTATAGCCTCCAGCTCTCTTAATTACACTTATTCCCCTTCCATATCACTCGAAGGGATTGTTTTACAGAGCTAAAATATACGCACAGTTTTCAATTTTTTTTTCAAGTGTAAAATAGTCATAATTCATTGAATATATCAGAAAAGATGGCCATGAATTTGTTTAAATTCATTTATCATTAATTTATGGTTCAAAATGATGATCATGGATGGAGCAATAAAATGTCAGAACTTAAATTAAATTTTTTTTATTTATATTTCATTATAAATTATAGCTCATGTGTTATTCTGATGTATGAGCTATATTGTTTCATTCAAATTTATTTGGTGATTTTTGCATGAAAGCGTAACAAACAAACGATTATAGGGAAACATATAAAATATACAGGGATAGCAATTGGTTAGAATGAGTTAAACAATCCGTTAAATTATGTATAGAGGCAAGCATAGCCAGTATATAATCGCGATTTTAAGAAAATAGTTCAGAATTTCAAAGAGAAAATAGCCGAATTATTGTAGCTCTGAAATGTGACATGTCCCATTGTAAAATATATATACCTATGGGCTAGCAGTTATAATAAGTTTGATACATTCATTCATCCTCATAAAAATTTCACATCTATAATATATCAGGATCAGGATGCGGATGTAGTTTAAAATAAAGAATAAAAACAATGCTGTGGGTGGTCTTTGTTTTAGATATCTATATTTATAAAACCAAGGTTAACGTCATTATTATTGAAAAATGAATGAGATCAATATTAAACAGAAGACATTTTTTATTTAGAATGGTCACTACACAAATGGAGAACACTGTTTCAATATTAACATCACGTTGCGAGAGCCATCCAGTATATAGAAATTCTATATAGACTATAGAATTTTCATTTTTAAAGATTATAATTTTAATCAAAATTCACGGTCTGAAAAATAATATCAAAGATTGGTATATTTTGTGTATGATGAATATAAATAATATTTTATTTGATATGTATTATTTATATAATATTTACAGTTGAAATCATTTTTGACAAACCATTTCATATTAAATAAACAATTATTACAATTTTATTGGATACCTTTCTGTGAAAATGTCTGTGGTTATCTTAGTTAAATGTTTAATTTAAAGGACCTCCTAATCATTTTCATGAAAATTTTAGTTACTTCAATTTAATTTATTTTCGTTATTTCATTTATTTTTGGTTAAAAGTACAACAATTGATTTAATGATGGGTGAATATCTTTTTGAGAAAAGGGTTTAAAAATAACCATTTAAAATTGAAAATTCAGTCGATAGGTGATATATTCAAATTTTGAAATTACGTATAGTTTTTTTTTCAGCTGCCATATTTGATATTTGCATTTATTGATTTTAAACTTAGATTCAGCAGATTTAGCGACTTCAAAACTGTTTACCCCTAAAAACCCATTTTAAGGGGATTTTTTTGTTTTTTGAGGAGATATCATTTATATTTTAATAGAGCTTCTGCTTTCACAACCTTTTTTACCATGTAGCTTTGCCCTAATGAATAGTCAAAGACTAGACGTAAAATGAATTATCTAATAAAATATGTGATTTACTGAACTTTGGAGAACTAATCATCAAAAAGTGACAAGACTGGTCGTAAAATGAATTATCTTATAAATTATATGGTTTACTGAACTTTGGAGAATGTTCACAACGTAGCCTGTTTACGTAGTGGGTATCTAGCTTTTCTTCTCTCGCTTTTCTTTTTAGGAAAAAGGTAATGGTCAGGTATACATTCAAGGGTTAGGTGAAAAGACAAGTCTCTAAATAAAACTTACTTTAAGGGCAATTTTCTTCATGTATTGCTGAACAGAGAATAAAATACCCTGGTGTTTATATCAATTCTAGGATTGTTTTGAATTTTCCTATTTTTTTTGTTTTTATACAGCGAAAAGCAGTTTTTATTTTTTAAAGATGAAAAGAGTCCCCACTCTCCCCACGGAAGCATAGAACTTTCTCGAACTTCTTACGTAAGATTCAATGTCGTTTTGCCGAATAGTAAAACATTGTTAGAAACGGATCAGTTTCACTAAAACTTACAGTTTGATGTAAATTAAATACTTGTATTCTTTAGCAAAGAGATGTACAAGCATTCATTATTTCTAATATCAAATTTTAAGTCTTAAAATCTTACGTAAGAGGGTTTAAACTCCTCCCTCCTTCATAAGCACATGAATAAACTTTTAAAAACCCCCGCCCACCCAAAAGCTTACGTTATTAATGAATGGCCCCTCATATATTATAGTCCCAAATTAAGCTTGCCTTTAACTATGATGTCTTTTTGACAATCCCAGAAGTATCAATAACCGTATAGGAAAAGTATAAATAAACGTTCAGTCCATATAATTTTATAATTTTTTGGGTTACGAACTGTATAGAATAATGTCAAGAATAGAATAATACTGAATTAGTAAAGTTTAATTACACAACTGCACACAAGTAAAAACAATTCATCTGAAAAAAAAAATCAATGGTATGCAAACTACACAAAATGAATACATTAATATTACTTTTTCTTTTTAATTTCTATTCTAAACCAAATGACATTTTATATTATTCGTGACGGATTATGAAAAGAAAAGAACACAAAAAAAAAAAACAAAAACGACGACGAAGTAAAAAAAATCTAGGGCATTATGAAAGTTAAGGAAAAACTAGCAAAAAAAAACGCAGAGGAATGTACAAGAATTCCAGTCACCACACATTGTGTGGTAAATGTATCTCACAAACGAGGTTTACTATCATATGCAAATGAGTATATGTGTGAATTTGTACAGTTGAATTCAAAAATATTTAATCCAAGAAGGCTCAGTTGTTGCGGCTTGAAGCAACAAAACACCTAAGACTTAAAACTTCTAGGCAAACAAAACCAAAATAGAAATATTTATCTTCACCAAAAATGTAGAAAACGAGATTAACTACCATATATTAACATTTGTGTTCTGCATCGCGAGCATTTGACTTTTTTAATTATAATCGAGGATTGCTTGTGAAAGTTACAAGAAACTGAATTACCTTATACTGACAGGAGTCGGTTGTCCAAAGTCAGTCTGACACGTGCTCGTTGTTTCCTGTTACCTACTGGTGAAAGTTTCAGAGAAATTTCAGGTTATGTTTCTCATTAGCTGAATTTGATTCGAACTTTTTAGAATGTATGCTGCAGACAAAAGATTCATCAGACAAGGAAGCTAATTGGAGTGATTCCAATTTTGTCAGTAATTCTACCAGTGAATTTCTGGAGTCCGTGCTTTCACATATTGAGAAGCAACAGGCTAATCTACAAGAAGATACGTGGTAGCAAAAATATCTGTTTGTATGATATAAGACTCTTTTGTTTTCGATAGAATCCTGCACATTCTTTAGATCTCCAACATTGTTCTTACTCAATTATCATTCTGCTGGACCAAAGAAAATAGCTAAAACTCCACAGATATTGCGTGCTTTAGGTTCCTTATGTTTAGCACGGATTCATCGCAAAGGCTGAGGTATTTGAATCTTTTGCTAGAAATATCTTTCATGATACCAGTATTCTTTGCGAATTTTCATAATACCAATATCGGTTTTTTAATATTGCATATTTTGTCGAAAATCTCGATCTTTCATTATTATCGAAAACCGGTATCCAATTTAATGGATTGATACAAAGTTTCATGAATGTAAATGTACGTAAATTTTGTTGTACCATCTTCGTCTTCAATCGACCTCTTTATAATACATACATATACAAATATATGTGAGATTCTCTAAAAGTGGTAAGTATCTCGTCATCATCTGGATACGACAAGAACATCATAATGTAGGTACATGTTGTAGTGAACAAACAAACCCACCAAACCCAATATAGATAGATGCAGATAGATAGATAGATGTAGCCTAGCAAATGTAAATACTAAAAACATTTTGTATAGTTTCATTATTACTATGTGAAGTTTTAGTGAGACTATTCTATTCTCTTGTGCTTGTGCTTCTTCTACATCTATTGTGTAGTCTGTATTGTATGTTGTTACTAGGAGAACATATACTAGTGCTTCTATTTGTCGTAGAAGGTGATCTTAATTCGGTAAATAATGAAGGTGGAAGTATCCATCATGGTATCACAACTTTAGGCTTCTACTTTGGTCTTGCCCTTACAGATTGATCTTGATCTACAATGGTACTAGTTTTATTGTCTCGATCTTACAACCACACTCTCACGTGCTAAAAATCACACAAGTAAGCCATAGTCTCAGTCTTGATAGTCACACAATACGAGATGGGGTTATGTTTGCGGATACACTACCATCGTGTAAAATAGGCACATAACTGCAATATTGACAAAACAAAGGATGTTTCCTTTAGGAAGCACGGATCAATAGTCCCGCAAAGAATTTAACCTAAAGATCAAGATTAAGATTATCCCTGCAAGACTTAGTGAAGAGTAATGCTCAAATTTCTGTAAAAACTCTTTGTTTTCAGTATTCTTAGGAAGGGTTATGAAAAAAAACATCCTTTCATTGGATTGTTTAAAAGTGATCAGAACTTTAAGGAACTTTTCCGAATAAACATCGTGTATTTGAGTCGCTACGCATTGTTTTTCAACAATACAATACTACTCACATTAAACTTTTTTTCGAGTTACATAATTAAATTAATACTTGTAACAGCTTTACCAAATATAGAACAAGAATAAGTACACAAGATCTAGGTCAAGAATAAAACTAAATAAAAACAAAGCCTAGACATCAAAAGATTATAAGCAAGACCAAGTAATCCTTACTTGATTTGGTTTTAATCATGATATTCCACATTTGTCTGCTTTAATAAATTCACAAAGTCAGAGCTGTTCAACGTGAATCATATGCTCCAGGAAAGTCTGCAAATTTTAGGAAACTCTATCATCAATTTATAAGAAATGCAGTACATTCCGTCTAAGTATAAACGAATGCAGTTGCAATAGAAGAAAGAGTATTGTATTTGCTGGCTCTTCTATACACTGTCAACATCTTTAAATTATTCTGAAGTACACTATTTTAAAACCAGTGATCATCAACACTTGTATTTTAATTATTCATTATTCTAACGTATGTTGTACAATTTCATGTGAAGTGATTTGTTCACTGTAACTAATTTATTGAATTTATTCGGAGTGTATCGATTTTATGTAGATAACTGATTTCCATTAAGGCTTATTTTTAATCAGACATGTAGCATGACCTCTTTCGAATAATTAAAAGTCCGGTGTTGTCCTGCTATTGTATTTAGATTAATGAAGATAGATTAAGCTAGGCCTGAAATTCTGACAATTTTTAAACTCCGGTCAGGTGTAGTTTTCTTCATATGTAAACAGTGATGCTAAAAACAATTATTCAATTATGTAAGTGTTTAGAATTTCTGGTATAGCACATAGAGTTCACGAACTAATTTATAAATCGACCAAGCTATAAAATCATAATTATAACGAGTCAAATAACTGTTTAGTACTGTGTTCTAATTCTCTTATAAACATTCATAAAAATTTACGATGACATATATGATTGTTTAATAAAACACTTTAACCATATTACTAATTCAAATGCAGTAAAAATATTTTTATATTTATTTACATAATTATGTTGGACGTGCCTTCTGTTTTATGAGGAAATTGAAATATTGTATGCTGACGAAGTTGAAGACAGCACTAAAATACAGCACGTCTTAGCACTGGAAAATTATGAACTGGAAAATTAAAGTTTCGTTGTGTGCATAAGAACAAAGTAATCTTTGCTTTAATTTAGAGGGTTTCCTACAGTTTTCTTCCACCCTGCAGAACTGTAAATCGGCTTAGTGCAATAGAAAAAATTTAATTTAAGTTTTCTCATTAATGGGGAATATTCATGAAATTTAAATTTGGCTCAAATATTTTTTTTCTGAAACTTTATTGGCTGAAAATTTAAACTAAACCATTTTTTTAGTAATTAATATCTTTTAAATTACTTGAAATAAATTATTAAAAGTACAAATTTAGTCAGAGAAATTTAAATTTTAAAACGGACGTGACGTCATAGTATATGGCTTGTCAGATTTGTTGAAATACTGTATGGTATTCATTACTTCTATTTTGTATATTGTTCTATGGCTTTTTATTAGAAAACTTAATAATAACTTGTGTAAATTCTGTATTGTAAATTCATTTTTTAAAGTGTATATTATTCATTGACCTGTCACCAATTGACAGATCACATATTAATACGTCATCAACAGAGAGCGCCAAATGAATTAAAAATATTTTTAAAAAAAATACATGAATCTATTACAAAAAATTTGATTTAGTAGACCACGCAAAGGAAGCAAAAAAAGGCAAAAACAAATCAATATTACCTACTACACTGAGGTTTGACTATGTTAACTGTAATTATCTTCGCACTTTAGAAATTGGGATGCCCCAAGTTAGGATGATTGACTCTTTTTCTGTCAAGTAGACTGTATTGAGCTGAATAAATCTTCTAATTAGAGTACTACTGCTTTTATTAAATTTAGAAGGAAACAAGTGAAAACAAACAATTGACTAAGCTAATTGTTGAAATACCATGTATAGACAGTGTTGATTACTCTGTCAACATTACACATACATACATGTCACACATATATAACTGATATTCCCATATAATACACACTATACAATTTGAGCATAATTTGCGATCTCAAGGGTAAACAGTGATGTTAATGAAAAAATGTTTCAAACATTAATAAAAGTTGTTTATTTTTCTATGAGGAACATTTTTTACATTTGTTCTACCTCTAACGGTTTACAACCCATGTAGGAACCGCCATAGTTGAACGACGGGGCCTAGCCTGGTCCAGTACTGGGGATCCCAGCTTTGGCGCCCCGATATTGGCCCATGCTTGAGCCAAGATGAAATAATTAGCCTTGGCCGACCCAACGATTGCCCGAGCCTGGGACAAGGCTGGGTTGCCCAGCCTTGGCCGATCCAATGATTATCCAAGCCTGGGCCAACATTGGTTTGCCATAGAACGGCCAACGCAAGGGAGCCCAGTCTTGGGCCAAGACTAGGCATCCTAGCCTTGGCCATCCAATGATTATCCAAGCCTGGGCCAACATTGGTTTGCCATAGAACGGCCAACGCAAGGGAGCCCAGTCTTGGGCCAAGACTAGGCATCCTAGCCTTGGCCAATCCAATGATTATCCAAGCCTGGGCCAACATTGGTTTGCCATAGAACGGCCAACGCAAGGGAGCCCAGTCTTGGGCCAATACTTGGCATCCTAGCCTTGGCCAATCCAATGATTATCCAAGCCTGGGCCAACATTGGTTTGCCATAGAACGGCCAACGCAAGGGAGCCCAGTCTTGGGCCAATACTTGGCATCCTAGCCTTGGCCAATCCAATGATTATCCAAGCCTGGGCCAACATTGGTTTGCCATAGAACGGCCAACGCAAGGGAGCCCAGTCTTGGGCCAAGACTAGGCATCCTAGCCTTCGCCAATCCAATGATTATCCAAGCCTGGGACAACATTGGTTTGCCATAGAACGGCCAACGCAAGGGAGCCCAGTCTTGGGCCAAGACTAGGCATCCTAGCCTTCGCCAATCCAATGATTATCCAAGCCTGGGCCAACATTGGTTTGCCATAGAACGGCCAACGCAAGGGAGCCCAGTCTTGGGCCAAGACTTGGCATCTTAGCCTTGGCCAATCCAATAATTATCCAAGCTTGGGCCAACATTGGTTTGCCATAGAACGGCCAACGCAAGGGAGCCCAGTCTTGGGCCAAGACTTGGCATCCTAGCCTTGGCCAATCCAATGATTATCCAAGCCTGGGCCAACATTGGTTTGCCATAGAACGGCCAACGCAAGGGAGCCCAGTCTTGGGCCAAGACTAAGCATCCTAGCCTTGGCTGACAATATTCAATTATTGAAGGGAAATCGCAGAATAAATCGTCATATTATTATTATTATTATTATTATTATTATTATTAAATTAATTACATTGATGACATAAACTCCTGAAATGGACACCTTTGACATTGTAAAAATTTTAAATACCTAACAAAAAATGGCATATACAACCAAAAGGTATACAATGCGCATGTGTAATACTGTTTATGGAGTAGGTACATGTACTTACAATAACTTCCTCCTTCTCTGTCTTTTAGTCACTATCCTTTTTACAAAGTAATATTTATTTTTAAAACCTCTCACTAGTAAGATGTTCTAGTAAGGTGTATATAAACATACAATGTTATCGCTTCTCGGCTCAATGAGCTAAGCTCAACGTGCAATATGTGTTCTTATCAACTCAATATCTGGTACGCCTCGCATTGCGAGACCAATATAATAAACTATTATTTGGAACACGGTAGATTGTAAGGAGCTTGCTCCTCTTCTACCGCGGGTTGACTCAGTGTTGCGGTACAGCTGGGGAATAGAATTCTTCATAAAATAATCTTAAAACTTAACTATGGCCTAGACCTGCCAACCAGGCATGGGCCAGACTTAAAACTTAACTATGGCCCAGCCCTGCCAGCCAGGCATGGGCCAGACCTAAAACTTAACTATGGCCCAGCCCTGCCAACCATGCATGGGCCAAACTTAAAAATTAACTATGGCCCAGCCCTGCCAACCAGGCGTGGGCCAGAACTAAAACTTAACTATGGCCCAGCCCTGCCAACCAGGCATGGGCTAAACTTAAAAATTAACTATGGCCCAGCCCTGCCAACCAGGCGTGGGCCAGTCGAGGTAACCAGTCTTGGGCCAGCATTATCATTCCAGACTTTACCCAAGTCTGGGCCAAGTCTGGCTTACAAGTCTGGCCCAGAGTTCTGCATAGTTGGACCAAGCCTGGGCCAAGCCTGGGCCCGCCATACTTTCCTACATGGGAAGACGCGTCCTAAGGACCCAAGACCCAATTGAAACATGTTGCTCAATTACGAACTTTTTACGTCCTAAGCACGGTATAAAAATTTAAGGTTGATATCTCTTTTTGTTTTTGGTAATCGTGATGACAGATGGACAGACGACAGACAGACAGACAACCAAAAATGGACTAATTATGTGATTTTATGAACAAATGTACCAAAAGTTTGTTCATCGTATCAATATTTTTAAGCGTTACAAACTTGGGACTAAACTTAGTATACCTTGGTATATTTCATATACATGGTATAAAAAAAAGAACAGCATTTATTTTTAACGTGCTGTCCGCCTCATAATAAAATAAAGACACTAATGAAAAAAAAAAAAAAAAAAACCTGAAATTAAATGCAAATGATAAACGAAGATTAATGGATAAAATAAGTAAAATATTTAAATATATTTTTCATAAATTCATCATCACCATCACTTAAGAGTTAAAGTTAGTTAGATACACATTAAATCATCAAGTAAATTTAAATTATAAATTTTATATAAATGAACAAAATAAAATAACAAAAAACAATATCAGTGACTTACTTACTTACAAGAAGTAATTTTGTGTATGTAAATTAATATGAACTGCCTGCGTCAAACATATTTGAAATTATTTATTCTATTCTTGGGTATCATTTAAATTTTTTATTGTTTATAATATTGAAATTTGGTATTTTAATTATCCCGTTTTTTCTTTAATATTTAAATTTTAGTGACTTTTTTACCGAAGCCTGAATGGCTCACAATCATTTTATGAGAAAGTGGCGCTACACTGAAAGTGCACTTGTGACTTGTGGTATTATGGAAACGAACCTTTTTGAAGATGTCAGTCGGTGATGATTATCCGTTAATTAGCCACTACCGAAACTGTCTGAAATTATTAATAATTATTTGTCCGGATTTAATAATAATATGATAATGTTTATAATTTGTCTTATTTACTTCAAAATTTTCTTTAGTATTAAAATATAATGCCTTAATTGTTGATGTTTTTCTTTTGCACCTGCACATTTCTAATTTCTAACCTTTTAAATTATTATTATGACGTTATAATTAGAAATCTACACATGACAAAATACCGACATCTTCAAAATTCGTTTCCATAATACCACAAGTAACAAGTGCACTTGTTGAAAGTGAACTAGTGGCTTTTTAAAAATTGTTTTATACTTGTAGATAGTACACATTTAAAAAATAAGCTAGTGTAGCGCCACTTTCTCATAAATTGATTGTGAGTCATTCAGGCTTCCGTACTTTTTCTATTTATTACGAATACGGAATAAATAATAAAATTATTTTCCAACCTGGTTAAGAATTGTGAAACCGTTTTCAGATACAAATCCTTTTGGCCAGCAATATAGGTTCAATTTTGAAAGACGTCTTTAAACAAAATGTTTTGTTCTATGTCATCAAATTCAAAAAACTTTTTTTTAAGAACTGTAAATTGTTCGCTAAATATAACTGTCAAAATAATCTTTTTCCTAATTTTGAGAATTTATTTGGAAAAATATTTGAATTTCTTACTTGATTAAATAAATTCTTTCCCAGAACTTCCACCATAAAACATAATAATTTAGGACATTTTTAGGTTTGTTGTTTTTAAAGTTTAAATGTTTCAAAAGTACAAAAGATGATTGAAAGATATATCACCTTTTGTGGAAAAGTAAACATAATGAAATTAAAATATAATACATTTACAAAGTATAATGAACAATTAAACAATTATATTCATTTTCCCTGGTTTTTGTATTTTAGTCTTTGTATTCTTATTTTTGTTTAATCTAGAACAAAAATAACGACAAACCGAAAATTTTATAAAAACAAACATAATATATTTTATGTTATTCGTTATACTTTTTCTTGGTGAGATAATATTTTGTTTATATAGCAGGGTAGAATGTAGTGCCTAGAATACCTGAAATCTTCTGTAGGTTCTCAGCAGATACTGTTGACTTTTTTTTAATTTTTTGTGAAAAAAATAAAAAATTTTAATATCGCATATTGCATTTAAATAATCTAAAAATCAGGTTATGGGTGAGTAAGTTATTATACAATACCAAATAATTAAGATGTACAAAGAATATTCAAATATGCAAAGTGATTTACCTTGAATCTAACGATATAATGTACCATTGATAATGAACCATGTTATGGGTAACCAAAGATAGGAAAACTAAATATGACTAAGAAAGAAGTATCATTGGCCTCGATTTATTAAAAATAACAGTTGAAGCTTTTACTGGACGCTCAGAGTAGTGAATATGTGTAAGAGAAATGCGTAGAGTTTGTAGTGTTTTAATTACATAATTCTTTGATGCTATTCCTTAGCGTGAACTGTAACCGTTGCATGTTCAAAAGAGCACCTTTATTTACAATCGTTGAGGGTGATTTTAGCTACATTAATACAACGTAGGTAAAAAACTGAAACAATTTTCATTTTGAAAAACGCATGGCTTTAAAAAAGACATAAGTTTAAATTTTGATTCTTGGTATTACACGTTCTCCTATTTAAAAAAAAAACTTAAGATATATGTTTTGAATTATTATAAAAGATAAAACAATTGTTTTGTTGAGGTATAAATAATATTGAGAGTAGATTACCATAAAGAAGACGACACAATGACGTAACGACCAAACATTTTTGTTTCTTTAAAAATATATTTTATTATAATATCGCTTTGTTTTGATATACATACATAATAATACCATATACAACTGTCACAGTAAGTGTTTACTCTTTGCTAAACTTTTATTGTCATCAAAAATCAAACCAAATTTTATTTTCGTTTTTTTACTGAACCTGTATTTAATTTTTGTATTTCTTTCAAAAATTTGTATTGTGAACATGCTCTGGAATGGTGTACCATTTCTTTGTCACCTTTGATTGACAAAATTAACAGTCATTTAAGTCACTAAGTGTCAACTTTCGTCCCGCTGTGCTGAACGATGTTGTCGGTTTTCGTCTCCGTCGAGAAAAATAGTACACCACGGGAGCAAGTAAAAAAAGTTTCAGTTTTACATTTCCTTAAATAAACCAACTTGTATAAAAGAATTATTTTTTCATTTGATTCCTAACGTTACGAAATAATGGTTGTAGCGGGAGAAAATACAGCATTTTACCGTAACATTCCAAATTTTATCTAGTTTTGAAGTCAATGAGATCAATGAGAGACAAAAGACAAGTTTAAAATTAAATTCTGATCAAATAATATGAAGCTGAGAATTTTTTTTTTTTTAAATAATAAAACACTTCAAATATTTTTATTTTCCAACAGTAAACATTCATTGCAAATATTGTATAAAAAAAGAAACTTTTGTAATAAATGAACCATACATTTTTTCCATTCTGTTTTAAACTATCAAAAAACGAAAAGAATGACATTTTCAATGTGAGTTTTCCTAAATCTTTTCTCATTTTTTTTGAATATGATAAGTTCATACCTTTTTATAATATATACAAAATAAATTATGTATTTTGATAACACAAGAGAAAAAATACATAAAATTCTCTTTTTGAATTTATGAAAAATTTGACAATATCACGTCAAAACCAATGTTTAATTCGTTATATACTTATTTTTAGAATATACATAGTCTAATCAATATTTAAAAACAAAATTACAAACAATGTTTTTGTTGCAAATAAAACATCAAAAATTGACATAAATATCCTGTCTTTGAAAAGTTATTAAATCTATTCTTGAACATAAAGTTTGTATTAAAGTTCAAAACCCTGGCTGGCTATGAAATATATGAACTATTTAAATACCAATAAAATTGACCACTAATTACTATTTCATTATCAATTACTCAGTTTTTAAATGCATTAAAACTAGCCACATGCTAGAAAAAAAATTCAAATTTATTGAGACTAATGACTAATGAAATTCAAAACAGCATTTTTGTTATGGTAATAAAACTTATAAATAGTAATTGATTTTATTGTCTGTGAATAAAATTAAAATTAATGGATTATCAGAAGTAAGTGAACCTCTTTATGCAAGACATTTGAGATGCAATGAAAGTAGGTGATGGAATGGGAAGGAACATTTTTTCAAAAACATTTTAGGAAGCTATCAAATGAAGTCTAACACATCGACTCTCTAGTAAACACACCCAATTACCTTGAAATAAACCGAAAACCAATAGTAAATTGACTTTTCAATTTAACTCACCTAAAATTTTATACCAATGGAAGCAGTTTTTGTCGCCTTTAGGATTATTTCAAATCCTCCTATCGTTGTCGAGATAAAAGCTTTTAAATTTTATATCCAGTGAATTAACAACGGAGTAAATATCCAAAAATTACTCAAATAAATGATTTTCATTAAAATTAAAAATTAAATTTTGTTAATTTTTTTAAACTTCTTCCAAAATCGTAAAATTTGATTCTCTAATATCCACAGAAACTTTGTTCTCGGTTAGTTTAGATATGGCAAAAACAATACAAGTAGCTAAGATCCGTTCAGAATAATGAGTCTGGAAGCGTTTCGTTCACAGGACTTAAAATTGGCTAAATTAAAAGGAAAATTAATGTTATAGCTTTAAAATATTTTGTTACCATTTACATTGTAAATTTAATAATTCATTCTCTTCCCGTAAATTGACGACATAACCTGATTTTACAACCTCTACACTAATTAAAACTTTGACATTTTAGCTTTGGATAATTAAAAAAGAACAAAAACCACCATAAATAAAGATTAATAAAAGCTGTGACTAACAAGCCCTATTATAGCAGTAATAAATAGGTTTTGGTATCATTGTAGCTCGCTGGTTGCTCTCAATAATCCAGCATTTATAAAACATGTGACAATAGTAAATAAATATTTTATTATTAATATAATTATTTATTATATTTTATGTCATAAAATATAATGATTTGGTTATGAAATATTAATTTGTTTATTTTAAATGCTATGAATACATCTCACTATAATTTTAATGGAAAATACCTACACTATGGTTGAAAATCTAAGGCACTATATAATGAAAGTGTGTAATCATAATTAGGTTATTGAATAAATAATAATAATCAATCTTAATAATTTTAATTCTTAATCATAAATAAAATTGCGTCAAGAAAACAATTGAAAACATACAATGAATTGAGTTAATTGTTGAAACACCATGTATAGACAGTGCTGATTACGCAATCGTTTGTTTTTTACGTCATGTAAGTAAGGAACGATAGTCACACATATACATAAATATCACACACGTATAACTGATATTCCCATATAACACGTACTAAATATTTTGCGGCCTCAGTGGTAAACAGTGATGCTTACGAAAAAATGTTTCAAACAAAAGTTGATATTTTTTTATAAGAAACATTTTTTCACTTAAATTTTTGTTCTATCTCTAACGGTTTAGAAGATGGGTCCAGCCCAAGACCCATCCTTGACCTATTTTGCTCATTTACGACTCGTAGGATGGGATTAAGTAGCAGATACAATTGATGTTTCTATTAAAGTCTGAAAAAAAGACCTCAGATACTTGACAAAGTCACGCTAAAACTAGGCCAAATGAACTCAGAGATGTTTAAAATGGATATTTTCGTTTACAAGTCCGAAATTTCAGATGAAAACGCCGAAGTTTTACTACATCTTTACCGTTTAAAAGTTCCAAATGAAAATTTTCTACCAATTTGTCGATTATATAACTTTTTATTTACGATATCATTTTGATTTGTGGCAAAACTTTATTTGAGACTCACTGTATGAATGGCATATTCATAAAACAGGCTCGGAAAAATTGTGGTAATAAATAAGGGTATGAGAACTGTGTAAATATAATAACTATTTATATAATATTATAATTAATATAACATTTTCCATAATTAGTATTACAAAATATATTTCATAGAGGTATGGAGCCAGTAATATGGGTGAATAAGTGAGTGGGGTAATTTATAAAAATTAATTTTATCATGTTTTAAAAATTAATTTTATCATAATTTGTGTGAAATGATAACATAAAAATGTATAAATTTTTTAGTTTGAATTATTTAATAAATATCGTTGATAAAATATCAACGATAATTTATTGGTTAATTTTTTGAATTATGGGTATAAAATCGATTTTATTTTGATTTGAATTCTAAAAACACTTCCTTCCTATCAGGTTTCTTTGAATGAGACAATATGAACATTTCGCATATCCACCATTTACCGATCAGTACGCGGGCAGGTAGGGTGAGTATAAATCGTGCTCCTTAATGACGAAAAGCTGTTGAAAATGCTTTAGGAGAAGATATCCACTCTTAGATAGTCACACATTCATAGCTGATATTCCTACAAAATACATACTATAAAATTTGCGCCCTCATGGGTAAACAGTGAGGTTTTCAAAAAAAATGTTTGAAGCAAAAGTTGTTTATTTTTTATAAGAAGAATTTTTTAAATTTTAACTTTAGTTCTATCTCTAACGGTTTAAAAGAGGGGTCCTACAGACCCAAGACTAAATTGACCTATGTTGCTCATTTACGAACTCGACCCCACTTTTTACGTCCTAAGCTCGCTATAAAAATATCAGCTTAATATCTCTTTTTGTTTTTGAATTATCGTGCCTAAAGACGGGGAGACAACCGGAAATGGACTAATTATGTGATTTTATGAACATCTATACAAAAATTTTATTGGTAGCGTCAATATTTTTAAGCGTTACAAACTTGGGACTAAACTTAATATACTATGATATACTTCATGTATACATGGTATAAAAATCATGGGTTAAAGAAAGAAAACTTAAAAAACGTTCCCAGTAATAATATACTAAAAAAATTAGTTTATCGTGTGAACATGAGGAAAAACCTTGTTTTTCAAAAGGACGCTGCATCATTCTTTGGAAAAATGAATTTCGGTTTTGTGAAATATTAATTCTTGTATAGTAGAACAAAAGCTCCTAATAGCCTTAAAGAAATAGTTTTTTTTTGGAAATATTTTCCCTAGAAGTAAAGAAATAAATATGATGTTTCTGTATATTATTATCAATATCTTGAAAGACAAGAACTTTCGAGCATTGTTTCCATTCAGGCTTCTATTCGAAGCGTCAAACACTTAAATTTTCCTGATAGAAAGACTGATCGCGAGGCATTCCTCAGTGATCAGGGATCCACTCCCTCACTAGAAAAATTATATAAATAGAAAAAATATAAAAAACGCATTTAATTACGGTGACGGAAAATATGTTTGGAAAAATTTACATGAAGTAATATAAACGTGATTCGATATCACTACTGGGGTTTTTAAACAAATATTTATGCAAATTCCAAGAGTGGTATACTATCTGGTATCTAAACATTTCCGAATGTATATTTAAGAAAATCATTTGTGATTATATAATCAAATCTCAAATGAATGTTTCTATGAATTGAAGTACTTACGTCAATAAATGTTATTGACATGATAATTACTTACAGAACTATGTGATGCACATTTATTTATTTAAATATTACATAACCATAAAATTTTACAATGATAAAATAAACGAAAAAGTTTCATTAATAAAACATGTAGAAAAAATATGAAACCTAGTCATCAAATTGAAACAAAATATTCCATTATTATGAACACCATTTATTGAACTTTTGGAAAGAAAGTTAACTAGTTTTCATCTCAAAAATCAAAGTAAAAATTTCTCTACAATACTGTGGGATAATATGAGACATTTTTACATTTTTTGGGTTTTTGCGTTGATGTTCGGTTTGCATTGAGTTAAAAAAGAATCATAGGCAAAAAGTTGTTGTAAGTGATATCGTGGGTAAAAAAACGAGATGAAAGATGGGTTTCTTTCACTCAAAATTATGAATGAAATTTGGTAGAATAAATTCGAACAGATTTTTCTCAACAAATTTTTCAATTAGAAGAGTCTCTTTATTCAATATACTGAATAGAGCTCGTAATCCAGATGAAGCTACTTACTCCTATGCACATTGAAATCATCTTTTTATTTACCGATCTCTAGCTAGACTGTAAAGCAAATATACTTAGAGACTCTTATATGCTAGCGTTGTTCCATACTTCTGTATTTATATTGGGTGGTGGCTCTTTTATATACGAAGCGAAGTGCAATTTGGAAATTGGAATAATGAGAAGATTTGATGTGACTTCAGAAGTATTAGACCTGTAGTCCTAAAGGAGTGCAGAGTGAAGAGGACTGGTTTATAACAAAGAGGGAAGACTTTTGTACAAAATTGAAAATGCATAACATCAACAGAGTTGTAGGAAATAAATTTTTCTATAATTTATTACCAGATAATTATTCTTACATCTAAAAATTTGAAATTTTTCTTTGCTAGTATTAGTTTCTTTTTTAATTATAAAAAATAATAATTTGTAAAATAAAAACTGCCCTCTAAAAAGTCACATCCACTACAGTTCGTTAACATAGATAAATGTATGGATGGTATCATCATAACCAAAGATCACGTGATAAAAAAAGATAAAACCGAATATTATTATGATTATTATTATTATTTGTTATGTAAAAATTGGTGCAATGCATTTATTTTCTGGTGCAACATCATATAATACACCAAATATTATTGCACGAACAAAAATTTTTCGTGTATGTGGAAAAAAATTGTAGGTACCTTTATATATTGTAAAATGTTTTAATATCATGTATAGACTGATCTGTTCGGTTTGTTAAAAAATATTTATTTTCGTTTATTAATAATTACTGCTTTGTTCTTAAAGCTACGTAGTTTAGAATGATTTTAGAAAAATTAACTTTAAAATTAAGAGACCACGACAATTAAAGACTTGCGATTCTACATTCTTTCTTACAGTGGCATTACTTTCTTTACTTATAGTAATTTTTAATTTAATATACTCAGTCATTTTCATTCAAGGTTGCAATCAAGGACGCAAAAGAGCTATTAGCACATATTATTGTATACTTTGTATGTCTATCTAAGGACATTCCAGGGAATTCTATAGTAAATTAGCACTCTAGAAATTAAACTATCGGGCACCATCAATTATCTACAACTACGTCTACATGTACTTCAATCGAAGGCACGTCGAGTATACCATCTCCTAACAATTATTATAACAATAAAATGAGTACTACTGGGAATGTGTAAAGGGCCATTCATTCATTAAGTAAGCATTCGGGGGAGGGGGGATGTTGCTTTAAGGAATCAATTATTGTGCTAATGTGGGAGAGATGGTTAATTTTAGAAATAATGTACAGTCTGCGTCACAAAATCTGCATTGAGCAATTGTTAAAAAGGATCTACTTTTTTCTCTGAAATATATTTCGTAATATACATGTGATATATGCATGGTGATATACCTGTGATTAACGTATCAAAAAAACTTTAGAGTACTGCTTTAATAAATAATGTACATCCCGAACTTAAGTCTCTGTGCTAAAGAATAAAAATCTTAAATTTACGTCAAATTGTGAGTTTTAGTGTAACTGATCGTTTTCTAATAACGTTTTATTATTCGACCAAACGACATTAGATCATACGTAAAGAGGGGGGGGTTTGGGGAAATTTTATGTTTGCTTACAAAGAGAGAAGGATGGGGTCAAAATTCGTCAAAATTATGCATACGTAATTAATGAGTGGCTTCTATTTGTCATTGTAAAACCGACATTTGCGTCCATTGGTATCACTAATGAACTACGATTAGAAGGTTAAATAAGAAACTAGCTAAACCAAATAAAAGCGAAGAAGATGGCACATACTGCGTCCAAAGGAACACATTCATGTTAGTTGATATGACTTCTAACTAGTCATAAACTACATATTTTTATAATGAAACCAAATTTTTTTGTAAATTTTACACAAAATTAATTTATATAAGTTAATGTGCCTTATACATGATACTTTTTAAAAGCTTTTACAATCTTAACACATTATACCACATGACATGTGAAGACGGTACTGTTCACTTCAAAAAATTAACGCACATTACGTATTTTCATATAAATAAATACAAAGAAAATACTACACTGAACGGGTCTTCTAGATATTAGAAATAGTCATAAATTCATCAATACATAGTATAAAACAAAGTCGCTTTCTCTGTCCCTATGTCCCTATGTCCCTTTGTATGCTTAAATCTTTGAAACTACGCAACGGATTTTGATGCGATAGAGTTTTAATAGATAGAGTGATTCAAGAGGAAGGTTTTTATGTATAATACATCCATATTATAGTAGAGTAAGGGGTTGAAATATTGGTTGAAAGGGATATGCTTCAAAAACTAATAAAATTGTGCATCGATTAAGATAAAATATTGACACGATATACAACCAGCTTCAAAGATCTATTGTTTTTATCTACTTTTAACCTTCGGAGGGTAGAAAGGTGTAGCGAGAAAGTGGGAAGGAATTATCGAATATTTACAAATATACCTAAGTGGGGTATCAAATAAAAGAGCATGATGTGTAAATTACAAAAATGTTATCCCACGCAAGGAAATGTGGAGGGAGGGGTGCAAGTGGGGATGTTGCCCAGCAAAGCGGGTAGTTCACAGCTAGTTAACAGCTAAAATTGAAGTGGTAAAATACACACAAATAATCCTGTACGTATAACACTACATAAAATATAGTATATGATACTTATATAAACAAAGTAATTTTAGGTTTTCATTTTTTGGATTCGTGCCAAATAAAAATATGGTATGCAAAGTTTTTGGTTGTTATATACATATAGGTGTACCTAAAGCTATCTACCTTCCTAGAGCTATAAGAGTTGCAATTGTTATAGTATTATAGTTATAGTTATATAGTTAACTAACTTCACCTGAATGTAGAATTATGGATATCGTTAGCACTATTCCAACTATACTGGATATACATATTATTACAAACAAATGTATTAGATCTCGGGCCAGTGGTGTAATAAATATAACTTGGGTGTCCATCTCTCAATTTATTCAAACAAACTTTTGCAGACATACAGAGTTCGATACCCAGAAAAATTTTGATTACAAATATTTCTTTATCAGTTTAAAATAAAATAAACAAGTAAAAACAAACAATTGACTGAGTAAATTGCTGAAATACTATGTATAGATAGTGCTGATGACGCAATTGTTTGTTTTCTTACGTCACGTAAGTTAAGAAAGATATCCACTCTTAAATAGCCACACATATAACTGATATTCCCATATAATACACACTATAAAATTTGCACCTAATTTGAGAAAAAATGTACTGATATTTTTGTAATTTTTTTCAGGGGCTCCCCTCGAGAATCGAGAAAATCGCAAAAAAATTTTTGTTTTGGAATTTGATGAAACTCGATGGATGGGGTAATTTTGATCCAAAAAATATAAAAATCAGGTTAATTTAATGCTTGGATGCAGAGTTTTTGAGATATCGCAATATATGGATCGATTTTTGCCCGTATTTCAAAAACTATTCAACCAGTTAGCAAATGCATCCGATTTTTGTACTTTTTGGGTCAAAATGACCTTATATACTGAGTTTCTCGAAATTGGATATTAAAAATATTTCTCGAAGTTTTTTAAGGGGTACCCCTTTGGAAAAATCGAGAAAATCGCAACAAAATTTTTTTTTTTTGGAATTTGATGAAACTCAGTGGATGGGGTAAGTTTGATCCAAAAAGTATAAAAATTAGGTTAATTTAATGATTGGATGCAGAGTTTCTGAGATATTGCAATATTTGGACCGATTTTAGTCCGTATCTCAAAAACTATTCGACCAGCCAGTCAAGCAGGCGGGTTTCTGCTAGTACACCTATACATGATATAAAAATTAGTTTGTTAACGATTTACAGAACGCGAAATTCTCTATAGAAATTCGAATTTTCACACGGATTGAGGAAAAATTAACCAAGACGCTCATATCTTCAAAATGAAAATCGCACGTAATGAAATATAAACCAAATACAAGAAGAAAAACACGGTTTTCTCATTTATATAATTTTTGCTACGATCATGGACAAATGTGCGCAAATAACCAAAAACTATTTTCTATCGATAAAAAATTATCTTGAAAATTTGATATGGGTACAATGACAATTGTTTTGAAACTTGAAGACGATTTTAATAAAGTATTTATTGTAAAAAACAAGCTTTTATTGTATTAAATCTTTTATTAAGCGCTCCGAATTATCCTTGAAATTTTAAAGAGAGCGCCTCTAGCTTTTACAAATAACTATTTGTACTCACTCATTTAATTAATTTTTAATTTTTTTTAATACTATAATATTTGGCCCTAGACCTATAAATTTCTAAGGACGATGTTTTTATATTAAAACAAGTACCTGGGTGCATTTATACTACATATGCATGTAGGAATAATATGCATATACTCACTTATAAAGAGTTATTAGCTGGTATTACTATTTTTAAAATACTTTTTTTTTTATTTTTTTATTTTTTTTTTTTTTAGTATTGTTCTTGTTTATACAACTTATAATGTGAATACTATAATTTGGAAGTCATATTTGGAAACTACGAAAAAATCGAATGATTTTTCACAATTTATTTAGCATGAGCTAAAAAGTTGCATTATAATTGTATTTTATTTTATGATTTCAAAAAATCACATAGACCCGATTTATTTACATAGTTATATTACGTTCCTACTGTATTAACATCGACCTAGAACCTTACTTTCATTAACCGTAAAACTCTTAAAAACAGGTATCCTTCTACTTTAAATGGTTCACGGTTTTCTCATGGGGACTAGACAAAAAAAATTAAAATTATAAAAAAAACAAAAACAAATTAAAAACATAAAAATTATAGTGAAAGAATATAGTTCATACCGAGTGTCCCATGACACATCTTGCTCTTTTTTTCAGTTTAAGTTTAATTTTTAGAAACAAATCTAAACATTATATAAATCGTTTGAATATAACGACTGAATACGATGGAATACGATATTTTCATATTTAGTAGATAATGAAAATAAAATATATCAGATATAAATAATAATACATCTACGAAACAATGAATACTTTTTTCCGTGTTCATAATCAAAAAAGGTAATATTTCATTAAATAAATTTTGTGATTTGAAAGAGAAATGAAAAATTCTTCTATCAAAAAATGTGCACATGCTTTTATAATTTTTTGTCACTGTTGTAAATTTTTTTTTACAAATAAACAAACAAAAAATTTACATAATTCGTAGGCAAAAATTAAGAGCCATTATAAGTTTGCCTGGTTCTAAACCAATTTAATTAGTCTGTTTGTTTATGTACCTATAGAATTGAGGCTCTATAATTGATAGACCGATTTCAATGTAGTCTTAGAATTCGATTTCAATTTCAAGGCTTTTTTAATAGGCCAATAGAGTAACGGAGCTATGGCTTACGTGTTGTTGTCGGTTACAGGCCAGAAGTGGTTTTTATCTCTGGAGAGGGGTTTCAATCACATAAAGGACTAGCCAAGTTCACTCGCCCGAAACCTGGGAACTGAAATTATTAAACAAATTCGACTGAAATAGCACCAGTATCCTAAAGTGTACCATTTACAAGTTATATCGCTTGCAAGGAAGCAAAAAAAAATTTTCAACCAAATTTATTAAATAACTCCCCAGGTTCCGGGCGAGGGGCTTGGTAATTCCAATATGTGAGTACCCCTCTCCAGAGATTAAAACCACTTCTGACCTGTAATCGACAACAACACGTACAATCCGTAATTCTATTAGCTTATTAAGGCTGATAAATGGCAATTAAAATTTTCTGATATTTGACATAATTTCCTAGTAAATAAAATCAGGAAATCCTAATTTTTACCTTAAAGAAGCCTTTAATTGTAATCGAACTCTAAGAGAAATAAATGAAATAAATATTACAAGAGAGATGATTTTGATGATAGATAGGTTAAAAACATTCAAAAATTTCCTTTGTAACTCCATAAACTTTCTAAACTACAAACGAACCCTCTTATGAAATATTATCTTCACACATGTCAACTGTTTTTCATAAATGTGTATCTACACAGTAAAAATACCTAGAATCTAGATGATAGCTCGAACATTTTTATAGGTCACAAAGTCAGAACACAACTAATGACTATACAAAAACCTACCCCTTATATTTTTAACTAAATGTTAACAATTTTATACATTTTTTTGTTTCTTTTTAGGGTTTTTTTTTTGTAGTACATATTTTTTTTTATCCAGTACATTTTGTTTATACTGAAAATTATGTACACATCATATATACAACGTGTCACTAACATGTATACATGCGACCCTCCTAATTTTTAAGTATTCGGTATCAAAAAAACGAAGAACTTATTGCCTTAAAGAAAAATTTTCGATGAGTTTATGAAAGTTTAAAAGATACGAAATTTTTCTTAATAAATTAAAAAATAAATCAAGTAATCCATTTGTTTTATTAACATGGTTCATATTTAATGGACATTAAAACATAATTCATTCTGAACCAAGTAGCACTTCCGGTATATAAAAATAAAAACAAAAAAATACATAAAAAATATGAGTTATCTATGGTATGCTAATCCATTACCGTGGAGTCAAAGCGACAAAAATGTAATACAACTCCACAAGACTGGTATGTATCCATACCACCGGTGAAATATTTACAAATTTATAGTTATCATCAAACAAAATAATCAAATTGTATTGATTTTAACATTTTCTGTATGGAGTTTTGTAATTGATTTTAAACTAACTTTCCGATGAGCTGAAGGCATGAAATTTGGAGCGTAGCTCAGAAATGAATGACAATGCATTCACATAACCCTTAAACGGTTTTTATAACGAACTTAAAAGTATAAATATTAATTAAACACATTTTAGTTGCTTAAAATCCACTTTATTTAAGATTTTGTCAATCGAAATTTTTTGATTATGTACATTTCGACTTGTTAGTCATCTTCAGAACAGATTGTACAAATTTTTAAAACAAATCGACTGTCTACTTTCGACAAGCACTACATTTTAAGTAAAATTCCCATAACTTGTAGTTTATTCAACAAATACTGTAAAATATCAAATAAAATTTTTGTAAACAGTAGCAACACGAGCTGTAACGAACTACAGCGTACAGTATAGGAATATTTATGTACATAAATACAGACCTACCTTTATAATATGTGTAAAATAGAGTGACGTGAAAAATTTTTGATAAAATACCCCAAAGAGACTTCCAGCTGGCATGCAAAGAATGATATACCACCACCTTGCCACCTCTATGTGATACACACGTTCACAAAACACAATATATTTTAACGGAGTTCAAATACAGAAGGAGAATTTTTTATTGGCAAACATTTTTACCAAATATTCTGATCCTAAAAAAATAAAATTTCTGGTTATGTGAGGTTTCTATATCCAAACACGAAATCTCCACAACAATAATAAAGGTTTTATTTGAAAATAAAATTTTATGATGGCAAATACTTGCATAGAGAATTGCATAACTTGAAAATACTTCGAAGAATCAATTTATTCTCTTTTAATCATTTAAATTATGAGCGGTAGCGTGTGAAAAATCCTGGAATTATGTCGGCAAGAATGTCAAAAATAAGTAGCGGGGTGATTATGCTATGAAAAAGTGTACCATAAAAGGCAAAAAATTACTGTTTTGATGAAAAAAGAATTTTACTTTAGTATGCTACTAACACTGTAGCACTTTTAGCTTTCAATATCTAAAATAATAAGCCTTTTAGTACATTTTTAAAATGTTACTAAATGTTAACATGTCATATTTTTAAAATGTTTTGAAGTTCTATCCATAGGAACGTCATAATATCTAATCCAAAGTGAAGATATTTATCAGCCATTTTTTGTTCTGTAGCGTCAGTCACGATTTATTTTCTAATTAATTTGATTCTTAAATAGTAAGGTTTTTTATTTTACCATTTTCCAATAATTTGTTTTATGTAGTTTGACTCCAGGTACAATTTAAAATCATAAATCCTACATAGAGGAAGATATTCGAAGTTTATAAACTCTCGAACGCGACTTCCTTTTGCATGTAGTATCAGTCATATGTTGTGAAATAAATCATATATCAAGTTTTAGAATAGTAGAATCAATCATAAAGCTATACTAAGTGTCAATCACAAATGGAATCACCCAGTGGACGAATTGGGTAAAACTGACTTTTATTCAAAGACAATTAATTATGTAATTGTAATTATATCTAAAACAAAATCTCGGGAGACCAAAACTCGCGAGAACTATTTTAAATTTAACTGATCTGTACTGACAACGAAAATAAGACATTTTGGGCGAATTTGTAATTAACTAAAAAAGTTGACGGGAGTACATTACCTTTTTTTTTTATTCAACGCAGGTCTACAACTCCTTCTTTTTTCAAATACGGACGTCTTTCGTATAAGTTTCTTCTTCTTTCATATACGGACTTTTATAGATTTTTAAGACAAAATATAATTTTTTACATTTTAAACTTATTTTCTAAACCTTTTTGATTGAAATAAAAGCTTGCTTTTAAATAGTATACATTTATTTAAATCTTTTGAGCATAAACATAAAAACTAATAACACTTATAGCATCAAAACTAAATTAGGTGATGGAAAAACTTTTAACACCTTGTTTATTTTGAAATTGATTTTTGATTTTGTAAAAAGGTTGTTTGTATACCATCTATAAATGTATCAAAAAATATAAACACAGGTAGGTATTAAAGGGTAGGGTTTTGGTTGTGTTGTTATTGAGTGACAACTTGGGTGTATTAAATTATAAACAAAAAAGCTATTGCCTGTACCTTGCTTGTACTATAAAATATTATATAATGTTGATTTTGTTAACAAATTTCTTAGTTAATTTACATACAAAGTCACTGACAAAAATAATTATTATAGTTCATTTAGTACGAGAACGTAGATATGAAAAATTTAATGAATTTTAGGGAATTTGATAATAATAAACAATCAGTTAAGCATGAATCATATATTATACACATGGGGTTTAGTATATAATATTATTTTATTTATACATATGTGAATAAAGTTTTTGAAGTTTTGTAACAATTATATATACATCAAAGTTCGTTGGTGTTTCTGCTGTGGTAAATTTTAGGAGTAAGTGAGCATTTTGAATTTTTTTTTTACAAAAAAGATATGTTGTTGCGCAGCTGATAATACAGTTGTATGAGTTAAATCCTCACCATATTGATCAAATCTTATACTTCTTGTTGTTGTCGAGGCAAGAGCAGCATGTCTCCATTTGTAAAACATTTTTATGTGAGAATTGTCATTTCTTCTCGTTTATCTGGTCTTTTGTTTTAGTTTTCAACTCATTTTCTTGCGTTTTTTTACTTATATATCTGCCACTCTCATATTGTATTTGAAAATTCGATGATTAAACCCAACCATTTGAGTTATTAGCCTTCTTTGTGAGAAGAAAGGATCGGTTTGAAAAAAACTCGAATATTAAAAAAACAAAACTCGTAAACTCGAAAAAACAAGATAATCATTTTCCAAGTATTAACAAAAAATAAATTAACTTATTGACCAATTTTCATATTTCAAAAAAACAGATTCATCCTAGTATTCGTCAACTTTCTAAGCTAATTCTCAAGATTTCTAAATTGAGGGTAAAAGTTATTCAACCATCGAAGTAAAATTTACTGCAAGGAAGAAAAGGATCACAAATTTAATAAAATAAAGACCACTTTTTTACTCAAACCACGGAGAGACCCCAAATAGATGTTTATCAAAAGTAAAAATTTTCAAAGCGCGTACAAATAGTTAACTATTTATTTAGAAAATAAAGCAATTTAAAATAATTTGTTTGTAGAAACTATTAAGCTAGAAAATAATATAATTAAAAATAATATCTATAATAATTTTGGTCTATGTTTGTTCCCAGAATATTCGAGATATATATACGTACAAGTTATACAACCAAACCATAGACACAAATTAAGTTAGAAGTTTAGTTTTAGTAAAATATGAAATCATTATAACAAAATTAGGCGCTTAAATAAAATAGTAGACATATTTTCTTCTAGTTTCATATAACTTTCTAGAATTTAATATGTGTTTTAGTGTGATGATAAAAGACTTGTTGTATTTTGTCATAATTTTGTTGCCATTAAAACTTTCGTATACTTGACCTTAGTCATTTTTATTTCTTTTTTGAGTCTTATTAAAAAAGAAAATACGAGTGTATATAAATTTATTATTTCTATTACTAGCCTACACTAGCATGAATGATTTGAAACGGAGCTAAGAGAGTCGATCTAAGGCCAAAATAATTGTTTAAAACACAGTTATCGAAGTTTGATTACGACTGAAAGAAGTAATTGTAAGACAAATACATTTTGCAACTATCTTTTGTAAGTAAAAACGTCAAATATACGGTGTCTTACGCACTTAGAAATGGTAAAAAGTAAATCACCTGAAGTTCGAAAGAAAAAATTGCAACAAAATTTTTCTAACATAGCTAGATACTTCACGGCACTTAAATAAATCAATCTTAAAATAATTAGTATCTAATGATACTAATAGTTTTAAAGACTAGATAGAGATAGGAAAATCTTCAGCGCAGTTTTTACTACAAGGGAGTGGCATCCATTACCTAGTCAGTGAAATAATGGAAATTATTTTAGGTCTCTTATGGTAGAGACATATTATCGTATTTTATAAATGTGAGGTTGTTCAAATGGCAAATTTCAAAATATTCACTCTTCTAAATGATAGCGCAACCCATCTTAAAACGACTCTATTGTCGCATAACTATTAAACTTTTCAAACACCCATTATTACTATAATATTGTATCATACGAGATAAGGTAAGAAATATTGCAATGATACTACTTAACTTCCTGCCTTTAAAGAAGATAGAATTCCATTTTGTTTATATAAAAATCATATAAACGTTACATAATGTAAGCAGTAAGTAAGTAAATACATCGCCATATGTATTAAACCACCCACGACAACGACAATATTAAAATGCGTAGATAGGATGTATGTATATCAGTAGTATTCGTTGTGTGCGTAGTCATGGTAGAGACAATAAAATCGATGCTTCCAGCGCTTCCAGTGAAAAATTTTGGCGATAAAGGAGCCTCTTATGACTAATTTGCAATTCATTATATGTTAATGTTATAGAAAATGTCAAATTAAAATTATTGAAAAACACTAATTAATTAAATTTAATGCATTAAAAATTGAGAAAATAAGAAATCGAATTGCAAAAATATTATTTTTCAAATGTAAATTATCATAATTATTTATTTTTTGTGAGACAATAATATGAAATTTTCATGGTAAGTTAAATTCTATAATTAAAGTAGTGTATCGTTACCACGGAAACGCCTCCAATAAAACTCACACACGGTGCGAATACGAATATGCGTATTAACATTTATATTCTTTAAAGAAAATGTGTGAAAATCGCAATGCAGTGAGAACATACTTTATGTACAATTATGGATAAATCAGTATACAGGATGGTATTCATTGCGCGATTTAATAGTATAAAACCTAGAAATTTATCAAAAAAGATAATCCCTATACAGGATACATTTCTTTTTCTCCAATTTTGATCAAACTCAGTATATAAGGTAATTTTGACTCAAAAAGTACAAAATTCGGGTGCATTTGATGACTGGTGGAATAGTTTTTGAGATACAGATTAAAATCGAACCAAACATTGGTCCCGTAAAATCCTTTCAGATTTTAATATCATTTTACACAATTTTTTAAATACTATTCCAAGTTCTTTTAGCAATATAATCCAGGGCATTCGTTCCGGGGCTAATATTAACCTCAATTGGAGGCTTTCAAGTATAGAAGAAAGCTTTATATCAAATTTAAGTCCAAGCCTTTCCGATACCGTAAATGCAAGAGGCGATGTGGACATTCAATGCTTCAAGTCAATGAATAATATGTGAAACACAATAAAGATTGGCTTGCTAATCAAGGGTATCGATGACCCACGAACCTCCTCAATATAGTGATCGTGGTCTAACTGCGTCTTTTAATGTGACTGAAAGCAACTAACAGAAAAATAATCTTCTTAAAATATGTCTTCGATTTTTCCACCTTGTATTTACATGTTTACTACATATTTATTTTATACAAAAGAGAAAGATAAACAAATAAACATATCTCTGTCTTATTTATATGTAGTGTTTATACGTTTTATCATTATATATTATCAGTAAAGCAGCATATAAGTGCGTATTATATGAACTCGTTTGCTACTGATTAGTGTGAACCTTTTCGTAACATATATATTTTATAGCAAACAAGTGAAAACAAACAATTGACTGAGTTAATTGTTGAAATACCATGTATAGATAGTGTTGATGACTCTGTAACATTACACATAGATATATGTCATACATATATAATTTATATTCCCATATTAATACATACTATACAATTTGCATCTAATGTATGCCCTCGTGAGTAAACAGTGATGTTTACAAAAAAATGTTTCAAACAAAAGTTGTTTATTTTTTCATAAGAAAAATTTTTTACATTTAAACTTTTGTTCTATCTCTAACGGTGTGCAAGACCTAATTGACCTTTGTAGCTCATTTACGAACTCGATCTCACTTTTTACGTCTTGAGTGCGCTGTTAAAATTTGAGTTCACACGTGTTCACAGACAGGCAAACAACCGAAAATGGACTAATGAGGTGATTTTATGAACACCTATAACAAAACGTTCATAGTATCATTATTTTTAAACGTTACAAACTTGGGTCTAAACTTAGTATACCTTGATATATTTCATGTACATGGTATAACTAGGTATATA
Source organism: Chrysoperla carnea (assembly GCF_905475395.1). Taxonomy (NCBI): domain Eukaryota; kingdom Metazoa; phylum Arthropoda; class Insecta; order Neuroptera; family Chrysopidae; genus Chrysoperla; species Chrysoperla carnea. The sequence goes on along the minus strand of NC_058340.1, from coordinate 36,063,172 downwards.
ATATTTTAATTAATGTTAAGGAACATGGAGAAATAAGTATGAGGTGGTATTGGGAAATGGAAAATATTTCTTCTACTTGATGATTGTTGTTCATCGTCTTAGCCTATTATTTTCACATGACATATTTAATTATCATATATGAGGGTTAAGATGAAAATATGTTGAAAGTGTTTCGTTAATAATAATGATTTTATTAAGAAAATTGGATTTATTAATTAAAGTGATATATATATATATATAAAGTGATATACCTACTTTTTCATAAATCATTAATTAAAAGCGTGACAATTTGATCAATCTCACAGTGCTTTGAAACAATGAAGGAACGGCTTTATATCTTAGCAAAACTTGAAATGAAAACGGCCACATTTACCACCACGGTGGATGGGGTAATTTTGATCCAAAAAGTGCAAAAATCAGGTTAATTTAATGATTGAATGCAGAGTCTTTGAGATATCGCAATATTTGCTTTTAGTCCGTATCTCAAAACCTATTCGACCAGTCATCAAATACACCCGATTTTTGTAATTTTTAGGTCAAAATTACCTTATAAACTGAGTTTTATCGAAATTGGAAATAAAAAAAATTTCTCGATTTTTCGGTTTCGATTTTTTTTTTTTTTTTTAAATCGAGGATGTGGAAAAAACAATTTTTATTTAGAATTTAATGAAACTACCTTACCTATGCCTAACGTAAAAATTTTATTTAAGAAATGTGATTTCGGTACCTAGACGTGAACGATATAAAAAATATTTATCTCGCGCTTTCAATATAACGCGATCTGTTAATTAACGTCATTAGTTTAAACGTTATGAAAATGTTGTAATGAAAAATGTTATAAAATATTCATACAATTTTCTTTAAGTACACAAATACAAACATCTATATATGAATAACAACATAGCAGGCCAAACATTATGAAGTTATTTAAAAAAAATGAATGATAAAATAATTTCATACATTCTTTTCACGTATTTCGATCAAAATTTATAATAATTTTCTGTATGACATTAAGAGAATCCACTCCCGGATACAACACAACAACATCGTCTTTAGAAAACATAAAAAAAAAAATTGTACACAAGTAGCGTAGACTATGGGACAGTATCTTTCAAGTCACATACACTCATAATGAAATGATAATGGATATCTCCAACCAAATACAAACATGGTTCATTAAATTTGGTAAAACAATCTTGATTAGGAGAATAAAATGCGAAGTTCTTGGATTGCTGTGAGAGATGCATTTTATCTGCCGACATAAAGTGGTTTATGAAGTGGTAGCAGGAAATTGGTCTCATAGTACTTATCCTCAACCGACTAGTAATTCCTCGAAATGATTAGCATTTAGTCAAAATTACAAAACAATCGAGATATAATAACGATAAACGAGTCATGAAATTTTCCAAAAACTGCCATCAACTTAGTTCATTTTACATATTATAAAAATGATCAATAAGTTTATTTCAAACTTTCTGAGTTAGTAACAACAATCTTCATGTAGTTGGCTCAATCACATATGGACTAGACATGATAGATATGCGATCATAGTAGGCTCTATTTAAAGCAAACACAAAGAATTTTTTTTAATCCATTGATTTGCTTTATTTCAACGATAATATATTCCACCTAAGTACAATTTTATTTTCCATCAATAAAATGCATGACTTTAATCTAAAATCAATCTGCTTTATAGAAGTAATGATTTTGTTTTATTTAACTTCAGTGATTTTGTATCAATGAATTCATATTTGAAATTCTATCTTTTGTAAACACAAATATTTAGCTGTACTTGTTCCAATCGTTAAACAATTGTTTGAAAGTATTTTTGCTTTATTTCGATATGAAACGACCAGCTTCGAAGATGAGGCTGTCATTATTTTAATTTTTTTTTTCAGTGTGTATATTTTTTTTCTATCATCGTAGCTATCAATCAGAAGATTCGATTTCGATTTTGTGGTTATTTTTATTTGAAAGCCTGTATAGTTGGAATGGTTACTAGTTATGTTCGATGCAATTCTGATCGGTTTGAATAATATAGAGGCATCGTAAACAATAAATTATTTGATTATTACTCTAAGGAAAATCCGTTAACCATGCGTAAACCTTAAAATAGGACCAAGATAACAGGCTTAAATATTTTAGCAAGCGTTGACAAGAAGAATATATATTAAGAGACCATAGTAATTTACAAAAACACTGTTAAAATGTGTGAATATACTGTCTTATAAAAAATAGCCCACTCTTTTAATGGTCTAGTTATTCCATAGGCCACATGCAGTTGTATTTAAAAAGCAAGACTGCTAATGACTGCTATATTTACAGCTTAATGTATAATAAAGCGTATGTATAATAAATTAAATGAATTATTTCAGATTGATTCAATTTTTCTTAAATTCGAGTGTATTAGAACAACACACGAATGAAGTATAGAGATAGATACTTTAATATCTAATGAACATCATCAGAGTTCTCTTGAAAATGTTATGTAATAATAAACGATCATATTATGTACGTTATTATTATATACCTACTGTGTGATAAAATTATTTTTATTTCATATTCTTTTTCATAATCATAATATAGTCAGTTACAAACACAAACTTAGGCAGGCCTTGGTCTGGGTCGGTGTGTCTGTATGTGTTTTATCAGAATGGTAATATCAGTAGAAAAAATCGTGACTTGATTTTTATATATTTTATTAAATCAAATATTTAAGTATTAAATATGATACATAAAAAAAAATCTTTGTAAGTATAACACAGAAAAAAAAATCAATTTCTTTTATATAAGAGTAAATGAATATAACGCGAAAGGAATTCTAGAATATCATTTGGATAGTAATATATAAAGCTGAGTACACACGGAAAACTTTACGTGAGTTATATTAATGAGTGAAATTTACAAAATTAAAAAAAAACCCCGACAAATTTTTCGGATACGATACCCTAAACTCGAATTTGAGTCATATCTAAGAACACTCTGCATTAAATTGCCTTTTTCCTTAAAGCCTTTTCCAAACTGAACCGATTTGGAAGATCATCGCCAATTTTTAGTGTTTTTGGGTACGGTAGTTTTTTGGGCCCTAAGAACACTCTCCAATAAATTACCTTTCAAACAAAACTAAAAAAATCAAAATCAGTTCATCCGTTGAGGGGCTATGATGCCACATACAGACAGACACAAACATAGCGGTTAGGTTGCAATGAATTTTGAGAGAATGCAAAAATCTTTTTATAACTGTACATTTGAATTTTTTGTCAAAATTTTATCATTTAAAAAATTGAGTTGTGAAAGTCATAAGAAGTTAAAGAAAACAGATATAATTTAAAATAGAATGCAATTTTATGTTATGTAATAGTAAATATCCATATCAAACCAAATTTAATGTACTCACATATTGGGTTGACTACTAAATTTTTTAAAGAACCAAACAAGTATTTGACTTCTAAAATTAATACCCTGAATTTTCAGAAAAATATTTTATAAATAAAAAAAGTGCTACATTTATAATGTACCAAGGTATGAAAGGAATATAGTTCCAACCGGGTGTCTCACGGCACCTCTCGATCGTTTTTTTGTAATCACGATGCGTCAATAGTAATATCTTTGAACTCTTCGTTATGATCGGAAAGTTTTACATTAAATGTGTATGAGGACTGTATGACTTTGCCTTACAAACGCGGTCTTACCTTGCTATTTAATATAGTTTTTAAAGCTAAGAACCGTTTCCAGGTATGGGTAATCTTCAGTTGATGTGCGATTTTGATGGAGATTGATTGGCCAAGATATTTAATATCTCCCATCTGCGGCTATCACCTGCTCAATTTTCTCCTTGTCTACTGCAAACTCACCATAAATTGCATTGTTTTTTGTATGACTACCTAAATCTTTTATATACACGCAAGTTAAAATTTATACAAACATTGAAAATAGAAGATTGTTTAACTTTGTAGATTTATTTTAACAAAATTTAGGCTTATCGAAAAACACGGTGTTATAAAATAAAAATTTATATCTCTACTTTCTTTTTGCATAATTCAAACGAGCCGAATAATCTCGTGAAAACGAATCCTATTTGATCTCATTTTATTAAAAAAATTCTAACGAAATATTTGTAACGTTGGTAACAAATAGAAAAACCCACACAATTTTTCATAAAAAAATCCTATTTTCGAAATGATATTCTCGTTTTTCCTTGATTTGTTTATTTATCTTTCTTACGTATGTAGGATTTTATTTCTATCTTTGCAGGTAGATAAAGATATAGGTAAAACAAAATAAATTCTTTCTTGAAGACAGTACTGAGAATTATTATAAATAATAAAATATAACTGAATAAAATAAAAAAGTCATTTGAAGACTATCAAATTACAAGAAATTTCAGTTGTTTGTTCAATTGTGTTTATTCAAACATTTCAGCAAACATACAAGTGAAATTTACTAAATTAAAAACCCCCGACAAATGCGATTTATTCCTTGTAAACCGATTTTTGGGAACTCATATGTTCTCGATCAAGTCGTTTCGTAGACAGACACACACAATTAGCGGTCAAACTTATAACAGTCCTTTTTTTAGTTCGGGGGTTAAAAAATGAAAGTTATCAAACATCTATATATTGATTGTTTTTAAGCAAATTTTAAAAATCATAAATTAATAAGGATGCTCATTGTATCCGATTTTTGCAAATTTTTATAAACCTCATAGAGCGCTGCTACCTTCTGTGAAAATAAAAAATGGATCACATTTTGATACCTTCTTGTTGAAAAAATTAATTTCTTTAATCAGGAAACTAAAAACTTTTTAATTATTTTAAACTTAACATTAATATTCCATACAAATACATAAACACGTCGAGTCAAACAAATTAATCTTGGCGTACCAGAAAAGTTACTTTACTCATCATGCTAATTTATATTGTCAAAAGTAACCGTTCCCGGAGATCTATACTTAGTCTGCAAAACTTAAGAACCATTTTAAAAACATTTTGTTCAAATTTTAATCGCAAAACTAGTAAATTTAAAAAAAAATGGTGTATAACTATTTTCTTTTTTCCGATTCTCTATATCATGCTTAAAAAGATAAAGGCTGTGACTCCTAATTCTCCCCTGTTTGGATACGTGTCTGATGTTTTATAAAAGAATAAACATCGATATTTCCTCATCAACATATTTTATAAAAAATAGTAAAATGTATGTACAGATAAATTCAATATATATTCAAATGAATTGAAAACTTTTGAAATACATATTTTTCAAGTATGTCATTAATTTTGTATTTTTGTTTCAAAAACAAAAATTAAAAATACTTACAAACAAACTACCAAGAAATAAGACATGATTTACAAAATAGTTTGGTATTATTACGTTATATCTTCCATATAATAGAAGATGCATCTTGTTAAAAATGCATTTATTAGAAAGTTTAAAATAGTGTAACAACACAGCAACACACTTACCAACTTTGTAACTTTAAAAACTATAAATGAATTTTTCTTTGAATTAATATAATAATAATGATGATAAATTACAATTGTTGTTTAAATCTTTGTTGAAATAATATACAAAATCGATTTTGTTATTCAAATAATATTTCATCATCATATACTTTAAAACATTGTAATTAATTTAACATTTACTTTCAATAGCGGTAGAACTATTTAATATCAAATATTATATAATATGTGTGAGATAATGCAGGAATATTATACAACATCGCAAAATTCGAACTTTTTGATATAGAAATATTCAATTGAAAAGGATAACCTATATGATTCATCATTTTTTGAGCCAATTTTGAACGATTAAATAATAATAAAAAGCCCGATGACGTAGGAATTTTTATGATTTTTGGAAACTTTGTGAATCAAAAAATGTATAATTATTAAATAATATAAATACATTTAATAATAATATAAATACATTTATTTAAAATAATTATTATCGGAGAAGACATTTTATAGTAGTTTCGAAGATGATCTTTGTTTGTCTATTAGATTAAAGGCTCTTAGACTTGCATATAAAGATAGAGTTTGATTGACTACGTGTTAACAACTAAAATCTTGTCAACTCAAATTTAATAAAAATCCTCTTTTTTAGAAACTAATTGCATGATAATTTTATAACATTTACTCATTTTCTCATGCACTTTACTTTTAACGACTTTCATATTACTAAATTAGAATAAAAGTTTATTGAAACAAATATAATTTACTTTAAAATACAGAAAATAATGATACACGATCGATGTGATTTGGAAATAGTCTGTAATTTAAAAAAAAAACTATTAATGATAATTTCTATTGTTTAGTTTTGTGTCGTGAGCTACAGAACTATGTACTAATTTAGAAAATAAAAAGGAATAAAAACCCTTCATTTATCTCATTGGTTTCTCAAAACAGTTAAGTTAATACAAAAATTCAATAATTCTTTAATTTTTAAATTGTCGGGGTTTTAGTTTTCGAACTTTATTTTATTAAAATAAATGAATTTAAAACAAATTTGATAATATACTTTATTGTTAAGTGTGTTACGCGTGCTTCCACTACACCAATGTGCTAAGTTCATAAACTTGTACGCCCAATTTGTTTGTATAATAATAATTTAATAATTTTCTAATTTAAAATTACAAGAAAACCTTCATAAATTCAAAAATTTTTAACGGCATTTAAAAAAAAAAAAAACTACATTCACATTAAACTTAATTTTATGGGCAAACTTTTTAAGCACGTTTTTTGAATTTGAGAAATAATGTTTAATTTAAAAGTTTTATCTTAAAGCTATCGGTACGGAACACTTAGAAAAACATTCGAAATTTATATACATCATAACACTATTAAAAAAGCCCAAGTTTTAATTAACTTAGTAGGGAATTCCTTAAGGCACTGTTAAAAAATACATATATTCGACCAACTTTTCAATTTGTATTTTATTTCAAAGTCTAAATGTTTGTTTAAGAACTTTTCCCGGTAATATTTTATACATATTTTACGTCGTAATACTATATGAATATTATTTTTGCATATACATAAAATTTCAAATATAGTCCAAGTTCCCACAGCCGTTACAGGTACGTTGTAAATAGTCTAAAAATGGTAAAAAAAACTATTTCTAGTTTTAATTAAAAGTAGACTTCCATCCATTTATTTTTCACTTCAACTTCAAAATCATGTGTGTCTTTGGATGGTTCAGTTATTCGTTGTTTCAGTTATATATGTTGTTATATTTAGTCACGAAATTATAACACCAAAATCGTTTAAATAAAATAAAGTTCCAAAACTAAAACTCCGACAGTTAAAGAATCGCGCTCTTTAAAGTAAGAAAACAAGAAAATATTTTCATCTGAAATTGTTATGATTAATAAAATCGTCATTACAGTCGGGGTACATCTAAGGTTAAACAGTTTTCCACAGGACCGAAAAGAGGCTCCTCGACTGTAATGACGATTTTACTTATCATAACAATTTCAGATGAAAATATTTTCTTGTTTTCATACTTTTAAAAGCGCGATTCTGTAATTTTCGGGGTTTTAGTTTTCGAACTTTATTGTATGTTTGTAAGTAGTTACGAATTACATACTGCTTACGAACTTGAGTTATAAAATTTCAAAACAGATACCATATATCCACATTCACATGTGCTATGTCAAAAATTAAATCATAAAACATAAGTTTATGAATTATTTACTAACAAATTTGACATTTTTCGTTACCAAAAAGGAAAATTTAAATGTCCCTAAATAAACATAAATAAAATGTATGTAGGTATATTTGGTTATGTAATGTAGTAAAGTAAATATACAAGAAATGTTTTTTTTTTACCTTTTTTACGTTTCCACAAAAATATGGGGTGAGTAAGCCACAAAGCCATTCTGAAACAAAAAATAAAATACATTAAATTAATTAAAACATATAAAAAAGATTAATTTTTTGTTTAAAACTTGATAAGTGAAAACTTTCATTTTCATTTTAAAGTTATTCGTATCATCTTCATAATCAAACTAGAGGGTCTTCGCGTATCCAAAAAAATAACCAAAAGTAGAGGAAAGGGCTTTTTCTTAATTTATATTTTGATGACCTATTTTCACGTATTAACCATATGTTTTAACCGCACACAAAATTGTTCAGAAACGATACAGTCGCAAGGAGTTCCTATAAATATGACACTTGAGTCATTCTTGCCACAGTCATTATGAGGGCTAAAAATATCGGAAACTGTTAATCTTAAAAAATTTTTGTTGATATGATTCCCGATAAAAAAATCATTTTTATATCCGATTTCACTCTGTCTGATCATCCAATGAATTTACTCTAGAAATGAAATTTTTTAATTTCATATTAAAGATAATTTCCCAAAGCATTTCAAAGAAAACACACAAAAAACGAAATAAATTGAATTTTATAATTCACAGAAAATAAAATGTTATTTAATTAAATTTTTTTCTTCGTCTAAAATACAATTAAATTTAAAAGAGATGAAAAAAAAAGAATAGTCTTGTTTCTAACAGGAAGTCAGTAAGAAAAATAAATAACCACAAAGTTTATAATAAAAATGAGTAAAATTTTCCATGATGTAACCCTGCGTTTAATACATTCACACACAAAACACAAGATACAACGATACATAGGGTAAAGGGTTGTACCTTGGTGGAAATGAACATCGGATAATCCTTTAGTTTCTTGAAAGATATTCATAGTTTCTTGGTAGTACCTTGAAGAAAACATTTACTGCTCATAGGAAAAATACCCGAAATAATTCTTACCTAGGTCCTTTTTTCAAGAAAGTTTAGTGCAAAAAGTTTCGAATTCTTTTTTCCACTTATTTTCAAGTGTAACAAAAATACTCATTCTTGGATATTTTTTCTTGCACCTTGGAACAAAACATCAGTTGTGAAGTTATAGGAAGCTACTTAAAGTTACAGTTATTTTGCCATTTTGATTAAAAAAAAACATTTTCCTACAAAATAAACTTTTAGATTACTATAAAAGACACATATATACGTTGACCAATAATATTCCAGACAGTGAGCCGTAAAGGCTCATGTTAAATATAGGATTAAGATACTGCTCCCATGTAGGATCAGTATAGGTGATCCAAGGAACATTAGAGTAAGGTTCAAGGTACATATTTGTTACAAGTGTATCACGCACTGAAAATTCATAAAATATGAATATAATTTTTATCGATAGCTGTTGAATATAAAGGAATAGTGGTACTATACAGAAAGATTGTTCTTGCTTTGAAATTGCTTTGAAAAATGTATATAAATAATGATCAAAGGTACAATACTCTCTCATATACTCACAATAATATCTCGATAATAAAAAAAACAACAAATGTCCTTGAATTATTAATACAGTTCAATAATTTGTATTTCCATCAATTTAACAAAAACAAATTACAAATAAATTTAATTATGTAAAAGAATTTGTTTGAGCTAAGGTAAGGTCAGTGGTACTATATCAATTTAATATTATAATAATAATATAATGACTAAAACCAGTATTTTATTTATCAAAATTTATAATGATTTTGATTTTTGTTTTTGATTTTTATTATGGAATGAGCAATAAAATTCATCCAATTATCCTGGTACACTTCATAAATATTACTAGATCCAGAAACGTGGACAATTGAGCAGAGCGTTTAGATTTTCTGCTCCTTTCAATAATTATTTTTTCAAAATTTTGTTGGTTAAATTAGAATTAAATAAATAAAGTAAATGAGCAAAATAGGTCAATTGGGCCTTGGGTCTGTTGGATCCATCTTGTAAACCGTTAGAGATAGAACAAAAGTTCAAATATAAAAGAAATTCCTTATTAAAAAATAAACAACTTTTTTTGAAACACTTATAGTATGTATTATATGGGAATGTCAGTGATGTATGTATGACATGTATGTATGTGCAATGTGATAGTGTAATCTTGACTGTCTATACATGGTATTTCAACAATTTACTCAGTCAATTGTTTGTTTTCACTTGTTTTTTTACTAAAACATATATATTAAAAATTTATCCATTATAAAAAATGAATCAAAACGAATTGGTAAAATTCTTAAATTTTCTCTGTAAAGTCTTATTACAAAAATATAAATGTCAAAGACAACATAAGATTATAGCCCATAAATTGACTTAATTTCTTAGTTCAGTAAGGAATCATACTAAAAAGCTTTAAAAGCATTAAAATTAATACTCATTAATCCTAATTATAAATTATACTTAATGCTAGTTTGTTTAATTTTACAGTCTATATTATAAGACCGTGATCCCATAATAAATCGAAAATTTAAGATTTTTGTTTTTTGTCCTTTTTGAGAATTGATAAAAGTAAGTTTGGCAACAAAGAAATTAGTAATAATTGTGGGTTGAGTGTCGAAATTATGGAAATCGTCTTTTTTAATGAATTTCTTTTGTCTACCGTCTATTTTAAAAAAAAAAAAAAAAACCTTGCTTGCGTATGTAAAAAAGGCAGAAGGATTGCAACAATAAAAAATGGAGTGTAATTGTAAAAAAAAACATTTTTTATCTCTTGTCATTTGTAAGCTTTTTTGCTGCCAATTGCTCCTGTTTTGACGTAGGACGAAAAACAATGAAAATCGAAAAGTCACACTTACCTCCTCTTACAATCCTCGATAAGGCAGAAAAAAATAATAAGAGAAATTTCGCTTCATTATGGGCTAATGGTCTAATATAATTCTACACATAACTATAAAATATTCACAGGATTTAATTAATCAAGAAAAGAACAGACATTCATTCTGTTTTGTTGATTTATATTATAAAATGAATAACATCTCTTTTTATTATTACTTAAGGGTCTAGAGCCAGGCGTAGTATTTGATAGTGATTTCAAAAATGCTGGAAATTTCACCGTCAAGGGCTAACGATTCGACATTTTTATAAAACATCAATCATTTTTCCATTTAATAAGATCAATTTCATACAATATTTTAAATTAATTATTTTGATTTTTTTAAAACACTTCATCAAGAAGAAAAACTTTGGTAATGGAGATCAAAAGAAAACTGGTTAATATCGTTTTTGGAACTGTTGGTCGAAATGGTACAGTGTAAGAAATGGTACAGTACCTTTAATTTCAATTAAGTTCTCACTTACCCTAGTATTGTCCCCAATGGATATTCAGGTCCCCCTGAAAGAGAAATCCCCGCCTGAGAAAGTCGCCAGAGTTTTTAGATACAACCTTGACAGCAGCCTCTCAAGTATCCAGTCGGTTTTCCGACTGGATACTGGATACTTCAAGTATCCAGGATTTTCAAACACTACGCCTGAATCTAGACCCAATATTACTTATACTAAAAAGTCAGATCATTGAACTGAATGACGATGATTATAATAATAATAATAATAATACAACATACTATAGTTGATTATTTTGTTTGTTATATAACCTTGAAATTAAATAATGACTTTAGAGAAAATTATAGAAGATAGTGTTGTGAACCCTTAAATAGTCACGTGGGTCATTCATTATACTGATGAACCACGTGATATATGTGTTATTTCTATTATTTATGCGTCATTATGTTATCAAATATACATAAAAATGTATATGATTTGGTATATGCGTAGTAAAGTTTCTATTCTACTATTTCAAAACCAACTGTATTTTTTTTTGTAATAAGGTTATTCGTGAAGTATATACAATCAATCAAAATAAACTTAAATCAATCAATCGTATAGTACATACAGATTGTTTTCAATAATTTCAAAGAGTATTTTAAGTGGGGGAAATAAAAGACCATGCTCCTCATTACATTACGAAATATTCAACAAATGACATCTACTTGTATATTTTTTGTTTTGTTACAATGCACTGGACTGTCAATAATTGGTAATTTTAGTAAATACTATCCAATCGGGGTAGGCATGGTCAATTTCTGTTGTTCCATTCCAAAGGTTTAAGTAGGTAATCTCGCGATTAAATCTAAGTAAATAAAACAGATGTTGTAGATTTCATTTTCAAGAAGTACCCCATTTTTCATAGGATTGGAGATAACAAATAAATATGCCCGTTAAATGCTGCTTTTTTGGTATGTTGTTTGGACTCCATGGGGGAGTGTGAAGTTACGTGTTACAAGCAAAAAAAGTTGTGCTACCTGCATAACTCGTGAAAAACTGCAAAATTTCTGGACTTTTTCAGTTTCTGCAGTTAAATTCAAAAACTGTAACCTATTGACATCCCTTGGTACTATCATTTTGATTAGTATTTTAAATTTGAACAATTAAAGCGAACATGGCTGAATATGTTTAACATCATTGTTTTCTAGCCTTGGCAAATTAGGGCAAAACTTTGGTGTCCATTTTCTCTCTAAATATAAAACAAAGAGAGATGAAAATTTGTGGGTAGCTTTAACTCATGAAAATTTGTTGATAAAAACGAAAAAAAGTTTTTTAGAAAATACTTAATTTCAGAAAACTAGTACAAATGATGGCTGGAAGGCGATGTAAAACTGCTTTTTTGGTATGTTATTTGGAATCCTAAGGGGAGTGTGAAAACAATTTTTGCAAGCAAAAAAAAGTTGTGCTAACTGCGTCCACAAAGATGTGTTACCTGAGAAAAAAATCTTGATAGTTCTTATTGGAACGAATGAAGAAACTTGTGCAAATCGAATATGGTTAAGTAACATGAGCGATGATAATTCAAAGAAAACGGGACGGGAAACAGTTGTGATTTGCCGCAAATATGAAGTTTTTGCTAATTAAAAAGATAATGGGGTTTTTTAGTCATAAAAGTAGGAAATATTGTCAAATTAAAGATATAGGGCTCCATAGTAAATTAAAGGGAACTAACACCAAACTAACCAAATTCAATTTCGAGTCGATTTTAGAGATATGCTGTAAGGTTTCCATTAGCACAGATACTTTTTAGATTAACTTTGTAAAATAAGTAATCAAAGAATGATAATAAAGAATATAAGTGTGGCGAATATTAAATTCTTTTCACTTAGTATAAGACCCGAATTAAGATCGACCTTCATCCATCTGTTTCTTGAATAAAAACTGCCCCTTAAACCAAGTTGCCAACATTTCTTTAGACAACCTCTTGCAGGGATATTGATTAATCTTTTATATTTCATAAAAATAACTCATTCAGGAAACAGATGGATGAAGGTCAACCCTAATTTGGCTCCTGTACTAACTGTTTTGTCATTAAAAAACCAAAGTTCATCTAACTTAGTTTTAGTGATTGAATAGCCTTTAAGATATTTTTGTCAGAATATAAATATTTATGTTTTGATTTTTCTAAACGCATATGTTTCACACATACAACAAAATCTAATTTAAATATCTTAGAAAAATTATGTTTTATGTAAATATTTACAAAAAAGTTTATGATTTTTTTTAAAGATCTTTCACTATCAAAATCGTTAATATGATAATTTTGTTTGTGCGGTGTGAAATATTGTAAATTATTTGTGTTAATTTAAGAATTGTTTACTACGTTCCTTTTTATCTAATTTTAAATATATTTTAAGTGTTTCCTGATCAAATAATACACCTACTTTAAAAGAAAACATTTGTATAGTGATGCAACTTATTAAACTAGTCAGACGAGAGCCCACTTTAACTACAATTTTTTTTTTTTGCTTCCGACAGAATACCAAAAACTTCACAGGTTACACGGATTTTTGATAATTATTTAAAATGAAAATAAGTATTAGGAAATACTAGTAGTGGTGTCCCATTTATAGAATGATGCTTAGATCCAAAACTGCGTAGGGATAGGGATTAATTCCTCTGTGATATTTCTAATCTTTTTTAGTTAGTTTTCATTCACGCTTATTCGAAAAATAACTTTTCTTTGGATGTGGAAATTTGGTTTATATTAAAATGAAAACAAACAATTGACTGAATAATTGTTAAAATATCATATATAAACAGTGTTGATTAGGCAATGGCTTGTTTTTTACGTCATGTAAGTAAAAAAAGATGTCTTAGACTCTTAGATAGATAACACGACTCTCGTATCACACACACCTATACTGATATGCCCATATAATACATTCTATATAATGTTCGAATGTAATTTGCGCCCTCACGGGTAAACAGTGATGTTTAAGGAAAAATGCTTCAAACAAAAGTTGTTAATGTTTTTAAAAGGAACATTTTTTACAAGTAAACTTTTGTTATATCTCTAACGATTTGCAAGATGGGTCCTACGGATTCAATACCCACCAATTGGTCTATGTTGATTTACGAACTCAACTTCACTTTTAACATCCTAAGTACGCTATAAAAATTAAGGTTTGATATCTCTTTTCAAATTTGAGTTATCGTGATCTAAGAAAGGCAGACAGACACACATTCAGACTGAAAACCGGAAATGGTTCGTAGCATCAAAATTTTTATGCGTTACAAATTTGGGACTATACTTAGTATATCGTGATATATTCCATATATACATGGTATAAAAAACTAACCTACTACAAAATAATTGTCACATCTATATATTTTAAACGAGATATTGAGATATTGAACATTTACAAAATTGATAAATCTTCATATTCTTCAATAAATATCTGTTTAATCAGAAAAAATTAATGCTCCATTAAAAAAATGCATTAATTTAATTAATTACCTTAAAATGGAAGGTTTCTTTAATAAGTTAGGTGGAACTACACGTCTGGTTGATTTCTTTATAAGCTTGTTTCAAGTTTTTATGAAATTGGAGAAAATACTGTCATTTTTTTTGAAGTTAAGAAACTCAACTTACAATAATGTGTAAAATCCAATATCAAAATAAATGATTATTAAGATTAATTATTTGTGAATTGTAATCCTTTTAATAAACATGCTTGCTTGTACGTACTTAATGATAATGATAATGATGATTGAGTGATGATGATTCTGTGGTGTATCATCGTATTATGTTCATGTTCAGTGTAATAATTTATGTGTTCCTAATAAGAATAATTAATTATTAATGTATTAACTAACTAAGGTGACAGACAGACATACGGATAAACTTACTAATAACAAATATATGTATTAATTTACATATAAATTCAACCGAAATGCGTAATAATGATATACAATGATCATTAATAATTGACATTATTATAATGGCTATATTATAATCACCATTTCATGTAATGTATCGGTTAGATCTCTTAAAAACAGGTTTTTTAAAAGAAATAAATTAAAATCGCACTTAAAAACAAAAAATAAATCAACAGCTATGATATTAGGTCCATTATAGAACTATTTTGAACCTCAAAACACCCTGTTTAGGGCTTCAATAAAGCGTATAGTGAAAATCACTCATGACAACCATTGTTTCTATTGGGTGTCAAATAAACAACGTATAGATGATATGTTCTCACGGTTTTGATATTTCATCCATATCAATACATAATATAAATCAAAGTCGTTTACCGCTGTCTGTCTCTATGTCCTTATGTATGCTTAAATTTTGAAAACTACGCAACGGATTTTGAAGCGGTTTTTCTAATAGAAAGAATGATACAAGAGGAAGGTTTTTATGTATAATACATGTATCATGTAGTAAAGAAACACTGATTTTAGAGGCTAAACGAAATTGTGAACAAAAGGAGGGTAAGTGATGGCAAATGAAGTAAAGGTTATTAATACAATAATCTATGTATTTAAAATTGAAGTTGCCCAGCGAAGCGGGTAGTTCACAGCTAGTAGTATATAAATCTAAACGCAAGAATAACGATTCATAAACATGAATAAGTGAAATTTGGTTTTTGAAGTATTTCAAAACTGTTTTCCGAAGTTTTTTTCTTGTTTCGAGAATCTTTCACAAAATCACTTGTTGAAGCTTCGAAAAAGTGTTAAAATAAAAGTTGTTAAAAACAGTAGTTGCTTTCCCAAGACTCAATTGATCTATGTTGCTCATTTACGAACTCAAACTCACTGTTTACGTTCTGAGCAAGCTAATTTTAGCTTGATATCTCTTTTTGTTTTTGAGTTGGAAATGGACTAATTACCTACACCCAAATTTTGTTTTTATCATCAATATTTTTAAGCGTGGGACTAAAATTAGTTTAGTCACCTTACAAACTTGTGACTAAAATTAGTATATCTTGATAAATATTTCATATATATATACAAGGTATAAAAATGGTACCGTTTATGGCATCTCAGAACTTTGGATTATTCTGTGGGTATATGTGAAGTAGCTAGATGAAGTCGATAAAACACACAATTATCACTAATTGGGAACAAACCTTTGTCGTGATATTTTCGGCTGACATACACCCTTGCTAAAAACAACTTCCAGGCAACGTTTAATTAAGGCAACCACAGTGCTCTTCGGGTCAAAATTATATTCAAACACAAATGGCAAGGGAAACATGCAGTGGTCAAATTTAAAAACATCATAGGAAAAATATATTTTTGTAGTAACTTGTACCAAGAACTTGTATAAATACTAGATTTTACCAGCTTTTATGTATTTGTGCGAAACATGTTTGCAATAAATGGTTTGAGAATGTTTGAGGCATTTATTTTGAAAATTTCTCAAATTAAGAGAAATATCGAATACATCATAAGGCATGTCAGACCATAATGGACTTTGATAATTAAAAATAAACACACTCAGACAAGAATAAAAAATAATTGAGTTTTGGTTATTTAATTTTTATTTAATAAACAAGCGCAGATTATCAATTATTATCTTAAATTAGACTTTTTAATTATATTTCAACATCCTTCTTAACATAAAGAAAATAATTTGATTGAAGAAAAAAAAAAATAATAAAATTAATTAATGCCAGAAATATCCATTCTTTTATTCAATTATTACGAATAAATGTACTTACTCACTCATACTCATTTCAAATGTAAATGAATTTTCACGTTTAAAAGAAAAGGTTTTTCCTTAGCTGTTTTTTTTTTCAAACATAAATTTTGTAATTTAAAAAGCATTATAGAAAAAGGAATAATAATTCATAAATCTCTAGAATAAAAAATATAATCTGTTGGGAATTATTTTTAATGAGTACAGATAATGGAAAGGAGATAAAAGGCGGAAGGATATATTAATGATGCAATATTTAAAACACAATAAATAAATTTACATACAAAAATATTATTTTTGGTATGAGTTTTATCTTTAAAAGACTGCAAGCCCACGTACAAACTTTACTGAACTCATAGGTTAGGTTAGGTTATATTGTCCACGAAGGACGCTATAGAGCCCATTGTGATACCATATATGTGGTTTGCAACCTTTCCGCTGAAAATTTCATTTATCAGCTCCTCAATTTCAGAGGCTGAGTTCACCTTATTCATGCATATACCATGCATTACACCAGCCCATCACAACTTTTAAGTAAATTAATTTTGTTGCGACGGCAGAAATCGAACCCGTTACCCTAAGCATACCGCGGACGGAATTGGTTACGACCTATCCAACTGAGCTAATAAGGCGACTACTGAACACATAACTATGGAGACTTTGTCAACGTCTTCTTTAGGCCCTGTTGTACTATTTCAAACACAAGTAACTTTTCGGAAATAACTAATCTCGTGCTATAGCGTTCCCTTTCACGAGGCTTGGGAAATTTAAAATTGCACCCCCAATCTTCAAATTTAAGAATATTCGAATATTCGAACAAGAAACACATCGAATGCAAAAATTTAAAATTTTCCTCGTCCTGTAACAAAGAAAGCTTCTCTCTTGATAATCATCCTGTGTACAAACTTATTCAACAGGATATAAAGAACAAATAAAGTCTCCACGATGATGTAAGTTTTTTAGGCGTGGGCATGCGGTTTATATGTTTAAATATGAAATGGTTCACATTTAATCTGTCTGTTTGTATTTTTGTTTTTAAAAAAAATAATTTTTTGTTTGTTTATATCATTTCAGTAGTTAATGAGTAACAAAATGTGGAAGATTCTTGAGAGACCGTATCATTGGCTTTCTGATTCGGTAAATTATTCGAGTAATAAAAATATTGAGATGCCCTAACTAATTACTATCCAACTCTCTATTTCTTTTCTACTTACAGTTCAGTCAATTTTATCAAATTTATACATAACAGACCTTCCAGGGTAATAGGTACAAACTGCATAGTTTCACCCGAACAAATATGAGATTGTTTAGAGGAGTTTATACATAATTCCAAGAATTCCCAGGTGTTCCGTTTTCTATCTAAACGATATTCTAATAAATATCTACAGCAAATCAGGAAACTTCTTGGAATTGTAAAATAATTTAATATAGTTTTCATTAATTTATACATAAGTACGATTCACAGATATATATTTTGAATGTTTATTCAATTGTCTATGTTTAAAAAATTAAATATTTAAAACAATTCTTTGATGAAAGTTTTGTTACGTTATATTGACTCTCTACGAAGGACACACTTACTCTATAGAGCCCATTGTGATGCCATATATGGGTTTTACCACCTTTCCGCTGATAATTTCACTTATCAGCTCCTCAATTTCACAGGCAGAGTGCACCTCCTTCATGCATATACCATGCACTAAAGCCTATCACAACTATCAATTAAATTAATTTTGTTGCGACGGCGGAAATCCAAGGCACTACCCTTAGCACACCGCGGACGGTTTTATTACGCCTTGACCAACTGAGCTAATAGGGAGACTTGATGAAAACTAAGCAAGTTTTCGTTCATATTCTGCACGAGTATAAGAACATAGCCAGGATGATTTAGATCATTGTAAGTAAGATACCAAGATCTATTAGATGGTTAAAAGACAGAAATTAACATGATTTTCACAGGTCATGCCACCCTTTTGACTGACAAAATGAACTTTTATTGCCTCTTCTCTTGTTTCCGACTATAATAGAAATACTTTGAACAGCAATAAGTTTCAAAATTCAAACTTGGCATTTAATCCTTAATTTCACAAAATGTTCAAAAAGAAATAACAACACCGATAATAAGTCATGCAAAAAATTCACAAAAAAGAAAAAAGCGAGACAACGAGAGACTAAAAAGACTAATAAAAAAATAAACAATTTCCTGAAAAATACTAGGTTACTTACAAGTTGATAAGTAAGCAGACGAATAACATAATGGATAAATGAAATATGTTAAAAAAAATCGTGAAAAGGCTCCACACTGCCTCTGTATAAATATTAAAAATCTTTGAATTAATTATCGAGCAAGCTTGTAATGTTTGTACGTATGTATGTAGGTATGGATAATTCATGGTTAGATAAATGAGATCATTTTCAAACTACTAAATATTGGCGATGATCTTCAAAATCGATTCAGTTTGCAAAAGGCATGACATATAATTTTAACATATAAATAATTACTATGGAAATGAATAGTCAAATAAACCTGGCTGAATTCATTTCGCAAAGTGAAATAATTAGGTTATTCAAAACAATAATTCAAAAGAATAAAATCAACTCAAATATTTCAATTTTTATTAAAATATTTCCAAAAATTTGTCCTAAAAAATAATAGCTCTCTAAGTATCATTTTCATCTCATCTGATGTTCTTGGGCATCACTTTGATATTGATTTCAGAAGGAGTGTTATAAGCTTAAAGTGTTTATCTGTGCGTCTGTGTGTGCGTCTAATTTTCCAAAAATCGGTTTACAAGAAATAAATCGCATTTGTCGGAGGTTTTTTAAATTTTGTAAATTTCACTTGTTAGTATCTCAAAACACAAGATTCCATGTATAGAGGTAAAAAAAATACGTGATTAAATAAAAAGCACAAAACAATTTACTTTAGATTTAAATATTTAATGCTGTGATCGTAATCAGTTAATGGCTACAATGTGATTTTATTTTATTTTTTTTTATTCTGTAGCAAAGAGCATAGGATAGAGGAGAAGCAGCCCATATGAGCTAATGTAAAATCGTAGTATACGAGTTTCAGCGCCTCTACCGAGTCAGGCTTTCAAACTTAATAGTTAATAGTCACCCCCGCAAAGTAGTTAAACTTAATAGTCATACCCGCAAAGGCCTACAAACTTAATAGTTGATCGCCTCAGACTCCAGATGTCACTTATAATTATACTTCTGCTTCTTGTCTATCCTATAGTCTTTGTTCTGTAGTTAAGTAAAATGGAAAAAAAAAACATCCGTCCAATGTTCATAGTCAGTATATCCCTTCCCTATATATTATAAATGCGAAAGTAAGGATGTTTGTTTGTTACTCTTTTACGCAAAAACTATCGAATGTTTTTAATGAGCCTGTACAGTAATATATCTCATACATCAGAATAACACATGAGCTATAAATAAAAAAGATATGGATATTAAAAACAATTTTTTTTTTTAAATAAATTTAATCTGACATTTACTATTTTAAATTTTTACAGAAATCTTTAATTTATGGTTCAAAATGATGATCACAGATGGAGCAGAGTTATGATTATCATTTTGAATCATAAATTAAAGATTTCTATAAAAATTTAAAATAGTAAATGACACAATTCATGGCTACCTTTTCTGATATACTCAATGAATGATGATTGCTTTACAATTTAAAAAATTGAAAACTGTGCATATCTTTTAGCTGCGTAAAACAATCCCTTCAAGTGTTATGGAACGTTAATAAGTGTAATCAAAACAGGTGAAGCGGTAGTTTTTACTTTTAAGCCCATTGAAGCGATCGGGTATCAAGCTAGTAATATTATATTGTGCTTAGCGATATTTCCGACTTATTGTTTTGATATGTTTTACTGTGTGTTTATCTGTGTTTTGTGTTAAAAACTTGTGTGTGAGTGATGTGATGTACAAACACACAAAATAAAAATGTTCATGGTCCACAAAACACGTGGAAACAAATGTAATTAATAAAAACACACAAAATAATCGATCAAGAGAATTGAATGGAATTGTGTTTGGATGTTGAAGTGTTTAATTTATTGATAACAATATGAGGAGATTATTGGATGTTAAAAAAGAATGTATATTGTTGAGAATCTTAGGCAATCAACTAATTAAAACATTTGCGAAATCAGGACATTTGCCAAGGGAGAAATTTAGATTGATGGACTTGAAAAGTTCCATTTTGACATATTCTTTTAAAACAGCTGTTAAGTGTTTAAGTTATTTTCGATTGTACAGAGATATACAGAGTGGGCCAGTTTAATCAATACACCTAAATATCTTGTACATCTATTATCTTACATCAGATTGGACCTAGTTCTTCGGGTTTCTTTAATAGCCAATTTAGATCCTAAACGGTAAGAGATAGAATAACACTTTAAATTCAAAAGTTGATCCTCATAAAAAACGAATAATTTTTGTTCGAAAATTTCTTTCGAAAAAGTTAGCTTTCGGAGGAAATGCGATTCCCGTAGCTTTACTCGATTATTATCATATATATTGCTGATACTAAGTAAAAGGGAAAGAGTTGAGTAGTTAACATAAATACATAGTTTAACGGCTCTGTTTCTGTTATTCAATAAGTAAAATATGTACCTAGATAAAAAGAAAGTGCAAAATTATTTACGAATATTTCTATTTTAATCTTCTAGAGTAAAAAAGTGGGAGTTCTACTAAAGAAAAATACTTCCTATATCACATTATTCGTAATATACAGGATAATATCATGGAAAAAGGGTTATATTTATTATCGTAACAAATTTTATCCATCCAAAGTATATTGCTCAGCCGATAACTGTCGGCAGATGTGCTTTATTTGTTTTTCCAATTTTCGTAAGTAATATTTCATATTTTATGCGCAAGGATAGTCAAATATATTTTAGTGGAAGTGCTGTAAAAAAAAAAAAAGAATACAATTTTAAATTTTAGAAACGGAACACTAAAAACTGATTTTGAACAAATTTGTAGTACGCATTTGTTAATTTGTAGGCAGCTGACAACTAGAAAAATGTATATATTTCTATATAAGTACTAGGCAGCGAATGAGCATGACCTACGTAATAAACCTAGAGAGAATAAAATAAAATCCATATCCATACATTGTACATACTACAGCATATAATATAAGTTAGTGCGTTGCTCCCACCTAATTCTTTCCTTTAAAAGGTAAACGCACGATAATTTATTAGAAGTCAAGGTTGACCTTCATTTCAATAGAGTGACTTTACATATTATACACACATACATACACTGACATCAGTATTACCAACATTACAATACATCTATTATTATAATTATTATTATGCTACATTTTATTTAATTTTTTTTACGTCCATATACATGACACTACTGCGTAATGTAGAGATTTCGTTTCGAGCTAGAACTGGATTATGTGATCAAAAATGTTCTTCTCTCGTTAATTCTTGAAAAAATACAGATGCAGAAGAGAAACTCGACTGTTTCTCTTCTCCATTCGTTTCACGAAACATGTCTGCGGTTAATGTAGGTACGCAGAGTTATCTCATATTGATCATTTTTGAAAAATACAGTGATATGAAGAGTAAAATATTATTTGAAGCTTCTCACATTTTTTGAGGTACGTATGACCCACCCATTCCATCCGGCAATATCTCTTTCTGCTATCCTTTCTTTATATTTTCATCGATAATATCCTTTAAAAATTGGATCAGTGACTGTGGTGAGCAAAAAAAATACACAAGATAATTGTCTCTTCTTCTCTCTCTTCCTATCGTTACGTATTCAGGACAGGGCTGGTTGGACACTTAAAACGAATCTTTGGAATATTGTTACTAACACTCCTTTGTCGCACTTGGTGTTTTCCTATTCTCAAATTGGTTAAGTTAGTTATAATCTTCAAGCATAGTATCTATTTGTTGCGAAGCGATATTAAGAAACGATCCAAAAGAAATTTGGACTCTCAGTTAACATCGATCGAAACGCTAAAAGACGCTATGGCCGTGTTGTTTCATAACTCGAAACAATAAAAGACGTAAAAGTACAAAGCAACCAATTGAAATTGTTTTCAGAGGCTCAGGAGTACTAACAAAGAATTGTAGAAAGTGTCGTAACATAAGAAACTGGGGGATCATAAATGACAACTACAGATACAACTTTCTCGGGAGAAACAGGTAATAATAAGAGGAAGAAATAAAACTGTACTGAGACAATACTTTCTTCATCATTGGGATTAGGGGGTATAATTAGAAAAAAGTCAAATGATAAATACCAAAAATGTTTGAAAACGACGGTTTGAAAGAGAGAGGGTCACAAACTTCCGAGTGATGCTAGTGTTGGTGACAGAACAATTCAACTATTTGCCTAATTCATTTAATTTCTAATTTCTAAGACCCTTTTAAGATTATATTTGCGTAGTTCAGTTTATAATATTTTATATGTCAACAGAGGTAGCGTGAGTATTTCACACCAGTTTTTGTTACCTAAAAATGACTTTTTTTTTTTTTAATTTACTTAATAATAAAAAATTTGTTATGTGTTAATTTACCTTTAAGTGTATGTATGAGTTATTACTTTGCCTTATTACTTACTGATATAGTCAGCACAGCCGGTAATACAGGTAAATAATTTATTATGTTTTTATTTTATTAGGTAGAATTTTATTAAATTTTTTTTATACTATATCTATGTGAAAATATAATTTAAAAATTTTTATATATTTTAATTTTTTATTACTATTAATTATATTAAGATTTTAGACATATTATAGTTTTAAAAGCATTCTTTTTTATAATAAAGACGATCCTTTTTGTATTTTGCCGAAGTTACAGAAAAAAATAAATTAAATGATATAATTTTATTACTTTCAATTTTATTCAGTAGTCAGTGGTTTGGTAGTGGTATCTACAATTAATTTTGTAATTAATTGTAGGTACTTCTAACGATTTATATCTTTCTAATTAATACATTTCGTTGTTCAAGACAAATAATTATTGAAAGTAGGAATCTTATTTTGATTCTTATAGTCTTTAAAATTATTCTTTCTACATATTTTTGGATATAACTCAGTCTGAACTATTCATCAATTTAAAAATGTGTCAAAAAAAATTATTTCCTCGTTAATTTCTCATAAATAAAAAATTATTACAATTATAATTATTATTAATCAATATATATATATCACGTAAAATATTATAAATAATTAATCATTCGTTTTCAATATTAATTGAACAATAATTAATTGTCAATTAATTAATAATAAATAAATATTTTATCACACTCACATTAATATATTGATAATATAATACTAAAATAAATTAATAATTAATATATTAATTAAAAAAACATTTAACCTAATAAATGATAAAAAATAATAATATATGGCCATTTATTTTAACGATGAAAAATAATACAATAGATTTTATTTAAAAAAAAAAAAAAAACTGTCCAATAATTAAAAATAATACAGCGGTAACAAGATGATACTTAGCTTAGTTATAAAGCTACCGTACATTTTTTGAAATTATTTTTAAAGAGTCAAAAATTCGTGTAGATGTTAAACAACAGTGAACCAGGGCGTTAATGAGATAGCTGCGATTCTAGAGTGCGAAACGGAAGATTTTTCATGGTGCCAACAAGAATAAGATTGTCATTATCCGACTAAATTAATGCCGTATATCGACCTTTGGAAAATAACGATCTGTCTGTCTGCCCGTGGCATCGTAGACCCTAAACGGATGCACCGTTTTTGATTTTTTTTGTTTCTTTTGAAAGGTAATTTAAAGGAGAGTGTTTTTAGCTATGTTTCAAGTATGAGTTTAGGGCTCCGTACCCGAAAAAACTAAGACATTAATGATGATCTTCAAAATCGGCTCAGTTTGGAAAAGGCTTTGAGTAAACAAGTAATTTAATGGAAAGGGTTTCGTACACGGTAAGTTTTGGTGGGGCTTTTTAAATTTTGCAAATTTCACTTGTAAAGGTGTTGGGCTATACGGGTATGTATTATTTTGTTGAGCGTCGAGTAAAATATTTTTGTTTTTTATTTGTTTTTCACCAGACTTTCATCAATTTTCAACTGACGGTAAAATGAAACAAATTTTCAAGGCCAGATTTAATCAGCATGGCTATCTCAATAAGGTCATTACTTATTGTTAGTCCTATTGGACTACGAATGACTTACGTCTATATATATGCATGATTTGCAAATAACTCAAAAAAATGTCCACTGGCTATACATCTAAGAGTTTTACATACGTTTATAGTACCTACAGTAGGATTCATCATTAATTCATTTATATTATTTATTATACTTTGAGTAATAAAGTTAAAACACATTACAAACGAACAAAAAAAAAATTATATTGATATGCATATAAATTTAAATTACGCGCGATACCAGTTTAAAATATATATTGCGGTTATTATAGGTATGTACCGTGTGTAAAATATTATATTGAAACTGGCATAAGCAAAAACATTATCCTTCCGTAGTCGGGTAAAAAAGATGATGTCTTAAATCAATATAATAACGCTCGTGCATTGTTTTTCTTTTTTGATATATTAATTTAATAATGAAAGAAACGAGTTAAGTTTCATGTTATTATTAGCCCCCGAACTAAAAAAAAAGGTGTTATAAGTTTGACCGCTATGTGTGTGTGTGTGTGTCTGTGTCTGTCCGTCTGTCTGTCTGTGGCATCGTGCCGCCTAAACGGAACCGATTTTGATTTTTTTGGTTTTCGTTTGGAAGGTAATTTAAAGGATAGTGTTTTTAGCTATATTTCAAGTGAATTTAGGGTTCAGAACCAAAAAGTTTGTCGGGGGTTTTTTTAATTTAGTAAATTTTATGTGTAATTCTGAATAGTTCACGCACAAACTGCGCTGTAAACATACACATATTCACTTAATTTAAAAAATGGAATTTACTTTAAAACTAGAGCTATATGCATTATCTTTCTTACAAATTATTCGTTATTCGTGCTGAAAACATTCATTATTTTATCGTGATTCCTATTTGATTCTACCCATACTAAGCAATATTCTGATTCTCTCATATAGTGTTCAATGTATATGCCTTAAGATTAGACTAGATAGGTTTGACTTTTGGCCATTATTTTTGTTAGAGCAAGAGTTTGAGCAATTTGAATAAAAAAGAAGAAAAACATTTTGAAAAAATCGAAATTTTGCCATTTACTCACACTTAAACCAAACACCTTAAATATAGTTTTGGAAAATATGAACTACAATATAGATTCACAATACTTACTATGACGATTCCGTGAGTTTGTTTTACTAACAAAGACGAATTGGAAACTTTATTCTATATGTTACGAATTGGATACTTTATTAAGTATGTCATGCTCGGAAAATGCATATATTGCTTTAAAATTTAGAATGGCATGAAAGAATTCCCAACCACTAGGAAGTCGAACAATAAGAAAACTCTGCTGCTTTTAAAAATAACAAAAATTCAAATTCTTGAACTTTTATGTCACCATTAAATAATTCGCAGGCATATTATTAAAAATACATTGATTATTTCATCATTGAGATTTTGAAACTCGTTAGTTTTTAACCGCGGACCCGAATACAATCACACTAATGGTCTTTTCCATTATTAAAATCATTTGTTAAAAAAAATTTTACTTTTTCAATTCAAAGTAACCTTCGAAGAAATTCAGAGATGAATGAATAACCAGACAAAATAATCTCCAAAAACATTATGCCTACCCTCAAACCTTATCATTGGCATGTGTATAGTAAAACCAAATTCCTCTTGCAATCCTTTTAAAAGCCATAAAGAGTGTAACAAAGCCATAAAGAGTATGACAAAGTCAAAACCTGCCCAGCTATGACTTTAAATATATCTGCGATTTCTTCACTGCCAAAATAATAACATAACATAGCAAAGTCAAAGCCTGCCCAGCCATGACTTAAATTATATCTGCGATTTTTTTACTTCCAAAATAATAACATGTTATAACTTAACGTAATGGCAGTGGCCATATAGGTTATGGAAATTACATTCCCCCTTGCACATGCTGTACAAAATGTAACTGTATACATAATACGTATATAAATATTGAGCACAAAACAATATGTTTAATACCCAAATGTGTACCATAAATGTCAAAATTGTTGATTTGTAGTTTGGTTATATTTTTGGAATTACAAATCTGTAACATTATAACACCACATACATTACCAAACAATACATTCCTACTATACTGCATAACTCTATAACCCAAAAACAAATGGATGGCGGACTACACACACACACATAACATATTTGGAATAATGAAAATTTATTTTGTAACAATAATAATAATTCCAACCATATTTAAAAATATAATTTTATTTATTATTCACAGAAAAAAAATAAAATCTTTTTTTTACAGCATTTTTAAAAGGATTAACAATGTGGAATTACACATTGCACAAAAATGTAAATTTGACCATAACTAATTAATTTGTTTCATTTTTTGATTTTTACATTATTAAAACAAATTAAATGATTTCTTTTTTTCAAATATTATACATATGTTTCATGTGAAACAATAGGGAACTTGCATTAAGTTTTTTTTACCACAAAATTCATATATGTATAAATAAAAGAATAATTCATCTTAAAGTATATTTAAGTAAATCCATGTATATGAATTATACGAAGGCGTATTAAGTTTAGTCCCAAGTTTGTAACGCTTAAAAATATTGATGCCATGAACCAAATTTTGGTATAGGTGTTCATAAAATCACCTAATTAGTCCATTTCCGGTTGTCTGTCTGTCCGTCTGTCATCGCGATTGCTTCGAATTAAAAAACAGAGGTGTTTTAAGTTTGACCGCTATGTGTGTCTATCTGTCTATAGCATCGTAGCGCCTATGCTCTTCAAAATCGGCTGTTTGGAAAAGGCTTTAAGGAAAAAGTTAATTTAATGGAGAGTGTTCTTAGATATGTTTCAAGTGCTAGTATAGGGTTCCGTACCCGAAAAAATTGTCGGGGTTTTTTTAAATTTTATTAATTTCACTTGTTTCAAGTCGAAAACTAACAATTCGACTGAGTTTAAAGTATGCATAAATAAACTAAAGATAGTTGCCTTAAATATAACTTTTCTTTATTCCGTCAAAAAAAACATACTATCCCTCAACAAGAATTATATATCTAGATAATGTATTCTCTAAACAATAGATCTATCTGTCTGCCGGACGACTATAGATAACCCATTCGCTATTGTTAGACAGACATACACTCATCATATATACATATAATCGATCGCGAGACGAACCATTTATTTCACTTTATAAACGTATGACCATTTATTTTCAAAGGTAAAAAACATAGACTTGCTTGCTTATGCTGGCTTGGCAATGACTTCTCTGTTTAAAATATCTGACCCGTGACATCCATGTGAAAGAATGTATGCAATCATCTTTTGTTTTTTTTTATGTATGTAGATGGATATTTCATTTTACAACATGGCTGAGTCGTCCTCCCTATAATATTATATTTTATTGTAGTAACTTAAACTATAATTATACAAATTCTCAAACGTAAATAACAATTGATTTTAAAACTATTTTGTCTGTAGAAATTAATAAAAGTATTTATTTAACAAACTTTAGTTAACAAAAATGAGATTGAAGATATAACAGACCATTCCAAATTCTTGCTCTATTTAAATTGTCTGTCTCTATTTTAAACGTCATTGCAAAGTTTTAAGAATGAACGTTTTGGCGAAGATGGTAATGGTAGGCATAGATATTAGTTCTAATAAACAAACAAGGTTGAAAAGCAAAAGACTGCAAAAAGGTATCCTTATTAATACAAAGAAGTTGCATTGCAGTTGTCATTTTTATCATAGTTGTATCAAAGGCATTTTGCAATCTTTTCTTCTATTTCTTGGTTGATACATTGCTTAAAAATACCAATCTACACATCTGTCTTCTTTTGCAATGCCTATGCAAACAAGAATGATCCACATTTGATGCGATTACAGTTTCATTTTATTGGTTTCCCCGGATAGATTTTTATCCGGTTTTTGTACACTTAGTGTAAAAGTTTAATGCAAATTTTGACTTCCTTATACAGGCTACTGGTACGTTTCAATAGGTTCTGAAGACATTGGCCAAGTTTTAGCATATCCAGGTTTCGGTAGGATAGCAATATAGTAGGATAGCAAGAAGATATAGTAAGCCAATCATGTTTGTTGTGTGTCTTAAGAATCGTTCCTGTTTTTGCGTTACCTAGTACCGTAAAATTTGTTACCAAATCTAATTTTGAGTGTGCCAGGTCAAAATTACTTACAAAAAACAGAAAGTTTCCAGGGCTCGCTTACCAAAAAAGCCAAAAAATAATTTTTTCGTATTTTACGAAGAAATGAAAAGGTTACAAAAAACACTTTATTTGGCGATATTTAGGTAATATCAAACTGTTTGAAATATTATAATTTGTTCCCCGTATTATGCCTTGCGTTTAATTTACATCTTGGCATAGACATCCCTCACTAGTATGACAGAGAGCGTGGATAAAGGAAGTGTTATAGGTCTTATAGTTTTCGTGCTAATGTTGTTATCTCGGTTCCCTTTAAACTGTAGGATGGTTCTACTGCTGCTGTGTGTGTTGGGTACAACTCAACGCGTATCGAAGCCACATTCAACTCAGGGACAGAAAACATGCCCATAACACCTCTTTCTTGTACACATTGCATACTCATGGTATATGTACTATGCCAAGATGTAACTTAAACATATATGATTCTTCATGTTATATAATTGAAATTTACAAAATCGTGAATAATTCCTAGTTAATGGTCGTTAGTCGTACTTAGAGATTATAAACTCAAAGAGCGATACAATTTAAAAACATTAAAAGCAAAATACTGAACCAAGGTCAATACGCTTGAAATTTATTAAATAGAAAACACAAATTCAATAGCTTTTTTTTTATTAGATAATGTGCTTGTGCACATAAACTGAATAATCATTTCCATAATGTACCACGACATTTGTATGTAACAATATATAAATAAATATAAATATACATAGAAGCATAATATACAATGTTTTAAGTATTTTTTTATCCTCGTAAAACCAGTCACGAGGATATTCAAGTAACTATATAGTTTTAAATTGCAAGTGAAGAAGGGTCTGTAGAGCTTGGAGAGACAAAAGCCAAACCATTACTCACTTTAGTAGCGTAATTGTGATTGAAAATTCGATTACAAGACAGTGAGAGTATACTTTACCTAGGTATAGTTAACGCTGGCTAATAAATGTTGATCAAATTTCAACACTTTTCCGTTTTAATCCACTTTTACCGAAAAGACCCGTAACAGTCACTTTACCTAGAAACAGTCAACACTTACTGGATAATGAACTTTTGTTGTAACATAAATAATACCTCATCCGATAATAGAAAGAAAGAGAAGACAAACATCGAAAAATCGGAATTTCATTTTGAAATTACCAATCGAAATTTCCCTTTTTGAACAACCTCGTAGTTCTGGAGGAGATGAATTTCGAATTTTTCTCTTTTTTTTAGAGAGGAGGTTCAACAGGTTTTTTTTAGTTTTGAGGTCATTATTGAGCCTAGAAAGGTGGTAACTAGAGCACAGTAATCTTTATTTTATCCACTTAGTTTTCCTGTTTCAATACTTTTTTTTAGCCTTCGACAAAAGGGAAGTGTATTCAATATGAACTTGAGTGCCTGTATCTGTCTATAGGGTTTGAATAGTTTGCGTCTCTGCTATCTTAACAGATCAGTGCAAATAAAGTATATAATGCATATACACTTTATAAACAGCATTAAAGACTCTCATCAGAGTTGCGGCCACAATCTCTGTATATTGAAAATTATAATCGATAATAGGCTTACAATTGAAGTATAAATTCACTTGAGTATTATTTTTAAAAGTTAGATTTGAAATGTTCGTTGTACGTATAATATTATTGGCCGACTTTACTTATATACGTTAGTATGTGTGTGCGTTTATATGTGAATTTAAACTATAAATACTAGTTTTATTTTGTTGTCTAAGGCCTTAAATAAATTCCATATATTATAATACTGTGTGTTTTAAATTAATAAAACCAAACCGGTTCTAACGACGTTGAAGGGAACTGCTGCAATTATGGTTGTTCTATCCGATAGTCGTTACATGCAATACATACATTTTATCTCTCTGAAATTATTATTCTCCTGGAAGATGTGTCACTATAAGCCCAAGTGGTGACAATTTCAATAGCCAGCTCCGAAGTAAAATGATATCTGGACCGTTAGGATAACTTAAAGAAGTCAAAATGTCAAAAGGTCGTGTTGGGATCGCATCTTCCTCTTTGACACTTGGGTTTTCATTTTCCTAGAAAAAAGGTGCTCAATAAATTGGTATAAATAATTTTCTATGCATTTATTTCTTCAAATTTACCTATTACTTTCGATAGAAACAAGAGCACAAAATTCGATGAGTGGGCCTGAAACTATGCTTGCAGGGCTCCTATAGGGACATTTTGCCTACTGGGCCTTTTTTCTTAAATCTGCCACTGTCAACAGCTGCGAACCATAAAATATTTTCACCCCAACGAGTTTGGCGTATGCAGAGTCTGCCTTACTTTTTATAAGATTCAAAATAAAATGAATACGACTCCAAGTTAACTTAATATTCCTGAAATATTACAAGTAAGTCGTTATAGACGACTAATTCTAATAAAAGTTGGTTATTATACCAGACGTAGGTCAAAATGTCAGTTCGTCGTAATAATCGGTCGTCAATATAAGCCATGTCGTTATAATTGATTTTGATTATATAAACAACAAGAGCGCTTTTCATAGAGACTGTTTCACTTTGTAAGAGTGTCATCAAAATTCATTACATCCATTTTAAATTAAATCCGTTCTTATACATATACATGTTTTATTGAAATGAGATTTTAAACAGAAACTTGAAACACATGGTGATTTCATTTCTTCACACGTGTGTTAAATGCACGTCGCCAGGATTATTTACTAGATTGAAAACAAAAGATTATACAGTATGGTTACTCTAAAATATAAAAGTCTCAACCTACATAGACTAATCTGAGAGACCTCTGAGTTAGTTTTACTAACCGACGAGAAAAATGCAATTCAATGACCGCGGCTAGAAAAAACTCCGCTCAAAAGACATTTTTTAAAAGTTTTAAAGGTTGATATTCTTTTTGTAAAATTAAACACTCCCATAATTTAATAACCTTCTTTTTGTTACTGACAAAGCGTCTGTTTAAAAAGACCGCGTGGTTTTACATGCCAATATTTAATTAATAGTTGTGATGGGCTGGTTTAGTGCATGGTATATGCATGAAGGAAGTGCACTCAGCCTCTGAAATTGAGCAGCTGATAAATGAATTTATTAGCGGAAAGGTGGTAAAACACATATATGGTATCACAATGGGCTATCTATAGCCTAAGTGTGTCCTTCGTTGGCAGCGAATATAACCTAATCTAACCTAGATGCCAATATATTTTCTCAAGAACAAAAAATCTTTTATTTTCGAGATAGTGAAGTTTTTCCAATATCCATGAGGTATAATAAACAAGTATGGCGTCGTTTATGATAATAATGTAATAATGTATAAAAAAACATGTTTTTAATGTTTGAACTGAAATGAACTGTTTCGAGTTTAATATAAATAAAACATTATAATATTGTATGGTGACGTCAATTTGTTTATCGAGTATATTCGTTGAATTTACTACTATAAGTACGTTAAAAAAACAGTCGATAACAGTCACGATTTATGTTAGTTACATGCAAGAAAATTACTGTCGAGTTTTATATTCATAATCAGCTTTTCCTCGCTGTTAAAAGATACATTAGCATTTTTTACCCGACTGTCAAGGAGTGGTTATGTTTTTCGCGCGTATCTTGTATGTATGTATTTGTATTTATTAATAAATTTCTGTACTACCTCGTCTCTTCCAAATGGCTAAATAGATTTCAACGTTTACGGCATCATTATATTTGTCTCAAAAACTCAAGTGTTCTTAGATATGTTTTTGAAAAAACAAAATAAAATGCAGATTTTTGAAGCGTAGAGTATCAAAATAAAGGAAAATAAAAGGAAATTAAATTATAAGAGGGTTTTTTTAGTGCTGAGACACTAAAAAGACTAAAATAAAATAACTAGTGTATATTCAAATCTAGAAGAGCGCAATTATTCCCAAAAATGGACCCCGGCTGTTAAACTCTCTATGTAAACTACAAGACTTGTTCTATTCTTTTCAGATTTTAATTCAAGCAGTCGGTGTTTCTTATTTTTTAATTTTTTATTTTATTTTTAAGTCTTTTGCAATCGCGGATCCAGAGGAGGCTAATATAGGCAAGGCCAATTTTAAGTAATAAACAAATAACATGAGACCCCATTACTATCATGACCAGAAGGAAATACCTGATAATTTTTTTTAAGATTTTCTTGTTTTTCAACGGTTTTTTTTCTCCTTCATAAAACACTTTCTTAAGTATATTTGTCCAAAAAATATAAAAATTAATTAACTTTCAAAATTGAACGGGTAGTTTTTGAAATAACGATTAAAATCGTATTAAGGTAGTGTTATTCTGGATGAATTTTTTCAAATTACATCGCAATAGCTTTCTCTTGTTGTTCAAGCTTAATATCAACGGGAATATATTCTTTAGAGTATTTTGAACCCAACAAAACGTATCATCTAGCGATTAGATCAGTATTTTTCCGGATATATTCAGAATCGCTTCGAAATAAGAACGGCTAGTTTGGGCAAGATTTCAGGTGATTTCCTAAAAATACTCATTCAATCTTAAAATCAACATAATTTTTTATTTATTTTTGGATCAAAATTATCTGATATAACAAGTTGAATTGGCGATTGGGTGTGCAACATTAGAGATATCGCCTACAATTGTAAACAAGGAGCGATGTATTGAAGTAATTTCGATCGATAGAACACCAACTTTGTAAATGTATACATTTGTATTACGCAAAACAACTGCAAAAGAACAACGAATGATTTAATAGATGACACCTAAGGTAAATATAATTGCTTATTAGATTAGAGAGAAGTTCTTTTCTCTCATACTCTGATTTAGTTGAATTTAAATAAAGATTTAAATATCTCTATAAATACCTCTAGCGAATAGTATTTAATGAAACTGTACAGCAATATAGCTAATATATCAGAATATCAGAATAACACATGAACTATAATTTATAAAGATATATTAAAAAAATTAATTAATTTAATTTAATTTGACATTTGACATTACCATAAATTACACATTTCTGTAAAAATAGTTAATATTTCACGGCCATCTTCTCTGACATACTCAATGAATAATTATTACTATTATACATTTAAAAAAATAGAAAACCGCACATACATTTTACCTGTGTAAAACAATCCTTACCATTATTTCGAGTGTTCTAGAAAGGGGATAAGCGAGAGCAATCTTTACTTTTAAAACCAGCGAATCGGGTGGGTACCACTCTAGTTATCATGTAAAATACACTTTAATGCAGATGAAACGAAATTCACCAGCAAATTGCTGAAAATTTAAATAGCAAATAAACGTAATATACACTTTTGATAATAATTTAATTTGAAATAAATTTATACAGAAAAAAAAAAGATAAAATATAGTGTGTCCCCGGATATAGGTAACTTATGTTATTATTGCTTATTCTGAAAAGTATGCAGGTATATTTAAAACTAAATAATGTACAAGGTAGCCAAAAATTTGGAATCACTATTTTTATTTTTGGTAAACTATCCTTCTTTTTTATAAGTTGGCGAAATGTTATTAAGAAAAGTTACTCGAAATTAACAATTATGACTCTATACAAAATATCAAGAAGATCCGTGTACTTTAATTATAACATCAGTTTTTATTTGAACAAAAGCTGTAATTATAAAAAAACGTAACAAAGAAAATAATAATAAATCAATTAACATGTACTATTCGAGAGTGTATTTTTTTGTGAACTAGTTTAGAAAATTAAAAAGAAAATTTATTTTTTCGGGTAGACATTCACTGAGAATGGAATTGTCAAAGATGGAAAGATCTTCTTGAAATTTTGTATAGAGTTTAATTGTTCATTTCGAGTAACTTTTTTTAGTAATATTTTGTCAACTTAAAAAAAGGAAGGGTAGTTTACAAAAAAAAAAAAAAAAAAAAAAAGTGATACCAAATTTTTGACTATCCTGTACATTATTTAGTAAGTAGAGGTACCTCTATCCGGGGACACACTGTATATGAAAAATTAAATTTTTTTTTTGCTTCATAAAATTCAAAAGTGATGGTAATATTTCATTTGAATCTGAAGAATGAAAAGATCGTATAATGTCATATCATTCTCAAACCCATATCTACATGACAAATGACAAACTGATGATTTAGTATGAAATGAGATTCATTAAGTCCACCAGTCAAATTATATTCAAAACGTTGCTTGTTGAAAAGAAACAAAAATTCTATCTATTTTATTAATTTTGTTAAATTTTTTATATATTTTTTTTCGAATAATTTGAACATGAGATTAATGGGTTAATTGCGATTAAACATTTTTTGTTAACCCCCGAACTAAAAAAGGGGGTGTTACAAGTTTGACCACTATGTGTGTGTGTGTGTGTGCCTGTCTGTGGCATCGTAGCCCCTAAACGAATGAGCCGATTTTAATTTTTTTGGTTTCGTTTTAAACGTAATTTAACGGAGTGTTCTTATATATGTTTCAAGTGCGAGGGGATGGATTCCTTGGGAGGGGATGAAATTGATTTGGAAGAATAAATAAAGAATTTTCAAAATAAATACAATGTCACCTTATTTTTTGGGCACAAAAAATAAAAAATGTATAAAGGGCTTAAAAACCAGAATGTGCCATGACAATCCGTTAATCCTGTGCGATTTCAAAATTATTCACGAGACGAATGGAGGCTTCTATGATGATAAGACTATAATTACAATGAACGAATATAGAAGTAAATGAAAGGGGCGATGATATCGTATGTTCTATTAAATTTCAAAGTCTCCATATCTCGGAATACTATTGTTGTAAAGACATTTTAGAATATCACTGTAAAATTGCAGGAAAGATGGGTTGCATGACAGATCATGCAAAAGAGGTAGATTTTTGTGAAGAACTCGATTTTTGATGAGTGACCGGCAGATGTCGGACGTGGTCATTAGGAAAGAAGCGGGAACTCGGGATAAACGTTAAGAGTATTTTTTGTGTTTTATCGCAAACCTCACGTTCACAAAAAAAGTTTTGTTGTAATTTTTATTTTACCATATATCTATAGATGCAATTCTTAAATAAAATTATCCTCAAATTATCAATAATATCTTGTGATAGATTTTAATCCGGGAAATAAAATCTGAAATGGATTACTTTCCTTCCAAATTTGAACTGTAAAATGACTAAATCTCTGAAATCTGCGATACAATTTAGAGGCATACAGTAAAATTAGATTTAAATAATTGACTTACTTCAAGAATACCATAAATTTCTATAATTACTAACGCAACAACAGTTCAAAACATAGCAATCTTATAATAAAAACAGACAGATAGACTTTGATACGCTTTGTTTTCAAAATAAATAAAAAGTTTATTTTATAAGAAACGTACAATACTGTAAGAGAGTATGAAATCAAGATAAATGGAAGGCGATGAATATCATAAATAAAGCAAAAAAGAAAAAAAGGATGAAAGAAGGCTCAAGAATAATATAATTATTATTATACACGTAGGTAGGTTGCTTGCTTGCCATACGCATACATACACACACAAACACATATTCATGAAGAACAGGTCATACCGGCATTGGCAATTCGAAAACATTGCTCACTGGGCGAACAAAATTTTGATCACTCGACAGTTATCAAAATCCGGCAAGAAGAATTGAGGGCAAAACCACTGAAGATAGAAATTTGAATTATTTTTAAATATTTCAAAAGTTACAATGAGTTTCTGAGATATCGCAAAATTTGACTCGATTTTAGTCCGTATCTCAAAAACTGTTCAACCAGTCATCAAATACAATCGATTTTTGTACTTTTTGGATCAAAGCTACCTTATATACTGAGTTTTATCGAAATTGGAAATAAAAAAAATTTCTCGAATTTTTGCAAAGATTTTTGTTTTGGAATTTGATGAAACTCAGTGGGTGGGGTAATTTTGATCCAAAAAGTATAAAAATTAGGTTAATTTAATGTTTGAACCTATAGAAAGTTACAATGTCAGCGAGTATCACGGGCAAAACTTCATTCCTTACCAAGTTCCCCTCCAAAATATTAAATCCATAAAATTGTGAACAAAAGGAAGGATAAGTGAGGGCTATAACGTGATAGTCTTTGTTTTAAAAGGAGAAATTGCCCAGCAAATCGAGCGGGTATCTGCTAGTTAATTATATAATTCCACAAAATAACACAATTAGATCCATAGTCATAAATCACTTCAACTATTAATGAAAATTATCAAATTGAAGAAATATTTGTTTTCTTTTTATCCGAGATTTTGAACTACTTCCAATGAAAAACTTGGGACCTAATTCATTTCAGAATGTCAACGCTGATGTTATCGGGTCTAACACCAGCATTCTCGTTTAAAAATCCTTGGAATGAACGTCGTTGTCAGAGCATTCGTTCTCGTTGTTGAATGAAGCAACAGCAGCAATATTATTACCAACATACATATAGACACGAAAACAACAACATAAGAAGAATAATAAAGGTGAAAGAAATATAAAAAAAAAATTTTATAAAAAAGTATTAAAAATACAAAAATACAAAATATAACCTGCTGCTCTGTTTGTTTCGCTTAGGTTTTTTGTTATTTATAGAAAGAATTTTCTATGTGTGTTTTTTTTTTTTCAATCTACATAAATATATTACATTATGTATAGTGTATCCTGATCAAAAAGGACCATTTATCATTTACATGGCTAAATGAAAATGGGAGGTAAAAACTCATATTGTGAGAAAGACGCAGATTATCCGTAGGATTTAAGATAAAAAATTTATCCGTATTTTTGGTTATATAAGGTTAATCATGAGTGAATATTAAATCGAAGCCGAATAATAAAACATATCATGGATAATACAGTAGAATCTAGATAACATGAACCTCGTTAAGTAATTCGAAAAAAAGCCATTTCGTTCCATTGAACCTTTATATGGGCGGTATCTCGAATTATTTATACTTTGTCACTCGAACAAGATCTTATTTCACTGCGAGGTATTGATAATACATGTTTATACCCGGTACCTCGAATTTAAAAAAGCAGACTCCGTAAGTCATAATTAGTAAAATGTAATGAGGTGAAGTTAAAAACTTGTTAACTCGTAGTTTTTTACATTTTCCTTGAGATCCAAGTTTTTGAAGCTCTACTGAACCTATATCCAATATTTACACCTTTTAAATTGAGGTTTCTATTCCAAATATCATGAGTTTTAATAGAAAAGCCCAGAAAATAAATAATGAAGGGGATATTTACAGCTCAATAACAACTTCATAAACCCAAATTATAGGATAATTGTAACGTGCTAGAAGTCAAAATTTTGGCAACAAGAATTATCTTAGATTAGAAAAATAAAGGCCGAGTAATAGATGCATGATGGGATAGATCCTTTTATCGGCCTAGTGAAGTTGGGTTTCAATAAAAAAAGGCCAAACAACAAATGTTTCTCGCCAAAGGGTAAGGTATTTACAGAAGTACTGTAGAATAAAGACTACTTTAGAAATAAAAGTAGAAGAATTGATTTCTCAATTGCTCAAGCAAACAATATCACTTTTGAAGTTCTCATGTGTTCGTCATTTCCAGCACTGATAAAAAAGTGGCTTCAAAGACAGACGTAGCCGGGGTAAGTGGTCACTTTCATTTCCTAATTAATTACAACATTTACTCTGAAAAACCCCCTTTTCATTCCCAATGAAAATGACAAAAATAATTTTCCATTCACGAATATGGAAAAATTATTTGTAAATTCAAAATTATACACAAAGAATTCTTATTATGAAATAAATGATCATCTGTTTTAAGAAACAATATACACATTATAATCATTATAATAACAATATTTCTATGAAATATAATATTTGTTAAAACATTAACAAGAATAATAAAAATAAAAATTTTGAGAACAATTAAACACAAAACTGTTCGCCTTCATATTACATTTATTTTTTTGGAAACAAAAACCAAAATTTATGTAAATATAAATATATAATGTAATTAAATAAATAAATAATAAAAATAAACAACAACAAACAATTATAAACAAAGAATACATTGAAATACAATTAATTTACTTAAAACAAAAAAAAAAGGTGTTTCTACTTACTTCTACGCTCTTATTCTATGTTTTGTAAATAAGTCTTAAGTGTTAGGTTACAATACAAACGTGGCTATAGTGTGTATTCTTCATTTCTTTATCATCGTGGAGTTTATCACAAATTATCGTAGGTCTATTCACACGTTAGCGAGTTTTCAAGCCATTCATGTGTTGAAAAACACGTTAAGGTCTTGTTTGGAATTAGCAAATTTGTAATTTTTACAAAGATTCCTGCCTTAATTTGGATGGAAATAAGGTATAAGATTGGTCGAATACCACGACTTTTTTGTTTCCCTAAAATCACCTTTACTACTCAATCTCAGTAGATAGCCCATTATTGCCACTATCAATCAGGCCTTTTGAGTTAACGAACTTACCATCCAAAATTAAGGATTTTAGAAAATACATTTACAACGAGTTGTTTTTATTGGATACGGCAACATAGTTTCGAAAACTAGTTGGATCTCGTAATGATATATAGGTACCTTATATGAGACAGGTTTAAACAGTGTAGAGAGGCACATTACGCACTTGACTGTGCAGTTCCTTTTACAAGCTTAGTCGCAGAAGCGATACAATGAAGTTCGAAAAATTTAAACAGTATTATTTGAATGCAGTTTTAGGCTTTTGATTATATAGATCGTCCGGAAATTTTATGACCTAAATTGATTTATAAGAAATTAAAAATATGCAATTTGCATAAATAATATACATTCTAAATTAACCGTAAAAATAGTGAATTCACAATTCAGTTAATAGTGATGAAAATGATTTTAAACTTGCTAGACATAGGTTTTGGGGTCGCTGAACACGAATACTGCGACAGAATCGGGTACCAGATATCTCGGGAATTAATTCTGTCGCAATATTCGTGTTCAGCGGCCCCAAAAACACCCGAGTAACTAGTTTGGATTTATTTTCATCACTATTAACCGAATTGTGAATTTAGTATATTTACGGTTAATTTAAAATTGCATATCCTGACGCTCTAACAAATCGAATACCGAAAACCGCATTCAAATTCGACTTACTGATCTAATTTTTCGAATTCTGATCGTTTTGAGTGTTTTGCTTCTGCGACTAGACTAGCTTCATTCCTTGCAAGTTATGTATGATACTAAAAATTCGCTTCACTCTGTTTACACTTAACAGACGTAAAAAGTACATGTACAATTCACAAAAATATATTATTCATTTGAAAAAAAAAAACATACAAAAAGTGTGGACATGGAAGCATGCAACTATACATCCATAAGTGTTGAATATTTTACAAAATAATTAAATGAACAACGGGCATTACCAGTGTGTGGGGGGACTCTGACTGCGTAAGCTTTTCAATGTTATATTAATAAATACATACAACGAAACAAAACGTTTAACACAAAATTGTTACTTGAATTATTTCGTAAGATTTAATTTTGTTATTCAAAACCAACAATATTTTAACATACTTATTGTTATATAAACAAAGCTGGTATTACTGATAACGTTACTACTGCGAAATCACATATATAAAGAAAAACAAAAATTTAAAAATTAACACAGTCATCTATTCAGTTGCTTGTATACGGGAAGGATTTGAAACATGAATTGACTTAGGATAACCTTGAAAACCAAAATGAAAATTTAAAGAAATCATGGAATTCAATTGCCTTACGAATATTTGTATCAAAACTAATTTCAAACTATGAAAATTGCTGTCACAAACTTTTGACTAAATCTATAATACCCTCGTACATAGGACTTAATTTTCTTATAAGTTATTGACATGAGGTAAAAGAGTTTAACTAATATGGGCTTATTATGTGACCTCACCTTTGTTTCTAGGATGTTTTTTAGTATAATTTATAGTACGAAATACTGTGAATATGTATAGTAGCGGAAATAAAACACTAAAAACAGTCAAATTTCGAAAAATTTTAACATTAACATGTATTTGAATGCGGTTTTCTGCATTCGATTCGATATAGCGTCAGGAAAAGACCTAAATTGATTTATAAGAAATTAAAAATATGCAATTTGCATAAATAATATGCATTTTAAATTGACCGTAAATATACTCTTGATAATTCGGTTAATAGTGATGAAAATTAGTCCAAACTTGTTACTCGAGGGGTTTTGGGATCACTGAACATGAACGTCGTGTCAGAATTGGTCTCCGGGGTACCCGGTGCCCAGGTTAGACGGTATCACCGTCGTTTCCTGGTGTTTTATGAAATGCGTTATATAATCGGCTCAAAATCGTTACTCAAGGTGGTCAACGACCCCCATAAACCCCGTGTAACTAGTTTGGAATCATTTTCATCAGTTTTACCCGAAGTGTGATTTAGTATATTTACGGTCAATTTGAAATGCAATTATAAAATGCATATTATGCTAATTGAATATTCTCAAATTTTTATAAAACAATTTGGGTCACAAAATTTCCTGACGCTCTAACGAATCGAATGCAGTAAACCGCAATCAAATCCACCTTACTGTTTTAATTTTCGAACTTCTTTCGTACTTGGGTAGGTGACTATTGATAGAATACTTAAGTCACGTTCTTCAACGAATCTCAAAGGAATAGATTCCCTGAATTTTCTTCTATTAGAACGTTTTCCATCTAATAAATGCGAGATAGTAAGTAAATTTTGGTGTTCTTATTCTATAAAAGCACTAATTCTAACTAATTCTTATAATTCGATGAAGAAACAAATAAAATTCACTTTTAAACTCAAAGCAATAACAAAGAATAACATTAAGCAAACGAAGATGATTTTTTTTTGAAAATAAAAAGTACAGAAATATTGTTTGTAATAGTGTGTACATTTGTATATAATAAGTTAGTTGTAAATCGTGTTCTTCGGCCAGTCACCAGGTATATTCAACTCTTTCTCTGTTCTGTGTAGATGCTGTATAATACCCTACTACATACAGTACAGAAGAGTTGTTCTTGATGATGATGATGCTGGTAAATGCGGTCGGAGTCAAGGCCAGCAACCAACAAGACCAAACCATTTCCATTCGTATCCAGCATTTATTATATATTATATAAAACATTGTGAGTAACATCGCATACCCTCAACTACAGAAGGTTTCAAAAACAACAAAATTCTGGGCTGGATGGTATTTATAGCCACAAGAAAAATATAGGAGTTAGTTAAACTTGAAGAGTCTGCTTGACTATGAATATCATCAGCTCTAGGTGAATCATCAATATGGAAATTGCCCTTCAAAGTGAGAATCGGGGAAAGTTCCGAACGAATGGATTCAGTCTACTGTGAAACTCTAAGGCTAATATATTAAACTAATGAAAGTACACGAACAGGCCCGAAAACTTCCAAAATTGAAATTTT
This sequence comes from Chrysoperla carnea, assembly GCF_905475395.1. Classification (NCBI taxonomy): domain Eukaryota; kingdom Metazoa; phylum Arthropoda; class Insecta; order Neuroptera; family Chrysopidae; genus Chrysoperla; species Chrysoperla carnea. The sequence continues at coordinate 36,020,706 of NC_058340.1, read as the reverse complement.
TTACTTACATCTTAGCTATCAATTATTATGCGGCTTAATTACACATTGATAGCTATCAACTTTTGGGTATCAAATGAAGAGAAATATTTTCTGCGACATCCTGTAAATTAAACATATATTATCTATATTATAAGATATATGCGTTCCTTATTCAAGAACCAAGAAGAAGAGAATGGTAAAAAGAAGACTTATACCATAAAATTATGTCTAATATATTATTATTGTTCTTAGGATAAATTATATAAAATTGTACGAACAGGATTATATTATACCCAAACAAAACGAACAAAACTATAAGAGCGCGTTTTGGCATGGTCTGTTGGTACACTATATATGTTTAAGTGGGCGAAATGGTTGGCTTTAATCGTATTTACGACTTAATCATCTTATAGAAATTATAATTCTAAAAATCATTTTCATGAATATCTTCTGTCCGATGTTATCTGGCGAGGTTCGACTTCGTAGAGCTTTTCATGTAGAAGGATATTATCCAGGAGAAGGTTGTGTGCATGGGAATGAGGACGTTTAACACAGGGGAATAAATGGGTGACAAAAATTGCTCACAAAACAAAAAATATAGCTAACTTGTAGGAATATTTCTTTAAATATAATTAGGTATGGCAAATTTTATCTGTTGAAATTTTCAATACTTTGTAGGCAAGATAATATTACACCGGATTAACTTTATTTACAAAATTATTAGTGTTTTTAACTGAGAAAAAATTATATTTTGTGAACTGAAATTTGATTCGAAATACGTATAACGTAAATTTTCAACGTGGCATCCCCTCAGTGAATTATTGTAGGGATGAACATAATATTGAATTGATGTGATGCTGTTGTTGGCTTAAGAAATTATTAATTCAGGATCTGTAATGTTAGACCTAAACTTTTTTTTACTATACATATTTTATGTAATGATTTTGTTTACAAACATGGCGAATAGTTTTCCTAAACTCACATGAAATATTAAAATGGGTTCAAGTTTACAGTGAATTAGGTCAAAAAAATTACGAAAAAAGTTATTATCTTTCAAAAAAGGAATTTAAGTTACAAAGGAGCAAAAAGGTTGAAAACGGAAATTGTTATTCGAGATTATTAAAAATTCATTTTAACTTATGATAAAATAAGTGAAAACAAACAATTGACTGAGTTAAATGATAAAATACCATGCATATGCAGTGTTGATTACGCATTCGTTTGTTTTTTTATATCTTGTAAGCTAAGAAAGATTTTATATCCTGTAAACAAACAAACACATATATTTGACCGAGATTATCAATTGATGTTTGTTTGGCGGAAGGATCCTAGACCAAAAAAATCCTTTTTATATATTATCTTCAAATATTATTGTTATTCTCAACGAGAACATTGTCTTGTGTTTATAGTGTCCACTCCTGGCCGGTAGGTTGCACCCGTCCACGACAATAGATTTTTCTAAAATTAATTTCAATTTTTTTGAAAGTATATTTACTTGAAATATAAATAGTATTCCCAAGAAGAGTAACTATAGTACTTGATATATCTCTCTCGCTCTTTTTTTAATTTCAGAAATTTTTTATTGCCTTTGCATCAAATTAACTGATGCAAAGCTCAATTATATAATATAAGCTAGGCCTCAGGAGAAAGTTAATAAATAATTCAATTATGGGTGTCCAATAACATTAAAATCAATTGAATGTTAACATTTCGAATAACCTTGATTGTAAGAAATAATAAAAAATAATTTATTGCTCTTGATAACAAAAACGTATCCAATTAGCAAACATTTAATACCAACTATATACAATCAACGCAGTCGACAGCAAACCGCGAAGAAAAAAAAATTTTTTTTGTTGAAAATCTCTGATCAAACAATAAATTATTGTATAAAACCTGTCTAAACTTTACCATTAAAACAGAAAGAAAAAAATAATCCATTTATTAAACGCAAAAAAAAAAAAAAAATTAAAACCATTAAAAAATAAATAAATCGGAAAATATGATCCTTATTTGTTTACAAGAAGAAATAATTTTTCTCATCGATCAAATTAAATTAACATGGGAAATTTTCTGAATTAGATAACCATCTGATGACTAAGCTTATACTCACTATTATAATATAGGAACTAAAACTTCAAAGCTTACACACGTAAATACAGAATTTCCGTCACAAAAATTTCAAAACTTCAAAGGAAAAACCTTCTGAAAATATGAAAAGAATAAAATTTAAGAAAATGAAATGAATAAGAATGACACTAAATATTATATATTTAGTTACTCGTTTGTACTGATTAGTTGGTAATGTCTTTTTTTCATATGAAATCGTTTGGATGAAAATTTAAAGCGTGAGGTGGGCTCTATATTCATTCTTTAAATTAGCTGACTTGAGATATATTGTTCATCCCACGCTTTAAATTTTACATTAAAATTGAAATTATTATCAATTTTTTAGATCAATAAAGCGTTTTTTAAATTTCTTATATCATAATTTACTTAAAATATAAATATTTTCTAAAACAAATTATTAAAACAGCAGAATACAATAAACAGTATTAACCTTTTTAATAGATCTTATAGAACTTGACACATTTTCCTCAGCAGAAAACGGACACAGAGAAGTTCCTAGAAGCTAAACTTGCTGGGGCTCTCCTAATGCGATCTCTAATAAGGAATTTTTTATATCTTTTTTTAAGGATATCTTGTTCAAAGCGAAATAGTTTTTAAAAAAACACTAATTTGAAGGCAAAGAGTCAGGGCTGTCAACAAAACTTTTCAAAATGCTTTATTTCCCATCGTAACTGAACGCAATAACCTCCTCCACTCTGAATGATTAAATACGTAATTGTTTTACGATACAGCCACCCTGTATTTATATATAAGCATACGCAAGCAAAACTTCTATTCCATTTAGTACGTTTTACTAATGACACACTAAAAAACTAAGTCAGAACGACGACAGAGACCACTACAACATATACATCGAATGGACGACCATCATCGAACGATATACACCACGTATATCCTTCTGCATTCAACATGTGGTAAAATATCTGACTTGCGTAAACATTTTCCACTTTGTACGTTTTCCAAGCAATTCAAACAAACAAACAAACATATATGTATGGTATAAATATATATGTATACGTCACCCAACAAAACACCATCCCATTAATAAATTATTTACACCCATAACACCCTTGTAATAGCATAGATGTCTTATTTCCTTTTATATGCCTGTAACGTATATTTTACGAACCATGTAATTATAAAAATTCCGTGCGAGAAAAGCTTCGAATATTGAAGTAATATTATTTGGTACATTATAAATGTAGCGCTTACTTTATTTATTTATACGATATTTCCTGACAATTTAAAGTATTAATTTTAAAGTCAAATACTTGTTTGAATCTTTAACAAAGTGTATTTTATGGCTACTTTTAGATTTTACGGTATCAATTAGTTGTAATATTAGTTTGAAAAAGACATAGTTCTGATTATTCAACCCAATATGTACATATATTACATAAAAAAAAAAAAATTCGGAAAAACTTAGTTTAATCCTCAAGTTTGTATTGCCTAAAAATATTGATTCCACTAACAAAATTTTGGTGCAAGTGTTCATAAAATCCCCCAATTAGTCCATGTCCAATTTCCGCCAGTACGTCTGTGGACACGAGAACTTAAAAACAAAAAGAGATTTCAAGCAAAAATTTCTATAGTGTCTGCACGACGTAACAGGTGAGGCTAAGTTCGTAAATGAGCAAAATAGGTTTGTATTGTCAATTGAGGCTTGGGTTCGTAGGACCCATCTTGTAAACCATTAAAAATAGAACAAATTTAAAAAAAATAAATAAATCTTCATTATAAAAAAATAAACAACTTTTGTTTGAAATTTATTTTCGTAAAAATCACTGTTTATCCGTGAGGGAATTACAAATCTTTGGTGTCCATTTAGTCCAAAAATATAAAAGATATAAATATAAGAGAGTTTTTTTCATACATGAAAATTTGTAGATAGCTGCAGCTTTTGTTCTTGTGAAACAAATTATAGAAAATACTTAACGTTTAAGAAACAGGCAACATTTTTAAAAGACCTAAGACATATCAATTCCTTACATCTTTGGTCTTTCACTGCATGTTAGCTTCATTAAAGTACCTTGTATTACACAATTTCAATTTCGATTTTCAGCCATTTGCATAAGAAAACGTAGAATTTACAAAATGGTTTCGTATGAATACTTACAAACTCAATACTATGGATTGGATATCATTCTTCACTTACCTAGAACAAACAAAAAAGAGAACAATTAGGCGTTGTTAATAATATATAGTTTTTATATTTCAATTTTTAAAAACAAAACATGCTTTTTCAAAATACCATCTTGAAAAATTAAGAAAAAGAGGTTATAATGAAATTACTCGCATAAAAACCAGCTGGCGCGGCGTTTTTCCTAAGTCAAATGCTTCGTTTCCTACATTATGTTATCGATAACCTTTTAACATACACAAAAATTAAACATTTCTGCCAGGAGTTAAGTAAAAAGTCTACGAAAACGAGCAAAGGTAAATATACTATTCCAGTTTGCTGAAATTACTTTTTTTCAATACTCGTTTAATTCCCAGTCACAGAAAAAAGACTCAAAAGCAATTACAAATACTTCAAATTTTGTATCTTACACAGTTCCAGAAAGATATATAATTTTTGTATAAACTATGTTAGTATATTTCGGGCGAAAACAGTTTCATCAAACAAGGACATCACATCGGTCGATGTTGATGATGCCACCCAAGTGAGAGAATGAATATATAGACATCACCATGATTCGATTCTCCTTCAACATCGACCTCGTTTTCTTAGATGTTCAAACAATACCCCACCACACACAAAACAACCCATCAATTTTATTACATTTTCTATTTATCATTCGAAGAATCGACCTTATAATATATTTGATGTTGTACGATATTATTATGTATGCTAGGAGGGTAACACTGAACTGTCAACAATAGACTTGTTTAGTACACAGAAATTAAAAAACAATCATTACAAAGTATAAGAAATTTAAAAAAAAGATCTTGGGAACTGTCGACAAAAGTGAAAACCTAAAACTTTGGAATAATTGTTTTTTTTATTTTTTTATTTTAGTATAAATAACTAAAATTTCATAATTTGAAATTATTAACGTGTGTATAAAAAACTATTATAAATAATTTTAAAAAAGCAACAACACACAGTGTTTTCAAGCGGTCACCAATCCTTGCACCAAGTGTGCTCAATGTTGCTTAACTTCAGTGATCGGGTATGAACCAATTTAACCATAATAAATTTTTTATTTTTCAATAAGTACAAATTATACATACATGATTTGTAATAGGTATGAACCATTGTTTTCAACGCGCCTAAAGAACGGATATTGTCAGTTCCTGCAAGTCAAGAAATATTATATTGGATTATATTAAAATTAGTAGTCTAAGAAGATTGTAGCTATGGAAGGTACTCTCGGAGTCCTTTAGTTTTAATAATCTTTAGGATATCTCTGGGCGACGCTTTACTAAATTTATCAGAGTGCGATCAGGCAATGCCAAGTGATACAAGTTACAGAAACTCCGGAACATTTTTTCCATTAGAAGTGCCTTGGAGTGTTTTCCCACGAATGATCTGACAACCTATTCACTTCAATCATCTTTAGGTTTCACCTCTAACGGAAATAGCTGAATTTTTGTACGAACCTTTATTTTGATAGTACGAATGTTGTCTCAAAAGTCACATATGGTCACGATTTCGCGCCCTTAGATATTCAAGGTCAAAGTTTGCAAAAATCATTTTTTTCTGAATATCTCGTTTTTTTTTTTGTTCAATCGTATTAACTTTCTCGGTATAGTTCCAATAAAGGGTGTTATTGAATGTAATGAAGAATTTGGTTTTTAGTGCTTTCTAATTGTCAATTATTAAAAATCACTCGATACATTAGTGTAACCAAATAATAGGTGGGTATGTGTACAAAATAAATATTAACCTGACCAAATGTTACATTGTTTGACTAAGAAAATGTACCCTTTTTTGATTATTTTGAATATATTATGATACAAAGAAAACTTTTAAAGTGGAAAATTTAATTCATGTTTTGTTGGAAAACTGTCTTTTCTAACCCACATTTTAATTTTCAATGTTAACAATGTAACACATTTAATACAATTTTGGTATGCAGGAGTATATAAATACTCCTGCATCATAATTCAATGAATATGAGGAAGAATCGATGGTTTATCACTACATATAATATAATTTATAATATAATTGAACATGTTTTTTTGTCAAAAAATTTTGTTACATAAAGGAAAAGCCTGACGTCAAACTCAATCAATCATAAAAAATTTTTATTCAAAGCTTTTAATTGGCTATTGATTTTATATTATTTCTGGTTAAATTCAAATGAACTCAAATATTTCGATACTGTTTCTACTCTATTATCTTTTATACATAAATTGGCAGTACATAGTCGGTGTGGTACTAAAGTCGTGTGAATGCGAACCCTGTAGTCCACACGATTAACTTTCAAGAGGGGGAAAAAAACATTAAAAAATAGGTCTTGTTAGCCTTCATAGATTATTCTTCGAAAACGTACTGCAGCTTATGCTGGAACGATCATTATCTCCATAGATAAATGGTGTGTTTTATCCACTTTTCAGATTCTGTTTATTCAGTTTTTTCCAGTTTTTTAATTACCATTAAAAAACGGCTCAACTAATTGCTGAAAACTCTTAAATACGCGATTACGTGTTGAACAAGGCCAGTTACGTGTTAATGTTATAACTAGTTCGTAGCATAATCGAGGTGAAAGAATCTGAACGAACATAAGCACATACGTACACACACAACTGGAGATTTTCAAAATGGTCCCATTACATTAACTTCCTCTGGGAAGTTAAAAATACTTATTTTTTTGTGTTTGTATGTGGCCAAATCGGAGCAGGATGTTTTACTCAGCATGGCATTATGCATTTTTGCTGAAGTGTTTTCATTGTGTTACTTAACTGGGAACAAATAAGACTGAAATAAGATAAAAAATCTTTTAAACGAAGCTGCAAACTACAGCAATTTTTACACTATAAAAACTTTTATTATAATTTGAATATAATAACTGAAGAAAAAAATTACATTCTCATAAATTATTATTAAACTAATAATAGCATCCACTTAACTAACTAACTAAATAACTAAAAAATAAAAAATCTTAAAATCTTTAATTAACAAGTTTTAAAACATGTTAAATAATATAACAAACTTCTAGAATATTCATGTATTCGTCGAATCACTGTGTTCTATATTATCAACTCCCTAGACAAACTTTTCCATAATGAAATTGTGTCTTTTTAGAATAATTATTAGGTGATATTCGACGGGTAATGATAACCGGGTGTGTGGTTGTAAAACTACTACCGTCTATAATAGACGAACGCTATCATAATTTTTAATAAAAAAAAACATTTTTATAAGTTTCTTAACCTCCATATATAAATGATAATAAAGTTTGTTATACGGAGGAACTATAATTTGATGCACATACTTCAAGACAACGCTTGAGCCATTCATTATACTCAATTTTGCAGATATATGAAGTCGAAAATTGATCAAACTTCCATACATTTATTTACAAATAACTATTTGAAGGACCCAATAAAAATAAGAGGTAATGACAAGTTCGAGATGAACGCATGATTACAATTAAGCTTGGGGAGAAAAAAGAACTTTTAATCCTTCAGAACAAAAACCAAAGATGTAATAATATTTCTTAAGACCCTTGAGGAAAACATTAATCTTATCAACATTCAATATCGAATATACAGAAATTATGAAAAAAGTATTACACTTAAGGGCATTTATAGGGTTCGAAGATATTTGGGAAGCAAATTTCGTCACTTACGGTGACAAATATATTTCTAAGATATACAGAAAAGAAACTAGAACAAACTTTAAAGAAAACTTGTTTATTCGGCTTACTATTAAATCTTAGTTCACGAAAATGCTTTAATATGTCTTAATCTGCGTAGTTTTTTGAAATTATTTACGAAAAACTTATACTTTATGTAGGCTTCCTCAGGTAGTAAAACAGCACTATCCAAAGGAGTTACTTTTAAAAAACCAGCCCTGACAAATTTTCTACTGCACAATGAATTAAAATTAAATTAATAAAAATTGCTCTTTTTTAGAAATTGCTCTCAAGTAAGAAGATAATTGAATAACAAATAGATGACGAGAGAGACTTCTTAAAAAGCGAACTTCCTGTTATGATCGGTGTCGGATAAATAGTTTTTCATATGTTATTCAATTGCGGATATTCCTTACTTATAAGCTCGTAACGCAAACGATACATTTCTTTAATGTCTCACTCATTGTGAAGTCTTATTACCAGTTCCTAATTTTATTTGTATATAGACGTCACGTGGATGTGTGAGGCCAATTTTTTTTGTACTTGTTGAATTTTATTACATATATTTTAAATAACAATAAAAATTAATGGAAATTGACTTAACTGGTTTTTATTTTTAACTACAAAAATGATTTTTATGACTGTCAAATATATAAAATCAAATATCTTTCTATATTTAATTCCTCCTATGTATAATAAAAAACGGACTTCCTATCATTAAATTTTATTAATTTGTGTCTGCATACCTACATAAAATTTTTTAAACCTGTAATAATTATTACGTTTAAATTAGGTATATACAAAATTCTATAAAACAGGGAATTTGTGATCAAATTATAATAAGGATACGTTTCCATACGTTGGGGACAATGTACCTTGAATCAGTTTTCAGTTTCTGAGATAATGTTTTCTATGAAACAGCATATTTTATAGGTTACGGGTGCTTTATTATGCCGTATATCAATTTTAAAATAAGTAAAATATTGAGAATGTTTGAAAAGACGCATCTTCATGTACCTTAGATTAAAACAACGTACTGAACACTACTCGATAGTCACGAGTCTTATTTTACTATCAACTCCCTATCAGCCCTTAGAGGGTAAGGATTTTTACTCGAAGATACATGCTCCCTCCTTAGCCACCTACATTAAAATTAACCGGTTCAGTGGCCGAACAAGTGAAGATGCTATTACCTTTAACTGTTTGACTACCTAGAGTGGGAGGGTGCGGTTTCACTACTTAGAATGGGGCGGCAAATTGATCACTCTGTCGTCGCTTGACTCCACCCACATCATAAACTTAATAGTGTGTATATATTCGTATGTAGTTTAAATATAATTAAAGATTAAAAATATGGAGGTGAATGTTCAAAAAATGGAGATTAAACCCTATTTTTATTATGATTATTAAAACAAAATTTATTTAATCAATTCAAAATGTTAATTTTGCAATAAAATTTTCCATTTTCCAATTAGTTGCATGTTTTGTGAAAGCTTTACATTGATTAAACGGTAAATTTTGAATAATTATTAGCAGTAAAAGTACCATATATAGCTATTTATAAATAGTTAATGTAATAATATATACTAGATATGCTATTACAATTTATGTACAACTTCCATCAAGTTTATTTTATGTTGAATTTTTGCGGAAGCCACAAAAAACTACTTGGAATAGTTTACATTAAGATATTAAAATATAAAATATGTTTCGTTAAAATTTAATATTTATTTCAATGCTTATGTTTGTATTATTTAGAAGAAAGTTTTTGATTCACGGACATTAATACCAGAATTAAAAGTCTACTTTTGTATGATATTACTCTTAATTTTCGACTGCATTCAATTTAATTGTTTTTAAAACAAAGTTATTGTTTCAATTTCTGAATGTGTTTTATTTCACATCTGTTTCCATATTTTTTTCACCATAAATATGTCATTTTGTTTCATTCGTGCCACGGTAAAAATATTCTTTTTTACCAAAGTTATCTTTATCGATTTTCAAAAATGCAGCCAAAAAGAAACATGCATTGAGCATAGGCTTTTGCCTGCTAAGAATAAATCGGATGGATAAGAGTTTCTAATGATTAATCATGAAATGTAGACAACAAAACATAAAATTATTTTTTATAAAATGTAAGGATTATTATTATTTTTAGAAAATAAATTCAGTAACATTAGACAGGTGGCAGTATCTAAACACCAATCTGAAAGTGTTAAGCCACGCCATGTTAAACGCTATTAATGTTACTTACATTTTAACAGAACAAAGCAGGTAACTTACATTTATTGTCATACACAAAAAAGATTGTGTACTTACAACTGCTTAGTGAGTTAGCCTTAGATCAGTTAGTTAAGACATAACCAATTCCGTCCGCGGTATGCTTAGGGTAGCGAGTTCGATTTCCACCATCGCAACAAAATTAATTTAAGTGATAGTTGTGATGGGGAGGTGTAGTGCATGGTATATGCATGAAGAAGGTGCACTCAGCCTCTGAAATTGGGGAGATGATAAATGAAATTATCAGCGGAAAGGTGGTAAAATACATATATGATATCACAATGGGCTCTATAGCCTAAGTGTGTCCTTCGTGGACAGCCAATATACCCTAACCTAACCTACAACTCCAAACAACTTTCATACACAAAAATGATTGTTCGACATGTTGTGACGTCATTCAAAGCACCAAGACACTCTGTTTTCTAAGTAAATTTGAATTGGTTTTGGAAAATACTATAGCAAATAGTGTTTTTATTATTTTTTTTTTAAATAATATTTTTTCGATGTAAGTCAGATATTTAATGTATCTAACATATAAACCAATTTTTCAAATTTAGGATAAAAGCCTCAATTTTATTATGGAAGTTTTGAAAAATTGAAATAAATGAAATCAATATGATTTATGAAAGTAATTAATTAAAAATATAAAATAAAACATATAAAAAACGGCTTATGAATAATATATGTTATATTGAAAAAAGAAAAAAACACAATACTCGACATTTCAATAAAATTACACGTTTTTGTATGTAGGCATGTATGTATTTGTGTATGTATGTATATTATTTTACAACCAATAATAATTTTATTATTTCCGTTTTCATAATCATCGTTGATATTCGTTGTGTGCGTAGTCATGGAAGGGACAATAAAATCGATGCCAGCGCTTTAAGTGAAAAATTTTGGAGTTAAAGGGGGCTGTTATGACTAATTTGCAATTCTTTACATGTTAATGTAATAGAAATGTCAAATTAAAATTATTGAAAAACACGAATTAATTAAACTTAATGCATTAAAAATTGTGAAAATAAGAAATCAAATTGAACAAATATTATGTTTCAAACGTAAATTATCATAAATATTTATTTAAATTTGTGAGACCAGAATATTAAATTTTAAATGTAAGTTTTAAATGCAATCCATACAATTCTATAATTAAAGTAGTGTATCGTTACCATGGAAACGAAACTCACGCACGGAGCGAATAGGCAACCCTACAAAATAATATCAAAAACACGGTGAATTGAGTGTGCAATCAGGACGTATATGTGTGTGCTCTCTAAAATAATTCAAAATGAAAATGTACTTATAAAACCATCGATAAGTGTATTGGTTAAAAATTAAAACAAATATTCAGGGTAAATTTTCATCGTTCGAATGTTACACGGAAATAGAATGAAACAACCAATTGGAAACCAACGATTTCTAAGGAAAAATCAATATAAAAGATCGGAAGAAAATCGGGAAAATCGCAAAATTGGAATTTGATGTAACTCGGTGGATGGGGTAATTTTGATCCAAAAAGTATGAAAATCAGGTTAATTTAATGCTTGAATGCAGAGTTTCTGAGAAATCGTAATATTTGGATCGATTTTAGTCCGTATCTCAAAAAGTATTCGACCAGTCATCAAAGGCATCCGATTTTTGTACTTTTTGGGTCAAAATTACCTTATATACTGAGTTTTATCGAAATTGCAGATAGGGAAAACCTTTAAAAAAATCGGGAAAATCGCAAAAAAATTTGTTTTGGAATTTGATGAAACTCGGTAAATGGGGTAATTTTGCTTCAAAATGAATAAAAATCAGGTTTATTTAATGAAGACACACATACCGGTCAAACTTATAAAAACTCTTTTCATGGTTTGGGGGTAAATAAATTAATCTACATACACATACAAATTCATCGATTAAAAAAATTCATTTTCCAAACAAAATTCATATATATTGCGTTTATAATACACATATTTTTTGTTCTCTTTATTATCCATTTTTTTGAGCATCACTATTACATAATATAGCCGTTAGGGATGTTTCGTATTTTAAATATAAATTGTGTAAGTAAGCAGTAAAGAAGAATATAATTATAAAATTTATGTATATCACAATATTATAAAACAACATACATAAAATTTTATACGATTTTCTTCAAAATATTGTTTATATTCATTAAAATTAATATTCATATTTTCATATATTATTTTACAAAATAATTATTATGTTTTTGTAAAACACTGGAAGAATCTATCTTAACAAGTGAAATTTACAAAATTTAATAAGCCCCCGACAAATGCGATTTATTTTTCGTAAACCGATTTTTGGAAACTTAGCTATAAAATGTTCTTAGACAAGTCGGTTCGACCGTTTAAGGGCTACGATGTCATCGAGAAACATCCGGACGCACAGATAAACACTTTAAACTTATAATATTCCTTCTTAAATCAATATCAAAGTGATGGTGAAGGACATCAGATGAGATGAAAAGGATACTTAGAGAGCTATCATTTATTGAAACAAATTTTTAGAAATATTTGAGTTGACTTTGTTCTTTTGAATTGTTTTAAATTACCTAATTATTTTACCATTTCATTTATCGAAATGAATTGAGCCATGTTTATTTGATCATTCATTTCCACAGTCATTATTTATATGTTAAAATTATATGTCATGCCTATTCCAAACTGAATCGATTTTGAAGATCATCGCCAATTTTTTAGTTTCCTCAGGTACAAAATTTTAAGCTTGCAAATGAAACATAGCTAAGAACTCCGTTATGCGTTATTAACTCTCCATTAAATTACCTTTCAAATGAAACCAAAAAAATTTAAATCGGTTCATCCGTTTAAGCGCTACGATGCCTCAAACAAACACACAGACACACACACATAGCGGTCAAACTTATAACTTCCTTTTTTTAGTTCAGGGATTAAAAATGTAATTTTAAAACATACTAAGAAAACGTGTATCTTTAGCATGTGGACTAAAAAGTACAAATCAATTTAATTGTTAAATTTAATGCTATAAACTTTATAGTATAAAGGCTCAATATCTGTGAAACAGACTAATTAAAAGGATTGTAGAAGATAAAAATGCTTTAAAAAATTAAATATTAAAAATATCAATTCAAAGAGTCTCGCAAATTTTAAATGAAAAATGATCTTGGATTAAATTTGCCTACTTTTTGATGTGTTGTTCTTCTCGATGTTCAGAAAAATTTGGCAACTCTCATGGGCATGAACCTCCAAAATGCTTTCTTGCGTCCATTTTTAGTGATTTTCTTGCCAATTTTTACTACGCCTGGAGGTTATTAGGCGGTTTTTTTTTGCGGAAATGTGGAAAGAAACAGTTGTATAACCTTGGAAGCTTGAATGTCATTGCCATTATCTGGCAGTGCTTTTAAGAACTGATATATTTTCTCACTTGTTTATTTTCTGTTCGAGATTTATTAAAAACGATAAAATGCTTTTCTAAATAACATCGAATTAAGAAAATTAATAATATTTGTGGTTGTTTGTGTATTAAGAAAGAAAATTTGTTTTTAAAATTATTATAATAATGGATTTCCTTAAAAGAAATGTTTTATAATCAATATGTAATTTTATTTTCCCAATGGGTATTTTCTTGTAAGGAAAATTGTAATTTATTTACATGTAAATTTTATACAGAAAAGTTTAATTAAAATTTTGTTGTACCACCAGCATTGTTTACATAATACAAAGATTTTTAAGCAATTCTAACCTAGATATATTTTTCAGGTAATCCTCTTCATTATAATTTGGTTTTCAGAAAATAATCTGCACATCTTTCTTATCTATTTGATACATTTTCATTTGTTGATAGCACCAGGATTATATAATTTTCTTTAAATTATGTTTGAAAACTTCTATTTTAGGCTGGATGTGGGTGGAAATTTTGTTTAAAAAGTAGATCTTCTAATTGCGAAAAAATTTTATGTTGAAATTTCAACGAAAATACTTGTACGAAAATATTGGTATGTTTCAAGTGCTAGCTTAGGGTTCCGTACCCGAAAAAATTTGTCGATTATGACACATGAATTAACATAATGACTATGGAATTGAATGGTCAAATAAACCAGGCTCAATTCATTTCGAAAAGTGAAATGGTAAAATAATTAGATAATTTAAAACAATAATTCAAAAGAACAAGGTCAACTCAAATATTTCAATTTTAATTAAAATATTTCAATCCAAAAAATAAAGCTCCAAAAATCGGAACAAAAAAAATACAAGGAATAAATCGCATTTGTCGGGGGTTTTTTAAATTTTGTAATTTCACTTGTTTAGTGATTCGATATCAACGAAATATGCAATTGAAAATTTAAATTTTTCAAGCACAAACCGAGTCTTTTTGTGAATATTATCTTTTAAAGAATAAAAAGAGACGAGATTGTACCCTCAAAGATAAAAATTGATGAAGTCGCAGAATGGAAAAAAACCTTCTATGTATTATAGAAATTACTAATTTATATGCAAAAAACAATACGAATGCAGTCAATAATTGAATAATTATTACTCATCAGTGTAGGTATCCCATGTAAATTTAGAAATTACACACGTAGTGATGATATTTGCTTACAAAATAAAACCATTAACCTTTTAGGGGTCAGTGTATGTTACATACATCAATCCTTTGCACACATATCAAGGTATATCAATGCGTTTAGAATGATGTTTATAAAAAAAATAATAGATTTTATAACCGGATAAAGTCTATCAACACGTGATAAAGTAAATAGCGAAAACATATAATATTTGTTATCATTATCTTTATCTAAAAATAATAAAAAGTAATAATAATAATACTTCTTGTGTTTGAGTCATGTACCGTGTAGTTTGAATAAAGTAAGTGTGTATGTATATGAATGTATTGTTATATTAAACTATTAACAAACATCTAAAAATACTAAAAATTATTATTATTTATGCTAATTATATTGATCCGTAGATTTAATTATGAGCCTTTTATGAATTATTACCTTCCTATTATAAGAAGTTATTGTAATGGGTCCGATTTTCGAAATTTTCAACATATCTCCGTTTCATGGTTAGGGCGATGCTTTGACACCAATTTTGAGAAAAAGTATGTGTGTGTGTGTGCGTGTGTGTACGTCCGTACGTCCGTCCGTACGTCCGTCCGTAGACATTTTTTTCATTATAGTGGAAAGTTATACGTGTGGACCTCAAGCGTCGCACCAGGCCCTATTCACGGCTTGTTATTTTTTGTTTGATGACTATATTTTTGTATACAACTTTAAACATCCAAGTCTTTCGAATGCTATTAATGTTTATGGTGCAATTAGTCTAAGAGGTGAGCGACAAGAAATTGCTAGCATTTTCTCGAGATTTATGCTAGTTTTTTCTACAAAATTTTCTTTTATCGAATGGTTTTAAAAATTTCTCCAAAATTACCTGAATGCTATCGATGAAATTTAATTCTGGCTTAACAAATCCTTCTACAGGCCTAGCTTGTTTCATATTTAGAGAAAAAAGCATTGAATGCCGGTAATAGAATCTATAGAAGAACTAGATTGTTTGGATGCCTCTACTCCTTATAATATTATTCGAGAACACCACCTTGAGATAAGGATTGGTAACATAACAACTTGCCAATTATAAATGGAAATTCTTCCACATTTCCAGTTAAAATTAAATATTATACTGAAATAGAATACTGGTTTTTAGAGATTTTGATTAATAAGTAAATGAAACTGAGTTATTATTATGACGAAGTAAATAACAAAACACTTGCCACAACCTTGCATGCGAGACCAAGTTCCAGGCAAGCAAAAAACATGCATGCATGACCAATACGAAAACCAAAACAAAGTGGGTAAGATCCAATTAAAATTCGATTCATAGGATTAAAATTCGATTCATGAATCTAGGTCATATAATTTAGAATAGAGTTCATATGATGAATCTTATGTGATCAAGTTTTCTACACGCTTTACCGATTGTTTTTAAAATAAAAACATGTTAAATAATTTTATTGAAATTAAAATATTTTATTTTTAAAGGAAAAACTACAAAAATTACATTTACTTTGTAGGTTGATAGAAAACAAAATGTGTAATTGGATGATTACGTGATTTTTATTATTTGCTCACAAGGAAATAAATTACATTATTTATTTTACTTTATATTTTTTTTATTATGCTTTTAAAAATTTAATTTTTTGACCTGTTTTGACGGAAGTACTATACACCGTCATATATGAATAATTTGTGGTTTATTTGATAATGTAATGTAATGATTAATTAATTCTACCTTCGCATACGTTATATTTTAACTTTAATATTGTAAGTTCATGTCCTGTCAGACCACTTCTTACACCGGAAAATTCTCACTTGTAGGATTTTCTCTTTCACGGGACTCGTGAAATTTTGTGCCTCCCAATCTCAAATTGATGTTTATTTGTACCAGGAATATCATCAAATAATAAATGACGAAAACATCTATATTTGCTTGCAAACACCTCCATATATTTGGAGCTTGGAAGCACAGTCAAATTAACTTTCCAAATTAGTTTTTAGGCAGCTAATATTTTAAACTCAATTGAACCGACAACCGCATCTCTTAAAACAGTTTAACAACACATTAACTTTAGACTTTATGAAAGTTGAAGAAAGAATTCCCTCTATTGCAACATCTTTACCTACCATTAAAATTTGTCTGGATTTCGATTTAACGCAAATAAAGCCTCTTTGTTCCGACGATTTTACTATAAATAATGATTATCAAATATTTATCTGTCAAGTATATTGTTATTCAAAAATATATTATTGAAAACTAACGAAGATAAATAATTATTGACATCGTTTATTCTAAAAGAAATAAATAAAGAAACAATCTACCAACTATGTTAATTGGATTGAAAGAAAACCATGTATTTAAGTATCATTGCGTACATAATCAACCGAAAATCTTAAAAAGATCTCTCTCTATATCAAAATACTCCTCATTAAAGCTTTTTGACATTTAACAAATGATTGTAATTTAGTATATGTCAACTGGTAGTCAAATCAATAATTATCGTGGTAAAAAAAATTTTTATTTTCATGTAAACCTATCAAATAACTTCCAAACACAATCAAACAAATTAGTTTTGAGAAGTAATTATAATCAAAAATATTAAAAAAAGGAATTTTTTTGTGACATCACATCATAATAAAATATTGAACTTAAAAAATAACTGAGATAGGTAAAATAATAGACATAAGTAATATGTTTATTTTCTAATTGTCATATGTTTGAATAATATAACATTGAAAAATGAAAGTCAACTATTTATAAAATAATACTTAAATTACATTTTAAAAACTGATTCTGACTGAGTCTGTTGTGTATTAATAATATATAAATATGAGCTACATATAATACTAAACTGTAAGCTGTTAGATATATTATAGTAGAGCTGAGTCTGTTGAGCTGTATAGACTTAGCTATGAATGTTTAATTTAAATAAACATATTATATTGTATGGTAAATAATATACTGTTTTAAGTCAGATAAACATAGATACACAAGTAGAAAGTATTCGCGAAATTTTAACGCCATAATCCATGCGTGGATCTAGACAATAATTTGGAGCGGTCACTATGAACTTATTAACTTCCCAGAGGAAGTTAATGTAATGGGGCCGATTTTGAAAATCTCCAGTTTTACATATTTCCGCGGTTACAAGGCCTTAATATCCAAATCAAACCTTTTCAATGTGATGTCAGTGTGTATGTGTGTACGTATGTGCGTATGTTCGTTCGGATTCTTTCGCTTCGATTATCTCGCGAACCAGTTATGACATTAACAAGTGACTGGGCTTATTCGACGCGTAATCCATTGAGCCGTTTTTAAATGGTACTAAAAAAACTGGGAAAAACTGAATAAACAGAATCTGAAAAGTGGATAAATTTATCTATGGAGATAATGATCGTTCCATCATAAGCTGCAGTACATGTTCGAAGGCTAACAAGATCCCTTTTTTAATGTTTTTCCCCCCTCTGGGAAGATAGTCGTGTGGACTACAGGGGTCGCACTCACATGACTTCAGTACCACACCGACATATACTGCCAATTTATCATACTAATGTTTTGAGAAATTAATAATTTTCTACTCTTCTTGTTCTTGCGTTAATTTTTTCCACGAAAATATAGAACTATTAACTGCATTGACGTGCTGGAGGGGGTTTGCTTTAAAAAAATTTTCCCGTAGCTTTTGGACACCCCAAGTGTGTCTTTTAAGTTTTAATGAGCTGAAATTTTATTAAATGCTTTTCTTTACTAAGTCAATCGGGCTTTTAAGATTTCCAGGATTTAAATGGTAAAAACTACATTTTCGATGCTTTTACAGCTTTGCTTATACTACAGTCCTACCAAATTAGGGTTTTGAAGCTTGAGGATTGAAAATTTATTTGAAAATTGAGTTAATGTCAACGAAGTAGCTGTGATAACATTCATTCACTGATTTTAAATTTTTAAGCTAATATTTTATCTGAAGGTATTTTGCCATAGGCATATTTCCTCAAGGAGATATTATATCCAGAGAAATATTGTATTGGGAATATTTTATCAAGGTATGTTTTATCGGAGAATATTTTACCGGGGATGTTAATTCAAACAATTTAAAAAGCTTTTTACAATACGAAGCACCTAAAAAGAGGCGTTTAGAACACTTATTAAAAATTCTGCAACTCACTGTATGTCTATAGTATGACATATTACATGAATGACGTCTGTTAAGTTCTAATATTACTTCTATAACTATATATTCTGTATCTACTTAACCACAAAAGTTATTACAGCAATTATTATGAACATACCATTTTGAAACGAGCGCATACTGTGACATACTGTCTGAATAGTGATTTGTTTTCGGCGTGGGTTATATTATAAATTTATAGTATTGTTCGTACATACTAAAACTTTAAGAGACATACATATAACACTACAACCACACATACTAAACTGTCTTTGAGGCAAATATCTAGGATTGTTAAAGCCCGACGACTGTCATGCATATCTATATTATTATATTTACCACATATTCTGCCCACATAATAATTCAGTCAAGCAAAAATTTCAGGTATTCTTTGTTTTGTTTTAAGCCATGAATAATGAATTACTAACTTTAGTATGACTGGAAAGTTAATGTTTCTTAAGAAAATTTACTGTAACAATATTGGCAAATTAGTAACTTTATACTTTTCTTCCTCGTTCTTTATAATTTTTTTCGAAGCACACTGAAAAAATACGTAAAAAATACGAAAATACGTGTAAAATTTTTACATTTAAACTTTTATTCTATCTCTAACGGTTTACAAAATCCTACGAACTCAATTGACCTATGAAGCTCATTTACGAACTCGACCTCACTATTTATGTCCTGAGCACGCTATAAAAATCAGCTTGATATTTTTTTTCTTTTTTGAGCTATCATGTTGACAAACAGACAAACGGAAATGAACTAATTAAGTGATTTATGAACACCTAAATCAAAAGTGTGTTCGCAGCGTCAATATTTTTAAGCGTTACAAACTTGGGGCTAAACTTAGTATACCTTGATATATTTCATATACATGGTACAAAAACAAAGTTAACCTGTTCGGCAAAGAAGCTCCCAAAGCATGAGTAGATGAAACTTGTGTGCTGGTTTTCTTTATTTTGCATACCGTTTTCGAAATACAAGGGTAAAAATTTTTTTTAAAAATCACCTTGTTGACAAACAATATTCAGATATTGTTAATAAATAAATAAAATTATTAAAGAAACAAAAGCCTAGCCAAGTACCAACTCGATCTAAGTTAAAAAAACAGTCTTTCCCTTCAAGTGGACCTGAACGATTTACTGACTTTATTTTATCACAATTTATAGTACTCGATGAATTTATCAAAAATTGAGATTTTTATCTTCTCCGTTTCTAACGACATAATGGGTGGTTCAAAATTCAATAAATAATGTGTATATCATTTTAATCAAAAATCCCAGACTATAATAACCAAAGTAAAATAAAAACATATACAAAATATTAAGGCCAACTAGAAACGTTCACCACATAAATTATCCAAATTCCAGACAAAAACTTTTCAATGTTAAAATACAGAACAGCCGTCACCAACACTGACTGTTCTTCTTTGAATGGTTGGACAGAAATATATTTACATATTTTTGTCTTTTTTAAAACAACATAAATAGAGTAAAAACAAGTCGTGATGGATTAGCCTATACAGAAGATCAATAACTTCCTGATTAATAATTCTAATTTTTAATAACTCTTTGTATTAATTAAAAGCCTTTATTTAACTTCACTTGTCTATTTTATATCCTGGAATTTGGCAATGAACATTTGAACCCGTCCCAGTTTTCGATTGAGCTGAAATTTTGGACGCATATGTAAATTGGATGACAATGCATATTTATGGCATAGTCAGGCTGTCTCATCGCTTCCGTTTTTAAGTATCAAATTAAAAAATTAAATAACCATGGGAAGGGTCTTGAAGTCCACACAAATAACTTCCCAGCACAATAAATAGTTATTGGTGTAAATGCCTTGGCCTAACCATGATACGTCAAGATATGTACAAAATTTCGAAAACCGGACTCTTTACAATAACTTCCTATACTGGGAAGTTAAAAAATACTTTCTGAGGAACAAATAAAAAATTATTTTAACTCATACATGAAACTTTTTAAAAGTTGAAGATGCTCAATTTAAAATATTAAAAATGATTTGGAGCACCTCAAGCTTTTACAAAAGTCAAGTATGAAAAAAATTGTCTGACAATAAATTCTAGGAAAATTTTCTACAACCGTCATAATTTCAAAATGGTTTCATCAGTAGCTTTAGTGAGCTTTCACATGGAAATGGGAGTTATAAGCATTGTGGCCACTTAAAATTATTTATAGTAAAATACCAAAAAATATATATAGTATAAAAACCAAAAAACAGTTACGAGTTATTTCACAAAAATTGAATAATAATTTCAATTGTAATGTAAAATTCAAAGTGTGGGGTAGTCTCTACATTCATTTTTTAAATTAACTGACTTGACGGACATCGACCACCTCACGCTTTGAATTTTAAATTGAAATTAAAATTATTATCCACTTTTTAGTTCAATAAAGTCTCGCTAAGTTAAAAAATGTGTACTGTTTGGATAATAAAAACGACGACGATCTGACGACCTTCTGTATGAGATTAAGTAAGTATCATGTACACTACACTATATAACATCGTTGAATTGGGATTTGATATCCCATAAAACTTCGACATTAGTTATCACACAAAATAATTTTCATCACATCCAGACATATATTTACAAGCACGTTTTAAAAAAAAATTGTTAAAGAATTTGAGTAAATATTTTTACCTCATTTTTGGGGTGAAAACAATTGATATGTGTATCTAGTCATAAAAAACTAAAATATTTCAAAAAGAAAATGAATAGTTATGAAAACAAAAGTTGGCGTATGATCAAATCTGATTGGCTATTATTATTATTATTATGAGAGAAAGAGAGACCACTGAACTTGGCCCCAATTCTTTTTTTTAACGAAAACAATAACACAAAATATCCACTGTTTATTAAATAATCAATGTCATCAAATGAATAACAATGCATCGAAATCAATGGTCAATCGCTTGTGAACGATCAAATACGTACCATAAATACTATATTAAGAGTACATAACAGATGGGTAAACTTGTGATGAGAGTTATTGAGACCGCGGCTACCACAAATAATATTAAAACAATAATTGATTTGACCGAATCGTATTCTGATAAATTGAATTCTGTTGTTCGGTTTATATTTGTTGTTGTTGTTGTTGTTGTTGTTGTTGTATGAAAATATTTTAATTAAAAAATCAACAATTTTCACACATAACAAATCAAATCATATTTTTATTTACATCATAACTTCCGTGATACAGAACACAGTTGTAGAGGATTCATGAGCTGCAGTGCACAAATCAAACTCGCAATTTTAGATTATTTACAAAAGTAGAAAGTGTCCCATCGCTCTAATGGGCCACTAGTTTCATAGTCAATCTGAATAACTTTTAGAGAAATCAAATCGTAAAACAAACGAGCTTGCTTAGGCTTGAAAAAGTTTGATCTGGCATTAAAGTTGGTACCGATTTGAAGCTTCTCAAAAAATTATATGGTTGGATAAATATATAAAACTACACTAACAAGTACTCAGTAAATTTTATGATTGCAAAATTCACAAGAAGTGCGCACTAAAGATGTAGAAACATGCTTCCTTTGACTAGGCACCCATGTTATTCTTCAGGTGGCATAATATATTGCAATTTTTAAGTAAATCGTAAGAAAATCTATTCTCAAGAGAACAATAGACCTTTTCCTAATTTTTTTTTGTTTCTTTTTAAATGAAAGTAAATGTCTTGATAATTGGGCTAATTTTTTCTCCGATTTTTTTGGAGCCATATGACCGAGAAAACAGACAATGAAAATCATTAAAATTCAAACACGAAGTTACACGAATGTCGTTGTGACGTCATTTAAAGTTGATAATAATGATATATTAATACGACTGTTGACACTGTTTTATTGTCATTGCTTGTGGGATTGACATCACAGATCAAGTGTGCGCTAGATGCAAAAAAAAATCGTTTTAAATTATTTCAAATATTGTGACTTTTTTACAATTTTTTCATAGTGTTTTTATTCTTAAAAATGCGTAATTTTCGAGTTACAGGCTCTACACGACCTATATTTTCATAAAAAATTAACAAAAAGCATTTCTGTTTTTCATGAAAAAGGTCTATTCCAGTTCTATCGTATGGAATATTGTGAATATGAATTCACAAATAATATGGAACGAATAAGTCTTGATTTGAAATTCACAGTAAAACAAATCTTAAACTTTAATTAACCGGTAAATAATTAGCTGCTGCTCCTTGTGTTATTAACTCAACCAGCATGACATCAAATGCCACTGGAATTATACCACCCATTAGGTATAGTTATGAGTATCTACAACTGTCAAAACATAAAATCTAGTTTTAAAACGTACAAAAAAAAGTTAAAATATAAACAATTTACATTTCTAAAATAATATAAATAAATAGACATTTATTTATGTATTAGTAGAATAATTTTCAGTCACGTATTCCTCCTTAAAATATAGACTTATTCACTGAATCAAAAATCAACTGCAAGGATCTGGGTTGTGTCATGATTTCAGAATTTATTTTCATTCAGAATTTATTTCTTTTGAAGTGAACAAAATTTGAGTGAACAAAAATCAAGGAAGTCGCGTCATCGAGTGTTTGTAATTGAACTCATAAAATTTGTTGTGTGTGTTCAAGTGGATGCGAGGGTGGTTTAGATTCACAATTCGGTTCACTAGGTTCCACACAAAAAATTTTAATCAATGAAATAAATGGTGGAAACGCATATAAATAATGCATTACATTATGTCTTACTATTAAAATGTATTTATTTGCGCTCCCACCATATTTATCTAGAATTGTGACCAGCTATTTGAATAGTATTAAGGTATTATTTATTATTATTCACGTATTGTGAATAGGTATTTAGGTATTCTGAAAGCTTCAGCCAAGCCAAGCCAAACCCCAGTTATTCCAAAGCTTTAGGTTTTCACTTTCGTCGATAATCCCCATGGTTGACTATCTCTTTTGTAGGTAAAACGATGATATTAAAGTGGATATTAATCTCAGGAATTTGAATGAGGTAAAGGTTTTCTAGAGAAAAAAGCCCTTTTTGCAACGTTACTAAATCTTTTCACGATTTTCACATATCTATCTACAACCTATTCCAATTGAGCTAGATATTTTATGTTGATCGAGTTTTCAAGATTATTATTTTTTTTCAACGGGAACTTTTAGGAGGTTTTTAAGACGTGTCGCTCTTCTGTAGCCCCCAAATCTCAGTTAGAAGACTACAAATTTTTATGGGGTTACCAAAATGAAATTAGTGTCACAGAAGTGCTCTTAGAGATGTTACTTCCTCAGTCTGCTATTTGCTTTCCTATGTCGAAGTAAAATAGTTCCTTATCCGATTGAGCTGTTGAAATTTAAATGTGAGTTTATGGTTGACAATGTTACTTCTGGTAGTGTTTAGTTTGTGTAAATACTTTTCAAACACGAAAAGTAAAAAAAATCTCACAATAAAAAGGAAACCGCACGGAATGAGGGAGAAATATAACCTTAATGATGGGAATTTGTCGTTCACGAATTTTTTTTTTTTACATTTTAAACACAAAAAAAACATAAATATGACAACGGTTGATGGAACACTATAAATTCTTAAAATAAAATTTTTGAATACAATAATATATTTATATTTTATTTATGTAATACTAATTACAACTACATCATTTTAAATAAGGGGTTTTATTTTCAGTTAACAAAATAATACACAACAGCGAGAAGCATAGCGATCTACAAAAGCGGAGGAATACGACGAATGTGGATGAAGCGGTTGTTGGTTTATCCATTCAACATATTATAACAAACAAGAACGACAACTGTATAGTCTGTCATTTCAACCATGTTATGTTATTTGTTTCCTTCGCTACTTGTTTTCATTGTATAGTTTGTTCGAAAATACTAGCAAAATCTTGAGAGTCGATTTTTTCTGGTTCACAAAATCACTACGTCTTTTGTCGTTAAGTCTAAAGCCCATTAACAATAAATCGTATTGAAAACGGGCTATACAAAGTGGTATAAGACTTGCGGTAAGGTTTCGAAAAATTTGTTTTGAAGACGACTGGATTTTGAATATATCTTTCAAATTAGGTAGGAATGAACTACGCGTGGCACCTGAAAGCGTTTATTGCGGTAATTACCAAATTTGAACCATTTTTATTGTGGTTTAAACAATCAATAAAAATTATAATTGCCAGACAGTGTCGTTGGTAATATCGCGCCAGATAGTTATCAAAACCAATTTCAAATCATGTTAGTGATAACTAAAAAAAGTAATTTTAATTTGCCA
Organism: Chrysoperla carnea; assembly: GCF_905475395.1. Classification (NCBI taxonomy): domain Eukaryota; kingdom Metazoa; phylum Arthropoda; class Insecta; order Neuroptera; family Chrysopidae; genus Chrysoperla; species Chrysoperla carnea. The sequence continues at coordinate 35,995,519 of NC_058340.1, read as the reverse complement.
GACGGAAATTCGTTTATTTCACAAGTTCGCATCCCAAATCACTCCTTGCTAATCACTGAGAACCGTGCCCCAGCTTTCGTATCACTGTACTCTATTCAAATTGCTGGTATTGTTGAAGCAACTATACCCACCGCAACATATATACAATGTCTATTCAACTATTTTAAGTAAACCATCTGTGAAAATTACCCTCATAAACATAATTATATACTGTATTCAAACCCATTGAGAAAACCAAGGACACAAACATTTAAATAAAATAGCTTGTTACTTTAAATTCACACACAACAAACAAATTATAGCAACTATGTATATAATATAACATACGTACCATACATTATATTATAGTTAGTTTAGTTATGTACATATAATAGTTACTAAGTATTTAAAATTAACTAGTAATTGTGTTAATTGTTCTAGAAATATTTCTGTCTGTGTGTATATTATTAATTGAATCCCAATTGTAATTAACGAAAATATCTAAACGTTCTATGTTTCTATGTACTTAAATTAATATGGAAAATTCTTTTGGGGGTATCGTTTTGTGTCTAAATTTGACATGCTATTTAAATTAATGATGAATGTAACATGTCTTTATTTAGAAGATTAAACGAATACGATACTTGATAAAGTTTTAACTATTTTACACACGCTGTTCGATGGTAAAACTGATTTTTCGACCGAAAACAATACTTATTAAGCCCGAGTCCAAAAGAATTATATCCATTTAAAACTCGATACTCAATTTGAAGAGAACAAATTTTTATAAAACAAGTGAAAACAGATAATTGATTGACTTAATTGTCGAAATACCAAGTATAGACTGGTCACGCTTAGATATCCACAATTGTGTTTATATAACACGACTGTGGTGTTGTACACACATAACAGATATTCCCATATAAAACGTAATATATAATGGTCTAACCTAATTTTCGCCCTCACGGCTGAACAGTGGTGAGGTTGCAGAACATTTCAACAAGATATTTCCTTTCGTTATTGAGTTACAGTGATCAAAGACAGACATTCGTACGGACAAACGGAAATGGACTATATGAACACCTTATCAATTTTTTCTTCGTAGCATCATTATTTTTAAGCGTTACAAACTCAGGGCTAAACTTAGTATTCCTTAATATGTTTCATATATACATGGTATAAAAATACTAAAAAAACTAATTTGCCACTAAAAAAAGAACATCGAAATCGGTTGGCGTGATATTGAGTCATTCGTCCATTTGTCGCTCACATACTTAATGAAAATTTAAGACTTATATGGTTTTCTCTTGGATGTCATTGTCCGAAGTGGACCAAATTAAAATGGGACCACACGGGAAGCACCAACATTTAAATAGAAAAGAGTCGGATCACCCAGTTTTGAGGTAACAAAGATAAAGGAAAAAATACAGTCGAATTAAGAACCTCCTCTTTTTTACAATTGACTGAGTTAATTTTTGAAATACCATGTATAGACACTGTTGATTACATGTCACACATATATAACTGATAATCCCATATAAAATTTGTATAAAATTTGCATCTAATGTGTGCCCTCGTGAGTAAACAGTGATGTTTACAAAAAAATGTTTCAAGCAAAAGTTGTTTATTTTTTGATAAGGAACATTTTTTACAATTAAACTTTTGGTCTATCTCTAACGGTTTACAAGACTCAATTGACCTATGTTGCTCATATACGAACTCGACCTTCAGCTTAATACCATTTTTCGTTTTTGAGTTATCGTGTTGACAGAGGGGCGGACGGACGAACGGACAACCGAAAATGGGCTAATTAGGTGATTTTATAAACACCTATACCAAAATTTTGTTCGTAGCATCAATATTTTCAAGCGTTACAAACTTTGGACTAAACTTAATATACTATGTATATTTCATATATACATGGTATAAAAACCCTTATAATTGTAACGAATTTTTCTTCCATACGTTATAAAAAAGAAAACACTTCAGAAATAGTTAAACGTGAATTATAAAATAATAAAAATGATAATAATTTCCGGTTGTTACACGTTTTCAATGCTAAATAATTATAATATTCATGGTCATTTACGAATTTTGACATTACACACTTGTACTACACAAATGTCCTTCATGATATTGTTTTATTTTAATGTTTTTTGATGACGCATTTCGCAATTTTATTATAATTTTTTTTTTGTTTGTTTAAAAGTTTATTCATCTTCCATTCCAAAAATTCAATGTTGAACAATAGAAAAATATAGATACGTATCTTTTTAGAGGATAAATCATTTTACGATTATATAATTACAATCGGTTTTTTGAACTATTATTTGATTACTTTAGGTAGTAGGTACCTACCTGAAGTTTAATTGGTTTGACATTGAAGATTTTTTTGATAAATTTTGAAATATAGTGGAATATCCTTGAAAAATATTCTGGAAAATTACACTCATATAAATAATTCAAAAATAAATTTAACATTTTATTTTATCATAGAATGATTTGAAAGCTTCCTTTTTTAATAAGTTTTATGAATTACCAGCACTCCGTGAGTGAACTTGTAGACATACTCAAATAAAGGGAAATTTCTCAGAATTTTACGTGGCTCTGCTTTGTTTACTGAATGAAGTCTACGATAGAGCCAAGTCATCGAAAACAAAACGAATGATGGTTACAAGTCGCCAAGGGATTGTAAAAAGGGCATGAAATTACATAAAGATGGATACTATGAGTTAGGCAAAAAAAATTGGCAAAATTTCACGTACGATAAAATTTTCAGTTTAGAAAATTAGGCACCCAAGTCTGTCAATGTTTTAAAATCTAACGCCGTGGTGTTTACACAGTGCGTAATATCTGTTCTGGCATATTTGCACGCTTTTTATTCGCATGCCATGTGCTGATCTAGTCGCATTGACAGTAACTCTCATGATATGGTTAAGGTGTTGGAACGTTAACTAGTACGACAGCTCACAATTTGTAACTCTTCCAATTTAGAGGACTCGTTGCAGCTGTTACCCGTTATATTTGGGAAAATCCCCAGGTTGTTTGTTTGTTGCATCATTTATTTAAATTTTTTTTATCCCGGCTATACAATGGCGATGGTTATATGTTTGACCAATATGTATGTATATTCATCTGTTCGGACCTAGCTTCTACACTACTTATCGTAAATTTACAAATGAGGTCTCGTTAGAAGCGTCTTGATAGCCCGCTGGTTATATTCTGGCCACCTTTAATTGAATATAGCACCCTTTAGAGGATATAAAGTTATGATAGACAAGCCAATCGTCATGACGGTCTCCCGACTGTAATGGCGATTTGACTTATCATAATATTTTAGATGAACATATTTTCTTGTTTTCATACTTTTAAGAGTGTGATTCTTTAATTGTCGGAGTTTTATTTATATCATCAGTATGAGAGTTCGTACTAAATCGAATCGATTTTAGTTATAGAATGATTCGAATATAAAAAATATACTATTTACCCTGACATTAAATTCAAGGAATAATAAAAATAGAATAAAAATAAGAGTCCATATAAAAACATTTTCACGTATAAGAATCCTTTCTAAAAAAGGAAAAAACACAAATATTTATGTATGAAAAGCAACAAATATTATTATTACCGAGTCATATAATTTGTATGAATGACAATGATTGTGTAAATATTCACAAAAGGAATATTAAATAATTGAAAAATAAATATTTTTCTTGAACACAAAAAATATGAATATAAAAGAAAAAACAGTTTTTTGAATAAATAATTTAAATAAATGAAAAAATATTTTAATATTTATTAGAAAGTAAGTTGATAGGCGATAAAAAAATATTTGATAAAGATTCACTTCTTTCGTTGTGCTGAAGAATGAAACTAATATTTATTGGCTGACCTTTAAGGCGTCAAATATTATTGATAATGTGTAGGTTGAGATTGTGAATGATAAGGAAGTAACAGAAAAATTTGATTTGAAGTAACAGAAATAAAATGAATCAACTCAAATATTTAAAAGCTTTCCGACAATATATACACTACGTGCGAAGTTTTGATAGCGCTAAAACATTGAAGCATACCATAAATTCGAAGGTATTTGTGGAATTTATTAACTTCCCAGAGGATGTCTGTGAGTCTACGAATGTTAGTATGTGCGAATGTTCGTATGTTCATTCGAATTCTTTCGCCTTAATTATCTCACGAACCAGTTATGCCATTAACACGTGACTGGGCTTTTTCGACGCGTTATCTATTTACGACGTAAATAGTTAAGAACTGAAAGTTTTCAGCAGAATTAATTGAGCCGTTTTTTAATGGTAATAAAAAAAACTGGAAAAGTGGATAAAACACATCACTTATCTATGGAGATAATGATCGTTCCAGGATAAGCTGCAGTACATGTTCGTCGAATAATCTATGGAGGCTAAGAAGACCTTTTTCTTAATGTTTTTGTCCCTCTGGGAAATTAGTCGTGTAAACTACAGGGGTCGCACTCACACGACTTCAGTACCACACTGACTATGTACTGTGCCAATTTATTTTGTTTCAAATACCTTATAAACAAAAACCCTATTCTGCTGCTATAGAATGAATGCACCATTATACCTTGTATTTCTATTAAAATAAGACATGTTTAATTAACCGCTGATTACTTTAATAAAAAACCCAAGAAAACAAAGATTTAAGACTGTAAGAAATCAGAGAAATTTAGAAGCTCATAAATGGATAGTTTGTGTTATCTTACGTGGTAGAACCGAAACCATATTGTTAATAAGTAATTTTAAAACAAATCTCATAAAGAAAATAATCATGAAAGATTTTAAATAATGATAGCCGATTGACGAAAGTCTATTATGCTTTTATTATCGTTTGATATAAAAAGCTTTTTCTCTTTGAAAATTGTAAAAAACTAAACGACACAAAAAAATAAACAGAACAACCTTTTTTTTTTTTGTTAAAACTTTAAAGAGAAATAAATGAAAAAATGTTTTCATTTAAAAAAATGTTCAATGAAAAACAAAAATTTCCCGAATTTCATTGTATGAGTCTACTTACAGATATCAAACTTTGAAAAAGGGCACAATTAAACTGGTTCAACTGTTTAATTCTGTTTAAAAAGAAATTGGATTAAGCAAAATTATATTTGAATCAAATTAAATTTCACTTAGAAACTCAAAAATTCCCTTTAAAATTTTCAAGATTGGCCTCTTTTAGTTTGTTTTAGTAGTTAAGTATAATGAAGAAAATGAGCAAAACAAAAACTGAAATTATCTGAGAAAAAAGCAACCTACAATTTTTTACTGTAAAAATATTCCTGCATTCCGGAAGAGTCAGTAACAAAGGACACAATGAATTGCTTAACTTAAAAGCAAGTTTATTCCACGAAAGAAAAATATATATTAATAACGTTTTATGGTTATATGCAACAGTTAAAAAAATTGATTTAAGCATTCATTACAAAAAATAATATAGAAAAAATACTTCTATGCAGCTGGCCCTCCAACTAGGAAACATTGCTTAAAAATTATTCTCTAAAATGGCACAGGAGTGCCAATTTGATCGTGCTCCAGGGATAAATAGATAGATACAACCTCCTATCAATATAGGAGTTTGTATATTCACCCCCGACACGAATACTAAAATTCGGTTTAAGTATCCCTAAAAATCCTTTAAAATTTCAGCCATTAAGTATATTTTTAAGTAGAAATTATTTTCAGGTCTTTATTTACTGTAGTTTTAGTCAAAACCATCGTTTTGCGAAAATGAAAATTTGCAGTGTGTACAAGATATTATAAACCGCAAAAGTAGCAATCATTCGGAATATACTACCTAACAAGCAACTATCTAACAGGAACTGTAACAGATATCATAAAAAACAGTGCGTAATGCTTGTATCAAGTTTTATCTGCGTATCGGTATTCATTACTAATTGCTTTGTTGTTTTAAGATAGACATTACAAATAATGCAAACAAGGATTTGATACTGATAAATACAACCTACATTTTTTATTTTCATAAAAAGCGGGTGCTAAACTTATCCAGGTGTGTTATACCTATTAATATAATAAGGTATATATATATACATACTATCACCGTAAAATACGTATAATGTATTATGTATATGTAAGCTAGCTTCTCTGTAAATATTTTTCTTGTGTTAAAATACACATTTACAATACTAATATGAATGTGTTTGCATTGAGGGACGGGTCGTTGCCTTATCAAGCAATTGTTTAAATACACACACAAACATGCACTAAAATCTATCTACATGTATAAATCATATACAGAATGTTCTCTTATATTGGAAAAATCATTTTTTCCTGCGACATCCGTTGGCTTAAACTGGAACTACGACAACAGTCTTACACTGTATTAACAATATTGTTCAATTACTATAGCGAAGGCAGTCCAAAGATTTTACAATTCTGTACACAATAAAGTTATTATTCTTAGCGACTCCCAATCTACGATAGAGGCATTATAAAAACCGTACTAACCGATATACAATAACATCTCTTCGAATGCTTTATCAGTAAAAAAGAATTGTTTTTTGCCTGGATCCCGTCACATGTAGGAATATCATTTTACGGGAACATCCAGGTACGAAATTACCACCAAGGAATCTCAATAATCTAACAAGTTAATAAAAGAAAAGCTTTTCCAAAGCAAATTAATATGCACTAAAAAGTAAAAAAATAACGATAATATAATGTAGTTACAATTATTATTATTTTTGGAGTCGGTGTCAGCAAAGATTATGAAGCAAACTGTTCTGTGAGAGTTGTTAACTTGGCTGACACCGACTCCAAAAATAATAATTTTAACTACATTATATTATCGTTGTTTTTTTACTTTTTAGTTTAATTTGTTTTGGGAAAGTTTTTCTTTTGATTTAAGTACTCTCTTAAATTTTTTTTTTGATTTAAGTACCCCCTTAAAGTTTTCAATTTTTATCAATTTTGTTACGTCTCTTTATGAAACTTTGAAAAAATGTGTTTGATTCATCGCAACTTTTCTTTATTAACTTCCCGGTATAAGCAATTTCTTGTATTCGGTCCGAAAATCTGAATCGAAATTTTTGAAATACCTTTACGTTATAAGGTCTGGATAATGTAGTAATTCGGACACATTTTTTCATTGATTCAAAATTGATAACGATCACATATTTTCGCCAATCGTTGCGTAAAACCATCAAGAAAAAGATTTCTTAAAGCGGTGCGTAAAAATATTAAGAAACTGAAAATTTTAATAATTTAATGGTGAATTTGTAAAAAATCACTTTAACAATAATTTTCTCTGTATTCACAGAAGTATTAACGATAATCGATTTTATGAATTTGTAACAGATTTTAAAAAATTTTACGTTATAAAACTCTATTTCAATACTAAAATTGAAGTCCTTTAAGCAATTGTAAAGGTATTTTTATAATCTGCGAAGTTATGAGTGGAAGAGTCGCACAGATATGAACTACGAACATGGGTTTGTTTTTGATTTCTGATTATAAATAAAATAAAATTTACAAGTATAGATCGAAAACAGTATTGAATGTATATTTTCCATCCTGTACTAAAAAAACATAATATAAATAAACATATATTATGCTAACAATACAGTACTGATATTTATTTTCCTACATAATATAATACGCATTCAACTTAACAACAATAATGAACGTTTATTAGAATTTCTATAATGAAACGTTAATAACTCAAGATAAACTGTATATACCTACATATTATACATTATACAGGTAAAAACTTTTCTAGGTAAAGGTATTTAAATTAGAATGTTAATATACCAACATTATTTCATGGTGTACCACATTTCATTACTTCGGTTATAAACCCACTGGCCATATTGGTAAGGTTTTGTTAGTTATAAGAAACAACACTGTAGACGATCATAAAGACAGGATCATTTTTATCAACGGTTAAAGCTGAAAATCTCTTGATAAATCTCCTGATACGGAAAATGATGAAAATCTCCTGATATATATAGTAAGTGTGTTTTAAATAAAACGTATATTTGCTTTCTAATAAATTTTTTGGAGTGATTTTCTTGAAAATGAAAGAACACTGCAGTCTTTCGACAAAGAATTATTTTGCTAAAACCTCATGGAATGAGTTTCTTAAATGGAACGATAAATGTTAAAGTTCGCTTAAAAAATTAGTAATAACGCAACTTGTATGGCGTAAATATTAAGTGTTTGTCAAATAATCGAAAACTATTATACATGTTTAACGTATATGTAATCCAAGTTGCCTATTTTTGAATGTCAACTATAACATTAACTGTTTATTAACAAATAGAAACATTTGAGCCACTAACTCAGGCGTTCCTAATGATATTTGACAATTAAGATACACATTCCATGAGGCTTAAACAAAATGTGAGTTTCTTTCATTTTCCTTTGAAATATTTTCATTCTATTTGTAACATCATTAACTGTACTATATGTGGTAAATCCGATAAAAATCACACTAGGAACAATAAAAAACCGAGTTCGTACATACTGATTCTTTTTCTAAGCCTGTTATTACCAAATCCTACTATCGAAAGAAAAGACTTTGAAAGTAACCATAATTTGCAATGTAGCTTGAATAAATCTACCAGAAAATAAATAATTATTCTACTGTGAAACAATAATCGATGTAATTGGCAATTGCTTTTCGAAAACATAAAATCTATTTAAAAACGCTTAAAATTTACTAGTGCTTCGAATAGTTAATAAAATCAATTAATGAATGCAGCAATAAAATCATAGCACACATACATACTGTTTCAAAATAGAACCGTGAAGTTGGCCACAACTGGAAGACTATTAAAATGAATACTGTTCTTTCCCGGACTGTTCCCCTAAAGACAAAAGAAGTCGCAAGCAAAGAAATTACTAGGAATATTAAGTTTAGTCCCAAGTTTGTAACGCCTTAAAATATTGATGCTTAGAACAAAATTTTGGTAAAGGTATTCATAAAATCATCTATTTAGTCCATTTCCGACTGTCCGTCCATCTGCCAGTCTGTCTGTGGACACAAAAGAGATATGAAGGCTAAGTTCGTAAATGAGCAACATCAATTGAGTCCTGGATCCGTAGGACCCATCTTGTAAATCATTAGATATAGAACAAAAGTTTAAATGTAAAAAATGCTCCTTATAAAAGAAAACAACTTTTGTTTGAAACGTTTCTTCGAAAAACGTCACTGTTTATCCGTTTGGTGTCCATTTTCTCCGAAACTATAAAAGATAGACAGTTGAAAAATTGCATGTAGCTTCAACTAGAGGTTTTGTGAAACATTCTCGAAAAACGGGACAAAACTCTAGAAAATACTTTCGAAATTTTTGAAAACCAAATAAATAGCGACCGAAAAGCTGTCATAATTGTGTTGGTTTTTTAAACTCTTCTAATTTATAAAAAAAAATAATGCAAGCACTGATATTCAACACATTCTATACATCAGGATATTTCAACAATTCACTCTGTCAATTGATTGTTTTCATTTGATTATTATTATTATTTGTTTTTTTTTATAAATATTCAAGAATAATTTTTTCGCAATATTAATTAAGATAGTAGTCTTAAGATCTTTTCCAAAACTTATTATAAAACTCAAAAATCAAAAATCGAATATTTATAGAAAATTTTCGTCTTTCGTCTGGAAGTATTCCTAGTTTTTTTATGGGTTTTTAATCTTTTTTCTCATAAGTTTTATTAATCGAGTACCAGAAAAATTAAATCTTATTCCTCGTCTCATAATAATCCTTTGAAGGAGCAAGCTTTACGGTCGCTTTTTAAAACAATACGTAATACGTTTTATTTTTACAATAATCGTACGACAGCCATTAACAATAACAAACCATATACTTACTATATAATAATAACAAACAAAATAGCAAACAAACAACATCACAATTCTACCCGTTCATTCAACTTTTAAATAAACATTTTTTTTTCTTTATTTTTTACGAATATAATATATTAAATTTTATTATTTTTATGTTTTCTTAGTTAATTAAAAAAAACATTAAGTCAAATTAAGTAATATTTTAATTAATTTAATCAATAAAATGTACTATTTTATAATGTGGGCGGATGAAGAAGTCAAATTCATGGCTATAAAAATGATGGTAAAAAAAATTTTTAATTATAATACTCGAATGTGACTTTTGATGTCCAGTGCACTTACATAAATCGTAGTGGAATGTCCCAAAAGTTTTGACACTAGATTTTTTTCTTCATTCATTCAACAGGGGGGTTGTTAAGGTTTCCATAAATTAAAGTCTCCATTAAATATGATTTTACGTATTTAGGAAATTAACTCTTTCGCCGCCATCATTGAAAATGACTTTTTATGCGTTTTTGTCCATATGTTGCGTTCTATTCATTCAAATTGGTTTTGATCTTGGTCAAAGTACACGCTACAATTGATAGAAAAAAAGTTATTCGTGTTCAAAGCCAATCAAGAGGAGGAATATCTATATTTTGCATACATTGTAAATTAGTAAGTTTATTTTACTGGAACCGATTTCATAAAAACGGAGAAGTTCAACTGCATGATCTTTTTAAATGTAAAGTAATTATGTTGGCCGTTTTTTCCCCCAGTTGTTAACCGATTTTGAAAAATTTGCTTGAAAACGCATCCTTTCGAAATGATCCCATATATGTTTCTTTAAAATCGGTTCACCATTTTATTACGTACGAAAGTAGACCAAATAGACTTTCATCTCTAATTGCTAAAGTCGTAATGAGCTATCAAAAAACTGGGGAACCGCATTTCTAACCATCGAAACCATAAAGAACTATAGAAAACTTCAAAATATTTCTAAACTTAGCCCCCGAGCTAAGAAAAAGGGTTTTATAAGTTTGACCGATATGTGTGTGTGTCTGTCTTTGGCATCGTAGCGCTTAAACGGATGAACCTATTTTTATTTTTTTGTATTCCAATGAAAGGTAATTTAAGGAGGAGAGTTCTTAGCTATGTTTAAAGTCCGGATTTAGGGTTCCGCACCCATAAAAAACGCGACGATCTTCTAAATGATTGAAGGAAAAGTTAATTTAATAGAGAGTGTTCTTATATATATCTCAAGTACGAGTTTAGGATTCCGTAACCAAAAAATTTGTCGGGAGTTTTTAAAATGTTGTAAATTTGACTTGTAAATAATGAAACATGCCTTCTTTTAGAGAAATTTTTGTGTTTGATGCGATCTTTAAATTGAGAATTAAATTATACATGAACGAAGGAATAATAAATTTCTGTGAAATTAAAATTAAAAATTTGCAAATATTCAATAAATTTATTCTCAGTACATTCAATTTACATACACAATAAATAACACTTGTGATTGCCATCCTATTTGAATAAATACAAGTACGAAGTGTACGCGACAATTCTTTATAATTCAACTTGAATGTCACGGATATTAATTAAATAATGTTTGTTTCATGTCAATGGAATTTAATACTCTTCCTATTTAAAATAATAAATATGGTCATTCTTATATTGACATAATTTTATTGCAATAAACTATAATTATTTTATTTTATCAACTCAACACAATTATTATTATAAATATTTTAATTTTGTAAATAATATTTCAAAATTAATCATAATTATTTAGGATTGTTTAACTGATTTTACTTTTATTAATCGGGATGCATTAATTAATTTTAATGCAGAGATTTCTGATACTTTTCTGTTGCTTTGTACCTTGGTTTTATTGTTTATATCTACATTTAGTTAGTTTAACTCAGTCGAGTCTTAGAAAGATTTCCTCATTGAAAATTTTTGAAAAAATTGATTTTTTGTTACATAAAAATGTCTATTGGTATCATAGGTTAGGTTAGGTTAGGTTATATTAGGTGTCCACAAAGGACATATTTAGGCTATAGAGACCATTGTGATACCATATATGTGTTTTACCATTTTTCCACTGATACCGCTAAGCATACCGCGGACGGAATTGGTTACGCCTTAACCAACTGAGCTAATAGGGCGACTGGTTGTCACAGAAATACTCTCTTGAAATTTTATGAAAAATTCCAACATAGAAAAAGAGTCATATGCATTTTCATGAACCGTTTTCTACACAGCTTTGAGTGTGATTTCCAGGAAACGATGTATTTCAAACTGTAACGAATTTCTACTAGTGGTCTATGGGGCCGATCGAGTCATTTAAGCTTACTTAATATAATTCAAATATTTAAAATTGAGATAAGACGCGTATAAACGCGTATAAAATTAAAATATAGTCATCAAATTAAATTTTCAAAATACATAATTTAATGAAATACTGTGATTGTAGTTTATAAATTGATTAATTTTCTCAAATATAAATTATTTATTTATTCAAAAAAAAAAAAAAAAATAGGTGACAAAATGAATACTTATTTATTAAAAAAAAAACATTTCGGAATGGAATTGGAAAAAAAGCCATAAATGTTGATTATAATTATTTTCGTTCTATTATAAGTACAGAATGTATCAGGGTTGAGATATAATCTGTGTTAAAATATACAACCACTTTATTCAACAAATCCACTGCAGTATTGCTGGGAAAACATTTTCCAATCGAAATTGACAAGAGTTTTGACGATAGTTGATTAAAAACAAGATGAGAAAGAAAATAAATTTATGGATAGTAAAACACATTACTTATTGCAAGAAAATATGCTTTAACTTTTAAGCAATAAAAATACTAATTTTCTTACGCAGATACTTCAATCCAGTAATTTTTCCTTACTGTGTGGTTTTTTCGACGTGTGAATCGACCAGACATCCTATACACTTTGGCAAAAAGTTATAAAGTTATAAGATAAGATGTATGATCATGCATTTTTAATCAATTGTGTTTCTCTCTAGGCATAACACACCCCGATTTTATTACACCCTGTATATTAATGAATTTTAAAAGCATATAATTTACATTATAAATTTATGTTAATTAAATTATTTATTATATGTCCAATAATTCTAGACCATGCATATTTAATTTTGAATAATAAAATGGATCGTATTTAAGAAATGCGACGACGTCTGTCTGAACAAACCATAGGATATGTTTCAGAGATAAAATAATTTATTACAGACGGGCGGTTTACTTCATGGAAGAAATTATAATATTCGCATTAAATATTCAAAATATCTTTATTTTGGGATCAATCAATACAAGGCTTTAAGAACTATTTTCAAAACAAAGTATTATTTTATGTTTTAAAACGGTTTTTTACGGAGACATTTAATAAAAATAATGGAATGATAAGATAACAGTTTGCCTTTTGAATACGCAAAAATCAAAATAGAGATATTTCTTAATCAACAAGGCGAATTTTTTTGCAGTCATAGCTCATAAATACTGCAGAGGTCTATGAAATTCCGTAAACGAATTTCGACAAGAATCGATGGAATACAATTTTCGAATGGAAGAGCCGTTTTTGTCGCTCTAGAATATGTTACATCTGCGATTGGCAAAGATTTTGTTGAGAACTGTCTCTAGTTTTAAAAGGCAGACTTTATTCTGGAATTTCTGTTGAAATTGCTCGGCCTAACACAAGGCATAGCTAGAGTAAAATGACAAAATAAAGAAAAAATATACATAATACTCCCAATAAATAAATTATAATATTTAAAAAAAAGTATCTACATATAATTTCTGTTAAACTCATGAGTTAAGTGTACCACATTACAAATGATTAAATACACTTTGAGAACGCAATAAAATGGCTATTTTTAAACTTAAGTATTTTTTAATATGTGAGTATACGTTTTAATACTTACTTAATAGATTGGAAACGAGAACACACAAATATAGTAAGTTCCTTACGTCTCGATTTTATTGAAGTTGATTTTGGAACGATTTTATAAATTTATCGATAATTTTATTTTTATTATTTGAAATTCTTATAAAGAAAATTTTTATGGGGATTTAATTTTTCCCTATAGTTCTTATCAAGACTTCCGAATTTTCTTAATTGGTGGTGTCGCATAAGAGAGAGACTTTCTCATTCACACAGATTGTGTATTCCAGTTCCTCCTTTTCATAACTAAAACTGCAGAAATCGTTCCTTAAAAAATTGATTTTGTTCCTATGCTTATTGATTATTCAATTGCCAGTAAGTGTCCGGAATGTACAATCGCTTAGTAAAATCTATCTGACTCCTTAACAAAATTCGGAAATGTTTAAAAAAGAATCCAATGTTTTCTTTAGTTTCAAAAAAATTGGGAAATTTCGGTGTATAGAAATGTATAGAAATATACTAAAATATTTTGAGTCATGAAGGCACATTTGTTTTATTATACTGACTGAAAACACGAGCCGCCATGATGTGACATCATATAGGCAAAAATAATATGCATTAGTTACAAATTTTCATAGTAACTGTATGTTATGTTACCATCAACTTTATTTATACATACATATATTAATTACATACACGACTGTTGTTTTTACCAATATTACTTATTATTAAATTAATTATTATTATTATTGTTGATTTTGCCGAAATATATTTTTTTTTGTGGCATTTTATATTTCAAATCAACATTTATTATTTCTTTCATAAGTACTTTTTTAAACACAGTAGAAAACCCTATTTCAATATGTTTGATAGGCAAATGGCAACATTATGATCGAATGGCCTTAAACTATAAACAACCATAAAGTTAATTTAAACTTAGAAAAGTAGAATACACATTTGCAAATATTTATATAATTAAAACAATTCTGTGATTCATTTTCATTAAAAATTATTCTAATTTTGTATTTTAAAAGTACTTTATGTTGTTAACACTACAATATTGTTAACAGGATGTGTTGTTACACACAGCTGGTCACAAACACAAATGAATATGTGTGGTGTATTTACCATGTATGTACCGTACGTTTAGGAGTCCTCCGAAAGGAAGGATATTACGACACAACAAAAATTTATATTGTATTTATTTCATTTCAGTTGTTCAGTATTCACTGGGCCGTATTATTATATGCTTGCTCTTGGTTCAAATTGGACAAACATAATATTCATATGCAAAGTCAATTTCAAATATAAATAGCATAATGTGCCATAAAGGTAAGCTGCAGGACCGTAACGAGGGAACGTAGCACTGGTGGCAAGTATTTAGGTTGCACATATATATATATCGGGATCGGTATATCAGATTTTGATGAATCGTATCCTGATAGTATTTAACATAAAACTAAAGGAAAAATTTGGGAGAGTAGTCATTATTGTGTCATTTTACCTTAAAAAGTCTGTATATTTAATTTGTAAATATTTTAAAATTTGGTTTCGAAATTAACCTAGCTCTAACAAGTTTCAAGAATGTGGAGTTCTGATTTCTCAATTAAGGACAGTGATAGTTAACAAAAAATTAACATCAGAGCTGAAAAGAACGACCCAAAATTAGTGGATTTCAACAAAAATTCCAATAAGACCGGACCAAATTTGCATGTGTTACCAAAAACATTGAATTTTTTAACTTTATTACGTCATCAGAATCCAAAAAATTTAATGTTGTTCTATCACATTCAAATTTTATCCAATTTTGATAAACCAAGTATGTAATCCTACTTAATCTGGGTCATACATTTCAAATTTGTGATCAAAATTAACCCAGCTCTAACAGGTTTCAGGAATGTGGAGCTCAGTTACCGGAATAAAGCACATTAATGATAGCTAGCGAAAAACTGATATCGCAGCTGAAAAGAATGACCCAAAATTAGTGGGTTTCAAAAAAAATTCCAATAAGATCGGATCAAATTTGCCTATGTTATCAAAAAAATTGAATTTTTTAACTTTAAGATGTCATCAAAATCCAATAAATTTAATTTTGCTCTATCACATCCAAATTTTATCCTATTTTGATAAACCAAGTATGTAATCCTACTAAATTTGGGTCATACTTTTCAAATTTGTGATCAAAATTAACCTAGCTCTAATAGGTTTCATGAATGAGGAGTCCTGGTCACGGAGTAAAGCACAAAGGGAGATAACTAGCGAAAAACTGACATCACAGCTAAAAAAAATGACTCAAAATTAGTGGATATTAAAAAACATTCCAATAAGATCGGATCAAATTTTCATGTTTTATCAAAAAAATTAAATTTTTTAACTTATGACGATAACATATAAGATGCTTTATAGACATACATTTAACAACTTAAGCCATACATCACGGTTTACTGTCGGCTCAGAGAGTTAGCTTTTATTTTTTTTATGCTAATAAATTTATATCAAGTTATTTCGGAGTTCGGAGAGTTCTCTTTAGTATTTTTATCTACATATTATGATATTTATAATACTTATTGTAAATTAATGAGTGCCTTTAACATGATTCTTTAGAAAATTTTTGTTTTACGTATAAAACATACTTTTTGTTTTGCGCCTCAATTTCTTTTGCACCAGTAGTGAGTGTCTCCTTTGCGACGCCCTAGTTACGGACCTGGCTTAATGGTTTTAGTATTTAGTTGTAGGTTATCTATTTTATGTGGAAAATTTTCATATGAAACTTAACCATTTCATATAGAATCACCAAAGTTGAAGGCCAATCGGATTCTTGGTAAGTTATTATAAAGTGGCTGAAGAAATTAGAAATAACATAAAACTAGCTGTAAGAAAAACTTAGTATTGTCGATAATCATATTGTACTTGCGACTTGTTACTCCAGTCGCGAGTAATAAATATTAGGGTAGGCAAGTCGTGGGGTGGATCTGGATCCTTTGTCCATAACTTTCCAGTATAATGAAGTTGTAAAAAAATTTAAAAAAAAAAACTAGACCGACTCAAAACCAATCGCTCGAAATTCTTTGCGAAGCATTTTGCCGGTGATACGCTTCGATAGATATCTCAACAAAGTCGATAATATTTTTTGTTAACAATATTTTGTCAGGTATGGCTCTTGAACTTGAAAATATATAAAGAATGCGTATGCAGTTTTTTTGATAGTTATTCGAAAAGTATGCAAAAAGCAGAAGTTTAATAATTCATTTTAGTGATTTCAAATGAAACAAAATCTGAATCAGATTTAGTCAGTTCAACACCAGAATACAAACAATTTTTTTTAAACCAAATAAAAGCAAATGAATGTTATATTTATTTTACATTTTAATTCATCTAATTATTTTTTGTTTTAATCATTAAAATATGACGTCAGTACGCTAATGGGAGGGCACATACAAACACATTTAAAAAATATAGTAAAAGATGATGATTTTAATTAATATTTTTCAAGACAAATAATATAAATTAAAATAATAATAATGTAATGAAACAGTATAAACAATTTGAAATGAAACAGTTCTGTTAATTTATTTTAGTCTAAGAGCTATTAGAACATAAACTTCTTAGTTATTTTTGCCCTCATCTTACATGCCATCACTAATGTAATCGAATTAATTTTGAAATTGAAAAAAATCTTTATAAAAAAAGTACCGAAGATGTCGAGATGAAACTGCCAATAGTTTTTGTAAAAATTTTTTGATAATTTTGAGCAGTGTTCATTCAGCAAGTCATTTCTATGGATAAATTACAGTTTCTTTGCAAAACTTTCGTAAACAGCCTAAACTGTATCCATCGACAAAGTGACTTACAAAAGCCATTGGCTAATTGATAAATTTGTTATAACTTATAGTATATCTCTTAAATGTTTTTTTTTTTCAAGCTTATATATTTAGGAAACAAGAAAAGGAAATAAGAAAATAGCTTACTTTTTGTAACACATTTCAAATGTTTTTAATTTCTGAGAAGCATTCAATAATGATTTTAATCCCATTTCGTATTCACATCAAATAGCCTGAAGATAGTTACAAAATTGCGAAAAAAAATGTATTTATGAAATTTTAGGAAAAAAAAAGGACAAAAAAATCTTTTAAATAAATAAAATAAAAACTAAATTTAAAAAACAATAATTGTAGAGGAGGACATATAAATTATATTACTTTCAATAAATTATATGCCCAATATAACAAATATTTTTTCTGTTGTAAAATTAATTTTATTCAAAAACGATAATTTTGGGTAAATATATTGTTAACTTTTAAGTAGGCATTTCGAGTTAACACCTTAAAATTGTAAAATTATTTTGATCACATATTTATTATGAGAAATATTTGTTTTGTTTTAATTTATCGTTGAAAATTAAAATAACCATGAAATGACAGAATTATTTATGTTTATACCACTCAATTTTATTTGTATAATTTAATGCGTTTTGTTCAATTGAAAAATTTTAGTTCGATAAGCTAGAAATTATTTCCTTAAAATTAATTTAAAAAACTTAAAGTTTAAGAATGTACTTTGTTTTTTATCTACGGAGCCAATGATTATGTTATTAAAAATATCATGCGTTAATTATATCTTATTGCAATTAAATTAAAAAAATTGAATTTTTTATACGAAAATTATTCATGGAATTACATTTTTTTACAACAAAAATCGTTAATCAAATAGCGTTCGCGTCTTTTAAAGTATTGTTTAACAAATTTTCACTCGCGTTTCAATGTTAATTTAAAAAAAAATTCCAAGGACGGTCGATTTATTAAACAAAAACATAATTCCCACACAATATGACCAAGCCCAATTATTAATGACAAAGAAATATAAATGACATTTTTTTAGCCTCCAAATGACAATAAATTTTCCCTAAGATATAAATTTACTTTCCATTTTTAACAAAAAACATTACTATGTGATTAACAATAGTTTTAGAAAATATCAGATTACCACTAAAGTTTAACTTATGAAAATTGTTTAACTTATGAAAATAATTCGGGTCTAGCAAAAAAAACACTTTTTCACGATTTTCATTTTCAATTTTTTGTTCACCATGAAAATTACAAGTTTTTTTCTGTAATATTTTTTTCTGTGACGCGAAGCCAAGGAAATAGAAGGAAAGAGTCACGGCAAGGAGGGAACCCTCATGCGAGCAAAGCGAGTATACAAATATTTAAAACAATTTCTTGCATGAAACATTTCTAGTTTTATAGATTTTTATAAGAGATGAAATATAGAAATTTTTTTCGTTAATTATTTTTAATTAAAACAAGTGAAAACAAACAATTGACTGAGTTAATTGAGGAAATACCATGTATGGACAGTGTTAATTACGGAATCGTTTGTTTTTTCACGTCATGCAAGTAAAGAGAGATTAGCGAGCCATACATACATGCCACACACACATGACTGATATTCTCATATAATACATACTATACAATGTTCGAATCTTATTTGCACCCTCGAGGGTAAACAGTGCGGTTTTCGAAAATAATGTTTCACTTTTGTTCTTTCTCAAACGGTTTACAAGACGAGTCCTACGAACCCAAGACCCAATTGACCTAGGTTGCTCATTTACAATTCAATTTCAAGTTGATATCTATTTTCGTTTTTGAGTTATCGTGTTGTCAGACGGACAGACAGACAAAAAGACAAATAGACAGACAAACAGACCGACAGACAGGCAACCGGATACGGACTAATTAGGTGATCTTATGAACACCTATATCAAAATTTTGTTCATAACATCAATATTTTTAAGCGTTACAAACTTGAGACTAAACTTAGTATACCTTGATATATTTCCTTTCCCTCAAGGCTCCGAGATATTTTTAAGAGAATATTTCTTTGTTTTCAGTTTATCTAAATCGTCCGTAACATTCAAATTTTTGCAATACATGAATCAATAGGTTTAAATATTCTTCGTCTAGATTTATAAAAATTTCAATAATGTTTTTTAAGTTTATTTCCAAAATACGAACAACGCGAATTATTCTTGGCAATAATCTAATAATATTCAATATATTTTATATTTATTAATTTACCCAACACGTAAAGAACATTCGACTCGAACAGTATTTCAGTTTTGTATGCGTATACAAAGTATATAATATTAAAAATCATTATATTTTTCAAGGTCTTGTAATTCACGATAAATGTAGCTATTTTTACTCTCTTAAGTACTTTCGAAATTTTATTATTTTTAATACACAAAAACTGACTTTTTTATAATAATAATAATAATAATAATAATAATAATAATCAGTGGTGAATCGTTTTTTTAGTCCATTATTCTGCTATATTAAATTTCTTTTGAAATATTTGTTTTTTAATAAAATAATTATGTTTTTTTAAATGTAATATTGGACGTAGCAATTAGCAATTATATTAAATTTCACTTATTACGTAAATAATTGAACTGAAATTATATTCTTTATTGTCTGATTGAACTCAAAAATTCTTCTTAAAAAGATTTCTCGGAAAAAAGAATTAAAAATTTCAAATAAATTCCATTAACATAGCAGTCAACAGTTTTTGAAATTTGTATTAGCGAAATACTTTTATAGACGTAATTTGTAAGTAATCTGATTATAGTGAGCAAAGTCATTAATAAAATAGTTGAATGTGAGAAAATAAGCTGACCGAAAAATGTTAATTTCGACACCAGCTTAAAGGTGATTAACATACGTCTATTTGATTTTTAATAAAAACATAACAATACCAAAATCATTTTGTCTGGCCCATGACAGAACGGATGTTCTTGGTCTGACATTCTCAAAGTTGGAATTGTAGAGATATCGGACTACGGACAGGCCGTTTAGTTGAATAACAGTTATAACGGATACAAAGCTTTTTAATCTGATGGAAACACTAAAAATTTTTCTCGAAATTAAAAGGGGTGACTGGTTAATGGACTTATAGTTCCCTTGTTCAGCGTTGTCGAGTTTCTAAAGAACAAAGCTTACATAAATTAATTTGCTATGCCTTGCATTCATCAATATGTGCAAGGGCAAGTTTAATCAATGTTGTAAAACTGGTTAGACCATAGAAAATTAATTTCGAAGTCAAAACCAGGTTTATGATTTTGTGCTAAAAGTTAATTTTGTGAGAAGAGCGCCAGACTCTTAAAAGTTCTAATGGAGTCTGACTTTTGATAAGACATTCAGATGTTAAAAGTGTGATGGCATAAAATAGTAATACTTGAAGACATCTTAACAAATTCTTTTAGAAAACGATTTTGGAATGCCACCCAAATTTTTATCGGTAAATTTAAAGTACCAACTGAAACAATCCGCCCATTTATTAAGAAAATATTTTTGTAAACAAATATTGACAATATTAAAAACATTTAATCCATTTTTAAAGTGTTTTAATTATTTCCAAGATATCTACAAAATTAAGTAAACAAGTTTTTTTTCATCAAATTGTATGGAGGCACTTCAATCAATTTATGTTTGAAGTGATCTACCGCATCTGTTATCGAACTAATTTTTTTTTTTAATTGATAAAAATAATGATGGACGATAAAATTTAAGGTTGTTCGAATAGTACAATATTCAACAGAGGTATTTAAGTAAACACGTATGTTCAGAAGAATAAAAAAACTGGCTTAAAATTAATTGTAACACAAGTGAAAATAAACAATTGACTGAGTTATTTGTTGAAATACCATGCAAAGACAGTGTTGATTGCTCTATCACATT
Organism: Chrysoperla carnea; assembly: GCF_905475395.1. NCBI lineage: Eukaryota > Metazoa > Arthropoda > Insecta > Neuroptera > Chrysopidae > Chrysoperla > Chrysoperla carnea. The sequence continues at coordinate 35,974,074 of NC_058340.1, read as the reverse complement.
ACACATGAACTAATTAGATGATTCTATGAACACCTATACCAAAATTTTGTTCGTAGCATCAATATTTTTAAGCGTTACAAACTTGGGACTGAACTTAATATACTATGTATATTTCATATATACATGGTATAATAATGGGAAACTAAAATGGATGTTTCAAACGATCGAAACTTATTCTTCATTCATGAATATTTGGAAAGTCAAATTATTTATGAAGTTAGTTTAGTTTTTTAAATTTTGTATAATTTCTTTTTTTTTTTTAAATTACGTCTTTAAAAGTTATTTAGCAATTACACCTTTGTTCAAAGTTTTTCAAACGAACTACTAATTTATAGACTCTAAGGAATTCGCAAGTTTTAATCATGCATTAGTTTTGTCTATTTAAATATTTATTTCAAAAATTTTTACTTTTTATGGGCCACTACCCTATAGTCCTGAATTGGTTGCTAAGACCCACTTACAAGCAGAAATACTCGATTGTGTCTTCGCTTCATTCCAAAGTAACTTAAAAACAATAACATAAAAACTAGCATTAAATTACTAAATCAACAATTTGTAATAATTTTTAAAATTTGTGACATTTTTGGCCTTCAAATGTTACACAATAAATCATTTTCTTTTTGAATTGAAATAAATATCCATTTCATTAAATAAATTATAAAACATTGAATACCCTTGACCATGGTAGTGTTAAAACGTTAAAATAATCAATAAACTAAAATTTGATAGTAAAATTCTCTAAATAAATTGACGTGACATGCTTTAAAAAGATATTTTTTATCAAAAAAGCCCAGTTTATTACTTTTGGTAATTATTTTCTTTAATAAAAGCCTATAATGAACCTTTCTTCTCTTATTTCAACTTTTCTTTTCTCTTTAATCAGTATAGTTTATTGGGTTGTGTTAAATTTCTATGTAATGAAGAATTTCTAAAATAGAAGTAAAAGATACCTTATTAACGCGAAAAATGATCTTTTTGATGTTTTATTGCAAACTTAAAACTTGAAAGAAATACGTTGAATTAACGAAATCGTTTAATATAATCGTTTAATCTTAAAGCATTTTGAAGTGGCGCTCACAAGATTGAGGCTAACAAAAATATAAGGGCTGCGAATGGCCAATTGAAGTTTTGGTTCGGAAATTTAGAAATGAATGAATTTTTGATATGTTATCCATGAACTTCAATCCTAAATTTCCCCTAACTTAATATTGACTTGAAACTCTCCGCGAAGCAAAAGGGAGAAAATAAAGTACTCAAATGTGGCATTTACTTAAATCTTCTTTTATCAGAAAAGGAATAGTGTGCATCTATCACTCCCGCCTTAATTTTGTAACTGTCGGTGATATCACGCTGTAAACATAAGAAACTTGCCGCGATTAGAAGAGTTCCAGTTTGATATTAAAGTCAAGACTATATTAGGGATTTCTTTTACAATCTATTTTTTTCAAATTTGATATTTTTGTCCTACATAGTACATCTTGGAATTTCAAGTGATGTTTGGACTTGGATTTGTGTAGGAGCAAGACCAAATTTCTGAACAAATTTTAAAGACAGTGACTGTCAGTTATGGTAGGATTAAGACTAATGAGTATGAGTAAGACTAAAGTACAAGTGTATAAGTGTATTTATTATTTTATATTATAAGATCAAACTAGTCTCGGCTGGTCTTATTGTATCACTATTAACTTTTGTTTTGGAGTGGCGCCTTATCTTATGGTACGAAGTAAGGTGTCATGCCTGAGAGATACTTTACGAAATTAACTCTCCCATCACTGAAAGAATAGTCACGTTTACGCCTAGACTCACTGTTTGACTGTAGCTAAAAATAGGAGGCTATAGAGAAGTTACTAACCCCTACTCTTTGAGAGTTATGTAAAAAAGTAGCCAGGCCGGGTCTTTGAAACTTCAAGGTTTATGTCGCATTAAAGGCGACATATGCATTTAAGAACATTTTGACATTTTACTTGGCCATAGACAATAAAGTAGAAAGCTATATCGTGTGGCATAATACCGACAATTCTTGTTTCATTGTTTCACAAACTCACTGTGTACTACTCAAATTTTTAATAATGACATAATTTCACATAAACTAAAACATTGTACTATAATTTGATGTTATTAATGGTGGACTCTATGTAGTTACTACGTACGAACTATGTCCTCAGCGGGTACATATTGTACATACATTATTCTACATTATATTCTATAGAGGTATATTATATGTTGTATTATATTAATTTATACCTGGGATATGTGTGTGACTGACCTTGACTTCTCATATATGTTAGCATAACCCTTCCTTCTTCTTTCTCTCTGTATATTATTATTTATACGATCACATATTAATATTTAATAACAAAATTACAAATTAACATGTCATTGATCTTTATCTGACTCAGTTTAGAAGTAATATTAAAATAATTCAATTAAATAAATAATTTATCTATAGTTGGTAGAGAACAGTGCGGAAAGGGAAAGTATTGATTAAATAAGATTATTTATATATAATTAACATATTTGTTTGAAATGGCCAAGGCACCTGATTGAAACTAAATGTAATTCATACGAGATCTTGCACTGCAAGTAGTTAGACCTATTGTATTTTCTTCCCTTCTTACAAATTAACTGACCTATTGATCTTTTGCACTTTCCCTCCTGTAAGGTGCCCCAAGAGTCTACTAAGTTTTGATAAACGTTTGTATAAATCTTGGTGACATTTTACTGATTTAATTTGGCTGAAGTTTAAATCACACAAAAATTAAGTGTCATTTGAGATAATTCTATTCAATCAGTAAGTATTAGACGATCTATGTACTGCAACCATTTTGATCTGTTCTAACTTCTTTCCTTTCCCAAGGTCCCATCTCTAGAGTCTGATAATATTGTTAAAAGTAAGAACATCTCTCTATCTGAAGTTTTTGTAACAACGAGTGATTATATACAAATCAACAAGTTATCAACAGCCCCATTATCGAGTAAGTACCAGTTGCTGGAAAATATGTTCTTGGTTTGATATATTGTCTTGAGCTTTTTGTGATATATTCTCATAAGTTCTGAATCAATTTCAAAATCTTAAGAACCAAATAAACTCAAAGCATTACCATGCACCGAAACAAATGTAAATGTCATATTTTCACTAACTGTCATCACTACTTAAGATTGAGATTTAAGGAGCTTTTGTAATGCAATCAGTTTAATCTATTGTACCTCTATTTATCAAAATTGTTCTAGGAGCTTAGTAAATATAACTGCTAAACTTCATTATATCAATGTCAACACGAGCTTTATGGAAATATGAACTTTTTTTAAGTTACTTTTCATTCTTAAATATTTTCTAAGCAGCTGTTTCTATTAATTTTCATATATTTTTCACATCCTGTAAATAAAGCAAATCATTTATAATCAATTGAAATAACACATTAATGGCCAAATGACTTAATAATCAACCTTTAAATTTTGCTATCTATAATCAATAAAGTAAATGATAACACCTTGTTAAATATGGTAATAAATAATGCAAATAACTCATTCAAAAGCCATTAATATTCATTACATTAGTTTTCAAACTATTTTTTTTTTATCACGCAGGGGGTAAAAACTTTACAGATAGGTACCAGTATAAAGTTTAGATTATTCTAGAATATGATAAAAACTTACCTATACGATGCAATCATACAGCATTTAATAATCAAAAATAAAAAACAGCTCCAGAAAAAAATTGGATTCCAAAAATTATTCAAAAAAAGAAAACTTAAAAATAAACAAAACAAAACAGAAACGTTGAGACTGTAGCACAAATTATAACAAAAATAATAAATTCACAAAAAAAAAATAAATTAATTAAATTAAACCTCACTTTCAAAATAAAAAATGAAAAAAAAAAAAAAAAATTTGTTGTCACTTTTTTTTTGCAGTTCAGCGACAGTGAACGCTCGAGCAGTATAAACACACGCAAAACAAAACACTAATAATGTTGTTGATAGCTTTTGTTTTGTTTATTATTATTATTATTATTTTTATTTATTTGTTATTTTTAATTAAAATATATGTGTTTGTTCTTTTGTTGTCTGAACGTTCCTTAATTAATAATAATTTTTTTTTATTTATTTATAATTTTTTTTTAGGATTTAATGATGGAAGGTCTTATTTGTTGATATCTATTTAGACATGAAGTTTTTGTTGTTGTTGTTTGTTTTTTTTAACAACAATTTAAACTCATAATTTTTTATTTAGAAGAAACAACACTACACATTTGTTTTGGAAAATTAATTTATTCATAAATTGTAGATAAATATAGACATAATATTATTATTATTTTCTAAGCGAAATATTTTTTTCAAGAAGACAGTTCAAACGGAATCAACGTTTTTTTTTTTTTGATAATATTAAAAATACCGTTTAAACAAACGTTCTATCTATGCAGTCAGCGGCACAATGAATATACCAGAGCGGGCTCACTTATGATGCGTTTCGTTTACCGGTTAGTATATGCGCACCAGTATATATGATTGTATAATGTAAATGTATGTATTGTGTACAAGGCCCGGGACCCCGCGCGCTCTCTTCCACGTGTTTACGCGCATGCACCCTATAAGGGCGAAGCAAGAAGTGGTTACAAAAGTCACAATACAAATTGATTCCTTGATTTATTCCTTTGTTTTTTTTTTTTTATTATTATTTACTATTTTAATTTATTAATTATTTACCTTTTTTTAAATGCTTTTTGTTTTAATTTTATTTATTAATTTTGGGGTGTTTGATTTATTTAAATATTCATAATACTTTTTATTTTCTTTTCTTTTTTATCTGATTTTTATTTTTACATCTATACGTATACAGAAAATAGAGTGTTTGTTTTTAGAATTACCTTAAAAACCCTTTTTAATAATAATTTTGTAAGCTTTGGAAGCTCCAATTTCAAATATCTAAAAATTTGAAATTATTTTTTACTATTAAAGTACTTCACGTAGCTCTTATAACATTATTATGTATGGACAATAGGTGACACACAAGTGATTTAAGTTCCCAGTCCTTCCATCGTGTTTATTTTATAATATTATACATCCTTCAAGTCGCCTTCACCAGCTTTTATTTTCTCAGAATATTTACCTTTTCCTATAAATTTATTATGAAATTATGTTGAATGCTGTCGATTTCTTGATTTATTGATAGTAAGAATAAGCTTGAGCCGATGCTGCGATTAAAATATAAATACAAATAAAAACTGTGTTGATTGTTCTGATAAGGATCGAAATACACATTTGAGGTTATCGATTACGAAAAAATGAATTTCTAAGAGTAAAAAATTTTATAATTCTGTTTAATTCTACGTATGACACAGAATATCTGAAAAGACCGTCATTCTCTTTTGTATACAGAATGTTCGATTTACATCTATCTAGGCATATAAATATCACGAGTATGATAGAATACATGCGTAAAGCAATGCATCGAAGTGAGAGGTATTATATACATGTGTTGAAGCTTCGATATGGGTTGAGATAGTTGTAAGACGCTTGAAGAGTGGGAGTTTCTTAGTTGAATAGATGAAATACAACAGATAAGCCACGATACAAGTCACTTTTGCAATTTCATATAACACCTATTATACCTCTTACCTAGATACATTGCTCAACGCATGTACTCTGTCATACTCATGATATTTATATACCTAGATGTAAATCGAACATTCTGTATATTGAAGTTGTGTGGTGGATGCAACATATATATTTTTCAAATTATTTCAAAACAATCATCCATCAAATGTTAAATGGATCTTATGTTATTTTTAGTGTTTCCCACCAATTAACTAAACGTTAATGATTCAAACCAAATTAATGTTTTTTTTTTTCTGTCTTAAAATTTTTTTTTCTCAATTCGTTTCGAATTAATTAATCACAGCCGTGTTATATCTATCTCTATCGAATAAAAAAACACATTATTTACATAACAATATTCTCTACACCATTTTTTGTGGAAAATAGCTTTCGACAAAATTGTTTAATACAGTAGAATCTCGATAACTTAAACCTCGGTAACATAAAAACCTCTGTTACTTCAAAAAATACTATGTTCCCTTCCCATCAGAGCCCAAAACCTCTAGAACTTAAAATACGCAACCTCTATAACTTAAATAAATAATCTCTGTATAGGCCCTCAGTAACTACATAGAAACATGTACATACCTCTATATTAACTAGGGTACATAGAAACATGTACATACCTCTATATTAACCTTAGACTCTTGATAACTTAAAACCTCTATAACTTAAAATATTTAGTGTTTCCCTTGGACTTTAACTTATCGAGATTCTACTGTAGTCAGAAAAAATATTCTGCCTAATAAAGTTTTTAAATTAATAATTAAAGTTTTTTTGCCCTCAATGTCCAATTTTGGGTACAAATTCTCAAAATGCATTTAACAGGATTGATGAATATAAAAAAACAGATTCAATTTCGATTAAATTAGCTAGTTTCATGGCAATTTATCTATTCCACCAAAGAAACTGAAATTCTCTGGCCTATGATATTATCTTCAATCGCCCCCATACAACTAGAGGCTGGAAAGAATTTACATAACGGACCATTATTCTCATACCTACTTTTGACAGTTAAAATAGCTGGAACTCCGATTGTGATTTCTCAAACGTAGAAAACTTGTTTATATACCATGTATATGTAACATATATCAAAGTATTCTAAGTTTAGTCCCAATTTTGGCATCGGTGTTCATAAAATAACCTAATTATTACATTTTCGAACACGATAACTCAAAATCGAAAAAAGATATCAAGCTGAAATTTTTACAGCGTACTCAGCTCGTAAAAAGTGAGGTCGAGTTCGTAAATGACCAACATAGGTCAATTGGGTCTAGGGCCCTTAGAACCCATTTTATAAACCGTTAGAGATCGAACAAAAGTTGAAGTGTGAAAAATGTTCCTTACAAAATAATAAACAACTTTTGTTTGAAACATGTTTTCGTAAACTACACTGTATACCCGTGAAGGCGCAAATTAGGAGCAAATTGTATAGCATGCGTTGTATGGGAAAATGAACTATGCATGTATGTCTTTTCATGGTATTTCAACAGTTAACTCAGTCAATTGTTTGTTTTCATTTGTTCTCTTTAATTTCAACTTGTCGTATCGAAGTTGAACTGTAATTGTTATTTAATGAGAGTAAGAGAATGATTTTCTTTTATTGTTAATGAACTTATAAATTGATATCGATAATGAATAATAATGAAGATTTACTCTGATGCAATATAATGATCAAATCTATACAATCTACACCATAATATTTTATGTAATACTTCCAACATATATTATTCAACTGACTGTAATGGATTCCTTTCGAACAGTCTCAGTTACTGTTTTCAAAGAATACAAATTTGAAATGGAATTAAAAAAAACTTTCTTCAAATGTTCATCGATGACACCTAATAGATTTCAAAAATGGTAGGATCGATGAACATTTGAAGAAATTTTTTAAAAATTCCATCATTAGTACAAAAGCAATAGCTACATTTCCTTCGGAAATTTGCTAAAAGCTCTTTTTGGTTGTTGAAAGTGAAATTTTATTTGTATTACAGTTTGTTGATGAATTAATAAATGTTAATTTCAAAAACGCCCTCTTTCAAAAGTAACTGAGATAGATGAAAAGTCGTTTTTCTTCACTAAAATTTCTGAATATTTCCGATTAACAAGGAATTGGTTTTCGAGAAATCCTAAGAACGATATTTCAGTTTACTAGATCCCAATCTTAAAAAAAGGTAATTTATCAAATTATTTTATTAACCATTGTAAAAAGTACTAGTATTCTATTAAAAAAATAAAGGAAGGGAATTTACATTCCGCTGTGATTCCAGTAAACTTGCTATTATTAATGATAGCTCTTTATTAATTATTTTTTCCATAGTTTAACATACTGCATTTTTTGTTCACCAAAAAATTAAATTTTGCCAATTTTAAAGGATTGAAGTCATGTCTATACACCACCATTTTCATATGCATCTCAGTTAGTTTTTCCTAAGCCATTTACCCTATCTGTTCAAAAATTAACCGTGGAATTTCTACTCCAACATCCGCCGAATAATTTCTAATAGTGATGAGTATTAATTCCCATTGTATTCCTTAAAATTCATTGCTTGGTACAAAAGAATGGATCAGTAAGTATGCTAATTTTCAATATTAAACGAGTGAAGAAAGAGAACGCTAGAAAATATTAATATTTTTGCTAACATTATTCATGAATGCGACAGAAAATTTTTCAATAATTTGGAATATTTATAAATAACGGATGACCGTCAAATAAAGTAATGTTGTTATCAACTAAAATAAAACAAATTAAATAATTATGTATCATTAAATAAATAATTAAAATTTTTGAATATAATTGAAAGGTATAACTGAAAGGTTATTATAATTGAATGGTTAAACATCGTTTTACGGTTATGCTAATTCAGATCTCTCTCTTTTTTCAGAGTTATTTTCACTAACAATTCTATCTTTTTTCACTAAATATTTTGTATGCTTGCTCTCAAAAAATTTCCATCGAATGCGGGTGAAAATTATTGCAGTGTCACGATAAAAATTCAACGATTAAATCTTAAAATTTAATTTTCCTGTGTTCAGGTGCGTACCTTCCAAACGGCTCAATTAATTTCAACTTTTAAGGTATCATTATACTTGTCTCAAAAATCTAAGTGTTCTAAGAAAGGTTTTTCAAAAAAACAAAACAAAATGGAAAAAAGATTTTAATAAACGAAGTCGGGTTTATTATTTCTTTAATTATTTATTTTTTCACAACTTTCAATCTTTATGTTTTCCGACGCTTCTTTCAAGAATTTATTCAATAAAGCAGGTCAAAATTGTAAGTGTTTCGAAAATAAGATAATAATGATAATTTTAAATATCAAAAACTTTATCCTATATTTACGTCAGTGAAATAACGATTATTTATCGGATGTAAGACTAAAGATTATTTACAATGAGTTGAATAATTATTATTTACGTGAATATTACAGGGACTTTTTAAAGTTATAAAATTTTTTCTGTCGAATTTTTTCGATTTTCTTTAGAGGAACGTACTCTTCGAAAAAATTCCAAAAAGTTTTTACTTGCAATTTCTATATAAACCATTTTCTGTGGTAATTTTGATACAATAAATTCAAAAATTGCTTTTTTAAGAGCAAATTTTCTCTCTAATCAAGATATGATGTTGCCAATTTATTGTTTTTTAAATCTCAGTCCTGTAAGGGAAGATATCTCGAAAATCATAATTCAGGGCGGATTTGGCAAGTGGCAGGTATACGTACACCTTGGAAGTTTTTATTTTCAATCATTTTTTTTATGCTAATTTTAAAAATCGTATTCATTTGAACGTATTATCTTTCTATTTCAAGATATGACGTTCCCAGTTCTTTGTTTTCAAAATCTTAGAGATGTGAGGCAAATATACTTGCCTTATCGTTAAATGAACCCGATTTTTGTAATTATTGGGTCAAAGTACCTTATATGCATGCTTTTATCGAAATCAAGAATAGAAAATATATCTCGATTTTTTTGAATTTTTTTAAGGGCCCTTTGAAAAAATCGTAAAAATCGAAAAAACATTTTTTCATTCGGAATTAGATGAAAAACAGTTTGTAATGTAATTTTGGTCCAAAAATTACAAAAATCGGGTGGACTTAACGATTAAGTTGATAGTTTTCGATATATCACTTAAAATAACTTCAAAATTTGCGATACCTCAAAAACTACTTACCTAATCGTTAAGTGAACCCGATTTTTGTAATTTTTGGGTCAAAATTACCTTACGAACTGTGTTGTATCTATTTCCAAATCAACAATATTTTTTCGATTTTATCGATTTTTTCAAAGGGGTACCACTTAAAAAAATTCAAAAAAATCGAGAAATATTTTGTATTCTCGATTTCGATAAAACCTTATAAGGTAATTTTGACCCAACAGGAGTCACTTCTACAAAAATCAATTATTTGTTTAAATATATATTCTAAATGATTAGAATTCTCAAAACATATAAACTATTGAAGCCTGATAATATTTATCAATCTTTATCGAATTCCATATACTGATGCTGTTAGTGATGTTGTTGATGATGACGTATTTAACGACCTTTATTTACACGATTACCCTGTATGTGTACACGTTGATGAATGTTCGAACTTCATTCATATATTCTTCGTTCGAACTAACTCTCATATATAGAGTCTTCTTGTTAATAATTTTATTAAAGTAAATATTATGACAAAAAAGGTATATAAAAACACTGAATATGCTTCAATGGTTGTCTGTCCGTCTGTCAGTTAGTCAAAGAGTGCTAATGAAAACGAAAAAGTAAAGACTTTTAGCGAAAAAATTGAATCGACTTTATAAAAGAGCATTCACATAAATTCGAAGAGGTTTTTATATAAATTAATTTGCGGTTATTGATCTGGTTTCCGCTCATCTTATGTATTTAAGTATTAAAGACGTCATTAATTAATATAAATCGGCTTTAGAGAGATTAAATAGAGCCTTCAGTCTTGATAATAACCCAACCCTCAATCAAATATAATGATTTCTATGTCAGATAAGGGCCATGTATAAATGATACATTCTGTTGTTAGATTCAAGGTACATCACTTTTGCATATATGAAAATTCAGCTCCTCAATTTTTAAACTGGAACGTGGTTTACCAGTTTATCAATAAAATTGACGTTCGGTATGATTTATAAAACAATTTGCAAAGATCAGATTGTAAATTGACAGTCAGAAAAATGTTTTAACTTTAACCCACCTACATTGTGGTAAAATATCCTTATTTCATTGAAAATTACACAATGTCTTCCGAGAAACTATATAGCAATATCTTCCGATGTAACAGCAATATCTTCCGAGAAACAACAGCAATATCTTCTTTTTACCTAAGGTTATGTTAGAGTAGCTGTCTGGGGTTGGGTACACTTATACCATAGGGCCCATTGTGATACCGAAAAAAGGGTAGATTCATGCCGGGACATTATTCCATGAACAATTTAGAGCTGTTTAAGAACGTCGTAAGTGCTTTGATGTCAACGGATTTCCAGTCGAAGAGGTAGACAACCGAAGGCTGACTTAAATTAGACTGTCTTCTCACGACAGTGATAGAGAATATGAAACATTGTTTATTTCTCATGTCCACTGTGGCAGCTGATGCAATAATAGCCACTGTCCTGTTACAGGCTCGACGATTTTTCTCACACAAGCCCTTTAAAGCGATATAAGATCTTCGGAACGCCTACGATTGCACTCAGGCCATATCTGTCTTTTAGTATCACATGTACGTTCCCTTTTCCATCTAAGCACTTCGCATATATAACTCCCTGATTTCTATTTATACTTGTGTCAGACAGTCTTGTGCCATTTCTAGAAGAATGTCCCTTTGTCCTGATACTCATATCAGGTTTACATTCCTTTGTACTGCCTGCTCATTTAAAGACGTTCGGCAGTCTTGTATTATCCGTGAGGATGGGAGTCGGTGACGATAATAATGGCACTGCATATGAAAGTCGGTGTTAAATACCTGTCTGGCGAGTATCTGTACTGAAAGCTTGTGCTCGAAGCTAGGAAAAGGTCTTTCTTACCTTACTATACAATATTTTCGCCTTAGTTTTGAAGTCGATTAAAATACCAGTATTAGTGTTGTGATGTAACAAAGTGAATAAAATGCATTTTGTAAGTAGAAATAAAATACTCTCTGTAGAGAAACAGATGGATGGATAGATGGAAAAGACCAAAGTTATAATGGATTTTGTTTTAATGAAGTTAGTAAGTAACTAAAAAGTTACTCTAACGCTGAATACATACTCTTCTGTGCAACCAGCAATACTTAGGATATCTACTATATATACGAAACTTGTACTGTGGGTGAATGTGTGTGTTATGCTTTCTGCCTTTCAATATATCTATTCTATCTACTTTGGTTTTCGATCGTTGTGAAGTAATATGGTTGTGAGAAAATGGGAAACATGAAAATATAAACGTGAATAAAAAAACATTAAAAAGAAAAACATTTCAAAAATTATCTTCATATTGAGAATTTTTTGATATTACAAATTATTATTAGTTATATATATATTCTTCGTTTTCTGTTAAAACATATTATTAGTTATTATTATTATTATTATTATTATTATTATTATGGACATTTTCATAAAAATTAAGTAGTTTGTAAGTTGTAAAATTTAGTTTTAATGCATTTTCACATATTACAAAGTTAGTTAAAAAACTAATAATAACGGTTTATTAAAATTAAATTAAAAAACTTATAGCCACAAGAACATTCAGAAATTTTTCGGGTGAAATGACCCACCAGGAATCATGCGGAAAACTTGCTCCTATATGTAAAAGTAAGTTTAAGTACCATGTCGTCATTTTTGCTCGGTACAGGTGAGTACAGATGAGAATATGAATGTCACACCCCTTTTTGTCTAGCCTCTGCACCGTAAGGCATCGGACACGGGAGATCAAATACTTTTTTTTAACTTCCGGTACTGAAGTTGATTTATTTCTGTACGGTATTTATGTAATTCGCTTCAAATACCTATGTAGAGTTAGTACCCAACAACGCCGTACAAATTTGGCGGTGTAGGGGTGAGACAGCATGGAGTGTGACATTCATATTCTCACCTGTAAACTTACTTTTACATATAGGAGTATCTTTTTCCACATGATTCCTGGTGGGTCATTTCATCCGAAAAATTTCAGCATTAGCTTCTGGTCTATTAACAACTAGACATAATTTATTAACTATTCACATTACGCGCCAGTATATGCCATCCACTCGTGAGTGCTCAATTACCAAAGAAATCCGTTCTTTTGGAGCTAGTGCACATAATGTAATATGGAACCATTCAACTACGTAACGGAATTTCATCTAGAAATGTTTCTGCAATCTTGCAGCCGAAATATCTATATTTCAACAATGATAGCGAATAAGTTGAAATTATCAAATCGATTTGAACATGCCGCTCTTCGACCGAAATTCCTTTGTGACATTTTGGAAAGTTTTTAGACCGTGATGTTTTAGAAGCGTAATTTCCATTATCCTTTTACCTACCATTTTGAAGATTGGCAAAGGTAAGTTTGGCACTAATGGAAGTTGTATCTATATTCGTGGTTCCAGTGTTGGGTTTGTGGCAAATGTGTGCCAGCAAACTTGCAACTATCAAAAACATTGAAAAATGGTTTCGTTTTTTACCATAAAATTACATTTTTTTAACTTTTTACAAAGCTGCAAGCTTTTTTATCCCTATCCTGTTGTCAATAATAATAACTATCTTTTAATATGTACGGCTGGCAATAAAATCGAAAACAAAAATCGATAAACTCGGTTTTCCTAAATTTGACACTTGGACCACAAACTTTAAAACTTCAAACTTTATTACCAATCTTAGCTTTATAAACCTGAAAAAGGTTAACAAAACAAATGATGGTTTGCTTGTCTATGGTTTTACAGTCCATTTACAGAACAAACAACGCATCGATCAAGACTTTTAAGCCAAACTATGATGATAGAATCAGGTTCTTATGCAAAGAATTATTATGTTTTTGTGCTTTTAAACTTAGCCATTCAAAGTAAAGTAGACTCAAAAAATTTTTTTTAATATTTCTCATACAGGATTCAGAATAGGCATTTATAATTATTAAGCTACCAAAATTAGTAATATTCAAATAAATATAATTTGATCTTTATAGCTTAATATAAATAAATGCTTATCGTACGGAAGGAGAACTTTTTAACAAAATTTAGTTTGGAAATTCCAGACAATGTAAAAGGGTTTTCAATAACCTTGAAAGTATTAGATTTAAAAACTGAATTACATATAAATTATATAGAATGAAAATAGATTCATAGAAAATAATAGGTAGATTATTACACATACTGATTGACATTACCCAGAAGGTTCTGTTTCGAGCTTGATTGATTTCACAAATGGAAATTAGTTTATGGTAAATTATGTTTTAAGGATTTATCATCCGTTTATTGGATTTGAAAGTATTTTCTGTTGTGTTATGGTTTGAACGAAACAAAACTTTAATATAATAAAATAGATTTTCAGTGTTCGAACCACGCATACTAATAATCTTCATGTAGGTATTGTAAAATTTAAGAAACCATTTCACTATTATTTAAACATTAAATTGTATTGATTTTAATTTAATAATATTATTGTGCTTTAGAATGGTTTAGTGGTTGTTTTAACATAAGAACGAATTATTATTCGTCTGTGTTTCCAAAGTCTTTCGCTTCATTTGACATTCATTTGCTGCTTTTGTTCATTGAATTGGATTTTTAACAATCAAATAGAAAGCTTTATTTGGTTTTTGGTATGTTTATGTATAATATAAAATGAACCTCGTTTTGGATTGTTAGTTCATATAGTTGGAATAATATGGCATTTGTATTTTCGAGAAATTTTAAAATTTCAATATAATGGACCTAACGTATTTCGACTTAATCTATAATAAAGAGAAATTTTGGAACAGTTTATTCTTTATATTTTTTATCTTTATCTTAAAAATTCAACATAGTTTCTATTGAAGTCAACAGGTAGCGGTCGCTTATCAACATAGTTTCTATTGAAATCCGTTGTGCATGAGCGATCGACGAAAGATCTAGTAAGTTAAATTTGACCCACTTTCCAGTTTCCGATTGAGCTGGTATTTTGCAATGTTTTTTTATGACCCCCATGACTCCCATACAGTGTTGCCAACTTTCAACTCTAAGGCCCACTAAACAGGCGATAGAAAACCACTAAAAAACAACTAGAGAGCAATAATATTGCCAGAAATGATATTAAAATATTAAATTATTTAAATTATTTTCCCACTAAAGGTAGAAAAATAGTAGAAAAAAACCACTAGTTTTAGTGGTAAAACTACTAAGTTGACAACACTGCTCCCATATTTGTCATAAACATGCTTTTCAAGGATTAAACTAAAATTTGAATAAAAAATACTTTTTTAGGGAAAAACTTTCATATTGTTTTAAAAATTAGAAAATAATTTTTCTTTTGAGTCACTCATACAAAGACTATTTGTAAAAACTTGAGGCGCTTCAAATCATCCTGGATATTTGGATGTAAGCGACTCATTTTCAACTTTTTATACCATGTATATATGAAATACATCAAGGTATACTAAGTTTAGTCCCAAGTTTGTAACGGTTAAGCATATTGATGCTGCGAACAAATTTTTGGTATAGGTATTTATAAAATCAGCTAAATAGGCCATTTCTGGTTGTCTGTCTGTCTGTCTGTCTGTCTGTAGATGAGATAACTCAAAAACGAAAAGAGGTATCGGGCATGAAATTTTTATAGCGTATTAAGAACGTAAGAAGTGAAGTTGAGTTCGTAAAAGAGCAACATAAGTCAATTGGCTTTTTAGAATCCATCTTGTAAACCGTTAGAGATTAAATAAAGAATTGAATAAAATGTTCCTTATAAACACCACTGCACTGTTTACCTGTGAGGGAGGACACAAATAAGGTTCGAACAAATATAGTATTGTATCAAGTATACATGTTTTGTATGTATGAATGTGTTTGTTTATTATTTTCCATGTACACTGAGGAAGTGAGAAGAAGATATTCTTAATACTTTTTGTGTAACAGAGACTATCTTTCTTTACTTACATGACGTAAAGCAACAAACGATTTCGTAATCAACACTGTTTTTACATGGTATTTCAATAATTAACACAGTCAATTGTTTGTTTTCACTTGTAAATAAAAGCTTTAATAAAACCTTGTCCTTTAAAAAATATTTGTTATTTAATTTTTTTTATAATTTTATCATAACAATTTTTATCAAATCTCCTACACTCAATCTTCAATTGTAACAAACTTATTTAGCTGAAATAAAGACAATAGAAGTTATAAATTTTAATAGCTATATTTGCATAATAACTGATCGTATATCATTTCAAAAAAACGTTTTACAGATAAAATACAAAACTATAAAAGTAGCTACTCTAACCAATTAATTTTGTCTTGAATAAATAAAATAAAAAGAACCTTGCATACATACCAATAAAATTATAAAAATAAAAACACTTCATATATAAAAACCTCTCCCATTTAACGTTCTTCTTAAATCTTGTAATAAAAATTCATAAATGAGGGGGGCTATATTATGTTTCATATTTTAAATATCTTAATAATATATTGGTCTTTGTTAGCACACTGCACACTTGTACAGTGTTCGTTCTGTGTATCAAAGTAAGAAAATGTTAGATAATTGCCTTAAAAGTAAATAATCGTAAAATTTTATATGGAAAATTTTTGTTAAAATATCAAAATTATATATTATGACATTTATAGTTATATAAAAACGACCAATAGGGCATATTGTATTTGTATACAGTACGTTATTACTCAGAAAAAAACGAAAAAGTACATTCTTTAGGTGAAACAAGAAAACTCGAAAACTCAGCTATATGGTTTTATCCACCAACAAACGGCTGAACTGATTTGATCGTCATTTTATTTACCGCGTAGCTCTACAATGTGGATATTAAACAACTTTAATATTATATTATTTCAAAAATATTGTCTGTTTTTATCCGACTTGTCTGTATCCGAAGGATTTTGATTAGAGATCGCGGTTTTCCACGGTTGCAAAAAAATATGGCAAATGTGTATACTGTGGAGCACAAGTGAACTGATTTCAAATGAAGTTTCTTTGATATCGTAATACAAGAAACATTGAATAATTTATAAAAAAATTCGACTATAGCGATACATAAACCGTGTGAAAGGAGGGCTTTTCTTCTCCACGATTTAGGGTAGAATCGAAGATCTACGATTGCAAGACTTATTATTTACTATGTTCCAAATTTCTTAGTTAATTAAAATATGTATCATAGCGTTTTATTGCTTGAAACTAAACGGTTTCTTACTTGAATCAAGGTAGCACGGTTGTCGTTCATTATTTGATTTAGTAATACCATTATCTTCGAAAGTTTTCTGTAAGAGAAGGGAAGTTTTTTGGTCCTATACAGAGAGACCGTTTGTTTTGCTATCAAACGGAAATAGGTATTTTTTGTACCAAAAATTAAATTAAAAATTCTTTTAGAAGGATATTCCACAAAACCGTTTGACCACGCTGGAATTGTTTTAATTTGAGTGTATGTTGGAACGCAAATACCTACCTCTTTCCTTTTTAAATACATTTTGTCGTTATATGTCAGTGTAATGTATAAATATGAATATGAGTACTATTGGGTGGCGAATATTTAAATTGTTTTGTGGGGTTCAAAATAAGATGATGGTATTACACAAACATTTTTTGGTGAATTGGTTTGGTAGTAGTTCTGTTTGCTAACAATGTTGAAATTGTGTGTAGGTTTGTTATATAATCTATATGTATTCTTTTTGTTTAAAGGTTTACCTTTTTTAAACACCAGAAATGTATGTGTTTCACAATTTTCTTAAAACCCTCTCGAAAATCATAAAACTTATTACATAATATTTAAAGGTATTATCTAACGAATGGGAATTTTTTATTTATTATGATTAGATTTCATTTCTTTTAATTGGAATTCACTGAAATGGCTATATCGGAAATTTACAAAAAAATATCCTTACAAATTTTAAAAAAAGAAAATTTTCAATTTTTTTTTTTTTTTGTATGACGTAACCTTTGGCTATTTTATCTCTTGTCCAGTGCAGGACTGGCTGCAATAAAGTTTTTATAGAAAAAGTGCTTACTCCAATTTTTAGATTGTTGAATTATAAGAATTGCTTAATCTGAAGGTAGGTATTCATTGGAAATTATATTATCGTTTTTAGTTATACCTATTAAACATTTTTTAAGAAGACTACTTAATTTGTTAATTGTAAATGAATTAACTTAAAACTTAAATTCATTTTCTAACGTTTGTAATCTATGTATTTTTCCCACCGCTTCCACAAAATTTCTATTGTGTTCACAATCTTTAAATGATTTTAATGCTCAGAAAGTTGATGCCATAATATTGGAATTGGATAGTTTTAGTCTTTAAAGCCGAGAGCATAGCCTGAGCCTACACTGTAATAATTTTTATGTGGATATAACTATGTCAGTATCGCTTTTTACGCCAAACTTTGAACTGTATTGGGCGAATAGTAACATTAGCAATAGTTATGGCGAATAAGTCAATGCAGGCGTCAGGTCCGTAATGGTTGGAGATACCCACAATATTTCTTGTATATATACGGGGTGTTCCAAACCACCCGTCCAGGCTGATTATTCTGAATAGTTTTCAAAAAAAATTGAAACGAAAAAACACGTATCAAATATTTTTTGAAACTCTATCTAACCATACCAAAAACACCCTCCACCCTCAACCCCTGGTAAGGGGTAGGGGGTGTAACTTGAAAAAATCAAATGGAAACCCCTATTTTTTTCTGCAGATTTGGATTCTTCAGAAGAAAAGACAAACATTTTGTCTAAGAAATTTTTCCCGATTTTCGGTAGATCACGCTACAATCGACAAAAATCGTTCTTTTAGATTTGGCATTAGAATTGCAGTTCAAGTGAAGGCGAGAAAAGTTTTTTGAGTCGAGAATAGTTATTTTCAATTTTGTTTTTGTTTTTTTGAAGAAAAGACTATTCTGTTTTTGTTTTTCATATTTTATTATGATTTAGAAAAATTATTTTTGTAAAAATGTTTTTTTTATTTTGGAAAGTCTGAAAAAAAATTAAATCTAAAATGATTCATATCTAATTCTTTCTAAGAGCTTTATTTAGCGTCCTCCCAATTGTCTAGTGGTTTACCTCAATTACCGCAATTCGACATTTTCGCTTCTCTTTTATTTTCGTTGAATTTCTAACTTTTGTGTTGCTTTTGTTTTGTTTTTGTTTTGGTTCTGTGTGTTTGTGTTTTTATTTTTTTTTTTACTTTTTCGTTTTGATTTTTGTCATTGAACGGCGCAATTCTTATGCCAAATCTAAAAGAACGATTTTTGTCGATTGTAGCGCGATCTACCGAAAATCGGGAAAAATTTCTTAGACAAAATGTTTGTCTTTTCTTCTGAAGAATCCAAATCTGCAGAAAAAAATAGGGGTTTCCATTTGATTTTTTCAAGTTACACCCCCTACCCCTAATAGGGGTTGAGGGTGGAGGGTGTTTTTGGTATGGTTAGATAGAGTTTCAAAAAATATTTGATACGTGTTTTTTCGTTTCAATTTTTTTTAAAAACTATTCAGAATAATCAGCCTGGACGGGTGGTTTGGAACACCCAGTATATCGCTTTTCAATACTAAGATGTCTCTATACCATACCAGCATTGTAGCAAACGCCATGCATTTATTTCTGACTATCCTAATAGAAACCCTTGTGGAATATATAAGAAAAACTTGTTAAGTATTAAGGTTCTTGGATATAATAGCTTACAAAATATTGTACTTAAGGTACTTCTAACGCCATAAGACTGAAAGAATTTTTTTTTCAGGCAGTGAGTTGAAAAAAAAATAATAGTATTGAAATTTGTCGATAATTAACATGTAGGGGACAGGAAGGAATCCATACTGTTCATACTAATCCGAAAGTGAATTGTACAAGCGCAATGTTGTAACATTATCTTCCTTGTGCTGTTATGACATGTGCACAGATGAGCAATATGGGGAAGGGAAATTTTGTGTTTGGGTGATTCACAGGTAGATTTTTTTTGTAAAAACCCAGATATTTTTGCAATTTGTGGCAATATATCTTATTATTCTATTTATCGAATAGCAAAGATAAAAAATTTCTGGAAGTTCCATAATAGTAACTACGGGTCGATGATTTGACATTAAATGACCTAAATACTTCAAGTACACACCAAGATTCCAATAAAAATGAAGAATAATTTATACTTGATATATTTATTTTATGACGTAGTCATCATAACAAAATAATTTTATTCAAAACTAGAATACAATAATAAAACATAATAATAATATTTTTAAGGATTTTTAACAACACCAAAAGCTATAAAAGTTATGCCCTATAAAATATTTGTAGTAAGACCAAGAATAAGCAAGCATCTTCTTTCTTTATACTTATACATACTTATGTATACTAACATACATATAGTTATAGTAATGTTATAATATGAATTACTAAATATGAAGAAATGATACTTAACAATATAATGTATGCGGTGTTTGTATGTATGTTTGTGTACTTAATAGTAATGAGCGTCGTATATTTTTAAGAGAAAATTTATTTTAGGTGAGTGGTTTGCGACAAACATTCTACCAAATTATGAAATTCAGTAGAGCCTCGATAATCGGGTACGTCCTAGGTTCAGAACACTTTGCGTCCAGTCGCACTTCCCACACCACTCCATACAATCACTTAAAAATGATATTGCTTGTTTGTGTATACAACTAATGTGATTCATTGCAATGATTATAAATACAAAACAGCATCACAATAAAGTGTTAAAAATACATACAATTAAATGCTGTTTTCATTTTATTGACTCCCGACCACTACAGAGGAATATTATTAGTTAAACTTATACGTATATCTGTGTATCTGTGTCTCTGTCTGTCTGTCTGTCTGTCTGTGGCATCGTAGCCAATGAAACTTTCTTACTTTGTTTGTTTGAAAGCTAACAAGTGCAAGTTTAGGGAGTCGTGCCCGATCACAATGAGAAAAAACATGATTACCTATAAACGAAAAAAATTTTAATCGAGTTATTTGTTTAGAAGATACGAAGATACTGACTTTGCCCAATTTTGTTTAACTACAGTGATCAGTGTTAAGCGAAAATTGTTGTGTGTTAAGCGGTATGTATGTCGCTGCCGAGATAACTATCCAAACCATGGTGACTACCAATCTAAAATTTTTATCCCTTACAAATAGTAACGATAATAAGAAAATAGCTCAGCGCGAGTGAAGAAGTTTTCAGTTCAAAGCCGAGAATTACCAAATCGAGAAATTGTGCTGTATTAATAACGTATGAATGGAAGTGGAGCTTATAGCAGTAAAAGACTTCATGATCTAATATTCCAATTTCAGATTTATATATCAGAGCCTTCCTGAGACGTGCGAATGAATTATCAAATTTTAACTGATAGATACAAAATGAGTTACCGTAACAACCGTACTAAAATGAAAAAGCAATATATTTGAAGGATATGTTTTATATTTAACACATATGTGATATACATTAAAGAAATAAATATCTACTATCGTTTATAAATAATACTTATCATTTATTATCGATAAAACCATAATTTTAAAATATATGGTTTAAACTGTTTAAACCATTAAAATTGATAAAAACACAATAAAGTAGGTTCTACATACGGATGAAGATAAACACGTTTAAATTATTTAGTAGTATCATGTATTTAAATTCAAAACAAGAAAAGTACGAGATGCAATCCCTTGCATCACTTGAAAATCATTTCCTCATTTATTCTTCTCGGAGCAAAAGGTTTTTATAAAAGTTTTATGGCGGATAGAAGAAAAAATTATAAAATTTCAATCTTCAGATCTGATTTGTGTTATGATTTTTCTATAATCAAGAAAAATTTGAAGACTTTCAGATTAGAGATTAGAGAATAATATTTTTTGTAATAAAATTATTGCGGTTTTGCTATAAAATACAAATTTTTCCTAAAAATCAATATTTTGAATTACATAAAAAATAACCATAGAAAAGTTTAATATGAAAGTTTTAAGTATGGGAATTTGAATAGAATTGTTTTGAGGTCAAAAATAGAAAGCTGAAGCCTTACATGAAAAAAGGTTGTTTATCTTTATTTGAATTGCTTTCTTATTCCATCTCGCTTCAATGCTTTACTTTTTTCGAAAAGTGTATATAATTTGTCAACATTCAAACATTTTAGAATGTATTACATCACTAGTGTCCGACCGAAGCTTCGGCTTCGGCTTCGGCCACCTTCGGCCAAAAAAACCACCTTCGGTCAAACATTCGGCTTCGGCCTGAATTAAGGCCGAAGCCGAAGCTTTGGCCGAAGGTTCTTAGCAAACGTCGGATTTGAACGAATTGTTCTAAATGTTATTATTTTGAAATAAATTTCAAGGTAATTTTTTTAATCATCTTTAGATTGACTTCTAAATCAACTTCTAGAGATCAACTTTAATATTAACGTTTTAAAATCATGTTTTTAAACCTTCGGCTTCGGCTCGGCTTCGGCTTCGGCCGAAGGTTGTGGCGATAGTCGATTAATCGGCTTCGGCTTCGGCTTCGGCCAAAAATCGACCTTCGGTCGGACACTATACATCACTAACCTAACCACTGACAGATTAATCAAGTTCAAGACTTGATACTATACCTATATTATTTATTTATAGGTTTGTATCACAAATAGTTGATTAAATTGTCATTAAATACATATAATCGAAATGAACTAATCAGCAATTTGACAATTGTCAATAGCAGATGATCTACAACCAAACAACCTATCAAACAGCTTTATTCTAGCTACACTACACATTAATTACATATTTAACCACATAAATTAACCTGAATGTATAATAATTTGTAGCTAGTGATATCGTCTACAAATGGGAAGATTGTGTAAGTGATTCCATTCCAAGCCAAGAACCAAGCCAAGGGCGAGGAAGGTTGGCCGTTATATAGGATAACTTATCGATAATGAATTGTGAAAATGATGTGCAAAATGACTAAATGGAATAAAAACTTAATCAAATTCCTAATATTTCGATAAATTTTTCCAAATGACTCCATTAAATATTTTGCATTGCAGGTTTTTCCTCTCTACGTCTTTTATATTTGAAATAAATACAGAAAATATAAGCTAATATATACTCGTTTGCTTCTTCCGAAATGTATCATAAAATAAATAAGAAAGACAGCACATTATTTTTCCGATTTATTCCACCTTGACTTAAAAAATTATCAAACTTTGATCACTATTAACATAGAACCATTTCCCATTATTATAAGAAAAAGTGTTTTGAGATTGAATTTTTCGTCTGTATATCGAAATATAAGTCCCATAATACCATGATGACACCAATAATTCTTTTTTCACTTACATTTTCTACGATTTGAATGTCAGTGATTGTTAAACACATATACAGTTTTCCAATTTTTTAAAAGCACAAAAAGCATTTATAACCGTTTCACATAAGTTAATCGAAAACTAAAAAAAATTGTAGAGCAGCGACCTGTGTCTAGAGGGAATACATAGACAACTTTCTTCTCTATATATGATAATTAAGTACCTTAAAATATATAAAATCTATTGTTTGAAAACTAATTTAAGTATTTAGAAGTACCTCTACCAATATATCTATTATGTCATTTATTAATAGACTTAAATAGTACAGTTCGAATCATAGGTAAATTATAAAACAACACATAAATTATGATTAATATTTTATACCTAGTGCTATAGTAATTTATAGTGTTGGAAAGTACAATCTAATCTGGTAAAATGCATCAACCACTGTTTTACTCAAAGTCACTTTTTATTTCAGGCTTTTAGTATCTTTCTTTCTATTGCTTATAAAGGGCTTTATATCGGAGAAAATATCTTCGAAATGACAGCAATTGTCCATATTTGCTTTGAAGTTCCATAAAACAATCGTGTTTCTTCTTAATATACACCTATCTTATGATCTTTTGTTCTGAAGAAGATTGACTGCACGCACTTATAGCTCCAAAAAATCGAGAGATGGTCATTTTTTTGCTTATATTTTGGAGTAAAATTATATACGAAATTAGAGACATGTTTATTAAGGCATAAGCCAGGAAATCTTTGAGTGAATCTGTCACCAGAAGTGACAGTTTGTAACGAGCGTGGTTATTTATTTCTTAGTATACCAATGGTTCGACATCCATATCAGCAAAACAGATTGGCAGCCCCTTAAAAAAATTGATACACTAATCAGAGGATTTTATTTCTACTTGAGAATAAAGCAGAGAGCAATATCAAATACATTTTTTCCAATGAAACACTTCGTTAATGGCCTTGAATTCTACTTGATTGTACTGGTACTGGATTGATATATTTTAAGGTGTGTAGACTACATATAGGCTTTCAAAGTGGACTCCATGCCTATATTTGGATAGATTTTATTGAATAGAATTGTACTCACAATTTTCGTTTATATTATATAAACCTAGATTTTGTCTAATATGTGATTAATGTGTTATTTACATAATATAACAACACACTAATAGTGAACCTCCTCCTTTAATGATGTACGAGCCGTAATGATAACTCTTCATTTGAGAGCAACAACATTTGAAAATAAATCCACTTTGTGAGTGCTTTAACCAACTATAATTTATTTTCTAAACACCTTACAAAATTTTATTTATTCGTATATTTGATAAAGTTTTAAAATTAATATAATATAATAGGTGTTTGACAGAAAGATTAGAGAGAATTCATCGTAGCCGAGAATCAAATTTTAGTCTTGGTTTGTTGAAAAAAATAATAGATAATTTTAAAAGTATCCACCCTGAATAACTCTTTACCTGTTTATAAAGATGGAATTCGTACCTTCTGCGTAGTTAATCTTAAAAAACAATCGATCGAGTTAATTTTTTATCATGGTTGAAGAGAGAATTTTAAACCCTTTCTAACGAGGTATCACAAGGTAGAGAGTTCCATTGGAAATTTAAAAGTTGGGGTTGCTAGCGATGAAGGGTTGAAACCTCAAACTCTTTATGTATTTTCAGTTGGGTAAAAACATTATTTCAGGAATATTTTTTTGAGTTATTTTTATACTGATTTATTTAATGGTGGACCTGTATTCAGTATATAGGTATTATAATAACGGGAACACATATTTATAGACAAAGTTTGATATTTTCATGGGAAGTTGATTTTGTATGTAATTGAAAAAATATATAAAATTATTATTAAAAATGTAGAGTTTAGTTGAGTTTGTGTTGTTTACTGATAAGAAATGCGAACTGTATTGAATGTACGTATACTGGCGTTTATAATATGCATTATAAATTTTATTTTTCATATTTTAGGTATTTGTTTCAGCTTGAGAATCGAAATAAAAATTTTAGAAGTTTTAACTAAAAAATATTAATATCTGAATGTATAAAATAGCATTTAAAAAATCTGCTAAATTATAGTCAAAATCGATTCAGAGACGATTAAATTGTCTTTTTTAGCATATGTATTATACATATAATAGCTTATATTCTGAGTTTTAAGAAATTCTTGGAATATTGCTTTCAAACCCATACTACCTTAATGTATACATTATTTAATGAAAACGGCAAACATAAATAACAATACTTACGTTTTTATTTACAGATGTCCATAAATTGTATCTCACTATCTTTTTCACTTCTTAAGCAAGACTTTATCCGCCTACTTCAATTTTCACTTCTTAGTTGACGTAAATTATATTGGAAAAAGGGCGGACATATATTATATCACGAGCAGATATCCATTTTCACCCTCACACTCCCGCATCAGGGGTTTTGTCCATCATTACCGAAAAATGATACCACCTCCCCCAACACTCGGAGCTGTCTTTTCGTCTATAATTTTCCATTGCCTTAATAACACTCTTTCTACGATAAAAGAGAAATCTTTCAACGAATACAATTATATAATTTATTCTAAATGTGAATTTATCACAGATTCTGGATTGCTTAAAATTGGTGATTATAACCAACTCTTTGAAGGAAAATATTTCAATCAATATATATCTACTCAATTAGAAACTTATAGGTCTGGATTCTAAAAATCAATATACCACGGTATATTTTTTATGCGGTAATTTTAATACGTAATTTATTATTATACTTTTAAAAATTATTACTATTTTTATTTGCATTGATAGTATTTATAAAAGAAATTGTGTGCCAAAAGTATCACACCTTATTTTAAATAAAACACCATTAAAAATAAAAAAATGCAAACAACTTTTCCAGAAATATTAAGCTTATATTGTGAATTCTGGATCCTTTTTAAGCTTATATAGTGAATTCTGGACGCTGTTGTGACGCTTAGTAAAATTTCGCCTGAAAAATTTCCATTTTACTGCACTTAGCTTTTTTAAGGAATTGATTTACTTAAATTTTGATGATTTAATTTCCATTTTAGTGGAAGTAATTACTTTTTTAAATTACCAAAATGATAAATGAATACCTACATACTTTTTCGTCTTAACATCTTGTTCAATAAGGATAAAAGTTTACCTTGGATTGAATCCAGGTACAGTGTATGATTTGAACGACCACTGAAATATTGAAAAAGGTAAAACTTTTAAAGTTCTGTCCACTGGATAATATGATGAGATAATACGACTTTTGCCTTAAACATAAAACTAAAGGAAAAAATAATTTGCCAACAATGACAAAGAACCAAAAAAAAAAGGAGAAGAAATTAAATTAAGTAAAAGTGAACAATCAATTTAATGAAGGAGAAAATAACACAACAATAATAAATAAACCCAACCAGAAAAACCAATCACTAAATAAACACAAAACCACATTTCCCAAATATACATTCTGTCATATACCATACACATAATATTGTGTTGTCTTTTGTGTCCATATCACCAAACCGGATGTCTCGTAAAAACATAACAACCAAATTGTTGGGAGGGTATTCAATAAAAATATCATAGCTAAAACTAAACAGAAGGCGTTGGTAAAATGATTAAAAAGTATAAATCGCAAATTAAAAACTAGTTTTTCTTAACTATTTCAATATTTTTTTACTGTTTTCGTTTTAAAATCTTATATTTTATAAAATTTAATTGTGTTTATATAAATTGGGGATATTAGTTAGTTATTTTTTTGTCTCAGAAGTCAAGATTTAACAATTTTTTACTTTAAGCAGTGGCATAATCTTTTGTGAAATATTTAATTTGAAAAGCGTGCTATATGAAATAAAGGAATCACTTTTAACTGATTCTAAGCTGAAATCACAAGGCGAATGGAGGCATAAATATTAAACTATAAGTAGAATCTAAAAAAGTGTAATCGAATTTTTGAATTGTACTTTCTCTCACGTTCATGTGACTTAATGCTCTGAAATTATGATGAAGATGTAGAGAAGACATCTGTTTTGCTAGCATATTCGATTTTTATTAGCTTTTATTAATTTAAGCTTAAATTTAATTATAATTAAAAAAAAATTAAATCTTTGGAATAACTGAGCTTCTCTTTAAGTTATTTAATTAACTATAGCATGCAAAATTAAAATTTCATAATTTCTAAATTGAAATAATTAACGTGCGTATAAAAAGCTATTATAAATATTTAAAAAAAGGCATCTATGAGCATTAATCGGAAGTTGCCAAAGATCAGAATCGCTTAGTTAACAGTTAAATTGAACAGCTTTAATTATTATTACATTATAGTCGTTTTTGGATTGAAAAAATAAAGTTTTATGGGCTACGATATATCTGTAGGAATTATCATTCATAACATGTTAATGACGAGAGACCATAAGATTTTATCCTACCAAAAAGATAAAACATCGAATATATAATCATTCTAGATAGGACAGTTGATATAGATTGTTTGGTCAGTGAATCCATTTGCCTATTACACAAGGAAAAATTTGGTTGGATCGATATTCTGAGACAAGTTTGAATATAAAATCTGCACAAACTATCTGCCTGTATGCTGTGTTTGTTGTTTTGTTACAAAAACATATATGTGGTATTACAATTGTGAGTGTTTTTAGTAACGGACAATAATACTAGATGGCCTTACTAACCACCATATGTGTGTGTTTATATAATAGCTTTTTTTTTCCAAAAGCTTTTGTTTCTATGATATAAAAATATTATTCTCTATCACTCTCCTTTACCTATTTATTATTATTGTATATTGTTTGTGATAAATATAATTTGTTATATTTTGATTTAATTTTATATCTAAATTGTGCCCGTACAGAAAGTATGAAAAATATTACAGGGAGAATTTATTCTAATGTTACAAAGTTTTTATTCAATCATGTTTTTGCCACCTGTTTGCCCAAGTATCTTCTAGATATACTGGAAACAGATTATCACATGGAAATCACGCGTGTTAATCATTTGATGACAATGCGATTTCATAAAAATGATGGAAGTATTTCGGAAGCGTTATAAACTTAAATTATATGTTTTCCCTTCGCTTCACTTGCATTTTGATATAAATAATTAGTATAAGATTGCCTTATGCCATATATATGACTATATACAGAGTGTTACAGAAAATATGTCGCACCTAGGCTACAGAGTAATTATTAAAAATATTGCGTATATTGTTTTGGTTTTACAATTTTAAACGATTCGGGTTTTAGCATTCGGGTTTTGTGTAATTTGACCTTAGTAAACCCTAGTAGCTCGTATGCCTCGGGTACGCGGAATGCCTAGGGTCGCGGGTTTGATTCCTGCCGTCACAACAAAAATTACTTTAATTAATGGTTGTAATAGGCTTTTGGTGAGGTGGAATCAGCTTTTCGAAATACTTGAGAAGCGGGTAAATGAAATTATCAGCGGAAAAGGTCGTAAAACAAATAAATGGTATCGCAATGAGTTCCAAGGCCTTAGTGTCTCTCATGGACAGCTAATATAACCTTACTTTATTTGACTTTAAAATTTTCCGAAAATCGCCGATTTAAAGTTTGCCTGGTTTTGAAATAAATATTTGAAACTGTTGTAGAGATTCACTAAGCCATACAAGCATAAAAGAAGAGTATTTAAACTTTCAGGTTTTTGCTAAACTAAGCCAATATCAAAATCTTGATGATTCGCAGGATAACCGTTGATGAGGATATTTTTCGAAACATAAATTCCCACCTTTCATTTTGCATGAATTCTGTATATTTTTTCGGAAATTGTTTACAAACAAAGTATATAAAGTATTGTTTGCTACATAGAAATTTTGTTTATTCTCTCCAGAGAAAATACATGGAATAAAATGATTATTATTTACGAAAATTAATTAAAATTTGTTATACGTAGTCAAATTAATAAATAATGAAATTAAAATTAATTTAATTTTAGTTTAGTTATCATTTATAGTGTATATATTTGGGATAAAGCCAAAAACTGTTGGATATAAACTCCTTCTAGTAAATAACACCCGTAGTTACACAATGGTATTTGATCGTTTCAGAAATGTTCAGAAGAAACATAAGAAAAATTTTAATGAATTGGTCATAATCTTCGAAATTCAGTTCAACAAGATACTTTCATTTTTTCGAATGACCACAAAGATTTCTAAGCGACGATGGTATTTTCTCGTTTCGTAAAATCTTCGAAATTCAGTTCAACAAGATACTTAGTAACTCGAGATAACATGTAACTCGATAAAAAGCTCATTTGATCATCTCAGAATTGACCGTTAAAATTTTTCATGTATTCATTTTACAGTGCGCATTCGTTATATGCAAAGTAGCTAGATGAGGTAACTAAATTAATCGTAGTGTTGCTGTCTTATGAAATTTGCAAAAGACCACACGTTTTATTTAAAGTAAAATTCTTTTTCAATTGTTTACATGAAATTGGTATAGTAAATGCCAAAAAATATTATTGAATATTAACAGTTAGTTGAACTTTTTGCATTAGAAATTGAGAAAAAAAAATAGCACAAATAATATTTTGTAAATGCAAATTAACAGAATATTAACATTTATTAACATTTAAAAATAATATTAAATTTTCAACGAAAACCATATATATAAACCTACACCTACAAACCATAGGCTTACATATCCATTTATAAAATTATATTTATAAAGTAGTGAGTCATTACCATGGCAACTTCTGAAATAATACTCATGTACGGCGCATTTGAATAACCAGATTTACATAATAACATGAAAATAAATATTCATTCAGGTGTAAATAAAAAATTAGGCTACAATTTTTTTTTTTTTAAATTAAATTTATTAAATTTGCAAAAAAATAAAAAATGTAAATAATATTTTGATAAAATTATTTTTTAAATTGAATTTCAAAAAAATATAAATATAAATAATTTACACATTAAACAACAAAAAACAAAATTTTAAAATTTATTCATTATAGAATAGAATTGGTTGTGTGAACAGATATGTATGAAGTTATTTATATATTTTTTATTGAATTTAATTTTTTAGATAAAATATTAAATATTTATGGTCAAATATAAATTTTATCATAAATATTGAGCAAATCAGACAATAGTTAGTTATATCTTTGATTCCGTACCATGAGTTACTATTACTTTTTTTGTTGATATCAGCTTTCGTAAATTTTTTATTCTATGCACGTGAATTTGTTACCAGTCTTTTGAATCAATCATATTTAAGGGGCAATATCACAGAATTTTAATCTTCTTTTTGAGATAAACAATTTTTCTAGATTAAGCATTATTTTCCAGAACAGGAGTATATAAAATTTAGTCAAAAGTTTGTAACGCTTAAATATGGAACATAGAAACAAAATTTGAATATATAGGTGATAGTAAAATCAGTTAAACCTTATTTCATAATGGAAGCTGCATATCGTAATATCGTATGTGTGCAGCATATACAATTTCACATAAATGTTTAATAGGGCTTAATTTGTAGAAAGGGCTTAATTATTATACCATGTATATGAGATACACCAAGGTATATTAAGTTTAGTCCCAAGTTTGAAACGCTTGAAAATATTGATGCTACGAACAAAATTTTGGTATAGGTGTTCATAAAATCACCTAAATAGTCCATTTCCGGTTGTCTATCTGTCTGTCTGTCTATCGTCTGTTCGTTTGTCATCGCGATAACTCAAAAACGAAAATAGATATAAGCTGAAATTTTTAGAGCATGCTAAGGACGTAAAAAATGAGGTCGGGTTCATAAATAAAAACATAGGTCAATCTGGTCTTGGTACCGTAGGATCCATCTTGTAAACTTTTGTTTGAAATTTTTTTTCGTAAACATCACTGTTTACCCGTGAGAGCGAAAATTATGCGCAAATTGTATAGTATTATATGGGTATATCAATTGTATATGTGTGACATGTATATATGTGACAGAGTAATCAACACTATCTATACATGTTTCATTTTCGTTTTTTCGCCTGTTCTCTGACTTTCTGTTTGTGTAAATGATAATGAAAAGCAAACATGGTAAATGATAGCGACTATGCCATTTTTGACATAGTCGCTATCATTTTTGAAGTTTAGATAATTATAATAAAATTTTTTATTTTTGCTCATAAACTCTATTGATTTTCAAAAAAAGATTAGTGTTTTCAATAAAAACGCAGGATAAATTCGGGATATTTCAACAAGTATAGTAATGAAATATGGAAGTCATTCTTTTGGCAGAAAACATGTAAATTTCATAATTTATAATGTTTTCTCTTCACAGGTATTGAGATTCACGGAACATACAGAAACATATGCATTCGTAAAATGCACACATGATTAATTGATATTTTGCGAAAAAAAAATTAACCAATGATTTTAAAAATATAAAAAAGCTATTTTATTTATATGATTTTATTATCACAAACAGTAATGGGCACTAACAAATATTATTTGTTTTGATAAAAAAATGTTAAATATCGATTTTACCCGACTACATTCACTTTAGAGTAGTTTTATTCATTGCCCTTTTATTTATACACTAATATTACCTATTTGAGTTATTATCAGCTACAATTACTGTAAGAAATAAAGCCGGAAAAAGGTCAAAAGGTTGCAATTCTATGGAAAAATATATTTTTTATGAGACCCGACTCTAAATGTTCGTACGAGTATGTAGAACAAAGTCATATTGATTCGAAAGTGTGCTTTTACTATGCGCACGCGAATATTTTAGGTGGGGGGGGGGTTGCCCGATTATTTAAATTAATAACTGAATTCAAAAGTAGGCATATTTAACATTAGTCTTATGGGAAAACGGCAGATTGATGATATGTTTTCATATAGATTTCCCCAACACTAGCCGGTGGAAATAAAAAAAAAAAACTACTAATGAAAGCTAAAACCTTAATAAATAATTGGAAACAAAAAAACCTGTTGTACCCGACTAATTAAGGATGTGCGAGCACGGTCGTGGGGGCTAAATTAAAAAAAAAATTCCAATTTTTATGGTGAATTATGTTATAACTTGACAATATAAGACGAAAAGTAAGGCTACATTTTTTCGATATCTGGAGTAATTTTCGACACATCGATTAAAGGTTTTGTTTCTTCAATATTTCGAAAACCAAGTCAGATTTCAATAAATTTTATTCGTTTTTTTCGTTTACGTTTATGAAATTATAAAACGATTCATCAACAAAGATGAAAATAATTGCCTTGACGCTCTTACTATCTAAATTTATTTGTTGTCGGAAAAAAAAGAAAACAACAGCACTTTAATTGAATCCAACTCTGTTAATCGGACACGCAGATAAAATCTCTTTCTGTCTCTTTCTCCATTCAAAGGTATGTTTTATATCATAATAATAATAATAATAATAATAATAGTATACATGTTTTATTTAATGAAGCCAAATAAATATCGTATAACAATTTTTGGTCTGGTTTGTAATATGACACCAATATAATTACCAATCAAATAACAAAGATAACACAGGAAACCATTTTAACATTATATTTTATATACCTATATCATACCTTCTATGTTTGCTACCAATAACAGGAATTTGATTTTTTATAATATTGTTAGCATGTGTACACATATTCGAGTCCCGATATATCAAATTGATAATGTGAGAAATATTGATTGAAAAGGCATAATATTGATTGTAAAAATATCGTTTAATATATTTGGAAAATTATCAATGATCGAAAGGGTAAGTTGTAATACCTAGAATATAGCTTACTGTACCTTGAATCATTCGGTAGTTTCGAGCCTTGATATATCAAATTAATAACTCAGGTCTGCAAAAAAAAATTTTTTTTGTCAGCTGCATGAGATATTTTTACTAAATTATATGTTTTAGAATGCACTGATTTCAAAAATGATGATTGTAAATTCAAACACAAAAAATTGGTAAAAGCACTCGTTTATTAAAAATTATACAGTAGTTAAACAATGGTTTTGTAGTCAGGATCCTTAGTATTTCTCATAAACTTTCGCACTACATCCTTGAACGATACCCAAGCTTCTTTTTCCTTCTCAATCATACTTTCCACAAAGAGGGTGTCAGTTAAAAGCCTTCATCCTTTTGCAGTGATTTTACAAATTGTTTCATCAACCCCAATTTGATATGGAGAGGTGGCAACAAAACTTTTTCTGGCGACACCAAAGTAGTATTGATAACATTTTTCTCCCCAGATTTTAAAGTTTCTCGGGGTGGCCAATCACTTTTAGTCCAGTGCTGTTTTCTAGCTCTACTATCTCATAAGCATAAGAAGCATGAGTATTTAGTATAGCCTGCCTGCTGACCCAAAAGCATTGTTAGTATTTTGAAGTCTCCGCAAACCATCCATTGATAGTCCGGATATTTGATTCTTTCCAGGGTAATGGCCAAATTGTTATAGTTAGTTTTCTTCCATATGCACAGATTAACCCATTGGAAGCGAAGCGAATTTATTTTTATTGTGCCATAATACTACGGTAAGATGTAATATTGGAATGTAACATACTGTACCTTGAATAATTCGGTACGCTAAATGAAACCCGAAGGCCAAAGGCTAGGTGTCAATGTGGTAGTCAATTATTTCCCTACGTATGAAGTTGGCAGTCTGTGCATAAATGATTCATAAATATACAAGGTATAAGATGGATGATTGATGGATGACAAGGATGATTTTCCGAAAGATTCTTTACAGTTTAAAAAAATGTGAAGTTACTCGAGGAGTTTGAAAATCAAAAGTGATTTTAGCAAGATAACGCAGTTCCCAAACTTTTTTTCTTTAAAGGTTCCTTCAAGTAGTACTGCTTCTGTGCTGTCATGTGAAGTTGAAAGTAGGTTCGTGAGTTTTTTAAAACAAATTTAAGAAGAGGATAGTCGAGCCTTAAAACTACAAAAAAAGTGTGGACAGTGAAGTTGTCAGTACGTGTATTTGCTAAAAATATGAAAATATCTACTTACAACTTTTACCTCTTTAAATTATCTGATGTAGTTAAATAAATAAAGATCACCCAATAATGATGTGGGTGGCCTCTGTTATAGGTATATGTAAGAAAAACGGAGGTTAAACCCCATTCTTTCTATTTCAAACGTTTGTACTATGATAAAGAATAGAAGCATATTCGAGGTTAAATATCAAGTTTAAAGTCATATTCCTGTAGTAAAAGTAAAAGGGGAGTATTGAATTGAAAAATAATATTCCAATGATTATATTAAATCCAAAATCAACAAAGGAAAATCAAAATTTCGTTAAATCCGTCACTGTACGTGTCAATATTTGTTATATATATCGGTTCTTTTTTTTTTTATTAAATGAGAAAATAAATATAAATTGAAAATTGATATGGAATGAACGAATGAAGATTTTCTCTCGTAACAAAACAAATAAAATAATAACTTCTAATACATATATTTTTCTTTCTTTGGAAATGATTTTTCTTCTATGATGTAGGAGGAAGATATTTTTCTTCGTTTCTTCTGAATGAAATTCTTTGAACTATATCACATTACTATTTTTTCTAAATTAAAGTTGTTTTTTTAAATGCTGTTTTATAAGAATTTTTCTATTTTATTGCTTATTAAGTAAATTATATATAATAAGAGATACATGGAAATTTCTTCTATGAAAATTTTACCGTGGATTTTATTAGATGCGTAGGTATTCAAGTAGCTTAGACAATAATTGACGAATATTTTTATTTATTATTTTTCTATGTTCTAGAGGAAATCCGTGAAAATAGTTAGAGTTCATATGATTTTGTTTTTACCATAAAATATTTATGCGAGGAAAACACAATTGAAAAAAGACAATTACGATAAGGCAAGGCAATAAGAAATATCCAAATTATATACATGGTAGCATATAAAATCTATGAGAAAAGCAAATGAAATCATTAAGAAAAAGTAAAAAATAATTCTAATAATAAATAAGTTCATCAATAATAACTTGTTGAATGAAAAAACATCAATAATTCATTTTGAATTAAAAAAAAATTATTAACTTTTTTTATATTTCTTTTTTTTAAATTTGGATTTATAGTTTGCAAAAAATTGTATTAACAAGTGAAATTTACAAAATTTAAAAACCCCCGTTAAATTTTCGAATACGGAACCCTAAACTAGCATGTGAATATCTAAGAACACTCTCCATTGAATTACCTTTCAAACAACACCAAAAAAATCAAAATCGGTTCATCCGTCTAGGCGCTACGATGCCACAGGCAGACACACACACATAGCGGTCAAACTTATAACACCCCTTTTTTTTAGTTCGGAGGTTAACAAAGAGGTTCATACATTTTTGCCTTACCTAACTTTCACCCTGCCCTGGCTGTAATGTAAGTTCTATAGGATTGAGCTCTCAATTTTTTGCTATAAGTAGAAAATTTGTTGCATGCAGACTAGTAGACAAAGAGCAAAAAAAGCTTATACATTAAATTATATGCTTTTAAAAAAATTTCGAATACTTTAGACACTTAAAAAAAAACAGACTTATAATTGAGAAAATCATGAATTTCTTTAGTTAAAAATTAAATCAATACAATTTTTATTTAATTACTCTTTTGAAATAATAATAATTGATTTTCGTATAAAATAGGTAATATTTTTATATTGATTGGTAATAATTTTTTTACACGTTTAATTATGAAAGAATTTATTTTATTGCAATTTAAAGAATTTTAATTGCATGCGTATTATAATAATTATAAACAATTGAAATTTAACTACCTAAACCTATACACTCACATAAAAAATATGTTAACTACCTAAAGCTATTCGCACCGTGCGTGAGTTTTTTTGGAGGCGTTTCCATGGTAACGATACACTACTTTAATTATATAATTGTATGGATGCATATATAATTATATGGATTGCATTTATGACTTACATTGAAAATTTAATATTATAGTCTCACAAATTTAAATAAATAATTATGATAATTTACATTTTTTTTAAATTTATGCTGCACTTTCAACAGCCAGGGTCATTTGTACAGCAATTTACATTTGAATAATAATATTTGTTCAATTTGATTTCTTATTTTTACAATTTTTAATGCATTAAGTTTAATTAATTAGTTTGTTCAATAATTTTGAAATTTTCTATAATATTAACATGTAAAGAATTGCAAATTAGTCATAACAGCCTCCTTTAACGCCGAAATTTTTCACTGGAAGCGCTGGCATCGATTTTATTGTCTCTACCATGACTACGCACACAACGAATACACTCACACACAAAATATGAATATTGTTATTTAAAAAGTAATAATTTGTTTCAAATATTCAATACCTCGGTAATAGCAATTATAATTTAATTGAAGTATTGTTGTTGGTAGATGTAAATATATTATAAAAAGTTTATTTAGTAAACTTCCGCATTTTGTTGTAGGTTCTTTGACTTTGAACATTAAAATATCTAAATTTATTACTGCACTAGAATGCGTTTGTTAGTCATACCATTAATATCAAGGATGGCCATTATTTGAATATATAGAAATTCTTTTATTATTTTATTCCAATAAGGTATAGATGATGATCAAATTGGTTTAATACATATTTAATTTGAAATAACGGAATGGGTTAAAATTTAACTTCTTTTCAATTTTAGACACTTGATAATAATGGCATTTTTAACCCCTGAACCAAAAAAAGGGGTGTTATAAGTTTGACTACTATGTGTGTTTGTGTATCTGTCTGTAGCGCCTAAACGGATGAACTGATTTGAATGTTTCTATATCGTTTGAATGAGGGGTATTTGATCCTCAAAATCGGTTCAGTTTGGATAAAGCTCTAAAGAAAAAGGTAATATAATGGAAATTGTTCTTAGATACGTTTCAAGCACGAATTTAAAGTTCCGTACCCGAAACAATTTCTCCAAGGTATTATAAATTTTGTTTTTACTTTACTATCAAAAATTGCAGGCTAGAGGTTTAGAAAAAATCATATTTGGGATACATAAAGAGTTGACATCCTTTGTAAACTGCCATGTATGTGAATTTGCTGTGGATTTTATAAGGTTGAACCCATGATTCGAACAGCTTACTTTTTCAATGAACTTGGACAGCCTTAATGTACGTATTACCATTGTTATAATGCTTTTTGAAAATAGTACCTACTCACATTCAAATCATAAACAATATTAATTACATATTTTGATAAATAAAATCAATTAACAGACTTTATGGTTTCATAAAAAAAAATCTATAAAAAACAACAAAAAAGTTATTTCACCAAAAATTAAAATTCGAGGAAAAAATATGATGTTTTCATAATTAAACAAAGTTGATAAATTGTTTGTTTCTGTGATTCGTTGAAAAATCATTCATTTTAAATTGGTTTATTGTTTTTCATTATTTTTCAAAAAAGTTTTTTATTCACGCTTTTTGAGTATAGGGGATATCAGTTAATTAATATGATCAATAAAAAATTAATAATATTCAAATAACATGCAAATTTTGTAATTAAAAATTTAGAAATATAATTTAACAGTGAAGTTTTGAAGTCATCATATTCTTTTCAACCAAAAACGTCTCTCACTTTTATAATTTTTTTCAATGGTATACTAGAGCCAGGTAGAAAATAATTTACTAACTTTCTAACACTTGGATCTTGGAGAATTGAACCTCCAATGAACTTTCAAATTAAAGTTCATACACAAAAAAAAGTTGGTACTAGTTCAAAGAAAATGTATTCTTAACATGGTAGCATGTAAATATTTTCTTAGTCCAGTCAAATACGTATCTTCTTGACACCTAAACAGCAGCCTTTCTTATGGAATATTGTGGATGAAGAACCTCCGATTTAATTTTGAATAATATAAAAATTATAAAAATATGTTTACAAATATTTGCTATGTTTTGTAAAAGATAAAATAAACAACATAACTATTTTTAAAATAGAAAAAAAAACTTTTTAGTGTAGTAAATTTATATGCGATAGAGACAAATCTCAAAGGATTCAAACAAAATTATTTACAAAACTGTTACTAAATCTTGTTTTATTTTTTAGTGTTTTCGGTATACAAGATATAAAAATATAAATAAATACACAAAACATGTACCTATAACCAGTCAGTTCTATAAAGGATTGGAACCAGACGTAGTATTTGACAGTGCTTTCGGAACAGCTTGAATGAAACAGATTCAACACAAAAAGAGTGTCTGTCGTACAAAACTTTGAGAAGTGCAATTTTTAAACT
The DNA here is from genome assembly GCF_905475395.1 of Chrysoperla carnea. Taxonomy (NCBI): domain Eukaryota; kingdom Metazoa; phylum Arthropoda; class Insecta; order Neuroptera; family Chrysopidae; genus Chrysoperla; species Chrysoperla carnea. Next base: position 35,935,821 of record NC_058340.1, on the reverse strand, counting down.
GCCATGGTCATCCCAGCTTTACTGGTATCAGGAAAAATGATTTTGTATTTATATTCAATTATCTACTTCTAGGACTATTCATCAATTTTATGCTTTCCACGAAATCAAAAATTACAGGCCACTTTAGATAGATATTACCGGTATGATGTTCGTCAAATACCACGACTTGTACTAGACCCAATACATATATTTGGTAGAAATATACAAAAAAACTTTTTTAATCTTTTCGATAAAAGTGACCAGCGGTACAAAAGTAGCTACAACCTACACGATTGGCAAACCTCTACAATATATTTTATATTATATGGAATGTTTTTTATTTTTCGTAAAAAACAAACAAAAATATAACAACAAAGTTTTCTACTTTTCTCGTTTTTTATGTTACTCATTCCATAATTTTTTTTGTTTTACTTGTTATATTTTTATGGATAGATTTTATCCCGAAAATATTTTTCAAAAAGATTTCCGTGTATAAGTAATTTAGGTATATTATTTGCTTTTAATGCGATGGTTTCATCCCAAAAATCGAAGTAAATAAATAAAAAAATACACTTCTGTGTGTGTTTGTGGTTTTATATGTCTATCTCCAAGATTTTACTCTGAAATAATTCTGCAAATATATCACCACCACCTACGTTATTAATAAAAACTAAAAGCATCGCAACGAAGAGTTTCTGGAAGCGGGGTATGGAATATTTTCCTTTCTGAAGATGCATTCTTTATGAATACAATAATTTCTTATGAATTGCTAAGGTAGGTACTATTTATATAAAAAATTTATAAGTCTGGCTTCCAAAAATCATATTCATAAAGATTTTTCTTTGTTATGACCTTGAAGTAAGAATCAATAATTATTGGGAAAAATTTAGGTATGTATATGAGCTTTATTTATAGTCCCTGAGGAACATTGATAAAATGTATATTAAGTGTGTAATAAAAGAAGAATATACTTCGGTTCAGATGGACGACCTTTATTTAGTTTGTTCAAATAATTGAATTTATAGGATCGGTAAATTTTTGTGTAAAGTATGAATTTTGGATCATCCATCAATTTCTTTAAATGTATTAGCTTATCCACGAGAGAAGCTACATGAAAAAGCAAAAGCTGCTATGATATTGTGATTTCGGTTTTCAACTACATTCTACCTTGATCAGGGTTATCGGTGAGTCTTGAGATATGCCTTATTTCAATTTTAAACACATGGAAGAACGATGTGTACAAAAAAGTTTGAAAAGACGCAACCTCATGCATCTGAGATCAATACAATCCACATAAAATATTCTCTTTTATTACAATCGTTAAATTAAAAAGCAAGGATTGTTTCAGTCATGTAACTCCTAAGTTCCTCATCCAACCAGGTACTATGAATCAGTTACTCATAAAATATAAACGAATTTTATACGGCAAGGCTTATTTTATTTTGATTCGTTTTTGAATTGAATATTTCGAACTGTAAACTCTTTCGAATAAAATGTTTGCGGTGAAAAAGTTAATGTTTTGAGAGATACTAAATGAAGGTAAAATCTATCAAAGTTCCGATAAACCATTGCAAGTGTTCTGAAAACTGGATGTAAGACTGAGTTACTGCACATCCGACTCAGCCAATCGAATGGCTTATTCTTGAAAGTCAAGTATTACTCATTGGGAAACAGAGTATGTGAGAAAAGTGGGGCTATAATAAAATTATTTTTTAACCACCAAACTAAAAAAAGGGGTGTTATAAGTTTGACGACTATGTGTGTGTGTGTGTGCCTGTGTGTGTGTCTGTCTGTGGCATCGTAGCACCTAAACGGATGAACCAATTTTAATTTTTTTGGTTCATTTGAAAGGTAATTTAACGGAAAGTGTTCTCATCTATGTTTCAAGCTTAGGGTTCCGTACTCAAAAAACTAAAAAATTGGCGATGATCTTCAAAATCGATTTAGTTTGGAAAATAAATGACGTATAATTTTAACATATAAATAATTACTATGGAAATGAATGGTCAAATAAACCTGGCTCAATTCATTTTGAAAAGTGAAATGGTAAAATAATTGGGTAATACAAAACAACAATTCAACAGAACAAACTCAACTCAATTATTTCAAATTCAATTAAAATATTTCCAAAATTTGTCCAAAACATGATAGCTCTCGAAGTATTCTTTTCATTTCATCTGATGTCCTTGAGCATCACTTTCATATTGATTTAAGAAAGAGTGTTATAAGTTTAAAGTGTTTATCGGTGTGTCTGTGTGTTTCTCAGTGGCATCGTAGCTCCTAAACGGTCGAACCGATTTGATTGAGAACATTTTATAGCTATGTTTCCAAAAATCAGTTTACAAGGGATAAATCGCATTTTTCGGGGGTTTTTTTAAATTTTGTAAATTTCACTTGTCATTAATGATGTTTTATTTTTGGAGAAGCTAATAGACTAAAGACGAATTTATTTACTAGGAAAATTGATGGTAATAGATTATTTCTAGACCACTGTAAGTGTCGTTTTAACATATACATCTGACATAAATTCAGTATGTTAAGTCCTCCATTATTTATCATTTATAATAATAATGATATTAATTCTACATAGTCTCTCTGATAATATTTTAAAATGAGTGATTTATGTAGTTACTTAAATTAGTTATGTGGTCGAATAATATTAATAATAATAACACTATAATCATATAACGCCTGTAACAAACACTAACCGATACCTAAACTAGGTACCGTCGATAACTACCTCTACGTCGCTATAGTACTAGTGAATTCATGTAGATATGAAACAGAAATCATTGAACCAACAATAACTACTAATATCTCTGACTAAACTGTAATGTTATATAACCTCTAAAAGCTATCATAACAATTTGGTGTGTAGATGTCGATACATTTATCATAATTATATCAAATAATATATAGAAATTTTAAGAGGGTGGATGTCAATGTTGGGTGGCACACTACATTTAAAATTAATAGATTAAAAATATGCTTTAGTGACGATAATTCTCATAACCTCAAAAATACCAAAACTTTTGAGTAATAATTCAATCCATGATCTTTAACTTCAATTTTCAAAAATATAATCAATTTTCAATTCACATTTTAATGCTGAAATATGGAGAAGAAATAACAACGACTAATTGATGTCGTTAAAGCCACTTTTTGAGGGCAATTGGAAACCTTTATCGTTTGCATCAAGGAAAATGACTGATACTGAACAGATTTTTGATAAATGTTCTCAAGAATTATTACCGATGGTCTTTGGAATAAAGAAATTCTGTAGTTTCGTATCGAATCGAAATTTTTATATTCAGACGACTTTAAAATCTCTATCCAGTGCTATTAATTCTAAAAATAAGGATTTATGAAATCGCAATTTTCATTATTTGAATTTCATAGACGAATATACAATCGATATTAGTTGTATCGAAGATAGTGAAAACTTTTCACATAATTTTACACAAAAATAATACCATTTCATTATCATCAAAAGATGATTCAAATTTGATCGATCAATTTAATTTAAATGATGAACTGAATCCCTTCCTTAAACTTGTTAAACATCCATAAAGACCTTTTTACGTAGCACCCATATTTTCGTCTAGGTTTGGTGAGTTGATTCATCACACTCCACATTATGGCTTCTTTCTTTGGATCATTTAAACTACTTTCAATATACGTCGCCCGTTATGATTTCGATTTGTTCTTCAACATCACCAAGCCATCTTCATCAAAACTACGAAATCAATGCAGTACAACAGTGAAAAATTAGCAAACTCTTTAGTATTTCTTCACTATAATTAGAAAGTGCTTAAAATAGGTTTTAAAAATTTTTTATAATTCAATATAACCATAGTTTTACTCGACTGAGCAACGCAAAGCAGTAGTAATATGTTTATCAGTGGGCTGATTTTGTTAACAAACCAATTTCTAACATTTTTTATTGTCGGGACTTGTACTTTTCATACAGAGGACTCAAAAATCATTTCCTAGACCGCATTCCGTCCTGTAATTTACCATGGTTCAATGATAAGTTTTCCACAATTATATGTATCAACATAACATTCAACAATCTTCTTGGTCACTCGAATGTCATTAGTAATACTAACTAACCAACTAGTTAACTAACTCCTAGACCTATACCACATTTCACTTCATACTAAAACTAAAATAGATATTAAACTGGTTGTGGAAATTAAACTGATACTGCATTTATTATTAACATATTAAAATACTTACACACCAATAGGAATGTTTTATATGTAGCCAATTGTAATAATATTATCATGGGACAAAAACGAGTTGAACTCGAAGACCCTCTGTTTTGCGATCGAACTATTATGCAACTTTCATTTGGATTAAATTAAGAGATAGGGTAGTATTCTATTTTCGTTCTCAAGATATTATTTTTGAAAGCTATTTCAAGCTAAATTTTTATTTGAATTGAAATGAATGCATTTTTAACAACCTTTTATAGACCTTTTCATCGATTTGCTTTTGTTTCGGACAGTTGTCAAAAAACTATTAAACCTAAGAAAGTAAAGTATATTTTATCTTTTTCAAGTAGCGCTTTTTGACAAGGAGGTAAGATATAAGATATGTCTTTACATGATTGAAAACAGTCCGAAACAAAAAAGAATCACTTTGTAAATGAAAAGCCTTATTAACTTGGTATGCGTTTATGTAACAGAATCTTTGAACATGATTTACACCCACTTCAAAACGTTGGTTTGGATTTAAATTTAACAACTTATTCCGATTATCCTAAAAAGGATTTTTAGGATTAACGATTAACTAAATAACATTTCATGGTGGAAGCGCAGATAACACTCTATATAACATTCCATGTTGCATCAACTATAACAATAAACATCACTATCAAATTCCAGTCTCTATCGATAACTGTAGCTAATGTCTTCATTAACGGGTTAGTAAAACCAACTACTACTGTACAATAGCACAATAAAATTTTTCAAACCAATTTTTATCACCGGTTTGTTACAACTGAGAAATTTTTAAGCAAATTATAACAGACACCAACTAGTTTTCATCCTCAGGCTGTGTGGTTAGATTCTCACCTATGAAAAGCATACCATTGAAAGACTAGAAAAAAACCACGAATCTCTTGCCTCTTAGTAGTTAATCGATTTGTAGTGTTACTTTTCCGAACGGGATTTTAAGGTTTGGTAGAGCAACGCTCAAGTGAAAAATGTCAATTATTGTCAATCTTGATTGACTGTGAGTGGTAGCCTTAATATATTAATGCCTTCAAGATGACCATTTAAATTTTTTACATTTAAATGGTCATATAGGGAAAGAACATTTCACATGGGACAATCAATCAAAAATAAAATACAAACAAATTGCTGTAACTATAGCAATTATTATTTTGCAAATAGTAGCACAATTCGAAAAAAAACTGTATTGTATGTATCTAACTAACTATAGTATATAGGCATGTAAATTATTGATTTTACATAAATTTAATATTATATATGTGCATTATAACCTTTAGTTATATAGTTTTGTCCGCAATACTGACTGTAGAGTGTAATGATGTTGTAAAAGCTTCAATTATTATTTTAGGTATTAAAATGAGTAGCTTGAATGTATAAATCAGTTTTGAATTTGTGGTATCATGTTGTTTTTAGTTAAGAAAACTATCACAGAGACATGTATTTATCTTTGAAACTATTGAAACATTGTATAAAGGAAACTTAAGGACGTTCATGTGCCATACTCAAGTATGTAACTTCTGAAAGTTTAAAAGGACCCCGCAATATTAGATAGCAAATTGGTTTCTGTGAAGCTTTTATAACCTACTTTATGATGTTCTTTGGGTCATTTTGATCAAAAGCTATCACGGCCGATCAAAGCCACGAATACATTATTGTTTTAGTATATAACTAGGACAATGACTTACTGTGAAACTTGTTCACCCCCAAAATGTTCTTGAAATCATTCTGATTAAAATCTCCTACGGCCACAAAACTTGTTAACGAGTAGTTTTCGAGCCACGAGTCATCAAAGCTACACAACTATTATAGTTCTATAGCCCGGACCTCAGAACCTACTCGTTTAAAAATTTTGTGACCGGAGAGATTTTTATCAGACGGTTTGAAGAACATTTTGAGAACGGTTTGAAAAAGTTTCACAGATAGCTATTTTCCTAGTCATATAGATACTCTAAATGTAATATATGCGTAGCTTTGAAGGCCCGTAGCTCAAAAATTACTCGTTAAAAAGTTTTGTGGCCGTGAGAGCTTTAAATTAGAATGATCCGAAGAACATTTAAGGGTGGGTAAGAAAAAATTTCACAGAAAGCCTTTTTCCTATCTAATATTGTAGGGTCCTTTTATTAACTTGTTTCAACAAGTTATAGTTTCATGAAACGATAGTTCTAATGCCTATCTTGGCAACACAGTCGTTTAATTTTATTGAAGTCAATAATAAAATTCTTTCTCTTGATTTGTAAATCTTGTAAGATACTTGGTTACCTGTAGGAAAAAATAAAATAATTTTTGGTTCCTCTTTCGATAAATCTTGGTATGAGAAACATTAAAATTGGGCACATTCCAGGTTTGGTGCATACTGTTGAAAACCGCTAACTCTTCTTTGACTGCTTTTTCATACGAAAATCGTATTCAAAAAGAAAAATTTTTGATAATGTGTCTCTAATCGTTGGATGGTTGAGATTTTTGTATTTTTTAAGTCAAATTTACGTATGCAAATCGATTTATTCAACTCAGAAATAACTTCTTTAGAAAAATTGAAAAAGTCACTGTTTTTTTTCGTAATTTCAATAATTCTGGATATAGTTAGTAATTTTGACAAACAAATCCTATTCCAACGTGATTTCAAACGATAGTCGTATTCTTCAAATAACCTTTCTTGAATACAATGAATATCATCCCCAAATGATAGCGATTTTTGTTTGATATTTGGGTGAATATTAAAGTTATTTTGAAATAACAAATTTGTTATATTTTTCTGATAATTTTCTTCTACTTATATTAGGCATAATCAAAATTAATTTAAAAAAAAATTTGATCGTTCAGATTTGGATAAAACCATGGAGAGTAAGTATATGAGGTTCATATTTTAGATTCATAAGGTTTCAAAACATTTTCTTAAATACATTATATAAAGGGCCTAGGCACAGTTCCATTCATAGGATGCTAATAAATTCTCGAAAAAAACAAAATTCTTTTAAAACAGTGCTCTATTCAAGTAAACAAAATTCATCTACTTATGCACCCCCTTGTATATGAGAATAAATATATCAAAAACTATAACATTTATATTAATAAATGCAAGTTTCACAACAATTGAGCTCACACTAAAACAGCATAGTAAAGTAACTAACACTACATTATACAAAATATATAAAATAATTCAATGTAAATAAAATATTGAAAAACACACTTGTAGAGCAGAAACAACACAAGCAGCAACTATATTGTGCATAATAGAAGTAGTAAAAAAAGAATAAAAATACTGCAGTTTATATTTACGAGAACAAATATTTCATGTTGTTAAAAATTTATAAATGCTTATATTTTATTTTGTTACAAGGAGAAAATAAGTGATCCAAAAATATATAGTTGTATAGAGCAGCTCTAGCTAGAGAGTATTGCTTTATAAAAGCTTGTAGTTATAGTTTATATTTATTGTATGGAATGCTAGTATAAGTAAATACTTTGTACAGAGAAACGTAAAATGTCAAGAAATCGGAAGGATACAAAAGAAGACGCAGATGGAAAGAAACTTATAGCCAACGACCTAAAACTCAACCAAATGAAGTTCAGTTTTAGATTTAGCATTACAAAAATTTTAGCCTTGTGGAAAGAATTGTATTCGTATAAATTGACTTTAAAATACAAATATTCCATGTCATATTCACGAAAATTTTTTTAAGCAATTGATAATGAACTATGTCAAAACTTGGCTATATAAGACGAAAAGTATGAATACAATTTTTTTCGATATCTGGACTAATTTTCAAAATATCGAAAATTGAAAATTTTGTTTAATTATTTAGCTTTCGATATTTCAAAACCAAGGTAGATATCGAAAAAGTTATATTTATTTTTCGTCTGAAAATAAGATACAACCACAAGTCTAAACTTGTATTGGTGCTCGTACTACCTTAAATTATTGGAAAACCAAAAATATACTGTACATTTTTCTACTTCAAATTAAAGATGTCTGTAAAAATTTAAAATTGAAAATGCCAAACAATTCATGGCCGTCTTTTCTTATATACATAGTTCTCATCTTTTCTGATATACTCAATGATTTATGACTATTTTTCTCTTTAAAGAATTGAAAACTGTGCAAATATTTTAGCTGTGTAAAACAACCCTTTCAGGTGTTATGGAAAAGGCATAAGTGAGATCAGGAGAGGTTGAGGCTATAAAGCTGTGGTATTTACTTTTAAGCCCATTGAAGCGGGTGGTTATCAAGGTAGTACAATATAATTAACTTAGTAACTATGAAAACTATATTGCAAAGGCGATTAAAATTTAAAAAATCCTTACAAATCATTTTTTCTGTTTTAGAGAAATTTGTACTTGTTGGCATATCATAAAGCATTTTCAAATTCAATATCATTCTTCCATCAATATCTAACGAACTTTCATTACTATTTAAGATTGTTTTTTTAGGAAATTTTTTCGTTATAAAACATTATATTCGAATATTATGTTTCTTCCATAATATTCGAATATGCTTGTACTGTTTGTTATTCGTAAACAATAGTTTTTTCAGTTTTTTATTATTGATAAAATAACGTTAATACTGGACATGATATCAAGTCGAGTTATTGTTTAAAGAATACCTATTTTTGTAATTTAACTACAGACGCTCAAGTACACGAGGTACATTTCGAGTCTTCAAGTGGTGGATCAAAATGGGAAACTACTTGTCATACTAATAAGATTACAACGACCTTGTTACTACATGAAATCTTTTCTCATACCTACTAAAATTTTTATTTTCTAAAAAATAATATTATAGGAAGCTAGCGATGGAATTTTTATTCAACCTATCAGATTTGAAATGAGACATATACGTCATTGAGCCTTAGGCGGAGGAAACTTCATCATGCAGAGGAAAGAGAAGACATAAATCACCCGTAAAAGGATCGAACGTTAGAGATTAAATCAATACATCTGCATCCAAGATGATAAAGATTCTAGTATAAAAATATTAGATGATAAAGATTCTAGTAAAGTTTTTTTTTCTACAACTTTGCTTATGATTTAACTACCTAGACTGTAAATCAGATTTATCCAATATTTTATGTTCAACAAAAATTCATTCCAAATATTAAGAATAAACTTTTAATAATAAAAATACAACAAGTTTATTAAACAAAGAGAGACAATGTATATTATTTACAATGCATATAATATAACATATTATAAAATATGCATATAATCTTGTCGTCTTTTGTTATGGTCGATCTTTATGTTTTCATAAATATCTTGTTTGCTGTTTGTTTGTTTTTTATTTGTTTAAATATTTATTATGTAATAAGTAAATAAAATTGTTCTTATAACTACAATTTGAAAATATAATGCACAAAATATTTCTTACATTTATTATTTATTTAATTTTTTTTTCATCAACATCGTGTTTCTATTTGAAAGTAAACAGACAGCTTTATGAAACTTTGTGATTATTTCATGAGACTGTAAAATATTTATATAATATTTATGATGTATTTATTATAATTTACACTTACAGTGAATATGAAAAGAAGAGTACGTTTAGAGCAAGCAGTTTTCATCAACCAGGTGGTCTAACGTTATCTATTTTGTTTGTTATCATTGGTTACACTAGTTATGCCTGATTCTTCGCAATTTTAAATTTGTACTCGAAGAACATACCAGTGTGTCGCATTTTAGAAGAAGACACCTCCACATTTTCTTTATTTAAAGGAATGTCGATTTTAAATATAGCATATAAGGTGAGCCATATTAATTACGATACTTAGCCGATATCATAACTTTCAGCCTACTAAAAATTGACAAATAAGGTCGATTTTTAATATTTTTCCAAGCGTCAGAGATGATTAGAAATATGCAAAAATTATAAGAAAAAGTTGCTTAGAATACTTTTGTATATCCATATACAAGTTTATTGAAATATTTGAATACATATCACTATTAAATTATCACTTTGTCCAATTTTTACATTTCATAGCGCACTAGTTATAAAACTTTATTTTTTAATTTTATAACTAGTGTGTAAAATTTCAAATCGATATATCTATAAATAGCGAAATATGAGGATGTCTTCATCTTAAAAGCGACACACTGAATATTAATTGTTGATTGATTTTCTGTTTTAATCAAAGCAAAATTTCAGGAAAAAAGGGCAATTTCGGGCACTTTTCAGAACTTTCAAATCGTTTCTTTTGAAAAATACACCGCTCGCTTTTTATAAAAGTTAATCTTTTGTCAAATTGTTAATTAAATTCGGGTAATTAAATAGGGAATATACATATGTATATATTTTTATATTTTTAATTCATTGTTTACACCGTTATAACATAGAAAAAAATATAAATACTGTTTGAAAATGCGTTAATTAAGAGTAAAAAAAATAGTTAAAATACAGAATAATTTTGAGATGTTTAAACGTAGTCTTTCGGCGCTCTTTGTTGCTGACGTATTAATATGTGACCTGTCAATTGGTGACAGTTCAATGTATAATTTACACTTTAAAAAAATGAATTTACAACACAGAATTTTCACTCGTTATTATTACGTTTTCTAATAAAAAATCGTAGAATAACTCAATGTAATATCATACAAAATTTAAGTAATTAAAAACATACAGTATGTCAACGAATTTGACAAGCCAATACTATGACGTTATGTCTGTTTTAAAAATTGAATTTCCGTTTTAGGAATTTTGAATTTCTCTCATTGAATTTGCACTTTTAAGTAATTAAGGTAGTTCCTCCGCGACCGTCCAGTCAAAAAGTTTTGAACTAATACTATCATTCAGTGCATTAACTGTGCTATGACTATTATACATATACCATATATTATTTTCACAAGACTGTAGTTCCTCACTACTGTTTCTAGTATACATATAAATACACACACTATGACATATGCCTTTAACATTAGTCTTCATATCTTTTCCACAAAAATCATCGCTAAAACGAGTTATTTATTTAAGTTTTTTATCGAAACTATATGGTAAATAATTTTTATTTTTATTTATATATTTTCTAAATATAGTATTCTACATTATATTAGTTTTTCATAGAGATGGTGGACGTCATTCATTGGTAAATAAATATAATATTTGTAAATTTGTGTATTTTTATACACTTCTCCCATGTACACGTACAAATTGCGTCACTTTTAATTGCTAATATCTCATGTATGGCATGGTAAATCATCTTCTAATTTTAACAGCAAGTGTATTATGAATTAAATATTTTATATTCTGAGTTTTGAGAAATTCTTGGAATATCACTTTCGTGTAGGTACTACCTTAAAAAGATATTAATTACTAAAATAATGGTTTAGTTGAAATGTCCAGCCAAAAAAGTTTCTAAAAAAAAAAATTTTAGAACCAAATTTAAATTTCATGAATATTCCCTATCGTTTAAATACATAAGTAATTTTCATTGTTCCATCCGGTAGCTATTAATACAAAGTAAACATATTTTACACACATAAACGACTAAGTATGTACATGCACATACTATAATATATATTGGATGTGTTGTGTACTTCCGGAAATGTGGTTTCCTTGTATTCCAACCGCTATCATGTGTTGTAGTTGTAACTAAGAGCCGCTTTCCGCTTAGTAAAGTTTTTGAGTTCCGATTTGGTTTCAATTACTTATATACATACATATATGTATAAGCATTGGGTAGTTATGTAAATAATTACCTATATGTGCATTTTACACTGGAGTTCATAAAATTAGAACCTAGTTTCTTTGTGTATTTTGAGGCCAAGAGCATTTTGTTTTGAGACCAAGTATTTTCAATCAGTATAAAAAATTTGACTCGACCCGTTACACATGGAAACAACTCCTGCATATAATTTAATTGAGGCCACAACCATTCATCCAGTAAATTTAGAATGATCCCACCAGCTTATTTGCTGATTCCAAAATATACCCACGATTAAATAATTAAAAAAAAAAAAAAAAAAACAATAATGCAAATGCTTCACCATTGTCGACACTTTTCTCTTGAAACCAGATGTATAAATATTTCAAATTAGTTATCGCACGAAAAGAGTTCAATATTAAACAAGCAAATTTCTCTACAGATAAAAGAATATCTAAAAAAAATTGCTGGATCGGTTATTTTTCCTGATAAGTTTATATCTAGTAGCCTTAAATAATTAAAGCAAAGGTTTTATATGAGGTTGGATCGTTTTGGGTGGTTGACAATAGGATAACATAAAGGATAACAAGTTGGATAAAAATCATAAAATTTAAATTGATTAAATTCTTTGGATTTTCGAAAGCATGTATTACTTTTGTCATCACATTCCTGTAAATATCCTCTTTCACAGTAAAAAAAAGTACATATTGCAAGTAAATATGTTATACTATTTCTCCGACACTTTTTTTTTTTGTTAATTATCTTGAAATATTAGTAGTATTCTTAATGAGGTCGTGGGTTTGTGATTATGGTACGACCTCCTAATGTGGAAGGTTGAAAAATACATAAATAACGGCGAAAATAGCGTTGTTCCTACCGAGGGTTCACGACACCTTTCACTCTTTTCTTGGTTCAATATTCACTTACTATACTTTAATTTTCAAGCAATCAAATATCTACTTATTTTCTCAATTTAGTTATTAAAATCGTCGACCTTAGAAATATTTATTTATTATAGAAACATTAGCAATAACTGAACACGCTTACTTTAATTTGATTACTTTTTATACTATGCAGATACGTAATATGCAAGGTATTCTAAGTTAGTCTCAAGTTTGTAAAGCTTAAAAATATTAATGCTATGACCAAAATTTTGGTATAGGTGTTTATAAAATCAGCTAATTAGTCCATTTTCGGTTGTCTGTCCGTCTGTCCGTCTGTCTGTCAACTAGATAACTCAAAAACGAAAAAAGATATAAAGCTGAAATTTTTACAGCGTATTCGGGACGTAAAGTAAGTGAGGTAAATGATCAACATTCAACATAGGTCAATTGGATCTTATTACATGGAGAATATCAGTTATGTAGGTGTGACATGTATGTATGTGTAATGTGATAGAGTAATCAACACTGTCTATGCATGGTATTTCAACAATTAACTCAGTCAATTATTTGTTTTCACTTATTTGTACTCTGTTCCCTATTTCGTATGTTATTAAGAGCACCAATTTATGTTTGTATTTTGTATAATATTAATACAGAACTTAAGATATTTTAGAAATACTTTTTGCATTGGTTATATTTTTTTGATTCAAACTGTACTTTGATACATGTGCAATTTTTTTGAAAATTGCATTTGTTATTGATTTATTGATATAATATTGTGGTGTTAAATTACATAGTAAATATCAGTTTTTATTAAGTAAAAAAGGAAAGTAATTACCAATATATTATTATATTTATTATAATAAATATACCATTATAAAATTATGTTTAATATATTGGAATTTTAATAAATTGATTAGTAGTTTGTCATAATAAAATATCTGTCAATTTTTATTATTTTCCTGCTAATTAACAATATATTGTCTTTCCTTATCTATATGCATGCGTTACTTTCATTTAATTCTATTAGCAAAAATTGTCCATTCAATCAATAAAAATTGTGAAATTAGTCTTACAATTTACTTTCAGAAAATATAAAAGATGGTGGAATTATATTAACACTAGAGTGATACCCACCCGCTTCGCTGGTTTTATACGTTAACATTGATAAAGGTTGGTCTCGCTTATCCTCTTTTTATAACACTCGAAATAATGGCAAGGATTGTATTACACAGGTAAAATACATGTATGTTTTTCTATTTTTTTAAATGTATAATCGTCGTATTATTCATTGAGTATATCAGAAAATATGGCCGTGAAATATTTTATATTGACTATTTTTACAGAAATCTGTTTATGGTAATGTCAAATGACTACTTTTATAGTAATCTGTAATTTATGATAATGTCAAATTAAATTAATTTTAATTTTTTTTTTTAATTAATATATCTTTATAAATTATATATCTTGTGTTATTCTGAAGTATGAGCTATATTGATGTACAGTGTTATTAAAAATAATTTGCTAGTTTTAGCGTGAAAGCGTAACAAACAAACAAACAAACATGCTTACTTTCGCATTTATAATATATAAAGATAGAGATAGAGATTAAATAGAAAAACTTATTTCCGTATCAAAAAATAGGATCCAAATAATAAATTCCTTCCAAGATTTTCAAAGTTATTCTTCTACCTATAAACTTTCTTATAAAAGTAAAATTGTTCTTAAATTTTTGTACAAACATTTTTATTTTTACTGTTTACGGCAGGCCTCTTTTTCATTAATTCAACAAAGGGAAAATAATTGAAAAACCGTAAAACGTAAATCGTTTAAGTTTGAAAACAATCTTATACTTTTCAGGCATTGTATTTAAACTATTGTTTTCTATTGTAAGCTTCTTTTTTTTGTTAAACACTGAATAGGCTCGAATATTTTCCATTATATTATTTGTCTAGAGACAGTTGTAAGTATTATGAGAAAGAACTTCTGACGTAAAGCATTTTAATTTTGAAAACGCTGTGAAAGTATATGCTATTATGTAACATAAATTCAAATATTTTACATTTCCAGGAGCCCGTTCCTTACGTTAATAAAAAAAAAATTATTTTTGGATTATATGGCGTGTAATACGCTTAGGCCGACACCTCATCGAAGTCGATATCATTTTTTTTTTCGCACGATATCGATCAGCAAAAAAATAACCACGAATATACGTAGGACATACACACACACATAGTTCTTCTCCAAATTTGATGTTAATGCCTTGTGCTGACCATGAAACGTAACGGTATGTAGAAATTTTCGATTTCGAATATCGAACCCATTACAATTACTTCCTATACTGGGAAGTTAAAATCTGAATTGAAAGTTATCCTTCTGTTCAGAAGCTAAAATGCCAAGTAAAGACGTTTATAACTAAACAGGTGAACTTGAAACTTCTGAAATGTCTATTTGTTGTTATGAGTTACATAAAAAATGGTGTTATCTATATAATTACATTTGATTAACCAAGAATTTGTGTTTATTCATATCTTTATAATTAAATCTCAAAATAAAAATATCAATATAAAATTCCACTAAAATGTATCCAAGCATCCGGTGTAAAAATGACAAATAACAAGTCACAAAATCTATAACGCATATTATTATTATATTCATATTTCCGTTTCAAACACAAAAATATAATGAAAAAAAAAATCAAAAGAATATATTATTATTTACTTAAAAACACTTCAAGTGTGTGAATTGAAATGGTTCGATGATGGAACTAATTTGTTGATTTATCACTTAGTAAATATCTATCTTCTTGGATCTATTGTTTAACATAAACAAATTATTCGTTCACATTATATTTAATCTTCTACAAATCGTTTTGTAAGTATCAAACGTAAATTACATTGTTAAATAAACTAGATATTCCTTATTTTATTTACTGTTTAATTTGTTGAAAAGATTTTTGGATGATTATTTCTTCACCATAGATTTTACATTAACGATTATTTGAAGAATTAAAGATTATTACGTTCAGTTTAACTATTAAGGGTAAAGTATCGTATCTTGATAAATAAAGTACCTCGGTTCACCCGAGGTATTCGGGTCATCACCATTCAGTTCCTTATAAGACATTGAAATCTACAAGAAAATGACTATTGAACCAAACAAGACGCTAACTATTCGAGAAGCTTGATATGCCCCAAATGACTTTAATCGATATTTAACGCCCCCCCCCCCACAACCTTAAAATTTATCCCGAATCAAACTCTTCTAAAATGTGTAGATAATTATGTATGATGTTCACAAATACACAATCGTCCAATTTTTGAAAATAACACAGTTACAACTAAGATCAACTAGTTTGTCTTTGGTGATGATAATTTTTAACTCCCCAGAGGAAGTCAATATAATGCGTCCGATTTTGAAAATTTCCAGTTTTACATATTTCCGCTGTTTCAAAGGCGCAATATCCGAATTAAACCCTTTTAAATGTAATGTGTACGTATGTGTGTATGTGCATATGTTTGTTCGGATTCTTCAGCCTCGATTATCTCGCGAACCAGTTCTGACAACAACACGTGACTAAGCTTATTCGACGCCTAATCGCGTATTCAAAAACTGAAAGATTTTTCAGCAGAATTAGTCAGGTAGTTTTTTAATGGTAATAAAAAAACTGAAAAAAACTGAATAAACAGAATCTGAAAAGTGGATGAAACACATCATTTATCTATAGAGATAATGATCGTTCCAGCATAAGCTGCAGTATATGTTCGAAGAATAATCTATGAAGGCAAAAAAAATTTAAAAAAAAAAGTTTTTCCCCCCTCTAGGAAGTTTGAACTGAGAAGTCGTGTGGACTACAGGGGTCGCACTCACGCGACTTCAGTACCACATCCAACCTTGTACTGCCAATTAACTTGACGTTTTAAATTGGTACGTGCTTAAAGGTTAAACATATGTACATGTATGTTGTGTCCCAAGGTAGAACAGTCTCCCATTCCCTGTTGTACGTTTATTTAACACCGGATATAAAATTGGATGTATAGGTATTATGCATTAGTGTTTGTATGTTGTATTATAAACTTATATACGTATGTAGTCTATATATATAATACTAAAAACTAATCTTTAAAGACATTGTGTAAGATATTATTCGAATTAAGTTTATTATGTGTAAAGTCAAACATCAAATACTTCGTGATTGTCTTTATTTGACTCAACTTAGAGATTTATTTTATTTTATCTTCAGTTTTAATAATAATTCGATCTTATATTTACACATTTTGTTGTTCATAAAATAAGATATTGTGGTTACACAGCTGCTTTGCGTTGCTCAAAGTCTTCGACAAATGAATCTTTCGATACCAAAAGGACAAAAGTACAACATTGAAAAAAGTATGTGAGTATTTAAGAAATCACTGAACAAACTCTTTATCCTGTTGCAGATTGAATCAATATACAGTTTTCTTAAAATAAATTATACAAAACATTCGCTGGCGTGATATATGTGAACAATAATGATACAACTCGAAATGTAATTCTATGTATGCTTACATGAAATCGGATGAATCATAGAAGACTGTTTAATATTTTGTTCCATTTCGTAATATTACAGTAATTTGTCCATGGAAATAACGATTCCTTGTTTAAATTTAACCTTGCTTTTATTTCATATCCGCAGTATTAGTTCCTTTTCGAATCCACACCAAAAAAAAAAGAGCAGCAAACAAAGACACATTAGGGAATCATAAACAAAAATGAATCATCAACATTTAGTTACTCACAAAAGTAACAAATTCGAGAAACCAGCTTGATGTCTTCAGATTTTAAAAGCCTTCGTATAATGTATAAGCTTCAATGTTTTTTACATCAAAGTACTTTTTACCTGTTCTTTGTTCTTTTCATAGCATTTTACTGTAATGTAGGATCAAAGTTTCAATAAATTTTTATACCAAAGCGTTTTTAGAAGTGTAGGTACTCTTTTTATTTATTGAAATTATGTTCTTTATTGCGCGTTCGTCGGATGGGGGCTAGACAAAAAAGTGTCCGACACCGACTGACAGGCCCTTTTTTATAGTTCATTATCTTGAATATTAATAATATTTTAATGAGGCCGTGGTCTTGTGGTTCCGGTGCTCGCTACGGTTCACGCTACATGTGAAACGTTGTCATTGAAAGGAACATAGTTCCTACCGGGTGTTCCTTGACTCTTCTAGCTCTATTTCACATGTAATATATTATCTAAAGGAGGTCAAGAAGCTTCATTCTAGAGAAAGAGAGATGTTTAAAAGATGTACGTAGATGTTTAAAAGAGGTCAAGAACGTTCTATGGAAAAATTCTCATGAATTTTTTCGACTTTTCCCATTACTAGCTAATTAAAGCTACTGTTTTTATTACGTAAGCAAAGAAATTTATTTCTACTTGTTTAGTGCTTAGTAACAATTATTGTTACAAAGAAACTTTATCTATTTAAAATAAGATAGACATATACACTTATTATAAACTTCTATCCTTTTTTAAAGTATGTATCGTATAAGTATATATATATATATATATATATATATATATAGAATATAAGAATAGAACCTTACTAAAATATAAAATAATTTATAACCGTAGGATAACAATGATGGTTAATGGCTTGTATCAATTTCACCGTATATATATTTTTAGTTAAAAGACAACGATAGAAATTGTACTTTCGTATGTGAGAATGAAAAACAAGTAAAGATAGAAGATTTTCTGTTTATTTGGTAACTAAGTAGATATAACTTCTTTGTCTCTTTGAAAGATGTTAAAGACATCTCATATTATTATTATTATTGGTTCGGTTTTGTTGAATGTTATGAAAGAATGAGAATAAGATTAACTATTATAGAACAAACTACTATTTCTATTTCTACTATAGGGTATTATCGTTAGTCAAAAATAAATCATGAAATTTGAAAAAAGGTAAAATTGATGTAAAAATATACTTATATATTCTGATTTCGAGTCATAAAATCACATTTTTCTTTTAAAATAATAAAAATTGTAATTTTTAAACGGTATATCACGTGACCTAAAATACGGGTAGGCCCTGCTGTGATGTTATAGCGGTATGAGTGACCATCAATTAGTTCAGTGAAGACAGCTGAGTATAATATATACATAGATAATAAGTATTTATAATTATTATAATCAGATGTCTATGAATATATCTGTCAAACTTACTTGTGTTATTTCGCATAGTGATACCCATATTACGTCATCAAATTGGATGCCCGCGTTTTCACAGTTTAAAAAAGGTTTAAAATTTAATTTAAGTTTTTGGCAAGAAAGCGTGTGTACTTTTCCGAAATAAATTTTTTGTGGCTTTTTATTAGCAAAATCAACATTTTAAAGTACTTTTCAAAAATAGTGGAATACCCTATTGTCACGGTTTCTATAACGTATAATAGTGCCTAAATACCAATGTCTCCTTGTTCGGATAATTTTTGGACCTCATGCCTGAGTCGCATTTTCACCGTTGGAATCAAAATTATTTGTCATCAAGATTTAAAATTGTTTTAAAGCTTTTTAAATCTTTTTATCAACAAGTGAAAGCAAACAGTTGACTGAGTTATTTGTTGAAATACCATGTAAAGATAGGGTTGATTACTCTGTCGCATAACACATACATACATATGCAACACATACATAACTGATATTCCCATACAATACATACTATACAATTTGCGATTAATCTGCATCCTCGCGGGTAAACAGTGATGTTTACGAAGAAAAATTTTGATATACCGAAGCTAATCAAATATTATATACATATTCTTAAACAAAGTATTTTGAAATTCTAATAAAACAAAAATAAAAACAAAATCTAACAATTCATGAGCTAAACAAAATAAAAATAAAAATGTTTAAATTTTTGATCTGTCTCTAACGGTTTACAAGATGGGTCCGTAGGACCCAATTGACCCATGTTGCTCATTTGCGAACTCGACCTAACTTTTTACGTCTTGAGCACGCTATCAAAATTCAGCTTGATATCTCTTTTCATTATAGAGTTATCGTGTTTACAGACAGATGAACAGACGAACAGGCAGCCTGAAATGGACTAATTAGGTGATTTTATGAACTTAAGCCTCTGTTTGTATAACTTGCTAACTAAAATAATTTAATTTTCTATTATTTACTTAAAAACGTTTGTGATAAATGGACCGGCAGTCGGGCTCAAGCTGAGAAAAATTTCAATGAAAATATGTAAGTTTCAATGAAAATATTGAATGCGGATATCCATGAATCAATTTTTAGGGTGTGATATCTTTAAGTACCTACATGCCAGGTAAAATTGAAACCAATAGCAGTTGGACCAAGGCTAGGATTTATTTCGCTTCTGAGTGAAATCGAGGACTTAACGGCGAAATGCAATTTCAAGACACAAAACACAAAATATGCAAATAGAACAAGCAAATTTGTAGAAATAGGTTTTTCTACACTTTATCATCATATCATTTATTCAAAAATCATTTACGTATTTGTAGAGACCTAAAACAGAAAAATAAAATTATTTGCACTAAGTAATAACGTATTGGTTCAAAAAATTATAAAAAACAAATTTAAATAGATGATGTGAGACACGATATGATGCGATCTCGATTAGTAAATGCTACATTAATTGATTAACAAACATTCAGGCAATATCTACCGCATTATATATTATAAACAATACAAACGATTTTCGTTCACGAGTATTGTGTCTGCCTACATATAAAACTATAAATTTCTTAATGATTACGATTTGTCTATTTCAAGATGACCGATCAATTCAACCATCTTGAATTTTATGAGGTGGAATTAATTTTTTCTTCTTTCTTTGATTAGTTTTAGGTATATGTGGCCATGAGCCGTGTGCGTCTGTGTTATAATTTGACTTTAATGTAAATTTTCATCTTAGGGTTCAAGTTAATCTTGCCGGTATTGATTTATACATGAAATGTAATAAAACTGATTTAGGGGTAGTATTTCTTAACGTCCATCGTAATTATAATTTTGCTAACGAAATATTTTACTGGTTTTTATTTCCTAATAGTAAATAATAGTCTAAAAATGGAAATTTAATGCATTACAAGATAAATAAATGCGTCATAATTTTTGAAATTGATATAATGTAAGCTAATGTTACATAACCCGAGTCACCACATCCGATATAGATACTCTCTCATTGATTTCACTTATCATGGGCTAAATACAAAAACTGGGTTATCTTACTTATGATAAAGTTTTAAATATAGTTCGATTTAGCTCGTAAAATGGATTTTAGCGATTTAATCATAATCAAATCGATAGATCAAAAGAAGGTACCATCTAAACTTGGTAAAAAAATCAGTTTAGAAGTTTATTGCATAAGAAATTTGAATTTATAGATACAAATCGCTTATATGCTGAGAAAAATGATGCGATTGAAATTTTCTTACATAAACTTATTAAAAACACTATCTAAAACATGTTTAAGCACAGGTTTGCACTAAAAAAATGGACAACTTTTACTATTCATCGAATGAAAGACTTTTTATCATTTTTAGAGGCGATGAAATTATTATTTATTTTTAGCGAATTTTTAAATTTCGAGAAAATTTTATCAAATGCCCCTATTAAAAACAATACAGTACCTAGTAGATACCCAAATCACATTTTACTAAATCGAAGCGGAAATTACTATAGTTAAATGAATGAAGTTACAATGGAATGATACTATTGTTAAACTTTTTTTTTCTGGAAAAAACAAAATTTTCATCCATGACATATATTTTGAACTTCAATCTTGATTTATCGAAAAGAAATATTTGGTTTATCAAATTTGAAGTTAAGAAAATAGATTTTTCCAGTATAAAAATTTTATTTTTTCATTACACTATCATGAAATTTAATTAACAATAAAGCACGTTTTTAATAAACTAATTTTTTGAAAAAAATTTAATATTAAATTAAAAATTGTGTATCTACCCATTGAGATATGTATGTAAGTTTATATTGATGGTATCTGAAGAACACACAAAAATATTTTTACACAAAGGAGTCATATTAAAACATTCAATGAGTATTGTTTACGTCTAGAATGGTAGGTAAGTATCTTAGTGTCATAAGAAACAAGCAATACAGTAAGCATATATACTCACAAATTTTTGGAAATATTTGAGTTGAGTTTGTTCTTTCAATTATTGTTTTGAATTACCTAATTATTTCACCATTTCACTTTTCAAAATGAATTGAGCCTGGTTTATTTAACCGTTCATTAGTAATTATTCATATGTTATAATTATACGTCATGCCTTTTCCTAACTGAATCGAACACTAAGAACTAAGAACACTCTGCGTTAAATTACTTTTTAAATGAAACCAAAAAAATTAAAAACGGTTCACCCGTTTAGGCGCTACGGTGCCACAGACAGACACACACATAGCGGCCACACTTATAACACCCCTTTTTTTGTTCGGGGGTTAAAAATGAATTCCAAACTAGTATTCATATATGATATGAAGGAAATCCTTTATTATACACAAGATCATTCGAATTTGGTATATATATTAATATACCTTCTTATACTTATATGAGTCTTTTTATATTTCTTTTCCAATGCTTCTACTGCACTTCGTTTATTTTTTTTTGTGTTCACCAAATAACACAAACATAACGTAACACTTGATTAAATTGAATGTGTTGAAAATAATCACCAGATGTCACTCTACACAAAAGTCATATAAGAAATAAAAAGAAAGGATATTTACAATAAATAGATGATGTATAATAATATATATAGAACTTTTTTTATAAACTTAATGTGTTTGTATATCTTTAATCACAAAGAAATTTCAAAGTCCCGACTGAATCTAAACATATACACTGTGTCGCATTTAAGACACTCTCATATTTTCGTTATTTATAGGAATACTGCGAAGGGAATTGCCTGCGCTTCAACCAACGGAGCTACTAGGGTTGATTGGGTAAGTAGTTGCTACCTTAAATATTGTTCAATAACAACCAGGTTTTAATTTTGTAGTTAACACTAACTTATGCTAAGGATGTGCCAGATCTAAGACTTATCCCTTTGAATTCCCTATGCAACTCTGCTGCTCATTGTCTTTAAATAAGAACATATCATAGTACAGATCATGGATTGATTATAAGGAGAAATATCTGGTGTTCGGGGAGTATTCATTAACCCTCGAACTAAAAAAATGGGTGTTATTCCGTATCCGAAAAATATATCGGGAGATTTTTAAATTTTGTAGATTTCACTTGTCATATTGCAAACTGCTACATGCAAACAAATGCTACATGCAAACTGATTCTACTAGCCAAAAGTTTTGATAAATATACAAAAACTTTTTATTATGAAATCTGAAATAACAACAAATTTTTGAATAAATTAAGTAAATAATAAAATTTTGTTTAATTCATTAAAATAAGAATTAAAGTCATTAATAAAGTCAGGCAAAGATGTAAATATAGATTATAGCTGCTACTAACCTATTAAAATATAAAATATAACTTTACGTCATAAACAATAATGCATTGAAATTTCTAATTAAATCAAAACAAAAGGAAATAGATTATAAATAAGATCTCATCTTTATCGTGTCGTTAATAAAATAGACAATGACCACTATACAAATTAAGTTTATGTATTGTATAAAGTTTGATAGTTAAATTTAGTGTATATATAATATTTTATACATTTTATATACACATGCAATGCATATCTGTGTAATACATAGCTCGAATGTCCTCTGATTGGTTTCGGAACTCGTAATAAACAATTCCTTTCCAATGAAACCGAAGTCGTACTCGAACTTCAACGATATACAGGGCGGACTATTTTAATCTATGCATCCAAATATCTCCTTTTGTACCTTTCCGATCAAAAAATAGCTTAAAAAAGTAACAGAGTTTGAAGGGGAGACATCATATTCTGACATTAGATTGAACCTAGTTCGTCGGATTTCTTTAATAGGGAATTTAGATCCTAAATTGTAAAAGATCGAATAACACTTTAAATTGGAAAGTTAACCGTCATAAAAAAACTAACAGTGTTTGTTTAACTAACAAATTTTTTTTTCGAAAAATGTTAGCTTTCGGAGTAAATATAACTTAAAAATATGTCATTTTTGCATTGATTCGAAAGAAAAAACGAATAAACTTTATTGATAATTCTAGGTCCAAGTCATCGACAATGGCGAATCTCATGGTGGAGTCAGAGGAGGCCCTTGTGGAAGAGACTGAGGTGAATTTTTTGATAACTGAGAAGGGCAGTGGAAGCACAAACTCTGGGGATGTTAATTAGAAATGTCCAAATACAGATTGTGGAGGTGCGGGTTTTGCCTGGGGAAATTAATATAGTGGATGTGACGGGAATAAGCCAGAAGGAGGATATGGGTGCTCTGGAGGAAGTAGTGCTGGTATAGGTTAGCCACGAGGAGGAAATGTCAGAGGATCACGCCAAGGTGGTGGCGATAGCGGCAGTGGTTTCGAATATGGTAAGAGGTCGTTGGACCGTCTTATCACACTGGAAATGTTGTTGTTGGTAGAGGTTGGTGGTACAGGCGAATAAGCAGTTAGCGGAAGAAGACTACGAAAGTGATCTTGAAATCACGGGAGCGTGTAGCTTGTACACAAAGCAAGGGTGCTATAAACAAGGAAAAAATGTATATCAATGTATCCAAGGACAATTCTGTATGTTATTGTTTACTTTATAGCAACGGAATGCATATAAATTAATATTAAAAATAATTTTTAATAAAAAACACTATGTTTAATTTTAAAGTTTTATATTTTTTAATTGAATTAAACAACAAGAAACAAAAAGAATCTTCCAAATATTTATTTACCTAGCTCTACATTTTAAAGTGGTCCAATATTTCTAAATTAGAAAAAGGAACTATTTTCAAGCTAGTTTGATTGAATCATTGTGATTCTTTTTGTAATGATAATTAACGATAACTGTTTTTATATTAAAAAATATTAATTTTTAATTATAAAAAGAAAAAAATATAGGTTAAATGTTATAAAACCAATCGCTTTAATAATATCGAGTTAGAAATTTTAATATAAAATTAAAGCTAATTGATTCTTTAAATGTACCATTGACATCTTAACTGGTTTCAACTAAGTAAACGTATATAAACATCTTAAAGGAATATAAAATAAACAATATGTAATTAAAATTTTGACTAACAGAACACATTAAAATTACGCATACGTTTATTATTTATATTATCTATATCAATGTCTTCTTATGCTTTGCAGTAATATAAATGTCATATACAATATTTCAACATATAAATATTTTGGATTCATGAGAATCATGAAATATTGTGATTGTATTGTATTTATACCATGTATATATGAAATATATCAAGGTATACAAAGTTTAGTCCCAAGTTTGTAACGCTTAAAAATATTGATGCTACAAAAAAAATAATTGTATCGGTGTTCATAAAATCACCTAATTAGCCCATTTCCGTTTGTCTGTCTTTTATAGCTTTTATAGCGTACATAGGAAGTAAAAAGTGGGATCGAGTTCGTAAATGAGTAACATCGGCCAATTGGGCCTTGCGTCTGTAAGACCCATCTTGTAAACCGTTAGAGATGGAACAAAACTTTAAATGTAAAAAATGTTCCTTATAAAAAAATAAACAATTTTTGTTTGAAACCATTTTTGTAAACATCACTGCTTACCCACGGGGGAGCAAATTTAGTGTAAATTATATAGTACTAGCGGCCCCGACGGACGTTGTCCCGTAAAAACGTAACTCAAATTCATGAATACCTATACTACGTTTAGCCTGTCCGCTAAACCCCAATTTAACTCCTATTTATTGGAGTGGCCTGACCTTCGACCTTTGGCCTGACCTTTGATAGTAGAGCTCGCTGCGCTCGCATATGGCTCTAATGCATGCCTATTGACAATACCTGAATACTATTAAAAATACATAGTACACATAGTATACATAATGTGATATGATTTATATGCGCTCCCACCATTTAATGAAATTTCATTTTTTTGGTACGGAGCCCTCAAAAACAGTTGTACTGGACCAAATTGTAAATCTAAACCATTCTCGAATCTCCACGAACACACACAAAAAATTTCATCAAAATCGGTCCAGCCGTCTAGGAGGAGTTCAATTACATCCACACGCTCACAAGAAATATATATATTAAGATATAATTTGGAATATCACCCATAAGTGTATGACATATATGTGTGGCTATCTAAGAGTACTTATGGAATATCACCCATAAGCGTATGACATATATGTGCGGCTATCTAAGAGTGCTTATCTTTCGTTACTTACATGACATAAAAAAAAATCGATTGGGTAATGAAAACTGTCTATATGGTATTTCTACAATTAACTCAGTCAATTGTTTGTTTTCACTTGTTATTATGATAATAACGATAATGATGATGATTTGATGTGAGTGAAATATGGAGTGGAATAATAATGAGTAACTTACTGATAATGATAACTACTGGAGTTGAACTAAGTTAAAAAAGTTCTATTTTATTAAAAATATAGATGAAAAATTTGCTATAGATAGGTCCTAAACGATTTGATATTGTACGAGAAAAATGTAAGTACTTAGATCAATTCAAACCAATATTAATGTATTTGTTAGTGTTTTTCTGAAAGAAATTTTGAGCCATTAAATTGAAAAAAAGAGAGCGAGACGTCGTGTGACAATTTTCTTTTCGTTATAATTGGAATTCCTTATGCACGTTTTGATTTGTTTGCTGGTTGGGAGGTAAAACCAAAAAAAGTGCAATTAATAAAAACCGACTCCAAAATCCACAAAAAATTTTCTGTGATTTTCTTGATTTTTTCAAAAGGGTACCCCTTAAAAAAATGGCAAAAAACCGAGAAATTTTTTTATCCCCACTTTCGATGAAACTCAGTAAAGTAATAAGGTAATTTTGACCCAAAAAGTACAAAAATCGGGTGTATTTGATGACTGATCGAATAGTTTTTGAGATATGGGCAAAAATCGAACCAAACATTGCGATATCTCAGAAACTCTGCATTGTAATTTATTAAAGGTGAAATAATTTTTAATATCGGTTAAGTAGTTAATTCATAAATGGCGAATTTTCATACCAACTAGCATCCCCTTTTCACCACCAAAATTACAGAGTTTCATTTAAACCTTCATCCTCTATTTATTCCTCTTAAAGAATCAATTTTTCTGAAGATAGTAAAATAAACTTTTTTTCAAGCCATGAGCTCACATATGAAGTTTTATATTTCTAACCTTAAAAATAATTCAAATTTTTATGTTCAGTGGTTTTGCCCTCAACTCTTCTTGCCGGTTTGAACTTGTTTCAAATATTTCGTACAACGATTAAATATAGTTTGAGATTTTCGATTTATAAAGAAGCATCCATATCATACCGTTTGGGAGAAGAATGGTTATTTTTTAAATATTGTAAATATTGTATATTAAACAAACCTTGGGAACATTATAACATACGTTGATCTATATTTGTCAATAAAATTATTAACATACAGTTCACATGTACAGAATTCACATCTCCTTTTCAGCCCCTTAGGGGAGGAATTTCCTGAAAATACCTCCTTAGTGCTCATTTATGTTACTTAAGGGACGGGTGTACAAAATTTAAGGCTTCTAGATCCAGCTGTTTCAAGCACAACATTTGAAATGTATTTCTATACTGTCGAAAGTATTATTTCACTTCTTTAAGTAAAATGAAATACATTAAAATGTTGACTGTACCAGGGTTGTTCAAATTTGGTAGTTTCACTAATAGTAGGTATGGATGGAGTGAGTTGATTGAAACTTTTCTTACACTTTATACTTTGAAGAATGGCTAAGGGGTTGTGTCGTTGATAAATTTCGATAGTAAACAAATTGGTTTAAATATCATATATAAGAAATACATATTACGTATTATTAGAAAGGGCAGACAACACTCACCACATATTTTAATCGTAAGGAATAGTAATAAAGTATTGTTTTGCATTATGATATTTATGATGATATCTTTAGAAATTCATTCAAGCAATTTAACCCAAACGTATAAGATTGGTTTCAGTTGGTGTTAAAGGAAAATGGGCATAATAATAATTTTGTCTTATATGTAGAATTATTGTTATTTTATCCAAACAAAAGCTGTGGATCTTAACAGATAAAACATAAAACAATAATAATATTAAGAGGTCGGATTATGTGCAATTTCATGTTTTATTTCACTTACAGTTTCTCAACTTTTGTAAATATTACTTTATTATCCTAATTTTTTTTATAATCTATAATAAATAAAATTCAATTTCAGTCTTTGTAAGTGTAAGTCTCGTATAAGTTCACCAAAATTTACCTAATGGTGACAATGTAGACAAAATTAAACAGTTAGTGCCACAACAGCGATTTTATTTGAAAGATTATGGACACTGTTCTGTAACTCCTCAAACCTCTGCCATCAATATTTTTTCAAAAATTGTGTCAAAGTGAATGTTTTGTACAGGTATAGAAGTTTAAGAACAGTAACAAAAATTATAGCAGCGATGTAGTTCAGAGTCGAGCACACTGTGACCATTAAGTTGAAACGTCAATGGCATTCAACGTCGTCGAATGGCTGGATCAAACAAATCAACGATCTCATACAAAAAAGTTGACTTACGACAGAGAAAGTGAGGCAACATCTCCTGTCGTTACTTATTGTGGCATCAATGTGGAGCTGGTATCAATGCTACCACAATGACAAAGTCACATCAGAAAATTATCTACTGTGAATGTAAAAGTGCTTCAATAATAACTGAAAGCTGTTTTTCTCTAAGAAAAACCTGTTAAAGAAACATTATTTTGTCAGAACTTTTCCGATTATATATAAACTTTCGTAGGTTTGGTATTGCTTGAAAATTTTCTCCAATATCCAAGGAGAAAAGGAGAAATGTTTTTCCTGTACTATTCGATGTAGATTATAGGTAGATACACTTGTTTGAGTTAAAGCGTAAATGATTGTAAAATATAAAAATGGCTTGAGATGAGTTACAAATCTTTATTAAAATCGATCAAATAATTCTTAGATGTACGATTTTTTCCGAAATATTTATGAAACCACTTACGACATCAAGCAACCAATATAACCATTAAAAGAATGGGTAGTTTAATTTTCAGTAGGCAGTTCATTCATACATTGAACAGTGTTGCGGTAAACTACTGTCATGTCGTTTCTAAATATACCATTTATCCAACGACTTTTTAAACCTGATTAAGCTAGGTATCGTTGTTCCATTGGCTAAAATTGTTTGTCGTATAGCAATCTGATTTCCCCAATAATCCGACCTCTAATTATAATAGTTATTATTTATTCAAGTATATGTTAATTTTATAACACAAAGAATTATAATGAATGGGTCATTTATATACGACATATATACATATTCAAATTATTATTATCAATTATTTAAGTGTGTTTATTTTGACATATTAATTATTTATGACAATATGTCTTTGATATTGTATTATTATTATTATTCAAGGGTTTTGAATAAATATTAAGTTTGTATATTTATTTACGAACCTTATACGATATCAAATTGTCACTATTAATTTTCTTAACTATCAAGTATAATTTCATTGCAAGTATTTACGAGTCTGGGTACTGTAAATTAGTTATGTAAACAAATTTCCACTAATGAAACTCAGATAACCGAACCATTTTTCGTTTTGTACCGTTCATTCTTTCATTTATATACAGATGCTATTACTTCAATGGACGTGGCACGTTTTTCAAAAACATGTAACTGTGGTAATCTATGGTTCCTATATATGGTGGTGGGACTAATGCTAAAATAAATGGGTATTTAAACTGGGAATGTAGCACAGATTATAATTTATTTTAAATAAAAAACTATAATTTGTGGAATGTAGCCGTAACTTTCACAAAATTATTTGCATACGTGTAAGTTTGGTCGTTGCCAATACCCTTGTAATCCTGCATATTCTTTAAATATATATTCACTTGTCTTACACGGTATAGGTCTTAGTTTATTGTTAGTTTGTAGTTAGTTTATTGAAAAATTTATTTGGCGCGTTCCATATCCAATTTGTCCCAACAATGTTTGCCTTTCCAAGAATAACAAATTTGAAAAATGTATGTGGTTCGATCGGGGCAATATTTCTGTAACGAGTTGTATTGTCGACAAACAGAAAAATAATAATTTTTGTACGGAATGCTTTTGAGATATAATTCAGAATTACTATTTTCAATTAAATAAGCAAACGATTGCTTCAAAATGAGCTTTAATTATACCCAACGTCAATACTACTTCTGTATTTGCTTACGATAATGCAGTGCGCGGTCTTTATTTCAAAATTTAATTATTCAATAATTGAAAAATATACAGAGCAAGCAAATGAATCTGTGCATAATTTGTTAAATTATAAATAATGGTTGTAAAAACCATTTCTACCCAAATTAGGAATGAAAAAAGTTACCGGATTTTTGAAAATTTATTAAGAGGGTATATACTACTCTTCGTAAAATCGAAAAAACCACACAATAATGTTTCGGAATTCTGAGAAATTTGTTTATTGGGTAATTTGAATCCACAGATTACAAAAACCGGGTTCATGTAACGACTGACTGAGTTATTTTTGAAATATCATTTTAATATCTTTTCAAATATGTTAAAAAATACTCCTTTAATCGTGAAAAGAGTTTTTCTTCTTACGATCTTAAATTATTCTTCGACACGCAACAAGTCTGTTTAATTTAGGAATGTATCAAGTTTCTGATATATGAACCGAAAAACTTTGTGAAGAAATCATCGCGAAAATCATAAACAATTTTAAGTTACATGTGATAATTTGACTTAACAAATACAAAAAAAGGTTTTATTTCACAATTTCCTTCTGTTGTTTTCGTAGTTGCTAAATCAGCCAGATTTGAATGCTCATTCTTCTAAATTTTCCAATGACATGAAAATCTGAAGAAATATTTCCGGGATATGAGTTCTCGTATATGACTTAAACCGATATCTTAGATATTTGACTTACTTACTTTTTAGAAGGACGCCATTGCCTGGATTTGCCCTGTTATTTGTTACATCTTGTACTATTATTATTAATCGGATATATTTTTTGAAATCTCATGACAAATTAAATTAATTTTCACAATGTATAAAGAAATCATATATTTTCTTCTAAATAAACATTTTTATTTTTTGTTAAACGAAAATTTATTCACATTCAATTCTTAACTTGAAGTACAGTCTGTTTTATTAAAATTAGTATGTTATATTAAAATGTGTATTCCAATTAATTATTCATGAGAATTAGCTTTTGCTCCAAAATTTAGTTCTATGGCTATCTACATTTTCAAAACACCTGGCATCAAATTCACAACAATTTCTTGTTCAATTATGGTACGATATGGACATGAATCGGATTCCTATAAACTCCTTGATACGAACAAATTTCTAGCATAACCTAATCAATACACGTCCTAAAAGATAATGAATCTGAATGTGCTTGGGTAATTCTATGCAGCACAGTTTCGTTCAAACGGTCTGAATAAAGGTAAAATGATGGCACAGTCAACACTTTGTAGCTAGCTGCCCTTTCATCTCATAATATCCAAGTCTATCTGGTACACTGTGTTACTTACGTTATGCTAGATTTGCACGCATCTAGGGGCTTGCAGGACTCCGATTCATGTCCAATTCTTACACTTATAAGTGGGTAACTGCACCTGGACAAATTCTTCTAGCAAATCGATAAATATCTTTTCTGCACCACTTACAAATAAAAATTTGTTATTTAAATGCACATAGTGACTAGAACATATCTTTTCTTCCAACATAAAATTAAATTATATACGAATGAAATTCAACACTGTTATTGGACAGGAAAAATTTTACACTTAAAAAGAAAATGAAATGGAAAAAATCAGTATTATATCTTCAATCAGTTAGCACATTGAAGAAGTAAGTAAAATATATATTATTATATATATATATATATATATATATATATATATATATATATATATAATATATATATATATATATATATATATATATATATATATATATATATATATATATATATATATATATATATATTTAAAAACGGTCTTGAATATAATCTCTGATGATCTCTGTTGATGACGTCTGTTTTGTGACTTGAATTGTGATTATCAATAACTCAATTTTCATCGTGTTATTATTCACAGTTTCCAATTATTTATCCTCAAGCTCGAATCGAGACTCTCTACCATTACTTCGTTCAATTTATATCCAATCTGTTTATATTATTTGACTTTATCTTTTTGAGGCTGTAGAGAAAAAATTAAATATCGATAAGTCAGACGAATGAATATTCGTGCTTTAGCAAGACAATGTTATGGTTTTTTCTATGTAAAATAATACATACTGATTGATTAACTAGTATCAGGGTCATAGTAAATATTTGTTAGAAAATAAAAGATGCTTCTAGAAAATATTTTCTTCGTATACAGAGTTCTGCATTTAAGATGAAGACACCCTAATATTTTCGATATTTATAGGATATCGATTTGAAATTTTGCGGTCATGTAGGGTGACGGGTCCAATCTTTTGAGATAATTAACCAAAAGTGTTACACATAGACCGGATTTGACATAAAATTATTTTTAATAATGAAAGACGTAAAATATTATTATTAATTATTAGCTTATTAAAAGCTCAGTTTTGTTCAAATACGGTAAAATTTCTGTTTACTTCCTTTATACAGTTCTAGGGTATACCATCTGGCTTATAGAGATCTATATTACTTACATCGAAGGCTATTAATTGTACTCGGAATCGTTCTCGTTATGATAAAGGATTATGAAGAACTTTTCGGGAATGAAACAAACTGTAATATATCAATTAATTCAAAAGTAGAGTTTTTGTTTTTCAAATTTAGATTTTTGTACATGCAGCCTAACATTTTCAAGAAAGTTCTATATTTCTGAATACTACATGTTTCAAACGGTATCGCAGTAATCATACTTGTCATCTTTGTTACTTTTTTTTTCTTTTGATTTCCGTTTTCTGTAAAAAGTTATATATTTTTATATTAACAATTTTTGTTAACTACATACAATATTTAAAGTGTAATATTATTACTTAATTTATCTTTAAATACAATAATTTTCTTTCTCTCGTTTTGATGAAAATTTTAAGAAAATAAAATGAAAAAATGTTTTATTGCTTTTCGTATTACATACTTAAATTACATTTAACAGTTTTCTGTTTTAAGCATATTTAAAAATAAAAGCAAAAATGTCATTTAAAGTAAACAAACTTAAGACCCGATTTGCCACAACCAAGCAGAGACGGTACAATGTCTGTTTTTGTAACATTTTCAAAATGATATTACAAAAGATAATGCACCGATCTAATCAAGGAAATAAGATGGAAACGTTTTTCTAAAATCAATCAATAATCTTTGCAAGTGTTAAAATGAAGATTATTTTTATTTATGTAGATTACATCCACGCATTGATTAAAATACGGCATTCGCATACGACCTTAAAAAACCAGTCATTGTGTATTTTTATTATCATTTTCCATACCGATTTCGTTCCCATCTATTTTTCACGGCTCCATGATAATCCTCATCCTTGAATATGTTTCCCTTCCGTAAATATTGTTCCTTGAACAATCTTTTGAGTAGTCAACAGTCATAGTTGAATAGTTGGACTAAAATATAGAAGAAAAGTTCATGGTGACAAAAGTTAAAATACATGACACCGAGATTTGGGAGAATAGTTCGTACAATGACTTACAGTGCTGGTAAACAATACTATAAATTATGAACTCGAAATCCGCTCATGTTTCATTTTCTTCAAATCTTTTTTCCATATGAAATTTTACTGTGGAAATCTAACATTGATCTCAAAAATTGGTAAAATGAAATTATTCTATAGACAATTTAGTGTACTTCCTTAGATTCCTTTTTTTATGAACGAAATTTCTTTTGTTAGCTTCAGGAAAAGATATTATATACAGCTTGAGGTATAATTAAAACTTGTTCTTTGTAAATTAAAGACAAAGTAAGATATGTAGATCTTTATTAATTATCGTTGTCTTAAATTGAACGTATACATAACAAGTTGCAATATTTATCTATGATTCTATGTTGATGTAGAGAAAGATACCATCAAGTTTATGTATGAAATTTAGCATATAAAATTTTGATATGTGAATGTAAACTTAGTTCAGTATAATATTAAACAGGGTAATATTGGCCCTGTCAATTAAATTCGAGATGATTTGAATCAAATCAATATGATTAAAAACACCAAACACCCACTTTACCAACCAAATGTCAGCAAATAGTATATTACAGCGTTAAAATAAAATGAATAGTCGGGTAAGCGCCCCTTTGCCAGAGACACAGAGTTGAAACTTTCGAATAACAACAATATGTTTGCTAATGCCATATCGCTTGCTTTGAAGTATCGCTTGCTTTGAAGGACAGTAGCAGCTAGAGATCCTTCATTATTTAAACCAACGCCATCAACGTTCCGAAAAAAATCTCTAATACCACTGTGGACCAAATTTTCAATTTTCAATGATTTTAGCACCTGTTTGGAAATATGCACTTTAAAAATGTTTGAAGATAGAACTTCTATAGGCGCTTTTGACGATTTTTTGTAAGGTAAAATCTTAAGGATTCGCTTCATCAATGCTACATCATCGTCATCATCATCAACATTTTTTGCTAGGATTTCTATCAACATTACAACAGAAGAACATTACAAGCTTGGCGACACAGTATTGGACTGCGACACCGGAGGACCATCCTATGGATACCATATAGTGAATACCATCTTAAAATTTTTTGTTGGTTTTTCTAAATTCATAAATTATTTGTTTTTATTTATCTCACATTTACTTCAAATCAACCTTGGTACAAAAAACAAAAAATTAAATTGGTCAGCCGTCTTTGTGACTGCCTCCGATTTTTTTTCTTAATTTTAACAGCCTGCATCCAGAAAGGCTTTTTCGGTGACAAAATCTGAAAATCAAAATGAGTCCTTCTGATATATTCTGTACCTTCCTGTATAAAAATACAGACCAATTTCTTAACTAAGTGCTGATATTGCGTTACAGTTCAAATTAACAATGTACTTCAAATACTATTACTTTTTTCGGAAGTTAATTCGAAAAAAATCTTGCCAGTTACCACCTAGTCTAAAATCTTCATAAATAAAATACCTTCTATTCACATATTATGTATAAAGTGCAATAACTAAATACTCTCAAACTGACTAGTTATGCTTGTTGTTACAAGGTAGGTATACTACCTACCTAAAGTAAAACTTTATAATAGTGTTATACGTATAATAATTCTCTAAAGCTTTCTATTCTAGACTCTTATTATATACTGTTAGTCGTTTTGAATTATGTCTGTGAAGGAATACATGTTAGAGCTAACTAACTAACTATTTTAAAATTCTGTTTTCAGAAACAACATAAATGAATGTGTTTAAATGTTAATTTCCCTCCAATGTGATTTTACATATTTTCTCGAAAGAGGCGTGTTGATAAATGAATAAGTAGTTTAGATTCGAGAATGTAATACATTCTATATGATTTGTATTTGGGTCATCCAAAAATGAAAATTAAAATAAAAATTGGAGGAAAGTTATCTGTTATTTTGTACTTCATTTTTTGGTCATTTTGGTAAAGGAAAAGATGTTAGAAGCATTTATGACTAACAAAAGTGGTATGCCGACTTAAAGGTGTTACTGTATTGTCGATTCATGGCTTGATATTTCATGAATTCATACTTTAATGAAACTTTTTGGAAAGTGGAAATATTATTTTACCAATGAATTTTAGAGATATTTCCACTATTGTGACTCTAATTCCGATCTTGTAATTAAAGATGATTTTATTCAAATCCTAAAGTCGAAAGTTATCGTCATTTCTGCATACAATAAAGTACTTACAAACGAAAGGTGCACACGTTGATGTAACAATGGTCCTTAATCCAAAATTATAACATCCTATGTTTCTTCTTCTTTTCCATTACATGGCAATGAAAATGGGAGAAAATAGAAATTGAGTTTCACAACCAAACTCATATTTGACCAATAAATATGATGACTATACGGTTTTATTCAAAAAATCTTCCTACATTTAAAACCAGAAAAATAATAAAAATTCCAAATTTAATATAAATTTTAATGGGAATATATATCGTTTTTGAGCAAGATCGTCAAAGAAGAAAATATAAGAAAATGAAAAACGTAATAATATAACGTTACGCTAATCTATAAATTTCAAAATACAAGTTTAATGCTTAGTGCAGTTCTGATCATACAACTACTTGGAAGTAGTGAACAAAGAATATAGCTTACTGAAGCTAAGTATAGCTAAGTATATTGCTCATGTTATACAGCTTCTTGTATTACACGATTTTATATATAAGTATATACATATATTTTGTTGTGGTTATTTGTTACTAGCAATAACTGACAACCGACCGACAATAACCGAATACATGTACACTTTCGACACAATTCGACAAACATAAACTACTTCCTTCATGACAATGTAGAAAGAGGCAACGAAATATTTCCAATCTAAATTAACAAAATTAATAAAATTTGGTCGACTTTTGCGTTCTTAGACTCTTTCACGTTTTCCAATCACACGTCTGTTTGGCAATTAATCCGAGATTTGGGAGTGTTTTTTGGCAAATAGCCCTATTCATGATAATCTTCTTACTTTAATTTTGATGTTTCGTTTCTTCAGTAGTTCTGTACTTGATCTGCTTGTATAGAAACCGATTTCGTTCATGCCTACAAAGATTTTTCTTAAGATTCTTGTTTACTTAATGTAGCAAAAGTTCACTGCAGTAATTTTTAACGCCAAGTTAGCAATGCTTAAAAATATAAATGCTACGAATACATATTTGGTGGTATAGCTGTTCATAAAATCACCTACTTAATAATATTCTTAAAATTGGATCTCTTCAACAACACGTCTTTTTCCAAATAAAGTTTTGATATTTTTACTAGTATATGACTGTACTTAGACAAATATCTAAGTAATACGACAGTTTGAATTTAGCTAGATAGCTACATAGCCGAAGACTGAAGACTGAAGACTATGAAGTAAGTTATAGAGGTAGATATAGAATATAGTAAGTATTCGTCGTATATATATTTTATGTAGAGGTGTTATACCAAAAGTTTATATCCGTCTGTCAGTCATTTTTGTAATAAAACATTTTATTACCGTCTTTTACCATCTCACTCTTTTTATTTTTACCTACTCATTTCATCGGATTATTTTTGTATTTATTTTTCATGTTACAATATTATATATTTTGAGTTTAAACTACACAGTGTGTCAAAAGTAAAAAAAAATGTGGAGTTTGTATATTTACTACTATTTATTGTCCTTTATGGGTCACTTTATACTTATCCCAGGGTAATAATTCCCAAATTTACATAATGTCAATATTTTTTTATCACTTCAGATGAAGAATTTTCACTTCAGGAATATAAAAGTGAAGTTGGTTTGAGTCTTGACTAGTATGCAAGATACGAACTTTAAAATTCCTAATTAAACAAAGAAGAAGATATCCTCCAGTTACGTCATACGTGGGCATCGCCATAGAGATTTCATATAAAACTTTGTTTTGCTAAAACGAAATGGCCAACCTTTGAATGCAATCTTTGATTGCTTATATCTTCTTCGTTTAATAAATTTTAATTTCACTTCCAAATTTTGTCATGGTATTAAGTCTTGATGTATATTTTCATGGGTAATATGAGCAATTTATAAGCCCTAAGCCCTATTGTTTAAGAGTAAGCCTAGGAAAAACTTGCAACATCAAGGCCAATGTCTAAGGCAGAGATGCTAAACTCGAATAATTTATGGTTGTTAATCGAAAATAGTCATCTTAAATCTTGCGTTTGATCTTAAATTCGTAAGGAAAATCGACGTCTTTTCATGGAAAATTGAAATATGATTGAGTGTTATTCCATTAATAGTGTTTTTTGTGAGTAATTTTTTGATCATAAAAAGCATTGTACTAAAATAACTCAAATCCGAAAAACAAATATATGATTTCCAAAAATATCAACTGG
Organism: Chrysoperla carnea; assembly: GCF_905475395.1. Lineage (NCBI taxonomy): Eukaryota > Metazoa > Arthropoda > Insecta > Neuroptera > Chrysopidae > Chrysoperla > Chrysoperla carnea. The sequence continues at coordinate 35,897,961 of NC_058340.1, read as the reverse complement.
AATTCGAAATCCACTATTAACTGTATCCGCCTTTTTTGTAAGTTGTAAATTTTGAGAGCCATTGTCTTAATTTTCAACTATGATACTTTATTAAATTTTGAAATAACATCTGTATTGAACAGTATTGCGTTTTCAAATTACATTTTTGTCTCCTGGTACTTGCTTAAATTGTCCTAGTACGATGATGTTTACACTTATGTTATCTTAAAAAATCGAATTTAAACATGTCAAGGTAAATTATGTTGCGTATGTTTGATACGCTAAATATAAAAATATAATATGTTGCAAATAAATTGCAACATAATGTTATAATTTTTCCATATATTATTTAAAGTGTACAAAAAAAAAAACTGCTTTCAAATTGCATACAGAAATAAGTCATTAGAGTTATATTTAAATTACTGTTTAAACATAAAATTTTATTATTTCATTCATGTAAATGATAAAAACAGATAAATAAATATATATAATGACCTTCAGACATAATGGTATGCTGTAATGAAGTTGTTGTTTCAAACGTGTGACCGCCCTGAGAATATTTTACTTTTGATATCGTTTGTAATAATAATAGCCGTAGATTTACTTTTTTTTTGTTTTATGTAGTAATAGCTGTTATCTGTCAGCTTAACTAAACACGCCAACTTTACAACCACTCCCTCCACTTCTATCTTTAACATCAGCCCTATATCTCTCCTCAATTATTCACAAAAGTAAATTCGGCCTTGAAATTTTAGGACATAGAAATGTGGTACATCAAATGGCAAACCACAAGCTTATAGAAAGATTTTGTATTAATTTTAACTTCTCAGTTTCGGAAAGTTTAAGTAAGGGTTTCAAAAACCCATATCAAAATGTTCAACTAACATTTGACTACTTTGAGCATCCAAATCAAGATGAGCATTTCTGTGGGCTGTAATATGCATTTTGTTAAAATATATCCCCTTCAGGACCCACAATAAAATTTATTGTTGGTCCAGAAGGGGATATATTTTAACAAAATACTTTGAGTAGGTATTTATTTATTTGCAAGTACTTACATATGAGAACATAGGCAAGCTGAGTCTAACAAATATGCTTTGTCATTTTTCTTTTACTTCTGGCACTGATATCTAACCGTTAAATTCTGGTATAATTAATAAATTTTTCTTCAATTTTTTCTGCAATTCATTCCAATATCTGTTTCAGAAAAAAAATTTACCCACTTTGTTTAACGCTTTCCAAAGCGTATATTTCGGACAATATTGATATATACGACCGCAATTATTTACGGATTTTTAAAATTTTTCTAATTGATATTTTTGAAAAAAATCTCCCAGGGTGGGAGATACTGTGGGCCATTTTTTTGTGAAGATTCGTTTCAATCGTTTAAATTAAAGAGCACGGAAAATTAAATTTACACCAACCCATTATTTTAAATCAATTTTTTAAGCAACCGAATAAATGATAAAAAAATTCAATATTTGGGAATCATTGGAACTCATGCTCACAGGACTTAAAGTTTTCTTTAAAGGAATGTCTGGTATAATACGCTAAGCGGCATCATTTAACTAGTGACCTAAACATAAGTAATAGTTTTGATGTATATAAAACAATAATAAAACCGTAAATAAAATTTAATATAATTGTTAATAATAATAATTACAATGATTTTTAATATTAAATAATAATTTTAATATGTGTTTGAATAGCTATTGTGGTTGATTACACATCGAGTTCAATGGCTTTTTATAAGTTTATTTAATATTCTTTTTTTTTCTTCAATATTTTAAATAATATAGTACTTTATTTTAAATAATATAGTACTTTTTTATAATCAATGTGTGTATATAACTTCAATATACGTATTGTTCAATAAAAAAAATAATTACTAAGCATTTAATTAAATGAAATTACTTCCATGAATAATTGAAAAAATTAGGTTAGATTAGATTAGAATTTAGAATATAATAACCAACAACAAAAACGATATCAACATTATTATTCCTACTATACCAGAAAAGTAATATTTTGAATCCAGAAACAATAGTCGCATAAAGAAATACATAAAGTAGCCATTCTTAGGAAACCCTCAATAGCAGCTCTGATTTTAATGATTTAAAAAAAAATGTTTCTTTTTATATATTGTTTAAAATCAAACACCTTTCAGCGGCGGGAAATAATCTGGAAGGGGGAAAGGCTATGCCCCGACTGGTATATCAACTCCCAGTTTAAATCACTAATGATTGAAGTTTGAAATTTCGAGAGGATATTGATTTTATACTATAGGTGAGTAAGAAAGAATTTTTGGAAATTATGCCCATTAAGGATAAAATAGGAGATGAAAGATTGTATGAAAACATACAAAACTGTCTTTTTGAGTTCACTACTCGATTTTAAAAATTCCTTCACCTGTAGAATGCTGCATTATCAGCAAGTAACATGGGCTCTATTGTGTCAATATTTAACATAATAATATTGCTATATGATTGCTATTATGATTCCTACTCTGTTGTTTTCTTTGTTTTATGCATAAGAACGCCTTACTTCATATAATATACTCTTCTTATTTAATAAATTATAAATGGCTAACGAGATGACTGCCAAATTGTATATGTTCTTTTTCAATTCTTCCCATTGTTCAGCTTGCTTCAAAACAAATTTTGCCATCAGTGCTCGGACCAAAATGAACATCATATAAAGTAATCATATGGTATAAAATGTTTAAATGTAAATTGTGATTGCTATTTGTTAAAATACATTGTGACAACACACAGTTAACTAGATAGTAAAAATCATTAATATTAATACTTTTATACACATTTATTGTTGTCAAATACATTGGCATAGATCATTTTGATCTCAACATTTATTCATAATCCATACATCTCTTGTACGGAGTGTTTCAGAATACAATTTTATGCAAACGAATATTTCAATAATTATAGCAAAATATGATTGTTTTTATTTGATAAACACAAAAATTGTGATTTAGTTTCGAGCTGCATTTCATTCTTCTGGCCAAAAAAAAAAAAAAGATAAAAACGGTTATTTTTATACTTTATTACTCCAATTTTTCACAGTATTTTTATCTAGATTTTTGTAAACTATAAAAACTTCTGGGGTATTCTGATTAATGGATTTGTTCCAATTTCTAGGATAATCCATTAATATGCAATCACGTCAGTGCACAGAGGAGTATTTATATCAAATTTATGGACAAAAGTCAGAAAACTCTATTCTTTTGTTTTGTATTGAAAGTTGTTTTCTGATGTAGTTAGATAATTACTCGCATCTCACACAGATCACTTGAGTTGCCTCAACCTCGCCCCCGCCTGTTTTCCAATCTGTCATCTACCTACTCTTACAGATGCATGCTATTATTGTTAAAATTCTCCAATTACCGTGTCATTCAATTTACGTTTACTGTGTTTGCTAGTGCAATTAAGTATGAATTTTTTTAATATTGAAGACGAATGCTTGTGCTTTATTTTTTAGTATTTAATGTTAATGTTTCTATTAATATAATTAAATATTTGTGGTTCATTTTTGCTGTTAGAAAAGGTAATTTTATTCATTAAATTTATCATACCTAAACTACTTTGTTTATGTGTCAGGTTTAGTATGGCCAAATTTTGTCTAAAAAGGCAAAGCTTAAGTATTCTTTAAAATGTTTATGAAAAAAAATCTTGGGCGAACTTGCTCCTTTTCTTTTAAGACAAGGAAAATGATAGAGATGAAGATAGCTTAAGGTAAAAGTCAAAAAGAAGAGCAAGCAGTTTTCTTGAAATCACTTTCAATAGAAACAAAAGCAAGCATAGATAAGACAAAAAGTGTCTCAGAAGCAAAAAAGTTTAAAAAATTGAAGTAGAAAATCAAGTTATTGGGTTTGATGACGAATGTGATGAAGACGAATATGACTTTAAAAAAATTTGTTTTTATTATTGCCAAATAAAAGGTGCTTTTGCATCAAAATAGTCTTTTGAATCAATTTTGAGAATAAAAATTCTTGTATTATATTTTTTCTAGAAATTTGATATAAATACTCCATTGTGCAGTGGGTGGCCATACTTATGATCATGATATCGTGACACATTCAGTACGTATACACACAACTTTGCATATAAACTTTTACGCATAATTGTATTAAAACACAGTGACTAAAATTATATACATTGGTACTGTCATGTTATTATAATATTGAAATTGATTCATTGTTCCATTATTTATAATAACATACGTAACTCCTTCCTCATACGTGTGACTCTTGTATTTAATAATATACATACAAACAACATTTAGTAGTACCAAAACAAAACATAATAGACCATGAACCCACAAGAAGGTGAGTTTTCAATGATTCTGTTAGTCTACCTCTCTGAGGATTGGTATCTAAAAGATAGTTAAGAAATTGAAATTTTTAGTCTTGGTGATATTATCGAATTTATAAAAATCGAGTTTTAAGGTAGTACCTACACGAAAGTGATATTCCAAGAATTTCTCAAAACTCAGAATATAAAATATTTAATTCATAATACACTTGCTGTTAAAATTAGAAGATGATTTACCATGCCATACATGAGATATTAGCAATTAAAAGTGACGCAATTTGTACGTGTACATGGGAGAAGTGTATAAAAATACACAAATTTACAAATATTATATTTATTTACCAATGAATGACGTCCACCATCTCTATGAAAAACTAATATAATGTAGAATACTATATTTAGAAAATATATAAATAAAAATAAAAATTATTTACCATATAGTTTCGATAAAAAACTTAAATAAATAACTCGTTTTAGCGATATTTTTTTATGGTCAGGATATAATAACTAATGGTAAAGTTATATATCATAGTATGTGTGTGTATACGTATAGAAGATTTGTTAGTGAGGAACTACAGTCTTGTGAAAATAATATATGGTATATGTATAATAGTCATAGCACAGTTAATGCACTGAAAGATAGTATTAGTCCAAAACTTTTTGACTGGACGGTCGCGGAGGAACTACCTTAAATAAAGAGAAGTGAAAAATACATATATTCCCTATTCCTGCCAAATCAACTCTATCATATTTAGTCACATTTATGAATGTTTTTATTCAGTCCTCAATATCAGCTGCGATTTCTATGATTTAAAGCAAATACTTATTTTTTATATCATTTAAAATCAGAAAACCTTTCAGCGGCGGGAATTACCTGAGAAGAAGAGAAGGGCAATGTTCCGACGGATATATCAACGACCAGCCTAAATCGCTTATGATATAAAAGTTTTAAATTTTGAGAGGATGTTGATTTTATATTGTAGGTGGCATTTAGGAAGGATTTTCGAAATTCATTTCGTATAGGGGTTAAATAAGGGATGAAAGTTTGTTTGAGAATATATACAAATCGTCATTTATGACTTCACTACTTAAACGATAAAAACAAATCAATCTGAGTAATTATCTAGTGAGAAAAACCAAAGAATGTCTCAGATCTCACGTTCGTAGTCACTCGTCCGAAGCCGAGGGTGACCAACATGATATTCTTTACTTGAGACATTCTTTACTTGTCTATAAATTTGTTTAAATATACATGAGATGAATACTAGACTACTTGTTTCCAGTATCGGAGTTTAGTGTTCTGCCATTAATCTACTAGGCCTCTATGTGAATGTATAATATTTTATATACTTATAGTATGACATGGATGTTGTTATTTGTTGAAACCTAATTCTCTTTCTTTCAGTCTTCACTAACTTATATCTCCCTCTCAACTTAATTACACTTTTCGTAACGATCTTACAAAACGATTGCTGAAAGACACGAAAATTCTATTAACATGAATTCGACATTCGAGCCACAAATAAAACTTGAAATTTGTTTACTATCAAACTAATCTTTATGAATTCTCAAAAAGACAAATAAAAAACCAATTACGGAAACGCATATGGATCGCTCACGGTCTGTAATATACATAGAAACACCATTTAGTAGTACCTATATCTATAGGTACAAAAACAAATCTAATACATGAATATTATAATATCGGTATGTTATTTTGTCATTAACATTAATGCATACAAAATATAATATACCTACCTATGCGTAGGAAATTGGCGCCATTGTATTACCACACACAACAACAATAACAACAATTGTTGACATTTGTTGCTAATAACTTATAATTAATAAAATTATTAAATGACATGTCAATTATAATACATAAAACCTATAGTATTATGTATACTGAATGTATCAGAACAAATATCTCTGATAATAGTAAAACTTATCAAGTTCTCCGTCAAATTCAGATACTCAAAACTGTATCTTAGAAGTTCAAACTAAAGCGACGTCTTCACAAAATGAAGAAATCTTACGAAGTTCTAAGCTCATATATATTTATTGGTTCTTGCGTGATTCAATCGCGTTAAATACTATTAAATTTTGGTCATATTTTTACAATTTATGATTAAATTTTTCAAAAACTATCAAATATGACAATCTTGTTAAAAAAAATTGATTTTCCCATGGTGATATCAACTAAACATTTAAAATAAATTTTTTAAATCCCATCTATGATAGTCTTGATTTAAAAGAATTGAATTTTCCGCTGAAATAATTGAATAACGTACAATGAAATATTGGTTATAAATTTGTATTTTATAATTTTACACCAAGTTTTCTAATCAAGGTATGAAAATAGACATTCATTATTAATTACTATTATAGAATATGCATATTTGAACGGGGAATTTGACCAACTTTTTCCTTTTTTTTTTGCCAAAAATGGAAAGATTATATGTAAGTTTTATAACAAAACTTTTTTTTTGTTTTTTTTTTCCAGTTTTAAAAGAACGAAAATGTCCGACAAAAAATGCTCGTAAAAGATCCTGTAACGTCATAATGTTAATTAATAATTATATACAGTGGATGTTGTTCAATTAACGTTATTACGTCACAACGATATTTTACGAACTTTTTTTTGGTCCGTTTTTGTTTCTCTTTTGAAAAGACAAATGAGTAACGCAATTTTTCATCACTTTGGTCAAAACTGAAATGAAAGAATGAGACATCTGAATCAGTAAAAATACAGTTGCCCTGAATCGCGCTGTAAATAAATATGGTGTACCTATACAATTTATTTTTGTAAATAATTTGAATAAGCTAGTCAATAAGTCTGCTAGTCTAACCATCCAGTTATGGTGGTTGTTATTCATAATAATAATGTTTTTAAAACTCCATATTATTCATTATTTATTTACTATTGAAATTCCTATTCATCATACAGAAAGCTATTCATTTGTATAATTTGTTTTGGGTATTCGTAATATTTAACTATTAAACTAGACAGGATACTTTACACGCGATTGTGTGAAACGTAGCAAAGGCGGAGTTATAAATTAATGGCAATAAAAGTACTTACACAATTATTTGAACTGTTTTTGCGGTTTTAACCGTGAAATTTTGTATAAATAAAACGAATGGGCATTCATTATTTTATTAATAAAATAAAATCCAATGATTCATGCAAGTTTAGGAGTAATAACCTTTACTTAACTGCAATTCAGACATTTAAGATCAATTGCAAAGGTTAGAAATTTGAATAGAATTGCATCAGAGTGATTGGTAGAACGAAATGGTTTTTAGGTACCGTAATTTAAGGAATACCTTTTTAGTAGGACAGGAAAGATATTTTTCCTGGAAAAGTTTTAATAGACAATAAAAATATTTTGTCAGATATCTGTTTATATTACGACCAGTTAATGACATTCCGCTTTCCGAGAAGATCATAGATTAATACACAAAGTGCGTAAGTACTCATCCCTGAAAATTCAGATTTAATATTATTAAGGATTATGAAATTTCATCCACTCAATTATTATGAAAAACAAAAAATTTCAGTCATAATATCATACTATTATTATCATATAGGCGATATTATCCATATAGGCGATGAAAGTTTCAAACCTTAGCCATTCTATCCGTCTAGCTGAGAATACGCTCTAAAAATATTATCTACTGACACTAGTTGTAATTGTTTTTAAAAGATGTTTTTTAAGGTGTAACTTTAAATCGAAGTTAAACCCATACAAATAACATCGATCTCCATGGTATAAGTAAGTTCATTGGAAACACAATTTTATAAAAATTATGTTTAAATATGATTTCGAGTCTAAGAACATCGTACCTAGCAGAATTGAAGCTTAAAGTATGCTTGATGCAAAAACTTTCCGTTCGATAAAAAAGTCGAAAATACATCTTTCAGTCTCCAATTACGTAACAGCACCAAAGTATATTTAAACACAGATATTATAAATTGGATAATCTAACGAGCCCAATCTCATGACTGTTGATATTATTTTCATGTATTTAATTTCAATTTAAGGTTTATACCATTAAAAGCAAAACATCCGTTCTAAGACACAATGGTGTTTTATTCGATTTCCTACTCATGGCAGTAGAACCGAAATGTTTTGACAAATCAATGAAAGAATTATATCATTTTTTGTGAAATGCGATAATAAACCAAACACTAAATTCTGACCTAATTTTATTTTCCTATGATTCATAGAAAATTATAATTACAGTAACATTAAGGTAGTACCAGCATGAAATCACTTTTCGACAGATTTGGCCGAATTTTTTTTCTCGGGTTTATAATAGCTTTATTTATGAATTCCTAAAATTTCATAATTTTTGACCGTTTAGATCGCGAGATATTTAAAGACAAAGTTCGCGATTTTGAGGGTCATGTCCCATTTAAAGCATGTAAAATGTCCGGTCTCTCCAACTATTTTTTATGATATTATTATATATTGAAGAAAAAGTAGAAAAAAATGTTTATACAATACAATTCTAAAAAAAAAATTTAGAAATTAATTTTCACTTTCGAGATATTAATTTTGACGTAAATTGATCGAAATTGGGACGTTGGCATAATTATTTCCCATTTTAAACGGTCAAAATTTCTGAAACTTTGGGAATTAATAGTAAGCATTATTAAATTCTTAAATTCAATTTTTCGTTAAATTCTGTCGAAAAAAAAATTGTACCATTGCTTTAACATAGAAACTGCAAATACCATGCTGGTACTACCTTAATTACTGTATGACATAAAACAAAAGAAAACTATAATAAAATAAAAACAATTTTAATGGATATTATCTCCGGAATATAAATATAATTAATGATTACGGTAAATGGCGGTAAATTTAAATAAAATGCTACTAACCCTTACTATATATATAAATTAAAATAAAATAATGTTTATATACATAAATACACATATATTCAAAATAAATACGTGTATGAATTATAGATGTAATCGAAAGCTTGTTGAAAAATATTGTTTAGTATATAGCGGACTAGATGCGGAAATTGCGCCTTATATATATCGGGATCGGTTCTATTGATTTTGATGAAAATTCGTATACTGATAGTATTCAACATGAGACTAAACGCAGTATGGGGAAGAGTTGCCATTATCGTGTGATTTTATCTTAAAGAGTCAGTACATTTAATTGATAAACAAATTAAATTAATCAAATGAAAGAGTATAAAATTAAAATATTAATTTCTCTCTATGTTTCCGAGCAAAACATGGAAGTCATTACTCTTCTAAATGATACTGGAGTATTTTGCTTAAGGAAATGATCAACCTCCAAAAACGAAATTTTGTTGACATTAAATAAAGTAAATAATACAAAATAATACAAACAAAATTGGATTAAATTTGTAATTATTATTAATATATTCGTTGTTCATTAAAAGGTATCAACAAGTATCATATTTGGGTCATACTTTTCAAATTTGTGATCAAAATTAACCTAGCTCTAATAGGTTTCCAGAATGAGGAATCCTGGTGTCAAAATTCAGCACCTTAGTGATAGCTAGCGAAAAATTGACATCATAGCAGAAAAGAATGACCCGAAATTAGTGGTCTTCAAAAAAATTACAATAACATCGAATCCAATTTGCCTATGTTATCAAAAAAATCGAATTTTTTAACTTGATGACGTCATCAGAATCCAAAAAATTTAATTTTGCTCTATGACAAGTTTTATCCAATTTTGATACATAAAGTATGTAGCCCTACCAAATTTGTGTCAAACTTGTCATAATTTTTGATCAAAATTAACGTATCTCTAATAGGTTTCAAGAAAGTGGAGTCCTGGTCCCGGAATAAAGCACATAAGTGATAGCTAGAGAAAAATTGACATAACAGCTTAAAAGAATGAACCAAAATTAGTGGGTTTAAAAAAAATCAAAAATATTTATTAAAGGGGATAACGATATCAAACTTTCGGAAATGGACAAAGTAAATTGTTTATTAGAATTTTATTACTGTTTACTTGAAAGTCATACATCTGATATTGCCCATGGAATATTTGAGACAATGATACATAAGATAAAATGTAAATAGATATAAATATAACATATTAAGTTATATAAATAAATAAATATTCATATTCATATCGTTCGTTTTGTTACGTAATAATAATTATCATTAACGAACAAACAACGAATAATAGATATAGAAATAGTAAATGAAAAAACAGTTTACGAGAAATATATTTATGTATAGATAGGGAGTGTGTAGTACCAGATATTAAAATTTACATTTATGTGTTTTTTAAGAAAAAATCTCTCTTTATTTTATTATGAACACAATATGTATTTAATAATTGAAAAATTAAACAGCTATCGATAAAAACTATAGTAAAATATGTCCATTCTATGATCATAACCAACCATGTTCTACAACCTTAACTACCTAACATCATCCCCGCTGATCGTATCTCAAGACGCTCCTTTCAACGCGTAGGTACAGATCACATATTCTACTTGAAAAGATGGATGAGCGTTGATATCTTGGTTGTTTGACTTCTATAGCAACTTTGTCTTTATATAGTTGCTATTCAGAATATTCGATTTCTTTATAAATATCACGAGTATGACAGAGTACATGCGTTAAGCAATGTATTTTAGTAAGAGGTATTACTGGTGTTATATGAAATTGCAAAAGTCACTCATCTGTTGTAGTTAATCTATTAAACTAAGAAACTCCCACTGTCCAAGCGTCTTACAACTATCTCAACGCATATCGAAAGCTTCAACACATTTATATAATACCTCTTACTTAGATGCATTGCTTAATGCTTGTATTCTGTCATACTCGTGATATTTATATGCCTAAATGTAAATCGAACATTCCGTATATTTGATAGACTACACTACACCCAGGTACTACCCTTTACCCATTATCTATCTAGTGATATATTTATAAATTATTATATCCATTAAAATAGGTTAAAATAATTTCATTTAAATTATTATATTTTATAGAAAATTTACTTGTTGGTTGGTTTGTTGTTTTAATATGAAATATTTGTATAAAATTAATTTACATAATATTTTATTATTTTAATTGTTCTAGATTATCATAACAAATCTATTGATTTTAATTACATAGTTTTGCATTAGAACGTTATTTTTTATTTCAAAATTACAAATAAATTTTATTATTATTATTTTTTTAAATATATGTTATTTTTGTAAATATAAAATGTTGTTACAATGTTAGTAATGAAAAAAAATTTACATTAAAGTTTTTTATACAAAAATTTAATTTTATTGTAAGGCTTAAATAAAGGACCCACTTACCCACCCCACTCGTTGAATTTACAAAACTCATATAAATATCTTTACAAATTTATATTATTAATTATTATTTTTGAACATATATACGTAATAGTTACAAAAAAAAACCAATTCTAAAATTTACAATAAAAATCCCCTTTTTAAATAATTACAAATATTTTCATTTAGAATTATAAAACAAAAACAAAAAAAAAAACATACCGCCTTCATTAAAATAGACATTTAAATAAATTAAAAGCAGAAAGGAAATATTTGAAGATAAAAAATAACACAATTGAAACGGGCTGTAGAAACATGCAAAGCTTGAAAACCTTCCAAAATATAGTAGTCCAATAAAATGTAAATTTATACTACCATCAAAACGGAAGTTTGCATCTTTGAATATAAGTTCGTTTTGACATACGTACCTATACATAAATAAAAAATATTGAATTCTATTAAGACGGTAGAAAAACATTAAAAACTATCCCCAAAATCACTTTCTAAAGAAAATATCTCGAAAAAAATACGAAGATAAGGAAAAATGGGAACCCATGATGCTCTCTGCAATGTAGCTTTCTATAGGTCCAATCGTTAAATTAACCTGATGTTTATACTTTTTGGATCAAAATTACCCCATCCACCGAGTTTCATCAAATTCCAATACAAAAATTTTTTTGCGTTTTTCTCGATATTTTTAAAGGGGTAACCCTTAAAAAAATAGCAAAAAATCGAGAAAATCTCCAATTTCGATTAAACTCATTTTATAAGGTAGTTTTGACCCAAAAAGTACTAACATCTGGTGGATATGCTGACTGGTTGAATAGTCTTTGAGATATGGACTAAAATCGGTCCAAATATTGCGATATCTCAGAAACTCGGCATCCGATCCTTAAATTAACCTGATTTTTATTATTTTTGGATCAAAATTACCCCATCTACCGAGTTTCATTAAATTTCCAAACAAAAAGGGCCCTTAAAAAAATTGCAATAAATCGAAAAATTTTTTAATCTCCAATTTTGATAAAACTCGCAGTATATAAGGTAATTTTGATTCAAAAGTACAAAAATCGGTTGCATTTGATGACTGGATTGAGATACGGACTTAAATCAAACAAAATATATATATATATATATATATATATATATATATATATATATATTATGATTTTCAAAGAGTGATATCTACGGAAAAATTTATATAACTTCAATTTTAGCGTTGTCGATAATACAGAAAATGAGTTATATCAGACACTACAAACATTATTTGTGTACAACATAAAATACATGGATATTATATTTGAAACATAAATTTATGTTTTGTGTGTTTAATTCTTAATTTGCTTTAGGTGACTGTTTCAATACATAAAACTTAATTAAACAGGGGAGAATCAGAGGTGATTTTAGAGATATATGTGATTGTCTATATTATATATTATTTCGACGAATATAGAGTGTGACTGAGTACAGATTACTTACGTACATTGTTGTTAAAAGTTTGTGGATACTTTTGTTATAACTACTTCAAAAACGTATTGAAATCCTAATCAATTCTTAAACTTTGTTTTGTGTAACAGTAAAATGGTGGCCTAAAAAACACCGAGGCTGTCACATATATAACGATTTTTACAGCCTTGTCATAATTACAAACAACCTTCAAATACGAACCAAAATTGATGAAAGTTATTTTACTTAATTCCACTTAAGAAAAATGCACATTTAATGAGTTGCGGAATTTGAACTTTAATATACAAATGCAAAAATTGTTTTCAAATTGTCTCGAATGGCTAAAACGTTGGTTCTAGTCAATGATGGTTTGTACTTATTTTACGAATAACTTTTTTTAAACCTTACTCTCTCAAATTTTTTGGACATTAGTATTATAAAAGATTTCTTTGCATTTCATCTTACCACAGATTAAATCATCCAAACAAATGTTTTCCCTTTTAAACGTTAAATATCTGGATGACCGAGCCTTGCTCGGTATTTTTTGATTTTTTGAGTTAAAAAGACACAAATTTTATCACTAATATAAGACTGTTTAGAATGTCCACAAAAATGCCAATTTGAATGTCCCGGTAATGTATTTTATTTCGCTAACTACGATATACACCAATAGATGTCAGGAAGAGTCATATTTTGAAGTTTATGATCCAGTTTTTCCTGAAAACACTGATAAAACAACGTTTTTAAAAAATAAAACCTAGCTAGATTGACTTTTCGCCTCAAAAACTCCCTGCATATCCAATTTCATGAAAATTGTTTGAGCCAATTGTTTCGAAAACAAATTTTCTAAATATATATATATAGTTTTTAAATGTATAATATAGTTTTTAAATATATAAGATATACAAGAAAATTTTCTTTCGAAAATGTAGATATCATTTTTTATTTTGAGATTTTGTGACAAATAAGTCCTGTATATAATAATTTATCATAATGACTGAGCATAGATTTTTATAGTGATCATGATTTTTACCAAAAATAATGTAAATGTATTAATTGTCTATGGATCTAAATACGTTTGCATATTATGATAATCAACCCTTAATGTATGTTGACTGTTAAGGGTTGAGGAGATACATAGGTGTAGATTGTACATTTCAACATCGTTTCAATGTGTTATTTAGTTATTTTATGTTATATATATGTAGTCCAATTATTGTTTATTTTATATATCTGTATATAAGGTATACATATAATAATATTTTATATAATTGTACAAATACAACTCAAAACCCGTTTGCTGTTTCTCTTTATATAATTATTATATTTTAGTTATAAATTTGAGGCTAAAAATAATATATTTTATTGTCCCAATATACAGAGAGAGTAGCACATGTTCATTTTACTATGAAACCATTTTTTTTTCTGCAAAAGTCTTGGCTCGTGTAATATTTTTGCCTGTCTTCGATGTTACTCGACAAGTGTTCCTAGAGCTTACAGGTGTCCATCTTTTCGAAACTTTCGAAGCAAACAGACAACACGCTTTCTAAAACTATGACACTTATTATCTAGATTACCGTTATCAATAGTCTGAAAAAAGATCAAAAGTATCAATACTTCCAGCTTGTGACTTGCACCTAAAAACTTTATTTCACTGTTGGTTAATTTTTAATTTAAAGATTACAAAAGATCCCAAAGGTAGAAAAAGTCTGGAGGAAGAATTTCTGAAATAACGTACAATGAGCGATTGGAAAGACTAAACATCATTTTCAGCAAAATCGATAATTGCTAAAGGCACAATTTTATCTTCAATATTTAAAACCTCTCTATGTTTTACGAATATCTTGTACATAATTATTTTAGATTTAACTTTAGGATAATATTTTAATTATTTATGGCTTAAATTTCAAATTTTGAATTGGTATAATATATTTATTTTGTATTTTAACTAAACCTTAATTAATTTCAAAGTTATATATATATACCTATGCTATACGAAATTTATTTAATATTTGTTGAGAGATTAATTTTAAGGTCACTTTATTTTACATTCGAAAAACATTTGTTTGAGTTTAAATAGTTTGTTTATATTTATTTTTTTTCTGAAGATTGGTTTCTTTTTATCATTTCAATTAAGAAATCAAATGGCTAATTCAATTTCTCAATCTGATTAGGTCAAATTTTAGTTCATAATAACACAATTTTTAAGATATAGGAGGTGACTTTATCCTTTCACTTTAAGAAATTTAAGCATTTCACTAACTTTTTGCTCTCCTAAAAACAGAAATTGTCCTTTATAGGTTAAAATGTTACGGCTCTTACAAAAATCACTGAAAATTATTTTTTGTAAATTTTTAAAACTTGGCCGTTGACTAAGTCTCTAATGATATCTTATGAACAAAAGTTCAAAAATCCCACTTCTTAACACTTAACAGTAACAGTCCGGGAACAGTCCAATAAATAGTGTTACCCATAAGAAATTCAATTAGTTTATAGTCTCTAGGTATAAGATAAAATTTTTAAAACGGAAAGCTGTTTGTTTTTATAAAAGAAGTTTAATATTTAAAAAATACTATATTTTTCTCAATAAATCAATACTAAATTTAAATATTATTGCATTTCACATGGAAAACAGACTATCGATTTTGCCATTTGCTGGACCACGTTGTAAAAATTTCAATTAGCTTTATAAACGAATGCATCTTTTGTGCTGTATGCATAAAATGAAAACAATTATATGTCTAGTAAATAGTAAAGTTTTCCTTTGAGAATAATACAAATGCATCATGCATGCATGCATGCTTGCCTTGTTACAGTGCTTAATTTTGAATCCATCTTCTGAAAAACTAATATAGAAGTTAAAAATCAAGTATAAACAGACAAACGTGAAATGATTTTGTAATTGTTTTGTTTATCCAATTTTCATTTCGAAAAAGTTAGCGACAAAATATGAATTGCTTTGTTATTTTAACGTGCTTTTTCAAATTGTGACATTATCATGAAACAATCAAACGTAGGGGTAATAGTCAATGAGAATAACGCTAACGAAAACAAGTAAAAAGAAACAACTGCCTGAGTTAATTGTTGAAATACCATATACAGGCAGTGTTGATTACGCAATCTTTTGTTAAAAAAAAAAAAACAAAATATGTTTATCAGAATTAGAAAGTATATGGCTCGATTGGTAAAGCGCTTGGATGGATCTAAGAGTTCCTGGTTTGATATCCTGTATTTCTAAGTGCATTTTATCAATTATCTTCATTTAATTCGTATTAACTGAAATATGGAGTTTCTTATGAGTTTGGTTAGAACGGTGTTCTGTCGGCTATAAGCTTTTTGATTAAAAACTCTTCTTTTTCACTAAATTCGAAAATTCATATTTTTTTTTTACAAATACTTTACAAACACTTTCTTGAATTACTGCATTTTTTTAAAACATCAATCAACTACTTCTGCAACAAAACAGCGTAAATCAAGTTTCAGACGGTAAACCCGTTAAGTACAATTCAACAGACGTTTAATCTACTTGTATAAGAGGTTTTATTTATCTCGAACAATTTAATAACGTAACAATAAGAAAAAGAAATATTGTAATGACCTTGAGTTGATTGAAAACATGTTATGTTATTTATTATTGAGTATTTTTTTTATTTTTTTAAGTCTCTATAGTGAGTGCTCCATCAATTCATCCATCCAAAACATTCCAATTTAAATCTACAAATGTATACAACAGTATACTATATAAGTGTATGGCTTACTTTACTCAAACAACAACTTCAGCTCACACAGATCCACTTCAGACAATAACGACACTAAAAAAAAAATAAAGAAAAATAATATATTAAAAAGGAATATGAATACATTGCCAGCATAAATCAATTTAGCAAAATGTTTATTTGACTACTCTTATGTTTAGTTTGTTCAGTAAAGACTATGCTTTCCGTTATGATGTTTTTGACGCTTATGGGCCGACAAAATATATCAGTTTTTATCAGAGTGGGGGGAAATTTGCAAGTGCTTTCGAAGAAGATACGATTTTGTCGTTTCTACCATGTTAAGTGGAACGAATTACTTGGTCAGATGGTATTTGTCAAATTTCAATCTAATGAAACTATTCGAAATCTTAACATAAAGTCTGCTTACTTTTTTTGAAAATTTTTTTCCTTATTTTTACCTATGAAGTTTACTTGCAAGTAAGTAAGCACTAAAATACCTTGCATTTTATTATACAAGGGATGGTACTCGAATAATATGGCCTTTTAGACCTGAATATGAAATTCTGTAGTAAATGTTACTTCGATATTCTAATATTCTTTGAAGAGAATCGATACATTTTTACGACAAAAAACCTTACGTATTTAAACTTATGAATACCAAAATTAACGTTTAACAGGCATTTCAGAATATGATCAAACATTTCTAGAGACATATCATCCAGCACGGCGCGTGAATCACCAACGATTTGAATTGTTTAACGGTACGAAAGGAAGTAGTATATTGTTAAATTTGTCAAATACTTATCCAATGATAGGTGACAAAGCTCATGAATAGGTTTTCATGAGCTTTGTGGAAGGTAAAGAGTCTTCATTAGTGGCAGTTTTAATTAACCTATCGTTTATTTTATGATCAAATACTGATATTTACTATACAAAATGTGTACAAAACTACCTACTATTCAAACAACTTTGCCCCTAAATGAGATGAGGCTTACAACATAAAATCATCTCTCCATCCCTTTTTTATTATATAATTATTATGTTTTGTATATATTCCGAACACCTACACACATGAATGATAACATCACTAGTCAGGCCCTTGTTCTTTTTACTCAGATATTCACTCACCGTGTAAAATAATAACAAATATAATATTCTTATACTGAGAATTTTATGAAAATAACATTGGATATGGTATGAATCAGGATGAATATTTAAGATTCTGTCAAAAAATCAACTAATAGATTAGAAACGAAGCCTAAGTTTTGTTGAGAAAAAGTCATTAGTGGGAATCAAACCAAATTTATTTTCAGTTAAATTTGTTATTTTGTCTCAAAAAACATGGAAACAGGCTACTAACAAAAAATAGTGAAGCCGTTGACTAGAAATAAATCTTAATCTAAAAAACTTTTCACAAAACAGTTAACTTAGAATCTTTTATCATTACAATTGTGCAGTTTGCAATATACAATTTGCAAAACAAATTGTTTGAACAATGTGCATTTATTTCGGACTCAATTATGCTTAGAACAACTTTGAGGGTCTTTAAGCAACAATAGTATAAGTTGGATAGTACGCATGCGAAATTTGCACAGCTAGTGTGTAGCACGAGTCGAGCAATCGCAGCAGTACGTTAATAAAACGTTATCAAACAAATAGCGTACAAAATTTTGCTTGCGCCTCTAAAATATGTAAATAAACGGTAATTATGACGCAGGTTCGATTCCCGTCATCACAACAAAAATTAATTTAATTAATACTTGTGATGGGCTGCCCCATCACAGCTATTATCCAGTATTTTCAGTTTTCTATCGGTTTCAATGGCAAAATGTAAGGTATTTCCGGCAAGGTATTTGCAGTTCCTATGCTAAAACTATGGTTTAATCCGCTTTTCGAAAGAATTTAACGATTTTTTTCACAGGCTAAGAGTAGAGCTTACTGTTAAATCCCAAAGTTTCAAAATTTTGACCGTTGATAACACGAGGCAATTAATGCCTTAGTGGGGCTCTTATTATTATTTTTTTTTTGTTCTTTTAAAATCATATCTTCCAACTTACCTAATTTTTTAATTTAGAGAGAGATTTCTGCAACTTTGGAGTCTCGAGGCTTACATGATTCTGAGTTTGTGAAAATAGGTTAAATCTGTCGATAAATGCTTTCATGCTAGAAATACCTTCAGAGAAAAGCAAGCAGAGAGACTCAATTATCAAAGTAGGCTCGAAGTTTCCTATATCTGTTTGATCTTCTTTTATCAAAATTAAACCATTGCTGGGTCATGGAATTCTTTGTTCATATCAAAAGAAACGTATTTTAAATGTAAATTATTTTTTAAATAATTCAATATCATTTTCCAAAAACAGAAACCATTACCATTTATTAGTGACGTTTTGTTTGTTTATACATAAAATACAAATTATTTTTCAAAATTTGTAATACAGATAAATACATGCACAATCATATAGAATAGATAGAGAAAATAATATCATAACATAACCTTAATCCTATTTTTAAAATAGGTCAGTCCACTGCGACGGTAAATTCTATATGTTAAATTTAACTTTTATTACCTTCGTATAATATGTACGTATATATGTATATACGTATGTATAAACGTGAATTCGAGCGACTCGAGCTGTTGGTGTGATACTGTACCGATGTACCAACTAACTATACAGTATTTTAATAACATAATATTATACTGTATATGGTATCTACACTGATAAATACAGCCTGTGTTAAACGTTAGGGCTTAGAGTAGAAATTATTCATGTGGTTATCTCAAAGAGGATAATTGTCACGGAGATACTTACTCATACAATTGTGAAACGGAAGGTCTTTAACGTCAGTCTTTTTGTTTAATTTTATCACGATTATTAAAATTCTTTTTAAGCCGTGACTAAAAAGAGGAGTGCTATGAGATTAAAGTATCTGTGGATCTGTGTATTCCTCCGTGACATCTCAACTATTAAGCGGATGAAATGGCACTTTCATCGAAAGTGGGGTGCTACATTGGCACATATTGGTAAAACTAAGATCATTACACAATATCTTAAAAATCACCCCACGTTTTTTACGATAAAATGACTTTTTAGAATTTAAAGAAATTATTTTCTACCTTTTAATTCAGCTCTTTTTAGTTTTTTAGACTATTATTTATTTATGAAAAAGTCAGTATAAATATGGTGGGAGCGCAAGTAAATGCATATATTTTCAGATATATAAATCGTTAATCTTGAAAATCCTGTCCAAGATAATAAAATAAACTTTAATTAGATTATTGTATTGTCATCGATCCTTGATAAGTATGCCAAATTTCGAGTTAATCCGTCGTTTTGAATGGGGTCAAAATCATGTTCAAAGTTTCCGTTACATACTAACAAACGTATGAATCTAATCAAACGTATGAATCTAATTAAAAAATCAAAATAAATTCATTCTTTTACGTACTAAGAGGCCACAGAAAACGACTTTTACAAAAAAAGTAAAAAAAATATATTTAGTAAATTGCATTTAAAGGATTCTCTTGTGAGATACTATTTGGTATATTT
This sequence comes from Chrysoperla carnea, assembly GCF_905475395.1. Taxonomy (NCBI): domain Eukaryota; kingdom Metazoa; phylum Arthropoda; class Insecta; order Neuroptera; family Chrysopidae; genus Chrysoperla; species Chrysoperla carnea. Next base: position 35,877,645 of record NC_058340.1, on the reverse strand, counting down.
TAGGTTAGTATAAGACAGACTTTAGACGAAGTAATAATATATACACGTTTACATTTGTACCACATGGAAAAGTCATTATATATTTTGTACGTGTTGTCAGAATGAACATCTACCTACAATATGTATATAATATGGTATATATCTACCAACATTTGTAGAAGTCATTGCAATTTAAATTATTTTGTAATTTATTAATTGGTTTCAAAAAAAATTTAAGGTACAATAAATATACCTAGCACACACTAGGTGCTATTTTCATATTACACAAAGTAAAGAGTGAGGCACAAGTACATATAAAGTTGCTTTAATATTAAATAAAAAATTTAAAGAAAACCCCGATATAAAAACCGATCTGATCAATTCGTCTGTGGCATATCGTAGCTCCATAACAAATCTACCGATTTTGATTTTGTATGTTGATTCAAAAGGTAATTTGGCCGAGAATGTTTTTAGCTATGATTTCAGAAAATCTGCTCGGAATCCCATTTAAAAAATATTCGTAGCCTCATTTTCGGTTGTTTTTGAAACTTGAATGTGCTCTATCGATTTATAAACTGTCTAAATATGGACTCCATGGATTTTATAACTTATAAAACAATATTTTTAAGCAATTTTCTTGTGAAACGTACAGAAATAATGTGTATTTTGTACAGTTTGTTGTTCCTCGAACATCACTAAAAATACATATTGTTTCTGCAAATTTTTACTACATAATTGGTGTAAATATGAATTAGAATAATTCAATCATCATCCAGTTATAAAATCACTAGTATTTTTTATAATTGTATATCCACTCATGCCCTTTCCTGTATATTTATTAATGAAAATTTACATTTATAAAACAAATATCCTACGTTATCTCTTAATTTGACATTTTGTGCATGTAGAGAAAATTATAAATTAATTTTTTATTGAATTTTAATCCTTATTATTACAATTTGTAATGAAAATTTGTTTTTTGCATGCGTCTCTTTTATTTTTGGAATTTGTTTTTATATTTTATCCGACATTTCGAAAAAATATATGTATTTGACTCATTTATATTCATAAACGAGATAAATTATTATATTATTTTCAAACGGATGTACTTATTTAAATTGAGATCTTCAAAATCGCTCCAAAAAAATAGCTCTTGACACAGGATTTTTGGTGATATCTCAAATATTACCCACTCAATCATTAAATGCAGTTGATTTTTATATGTTTTCAAATGATTACCCATTAAGAAAATTATGAAAAACGGTAAAATTTTTTTATAAAAGTTTGATAAAAAAATATTTTCTAGAAGTATTTTACTCAAAAAAAAAAAAAAGAAATTCGGGTCAGTCTGACGATTGGGTGACTTGTTTCGGAGATTTCAAAACTAATCTACTAAAATCGCATACGAAAAGTAACATTTCGAAGCAATTTCTTCGAAGATTAGAAAAATGATCTTCGAATTATCTTCAGAAACGTTTCGAAATACAAGATTTTCTTACAACATTTTAGGTCATGCCTAAGCAAACCTCCCACCAATTCGTTAAATGAATTCGATGTCTTTAGTTTTAGGTCAAAATTTCTTTGAACACTAAGATTCATGACATCCTGTAGCAAAAAATATTTTGGTGGATTTAAGGCGATATATTGAGCCACTCATTTGTTAAAAGAACACGATTTTTGTGTTTTTAGTCTAAAATTACTTTGCATATTAATTTTCACGAAATTATGAAGCAAGAATACTATGGCTCTAAGGAAGGTGTAAAAATTTGGAAAGTTTTTGTGTTTACGATTTGGTAAAAGATTAATTCAGAGTAATTTTGACTTAGTAAATGCAATAGCCCCGTTTAGTTAAACAACGAAATTAAATAAAAGGTAATACGATGAAAATTTTAGAATTAATTAACTAACGACTAAAAAATTGACCATGAGCAAAAGAACTAAAAATGGAAACTTTGAATAAAGAAATGGATGTACATTTTCTTTTTATTTAATTTTTCTTTCGCAAATCATGTGAAAATTAAAAAGCATATAATATACATTTGTCTTATTAAATAAATATGATATGAAATATATAATTTTTAAAACATGTCAAGGCTAATATATTTTATATAAATAAAGAGAGCATGTTTTACTTTTGTGTAAAATAAATACACATTATACGTTCAGTATGACGACAAATGTTGGTGCATTACCAGTAATTTAAATTAAATTTATACATGCAATTCAATATATTACTATAGAAATCATCATAATTTACTAACGAACGAACAAATAATACCTTTTACCCACACGGACATATATTGTATGTTTATGTAAAGAATGGGTGATCAGATAATATTTATACATTTTTAATTGGAATATAACAAAACGGTATAAGAAAAAGTATGATAAAAAAAGTTTTAGAAATAAAATCATTGCATTTTGATTTACAACACATAACACAAAAAATTTAACGTCTCTGATCAATATAGTTTGTTACACCGAAGTTCCTAAACGAACGAACAGTTTCAGTTGTTACTGTCTAAGAACTTTCTCGATATGATTACCTTTCAAACAAAATAACCAAAAATGAATATCGGTTCACAGATTTAGGAAATACGATGTCTCAGACTGACATTAAGATACTCAGATATACAGACACGATTAACTAATAGCACCCTTCTTTCTATTCAGGGGTTAATAAAAAAAAGGGTATAAGATGTTAGTATAATTTTTAAAAAAAAATTTAGATATTAAAATATTGCACTTTGATTTAAAAATTATTTCATCTGAGTCAACTTAGAGAACGTGTATAGAAGTGTAAATGGACCCTTTTCTTATTAAAAACAAACTTGCTGTTACTGCGAAGAGCCTATCATTTACATGAAGTCTTTTTTAAATAAAAATACCTTTATCCAAGGTCTAGAATTAAAAAGAAAAAAATAATATTTATATTTTTTACTGTTTTGTTTATATTCAAAAAAATTAAAAATATAAACCCAATTTAATTTGATCACCTTATATGATGACAAAAAAAATAAAAACTTTTTTGATAAAAAATAAAACCAACCTCAGAAAAGTTTACGAAGAAATAAATTAAAATCGATTACTTCATTTTCTTTACTGAAGTCACTGACATTGTCCATCATTGCATATTTTTAAACATAAGGCGTAATGTTTCGAGAAATTACATTTTTCTTATAAAACTTAACTTTTCCTGACAAAGAAATGCAATTGAACAGCCAAGTGGTTGACAACAGCAAGTGGAAATTTAAGCGGAGGTTCTTTTATAGGTTTTGTAATCCTTGAAAAATAAATTTTCCCGTTTATTTGTATTCAAAAGAAACTATATTTTAGCGATACTCCCATTGGCACTGGCTATTTTTTGCAGGGAACAGAAGAGATTTATTGATCAAATAGTAGGTTTATTATTTGCTTGTTAGAATCCTTCTAAACGTAAATCATCACAGAATAGAAAGCTACTCTTAATATTTTGAAATTATCCTGAATATTCAAAATTATTCAAAAATAATTGCTGAACCTTCTAGTATGCAATTTATTTACATTCTGGGAAGAGTATTCTAGTATGGTCGGAATAGTAGTCTAGTAATAGTTCTTCTAGTATTCTTATAATCTCTCTCTATGACTCTTTCTATTATGACGTTCTTGAAATTGTGCCTGGAACACTGATGTATTTTCTAGACAATCGTTGCATTATTTGCCAATTGTATCCCAGCTGCTTCCCTTACGGATATTATTGTTTCACAGCAGTATTTAATGAAGTGATTTAGAAATATTTCAAGAAACTTGAAGGTTGTAGTACAAAACGCTAAGCTCATAATAAGATGCAATTTCAGAAGAATTGAACATCTCTCCTTTTTTTGAAGCCGATTAGAAAACAAACTACGGATATAATTATAATTAATAAAATCAATTATAGAAAAGAGAGACAACAAATATCTACCTCTACGTTAAAGTGTATTGCTATCTTTGTTTACTGTAAGCTTTATTTGTCTGTTTTATTACAAACCTATTAATTTGAAAATAATGCAGTTTTTTTTTCAAACACAAAAAAAAAAAAAAAAAAAAACATTGCATTGTTTAATTTAAAATGGTAAACGCGATTTGTTAAATTAAATGTGTTTTAACATGACACAATGTTGGATGTTATACGAAGCATAAACGTATACATTTTATTTTAAAAAACAAAAAAATTAATCAGTTTTAATACTTTTAATATTGTTATACTGTATTCGTGAAAATATTACTTGTTTAAATGTGATGATATTTATTACTGGTTAATTTGCATATCCATAATCATTATAATACGGGGTGTCCCACGGTAACCGAGCATTAGAAGTTTCTGGAGAACCAGATATAATAGAAATATGAAAATTGGTAATCCACCAAAAATGCTTGGGATAAATCAGCCTAAATCCACCCAGAAACTTCTAATGAGCGGTCACCGTGGCACCATGTATACTAGATACTATATACTAGATACTAGAAAAAAAATGTACAACGCTTTGCATCGGAACTAGGCAACTCAAACGCAAAATATTTTTCTTAAAAAAGCTTTCATTAAAATTTAATTTATCATTAACCCGTTGGCATTGAACTTTTCTGAAGTTTCAAAATTTCAAAAAAATACATATTTACATTCATATAAGTACATCTCTGGAGGTAAAAAATTATCTATTGCAACATCAAAATTTAACTATAAAAAATTACCTCCAAATAATTGATAAAATAAATTTTTCAAATTTTCTAGATAAGAGAATCAAATTGTATATTGATGGGGATACCTGACAAAAATCCATTTCAAATGTAAATTAAAATAAAAATTCCTAGCGCAGGAACTGCGTTAGCTAAGGGAATTCCCAGAAAAGACAATAAAATTGTGTATTGATGGGCATACCAGACTCTGAAGGGTATTCTCTCAGAGAATGAAAACATAACACATTAACACACTTTCTTTAAAATTAAATAAGATTGCATTTTTAGTTTTTCTAGAATTTTTATTTCAAAAACTAACCGGCTAGAGAAAAAATCGAGTACTTTTATCCTTAAAACTGATCAATAAATTCAAAAATATTATTATTTTGAAAAAATTTAAAATTTTTTACTTTGGGCACAATTTCTTCGGAATTCTCAAATGAATGTCTCTACAAAATATTTAAAAATAAATATCCCTACAAAGTATTATTATCTTGGGGACTACTGTAGCAAGCATTTCGAATAGCAGAAAACAAGTCACAAAATAATAAAAATAGGCTTCATTTCTTTTTAAAGAAACGCATTTTAAATTAGAAAAAAAAATATTTCTATCTTAAAAAATATCTCAAATAAAAGTAAAATGTTTTCCCATATCAATTACAGATCTCATTATTATAAGGTATTTGATGATGTCTTTTTAAAATAAATTATACATACAGAAAAATGTCAATCAAATTGAATATTTTAGTGTTTACAACATCAATTCTCGTCGATTACCAAAAAATGAAATATTTTTTCGTTTTTTTTTTTCATCTTCTTAGTATGAGATTGAACATCGAATAAAGATAAGAAAGAAAAATATAAAAAAATATAAAACTTTACAGACGTCACGTTCAAGTGTATAGTGAAACTGCATTAAATCAAGGAATTGCCATCTTCAATGTCTGCTAAATATTTCAGAATAAAACCAAATTGATCCGAATTCAATTTATTGAATAACCCGAAAATAATCGTTATGATAGTGTCTACAAACGTTCGTACAAGAATTGAGTGAAATTTTCTTCGTAAATTTTCATTTTGTGAATCCTTGAATTTACTTAGACTAATTCTGATGTTAAGTCTGTAACTCAAAAACCATAAGCCATATAAATTTTTGACTATAGAAAGAAAAAATATTTTGGCACTCCACTTCTTGTGCTTTCTGATACGTAGCAATAATTTCTGAAAAGCATAAGCAGAAGATAAATTACCTGAGCAGACTTTGAATTATGGCTACATAACGCAACTGATCTGATTTGATTTATTTCTCACAAAAAATATCACACTTAACCTGAAATGGGAATTTTGTTCAAAGTTATAATAAATGACAAATTGAAGAAACTTGTATAGATGGAGACAAAAGGGTTGCCCAAAAAACCCAAAAAAAAAAGCCAAAAGGAAAAGTAACCCTAAATATATACTTGCATTGCAAATAGTTCTGTCTTAAAATCTGTCTAAATAGTTCTGAATTGATCCCATTCATTTAATAAACTAGAACAGCTACTTTCTGTGTTAAAGAATTTCTATAGAATATGTAAGTTTCAAAGAAATTGGCATACCTGAATATGTGTGTTACCTTACGGATATATGGCGGAACAGGTAATAATGGCGGACTTGCGAAGTGAGTTAAAATGAATTTGTGTGTGTGAAAAAGAGGATTTATTTCTGCGATATTTTGTATAAAATTTATTTACAATTTATTTGACAATAAAGGGGGTTTTTATTGTGGGTCCTGAAGGGGATATATTTTAACAAAATGCATAATACAGCCCACAGAAATGCTCATCTTAATTTGAATAATGTTAATTGTTAGTTTTAGAGCCATTAATATAATGAATAAATGAACTTGGTCATTTCCATAGTAACCAAAGTAAATAGGTAACAAAATTATGACTAATCGCAACGACCACTTTATGGAAAAACAGAACTTTTTCTATATTCAAAGGAAATTTTTAAGAATGGAACAAATTGTATTTGTATCTTACACACCCGGTCTCTTAGTCTAGTGTAATAAGGAAGTTGAGTTCTGGGCCTGAATATCGTTGTAATAAGATCGTTGGTTCATTTACACTCAGATGTTTATATCAATGTTAGTTTAAGAAACTTTTATACTGATAAATGTTTTTCAATGTTTTAAAGAAGTTTAACTGCAACAAAATATTATTAGTTCAATGATGATAATGCAGATTTGAAAACATTATATCCCATAAGAACACATCAAAGTCAAGATGAGACGGACAGGATGAATAGTCAAAATAAAATATATTTAATGGTGTATATATTCTTGATATGTTATATTAATCGGCATGCGGGCGCTATTAACTCTCTTATTTGATGTTTCAATAAAACTTTATTACAGTCATCTCATCATCAGCAGCATCATCTAAGACTCCAAAATGTGAAAAATGAAAACATGTTTGCATATATGGACTAGATGGTGTTGTTATATTTAATATTATATTGTGTTTTTTTTGTTCTTAAAAAAAAAAACCAATCTTATCACATCAGCACTCAAATTTTGTATTTCAAATCCCAAAAGTGTTAACAAATAATATCACATTCCACTGAATTAAAATGACACAATAAATAAATGCAGAAATAAGATAATCATCTATAAAAAAAAAGAATTGGCAAATATTTATGTTATGAATATTTATTCTTTAGGTTACAGGCCCAGACTTTGAATTAAAGAGTAAATGGTAAAGCTGGCAGACCTGTTTTGTTCTAAAGATTACTAACCACAAATTTTTCTTATCTGTCTTATCATGGGATTTTACTTTTTATACCATGTATATATGAAATATACATAGTATATTAAGTTTAGTCCCAAGCTTGTAATGCTTAAAAATATTGATGCTACGAACAAAATTTTGGTATAGGTGTTCATAGAATCACCAAATTAGTCCATTTCCGGTTGTCTGTCTGTCTGTCTGTCGTCTGTCCGTCTGTCATCACGATTACTCAAAAACGAAAAGAGATATCAAGCTGAGGACGTAACAAGTGAGGATTTTAGGATTTCAATTAAGGTTTATGGCCAATATAATTTATCATATTTGACCAAATCATCAAATTAGAAGAGCTTTTGATTTCAGAATTTTTAATTAAAAAAAAATTTATTCTCTAGAAAAAGCTGAATACCCGAGCAAATATGTACATCCAAATTTAGGAATAAATAATTGATTCTATATATTCCATATCAATGGATTCTACTGGCCTACACAAAAGTTCGCAGGAGTCTGCATAATTTAAGGATGCTTTTTATTGGGACATTAATTTTTCATTTGTAAAACACACCTATTCGGACCCCGCCGACCATGAAAGGGAGCAAAGATACTAAATAATTTAAAATAGTAATTAACAAAAAATATTTATTTTCGTATCTTACAGAATAAGTGATAAAAGACTAGAATCGTGAGAGATGAAATAATAAACAAAAAGAATATTTTTACTCTTAATCCTTAATAATAATTAAAAATTAATCCGTTTACAAATTTTAATTACATACTCAAAATAAACAAAATTGCAATAAACGCGTTCCATGCCTACGTTGAAATTATGGCGTTATCAATAATATATAGGCTGATTAAGAATACACACATATGACAAGTTTGTGGCCTATATACTTTCTTCAAAGCATCAAGGGACATATGGTGTGATTCATGCCCTTCTATTGCCCCAAGAGTTTCGAAATCAGTTAAATAAGAACATGTAACACACGTGAGATGATTTTAATCCTCATAATAGAATAACTTATAAACTAAAATAATGATTTAAATTAAATCTGAATACCTACTGCCTTTAAAACCTTGCTTACCAATTGTTGCTTTTCCTACAAAGCATGTGCAAGATTTTTTAAATAACATTACAAAAAATACAATTTTACACAAATTATGAAATATTGTAAACAGACTTATCAACAGTCTCATTTGTCAATAGCAAGAAAAAATAAACCTGAATGTTTTTCACAAAACAGAAAACAGTGAAATCTTAATATATATATTTCTTGTGTGTGTGTGTATGTGACTGAACTCCTCCTAGACGGCTCGACCGATTTCGATGAAATTTTTTGTGTGAGTTCAAGGGGATTGGAGAATGGTTTAGATTTACCATTCGGTCCACTACAACTGTTTTTGAGGGCTCCGTACCAAAAAAATGAAATTTCATTAAATGGTGGGAGCGCATATAAATCATATCACATTATGTATACTATGTGTACTATGTATTTTTAATAGTATTCAGGTATGTCAATAGGCATTTATTAGAGCCATATGCGAGCGCAGCGAGCTCTACTATCAAAGGTCAGGCCAAAGGTCGAAGGTCAGGCCACTCCAATAAATAGGAGTTAAATTGGGGTTTAGCGGGATGGGTTTAGCGGACAGGCTAAACGTAGTATAGGTATTCATGAATTGGAGTTACGTTTTTACGGGACAACGTCCGTCGGGGCCGCTAGTTTTAAATATAAACTCTACGTCTCTACGTTCACATTTGTTCCCACTGGAATTGTTATCCTTTTATATTGTTAGCACACAAAACGATCAAAGAGATCACCCCTTAATAATGAAAAATATACTTCCTAATTTACAATAATATATAATTCATTAAAAATGTCATCTTAAAAAAATTAAAAACAGGCAGAAAATAAAAATAGGAAAAGAATTAAATCAAAGGGAAAAAATAATTATTACCATTGTCATTAGCATTATCTATCGTTTTTTATTTTCATATATATTAATTAAAAAGGCAAAAAAGTTCTTTTATAATGGTGGCATATACACAATCACACAAAGTGCGAAAAGAAATTTTATATTCATTTTTTATATTTTTAATTAGTGGTAATACTTTGTATAAAGATGAATAATAGTTATGAATAACATGTGCGAGAGAATGAAATATTGAGAAAGTCACTACTGACGTTAAGCATTCAATATGGCAGTAATAAGCAACCTTAACTTTAAAAAAAATTATTGGTCTATGGAATGACTGAACCAGTAAACGAGTGGGCTATTTTTTATTATCCATCTATTTAATGAAAGCCTGTTGAAACTTAGTTTATGGTTAATATCGTAGTTCTATCTTTAGCCCTCGATTGTCGCATGATAAAATTAGTTCCCAAATACTGATGAGCTATCAAATTCAATAGTCTAAATTAGTAATCAAGAATACTTGCTAGAAAAAGATTGAATTTTATAAGTAGATTGTTAAGCATTCCTGTTCATTAAGCGTTCCTGTTTAACAGTGAAATTAATTTTATAAGTAGACTGTTGAACAGGAATGCTTTGAACTTTGTCTATTTTGTATTATAATGGAAACCAAAAATTAAAACTATCAGATTGAATTGGCTGTGCTTTTCTCTGACTTTTGGTAATTTTTCCTTGAAAGTTGGCTTAATTGAGATTCTCTCTTGGAGGTTCTCTCTTGGAGATGGTAGAAGAGGTTCTGTCAAGAGGTTCTCTCTTGGACATGGTAGAATATACATATTTTGATTAAATAGTAAAGCTTTTTTATTAAATGAACTTCAAACGGGAAAACATGACTGGAAAACGTGATTTTGACAAGTGATTTCATGCAGTTGACTATACCGTTCCATGTAGTCGGATGTTAATTGCATGCAATTGAATTCGCTTAAAGATAAGATTCCACATATGTAGTCGAAGAAAGCTCTATTTGAAGAAACTCAAAGAAAGCTCTATTGAAGGCTTATATTCCAAAAACTGCGCCTCTGTTTAGTTGCAAATTGTATTGTTTTAGGTAGTTTCTAGTGGTTAACAATGATTAAATTTTATTTTTTCTGATAATGATCGGATTATGAGTATGTACAATTTATCCAAATTCTCAGCCAGTTTAAAAAAAATCAAACGATGATTTTTTTTTGTCTTAAAAAAAGGGGAATGAAATTAATGGAGGTTAACAATATAAAATGTTACCCTCCTTAGGTTTAAAGCATAAGAGTCAAATCTTCTTATAATATATAATATTTATTTAGTGAGTAGTATTTATTAAAAAGAATATTTGGTACTGTTAAAAATATTAAGTACATTGCATAATTTATAATCTTTATTGATTAAAGCAAACAGATGAGTTTTTATTTTTAACACCAACAAAATATTACAATTTTAATAAAATATGAAGAAATTCTTTCTAGGTATTTAATCTTTAAAGGACGAGATAAACTATTAAGTAAAAGTGTCGTCCTTTTTTGAATCGGTTTTAAATTTTAGTTTGATATTGTTGAAATTTATTTGAAAAAAGTGACAAAAAGCAAGGTCATAGGGTCTAAACGGACAGTTTAAACCGATATTTCATAAACATAAATTCGAAAACTATATTTGAAACTTCTACGAAATAGTAATTATTAGCTAAATTTTCAGGATATTACAAAATTTTGAAATTTCCTGTTTTACATTTAAAAATATATATAACTATAGTAAAACCCTACATATTATAAATGAACACGTGACTTTGTTTGTTTGTTTGTTTGTGTCTTACGCTCTTACGCAAAAACTATTCTATGGATTTTAATGAAACTACAATAATCTAGTTCCTATATCAGAATCACACAAAAGCTAAAATCTATAAAAATAAAATAAAAACAAGTGAAAACAAACAATTGACTGAATTAATTGTTGAAATACCATGTACAGAGAGTCATGTTAGTAAAGAAAGATAGACACTCTTACATAGCCACACATACATAACTGATATTATTCGCTCTCACGGGTAAACAGTGATGTTTACAAACAAATGTGTCAAACAAAAAATGTTTATTTTTTATAAAAAATATTTTTATATTGAAACTTTTGTTCTATCTCTAGCGCAAAAATTGTCAGGCGGACCTAAAACCCAATTGACCTATGTTGCTCATTTACAAACTATACCACAGTTTTAAGCGTCCTAAGTAGGCAATAATAATTTTAGCTTGATATCTCTTTTCATTTTCAGTTATCGTGCTTGCTGACAGACAGACGGGCAGACGGACAAGCAACCAGAATTGGATTAATTAGGTGATTTTATGCACACCTATACCAAAGTTTTATTCGTAGCATCAATATTTTTTAGCGTGACAAACTTGGGACTAAACTTAGAAAACCTTGATATATATTTCATATATACATAGTATGATAAAAAAAGTTATTTTATTGACATTGCACTTCTCGATCCATGATCTTCATTGCAAAGCATAAATAAAAGAATTGGGTAAAAAGGATGAACGGGATACAATTTCGAGGCATCTGTTAAACCAGGAGACTCTGATATACCTACTCAATAGCTTAAGACTATTTTACATTTTGTCTTTTTTACATTTTTTACCGATATAAAATAATCCCTATTTCTTTTTCGAGTGTTATATGGAATGGAGATAAGTGAGACCAAGAGTTTTAAATCCAGCGATGCGGGCGAGTATCTTACTAGTATCAATATAAAATAAATTGTTTGTAGAAAATTCGAATATACTTAAGCTTACACTTAATTTTGAATGTAGAGATATTTAAGTAATATAATTAAAATATTAAATATTAATTTTATACTTTGATAAAATTGTTTACACATATTACACTTAATATTCTTATTAATTAAACTACATCCATCCGTATAACACAAATTCATTAATTATTACTTATTTTAGTTTCTCTTCCAGAGGATAGTAAAATGTAAATTGTGAGGAACGTTTTAAAGATTCTTTTTTTATCTCAAACTTTATAGACTTTTATACAATTTTCTAAGAAAATAAGACCATATAAACTTGAAAATATATTTTTAAACAAATTCTTAAAATTGCATATTTTGTAATTGTTACTGACCCAAATTTAAATGCCGAGTCCACATTCTTCCTGATTCGCCGGGTGAAATCGTACTCTTATATTTCCAAAACACATATATTCATAATGCCGTGATCGAGAATTTACATTTTCAACTCACTGACACTACGTATTTCATGGAACAATTTTGGATGGACTTCTTTATTCGTAAGACATTTTTCACAGTAGCTATTATTACTGATTTTTGCTTGAATCAAAAGTCAGTTTTAGTCAGAAAAGATATTCTGTTAGATTTTCGTTTCACATTTAGCCTCAACAGAAAAATGAATCACAAATGTGGACTGTGGAAATATGAAGTCTTTCAGGTCGAAAAGATGTTATTTTAGATAGCAGATACTTTCGGCTGGGCCAAAAAACACAAAAAATTTGAAATAAAAAAACCCATAAAACTAACCATAAAAAAATCGTCGAAATTCAACAAGCTTGATTTTTATTTATTGCAATAAGTATAATTTCTATTATTGATTTTCATTAAAAAAGAAATTAATTCATACCAACAACTGTTTGTATATTATGTGTATCGTATGAACGCATCTCATGCTTCCAATCCAATTGTAAAACGGATATTTATTTTGTATTATTAAGTATCAATAAAATAGATATTAAATAAGTTCACATAACTTCACCCTAGTTAGTAAAATTCGTCTCCATCGTTTTTTTTTAATATGAATTCCTTTTATTTTGATAAAAAAAATAAAAAGTTTGGTGTGATAACTACCACAAAAACGTCTATATACAGATTTAAAATATTTGGCATTTTTGACACACTACGGGTTAGTCAATAAAAGTGATGTTCTATTGAAGTATTAAAACAATGTAATGTTATAACACCAGGAAAATCATAAATTTATCTTAGTTATTTATTGTTCATAAATAAGGGCTGACTGACCAGCCCTTATCTAACACCGAACTGACTGACAATCATAACTGTTATTTATATACAATATACAATATTTATAACAATTTTCAGCTTTAGTAAATTCATTTTAGTACCACGTAAAACTGCACCGTTTCGATAACATATATCTAACCCCTGTGTTATCGTTCGCTTGACTGACCGCAGTATGTGTGTGTACACAATTACTATTCAAAATCCTCAAATTTTCAGCTTTAGTAAATTCAACGAATTTGTTTTGGACTGGCTCTTAATCCATTAGACTATATACATTTTTTAAGAGACGATTGTCATGTGAAGAAAAAAAACTACTTTTCTTGTACATTGTAGTAAGAAAAAGAGCTATAAGGACGCATACAGTCATAATAATTTTTAACTGGAATTTTATTATATATTACAACTAAACTAAATAATATTATTTTAAAAATGTGTATAATCATAAATAAATATATCCATTCAACCAATAAGATATTTACTTCAACATTTTTTTATATAACAAAAAAAAAAAAAAATTATCCAAGCCACCCACCCGCCGAACCCTAAAATCGTATTTATTTTGGATTTTATTATTATTCAAAAATATAAGATGAACGATTCGTATCAAGTGTGAATAGTAACTCTTCAATAAAGATTCGTGCAAGTTTTCTGAAGCTTTTTTCCTTAAGAAACTGTATTCCATTATGATAGAAACTATCGTTTCCAGTTCCACATTAAGTATTGCTACATCGAACATGTGAATGCGTATCTTCTACTTCATAAACCTATTATTACAGTAATTTTATACATTAAAGTCTGCATCAAATCCGGTAGTTCGGATCTTTCTCAAACTTGTTTATGATGTTATTCCAATGAATAATCCAAGTTTGTGACCTTGAGCGCCGAACGCAACTAAGTCAAAAATCGAAAAAACATGTGATATTTTCGGCTTTTTTTGAAATTTTATCGATTTTAACCCAAAAGCGTTAGTTGAACTACTCTAGCTGGAGATAGTACCACTTACCTCTGACGGAGTGTGCTAGTGTTGTTCAGGGTCAAAATACATTCAAAACACTATAATATTTCAAAAAATTGCGAAGTTAGAAAAAATTATAAACTTAAACTTGAAACTATTGGGTTAACAGAGTCGATTCTAGTCTCATATTGAAGCATATTTAGTTTACTTTAAAAACGTCTTAAAAAATTACTTCAAAAACTACCTGTTTAGGGTTTTTTCGATTTTTGACAAACTTGTATTCCACGCTCGAGGTTAAAAACTTGGATTATTCATTGGGATAAAATCTTAAACAACTCTGCTTAAAATCAGAACTATCGGATTTGACGTTAGCTCTGATGTATAAAGTTACGTCGTTCAATTTTGAAAGACATTATATCGGAAAGTATTAGGTCTAAATAAAAAATTTTCACGGATTTTCCGATTTTTTACTAGGGTCCGTTCAGTGCTCGAGGTCACAAACTTGGATTATTCATTGGAATAACATCATAAACAAGTCTACGAAAAATCAGATATATCGGATTCGATGCTAATTGTAATGTATAAAGTTACTGTAATAATTCTGTTGATACGATATCCTTAAACCTGTAAAAAAGGAAAATAGATTTACAATAAAAACATTCTACTACACACCGTATCTACGTAGATCCATTTATACATATACAGACTTCTGTATACTTGTTTACGCTATTTTACACTTAGATAATATTTATTATACCATAATATGATGATGTTACTTGTTTTTGTTTTCTAGAAAAATGTTACATTTTCTACGTCAATGAACTAACAACATTTTATTATATTTTGGGTTCGATGCCTTTCCGAAATTACTATAAATTTAATTTGTATATACCTTGATATTATGCTTAAAATTATGTTTCGTGATCTGTTTGCATGAATTAAATTTGATGTAAGTTAGAGTAACCTAAATTTCATAGGTTTACGACAAATCGATGACAATAATCAACAGATATCTTATATGGTATATCTGTCAAAAACTTCTAAAATCTAAATCTGAAAAAATCCGCTAAATAATTTTAATGGTGATCTTAAAAAAGATTAAATAAAAAATACTTGTAAAAGACAAGCTTTTTTCTAATTTTTCATTCATTCATTTGTAAAAGCTTTAAAATATCAAGCTCAGTAACTCATATAAATAATTATTTTCATTTTTAGTAAAATAAAATCTTGCCCTTTTAAATGTGGTGGAAGCAATGGGCAAATAAGCCCGCTATACAGAATGACGTCACGTAGCTAACCATGCATTGTTATCTAAACTAAGCGTGTATGCGAAAGTTCACCTCAGTCGATTGAGGATAACTGCTTTATAATTCAGTTTCAAGGTTTAACCCGAACAAATACATACAAACATTGCAAGTTTAATAAAAGCTTATGATATCTCTTCGATATCTCTTAAATTTCGATGCTAGCTAAAATAATACAACGCTTTGCATTTTAATCGATATTGGTTTTTGTTAATTGAAATTTTAATTTTTTATTTTGTTTTGACGATTCCTTAAAAAATAAGACCGCATACTCGTTTTCATAGTAATAACTTTCATCTCATCGGTTGAAATTTCATTTTATAGTTTTTCAAGAAAAGTTATTCAGCACTATAAAAAATAACTCATGTGAAAATCATTTCACAATCTTTAAATTCTTGTAATATACTGAATCTTCTGAAAGTATAAGTAAGATAAAACCTAACAATTAGATATTATTTCAATAATTAAAGTTTTTATACCATGCATGTATGTAAATAATATGCAATGTATACTAAGTTTAGTCCCAAGTTTGTAACGCTTAAAAATATTGATGCTATGAACAAAATTTTGGTATAGGTGTTTATTAAATCATCTAATTAGTCCATTTTTCGTTTGTCTGTCCGTCTGTCCGTTTGTCTGTCAACACGATAACTCAAAAACGAAAAAAGATATGAAGCTGAATTTTCACAGCGTACTCAGGACGTAAAAAGTGACGTCGAGTTCGTAAATGGGCAACATAGGTCAATTGTGTCATATGTCCGTAATAACCATCTTGTAAACCGTTAGAGATAGATCAAAAGTTTAAATATAAAAAAAGTTTCTTATAAAAAAATAACCAACTTTTGTTTGAAACATTTTTATTTTTGTTTGAATAGTATTTATTTTATGGGAATATCAGTTGTATATGTGTGACATGTGTAATGTTACAAGCATTGACAGAGTAATCAACACTGACCATGAATGGTATTTCAACAAGTAAGTTAGTCAATTGTTTCTTTTCACTTGTTTTTAATTTTTTGTACACGTAATAAATCATTATTTAAGATGATCCACATAAATAAAAATAATTGTTTCTATTCAAATGATTTATTATGAATATAGATTATTATACCTAGTAATAAATATTACATCATTATTTCAAATAATATTTATAATAAATAGATAAATCTATTGTTTGGAGTTAATTCTGTAGTCTTTTTAGTCATAAAATTTATATTTATTGAATCTTGGAAACAAACATAAGCAGGCAAGCTATTCATTAATTCATATTTAAAATCATATATTTTATTACAACATTTATGTTAAAAATTGTTTTAAACGAACAAGTTTTATGAATTACTTTTTACCGGGAAATTTGATACATCATTTATGGTTAAATTTTTGAAAGAGTAGGTTTAAGATTGATTTAAAGCAGTGTTGATCGTCAGTCGTGTATGGCACAATTGCATTCCGAAGTAATTACCCTTTCTAAAACTTGGCTTAGAAACTATAGGAAGAGTCTAAGGTAATTTAAATATTGTCAAAATCAAAATATTGTCCAATTTCCTAATTAAAAAGTTATCACTTCTTTGACATAATTTGTAGTGTACAAAAAGAGTAAAGATTGCAAAGATTGCACAGTTTCGCAACGTAACGATTTTGCAAAAAGTGTTAACTGTCCTTTTGATAGGTACTGTTGTTTCATAAATGATGTGGCAAAATTTTTGAATCTTATAAAAAAAATATTTATTATTAATATCGTTCATATTTTTGAAATATTTT
Organism: Chrysoperla carnea; assembly: GCF_905475395.1. NCBI lineage: Eukaryota > Metazoa > Arthropoda > Insecta > Neuroptera > Chrysopidae > Chrysoperla > Chrysoperla carnea. The sequence continues at coordinate 35,860,203 of NC_058340.1, read as the reverse complement.
TTAGGATTTTTGGACAATCCCAATATAATGAATGGATTTAAATGAAACAGAACAATAATGTAGCTCATACATCAGAAAAACACATGAGCTATAATTTATAAATATATATTAAAAAGAATATTTAATTCTAACATTTTACTGCTCCATCCATGGTCATCATTTTGAACCATAAATAAAATATTTCCGTAAAAATTTAAAATAGTAAATGTCAAACAATTCATGACCATCTTTTCTGATATACTCAATAAATTATGTCTTTAATTAAAAAACTGAAAATATATTAGGTGTGTAAAACAATCCTTTCGAGTGTTATGGAAGGGGGATAAGTGAGATCAAGAGAGGTGGAGGCTATAAAGCGGTGATTTTTACTTTTAAGCTCAGTGAAGCGGGCGGGTATAAAACTAATTTTCTTACTAGTGTAATGCCCAACAACAAAAATGGATATCATTGTAATCAAAAATTAAACTCGTTTCTACTTAGCTTTAATTTATAAAACTAGTATATTTATGTTTAACAGTGAAAGTGTTCTAGATTCTGTATTGCAGTTAATATGTTAATAAATAAACATAATTTTTATTTTCAATATTTTAATAAGCATTATTATACGTACAGAATGCTTATAGATATATACATAGTTTCTTTGCCATTGTCTTTATATCGTTACACTTCCTTGCAAATCGTGCAAATCATTAAATTCATAATAGTGGCATAATAACATTAACTTTTTTATAAACCTACCCAAAAATAATATTATTTATTAGATCAAATGTATGTTGCAGTAAGTGAATGTATACTGAGTAGAGTGTACCAAATAAATGTATGCCATCGTTTTATGCTTGTACCATTTTTAGATAATTTGAAATGGATAAAATTGATAATTCAAAAGAATTTGAACAAATTAACATTGTGGTTCAGGCATAGCTGATAACACTGCACACTATAAAAATTGTACAAGACTTACAAGAAAATATGGTTTTAATGTGGTTGGAAGTAACTATTTCCTGGTTTAAGAAAATTTTGAAACAGTCAAATATTTTTTTCAATTAAGTATTGACATCTTTGACTTCAAAAATATTAACTTGTTATAACCAGTGAAATTTACAAAATTTAAAAAACCCCTGAAAAATGCGATTTATTCCTTATAAACCGATTTTTGGAAACTTCGCTATAAAATATTCTGAATCTAGTCGGTTCGTTTGGGGTCTATGATGCCACTGAGAAACACATAGACGCACAGATAAACACTTTAAACTTATAATACTCCTTCATACGGTTAAGGATATCCGATGAGATGAAAAGGATACTTAGAGAGCTATCATTTTTTGGGACAAATTTTTGGAAATATTTTAATTGAAATTGAAATGTTTGATTTTTTGAATTATTGTTTTGAATTACTTAATTATTTAACATGTCACTTTTCGAAATGAACTAAGCCAGGTTTATTTGACCAGGTTTATATTTCCATAGTATTTAGGTTAGGTTAGAGTGGCTATCCTGAGGTGGGGCACACTTAGACCATAGGGTCCGTTGTGATACCGTAAAAGAGCCCATCCCCGGCCACTACTCCATGAATTCCATAGTATTTATTTATATGTTAAAATTTTATGTCATGCCTTTTCCAAACTGAATCGATTCTGAATATCATCGCCAATTTGTTTTTTTTTCGGGTTCGGAACCCTAAGCTTGCACTTGAATAGCTAAAAACACTTTCCGTTAAATTACCTTTCAACTGAAACCAAAAAAAATTTAAATCGGTAAATCCGTTTAGGCGCTACGACGCCACAGACCGACACACAAACAGATATATACACACACATAGCGGACAAATTGATTGATGAAAACCAAAACCTTCCTTGTCGTTACAGTTTCAATTTGGCCATAATTGTTTTCAAGGACTGCCTTCAAAAATTGTTTTTAAGGGCTTTTTGCAATTTTGTTGCAACTAAATGATAGAAGCTTGTTTTATGTTTTAAGCATTGCAGCGATTGCATGCCAAGTCGATTTTTTTGGCGCTTGTTGAAATGTTCTTTCTCCTACTTTTACGAAGTCGATAGACTTTACAAAATGGTTTACAAAGTATTCTCGACAGTTTATTCTTTAGCAGCGTATAAATATTTTTGACACACTGTGTATATGAGACCTTATGTAATTGAAAATATAATTACTATTCGCATATATATAACTTTGTATGATAGACGTTATGAAAAATATAAATATTTTTTTTAATTAAAAAAATATTGCTTTATCATTGAAATATTATTACTAAAAATATATTTTGAAAATATCATTTGCTAAAAATAAATTAGTATTTTGTTTTTAAATTGGCACTTCAAAAGAATTCATATTTTTATTTTATTTTTAATCATATTGTTTAAAACTGTTTACGTTCAATGCTGTTGAATTCGTTGCAAAGTAGTAAAATTTTTTTATGGCCTACTCTAGAGACCTCCATATGTGCACGCATAGGACAAAAAAAAAATTAAAAAGTTCTTGGTTCAATCTAGTGGCAAATTATTCCAGTATTTTAAAGAAGTATGTTATACTTGTCTCTTGTATATATAGTTATTATGAAATTATCTCTTATACTTGTTTTAAACAAGACGGGGATTCATTAAATTGATTCAATTGATCGGTATTTTTTTGAAGTAACGCAAGATAGAAAAATTTGTATACCTTTCTCACATGAGTGGTTCTTAAACTGTAGAGCAGTTAATACCAAAGAAATATTTTGTCAACTTTATATACTCATTTCGTCGTAATAATCCTTATTTGATTTGGAAGATCACTAAGCACTACGTATATTTTATTCTGCAAAAATTTCCACAATATCCAGCTTATTAGCATTTTTGTTCATATATCTTAGCCTATCCAACCATCAATGCAAAGTTTGCTCTCTATAATTGACGCCATAGACAAAAAATATGATTTGCACCTTTTGCTCTTTCGGTTTAAGAGGTTATTTCCTCCCAATGTAGTTTATGAAGAATGCTTGCATAAGGTTCGTATCTTCTATAAAAAATTTAAAATTTTTTGTGCATTGAAGTAAAATTAAAAATGAGCAAAATAACATGGCGTTACGATGAAGATTGATTTTTAATTTTATTGAAACGTATCATTAAACACGCAGCTATACGTTTTTTTAAATGTTATATTTGGATGGCTTTAGTTTAGGTATTGAATGATGAAGTTTTTTTAATGAGTTATGTTCATACATGTGTTTCGTTTACATATAGTTTTTTTTTATTCCCTCTATAAGAAATATATCAGAGTATATTAGGTTTAGTACCAAGTTTGTAACGTTGAGAAATATTGTAATTGCCTATGTATGAAATATGCCAGAGTATATTAAGATTAGTCTTAAGTTTTTAACCCTCAAAAATATTGTTTTGCCATATTAGTTGGATAAATCTAGCGGATTTTGATAATAAATTCGAAAAATTTTTGCAAATGGCGGACTATTTTTTTAAATAGGCTTCTATTGTTGTAAAAAATATTGAATAGGAGTTTTCCGGTTCCGTAAGGATCCACGCCACATGCTGCACGCGTTTTTTTATCTCTACATTGTTTTCTTTAATATCTCTGGTTGTATTTTTCGGATTGAGACGAATGAAAAATAATTGTTTTCTTAAAATTTTTGTATCGGTCGAACCATGACAATAGCAAAATAACATTAAAATCTCAAGAAAACCGCGGTAACCTCATGTTTTCAACTTTCTCTGATAACTTTTCGAAAAATGAAAAAAATTGTGTTGCAATTCTTGAAAAAGATGTTACTTATAATCATAAAAGGGGTAGTAAATTTTAACCGTATACATTCTGAGAAAAACGAAATTTTCTGAAAAATTTCAACAGCTCGTACAGTTCAGGCAAATCATCGGACTGTTTTTTTTAAATTGCAGGTTTGTTTTTTGCATTTGAACAATTAACTCAGTCAATTGTTTATTTTCACTTCCTTCTTTCCTAGCTTTGTTGTGTATAAAAAAAAATAAAAATGTGTTTATTAAAATGTAATAACTTATTATGAAGTATATTCAAATCCATCATATATCTAGTTAAAAAGATTGACGTCAAGAAATTTTATCGTAAATTATGTTTACAATGTATTATACTTACCAAATAAAGATTCCATATTAAAAGAGAATGAGTGCCATGGATTAATAATTTTTTTCTTCGATGGCTGTGCTAAGATAGTTTAGTATGGGCTTTACATATTTTTAATCTTCCAGAGGTTGTGAGTTTGATCTTCACTTAAGTGAAAATTTTTTCATATCTGTCTTTCATATCGAAAGCTTTCAAATGTATTAAATTGATGGAATAAGAACTTTGAACACAAAATACACAGACCAAATTAAATAAAAAAATTTTGTTTAACATTCTTTCCTTATTCTTAGACTCCATTTAGTACAAGAGACGGTATAAGGTCGATCTTTACCCATTTGAGACATATTTTTTATGAAATATTATTTTAAACATGCCTTTCATATTTTTTCTACCGAAAAGTGTTCATGGCTATTTTAATTTCATTAATTTTAATTAATTTTTTCCATGAACGGTTTTTTAGGCAAGCCTATACCATTATTTTCGTTATCTTTCTTCTGATACTAATTTCGATTGGCTAACAGATCGGTGTAGTTACTTATATTGACTTATCTGTTCATACTTGATGAGGTAACTTCACCAATCTGTTAGCTTATCGAAATTAGTATCAGAAGAAAGATAATTTAATTACGAAATTAATGGTATAGGCTTGCCTGAAAAAAAAACGGTCTTGGAAAAAATTAATTAAAATAAGTTAAATTAAAAATAGCCATGAAAACTTTTCGATAGAAAAACTATGATAGGCATGTTTAAAAATCAATGAAATTTCGTAAAAAATATGTCTCATCTTGTTATCAGATGGGTAAAGATCGACCTTATGCCGCCTTTTAGACCACTGGGAAAAAATGCAATAAAAAAAATTTGTTTATACGTATTATCTATCGACTTCAACCGATGGTGTGATCCTCAAAATATTAAAAGCTTAATCAAAACGTTTTCATCCCGTTAGATTTTATATTTAAGTTCTGTGAAGGTGATTTCTCAAAAACCATCATTAGTAAAGCTCACCAGAAAACATAGTATATTTGAACACTTTGTAAGATATAAGTTTTTCTAATATTTTAGTAAAGAGTAAGATTAAATTAAACTTGATGTCATAATCTCTCTTTCATATATTTATTTACTGGGTTACCTTATTTTCTTAAACTTAACATATACGGCTAAACTACACATATTTATGATGCAAAAAGGGTTTCTCATTGAGAATAATAGAACTTTAAACTAAAAGATTTTGACGGTGTTATAATTTCTTGAATTTAATGTAATGGTTTAGAAAATCTTATCAAGCGATGAATTGTCAACTCATATTGACAATATGGGTAAATAAACGATAATTAATTTGTATGCATTAAGCATTTTTTTAATTTCCATGCATAGTTGAAATTGAAACCGCAGATTTTCTTTTAATGTTCTATCACTTTTAATGGAAAATTCTTTATAAGTAAACGTATACATACATATATGCATTATATTAAATATAAGCACACTTCATTTAATGTTTCAATATTATTCAAAGTAGTTTAGATATAAATAATATAATGAGGTTGTATTTTATGCTAAAGCTTGATAAAGCTTTAAAAATAAGTTTATGAAAAAAATGTGCATACATGCTTTTCTTATACACGAGTATTTAAATATAATATGACAAAAAAGATAAAACAAAAAAAATCTGAAATATGTACTTAAGAGAAAAAATAATAATTTTTTAATGTATTATTTGCATGTATAATTGGATCATGAATAATCATGGACAGGCGTATTTTAATGTAAGCCGTATACAGTGAGCTCAAATTATCTTTCAAAAATGTTGATAAACCAAAAATCCGAGCATTGGATATAGAACAAGTGAACTTTTAAACATCGAAAAACCACCCTTTATTTATTTAAAACTGTACCGATTTTGAAGATAATCGCAAATTTTTAGTTTTTCCTGATACGGAGCTCTAAACTGGCACTTGAACTATAGCTAAAAACACACTCAAAAACAAATTGCCTTTTAGCCGAAACAAAAACAATCAAAATCAGTTCATCCATTTAGGCGCCACGGTGCCAGAAACAGACAGACACACACACATAGCGGTCAAACTTGTAACACCCCTTTTTTAAGTTCGGGGGTTAAATATATAGAAATTATCTCGACTGGGAAGAGACTTCTTGAACTGATCAAAATCTATAATTATAGATGGCCTTTTTTCAACAGTATTTAATGAAAAGTACATAATAATGTTATGCATATAATCTAAAACCGGTCAAGTGTGAGATTTGAAGACACAGTTTTCTTGTACGAAATATTTGTAACATAAATTCCATAGTGTTAAAATAGTTATTCACGATACCAGTGGGATAACAGATTATGATACAAGTGCGGTGATGAATTTATTACCACACTAGGGCGATATTGAACTATTTTTCCCACGAGTGAGTAACGCAACGCACGTAGATAAATTATTTAGGTAATTTTTAATTTTTAATTATCTTATCATATTATGATAAGGGCACAAAATGGTAAATTATTACAGTGATTAATTTTACGACAAAATACTTCAAAGGCTGTTGTAGAACCTAGCAAGGGTCTTATAAGGGTCTTGAAGTTTTATTGAGAAGGGTAGTTCATACTTAAATCTCACCTAGAACTCATTACTCATGACTAAAACATTAACTGATTGGATCATTCTATACAATATAAAAATTACTTTTTACTTAGTATCTGTACAACAATATATCCATGGGTTAATTTACTAAATAATTTAAAATGTTTATGCATAACATGAATAATGTCTGAAGTGGTAGATAAAAATAAATTTACTTCATACAATATCATCTACGTAAGATCATCTTTATAGTTTAAACTATAATAAGTCCAACTAAGGATATAGGAATAGCTGCTACATTGTACCTATACCTTTAAACTGGGTGTCCTATGAATTTTTTTTAGGGTGAATGGCTCAAGCTGTTGTGATAACACATATTCGGAGACCCGAACCCTGCCTTGCTGCCTTATTTATAGATAAATATTAACCTACGCCTCGAGGAATTTCCACTTTTTAACAAAGTTCATTTTTTCTTAATAGATCTCTTTTCCCACTGCTTTAGGCACATTGAAAATCCAACTTCAAAAGTTTCTTAATAAAAGAGAGGTTCTATCGTTTCTGCATCCTGATCTTACTCTTCGCAGTTATAATTTGTGATTATTTTATAAAGTTGATCACCAAAGTATGGTTTCTTGTCGTAACCTCAGATATGATTCAGAAGTCTCTTTACTATCAGTTTATGGTTACAATTTTCAAGAAATGTCATTATTTCACTTTGGACACCTTTGTCAAGCGATTAATCATGTACGAACGCCAAGGCAATTTTGAATAAAAGGTTTTATTTTTTTTACATTAAGTTTGGCTAAGTCTAAATCAATTCCGAAAATTTTAGGGGGTAATGAAAAGTAGGCATATTTAACATTAGTCTTGCAGGAACACAAATTTTAAAAAAATAAATATTTTCAATTTTGTTGGTGAATTATGTTTTGTTGGTGAATAACTATAACAATATACGGCGAAAAGTAACAACAAAATTTTTCGGTATCTGGAGCAATTTTGAAAAAATCGAAAAGTGAATTTTTTTTAATCTATTTAGCTTTCGATATTTCGAAAACCAAGGCATATTATATCGAAAAATGTTATTCTTACTTTTCGTCAACATTCATAACGTTATAAAATAAATTTATCATCAAAGTTGAAAATAAGGTACAAATAATTTCAACCACAAGTCCAAACTTGCCTAGGCGCTCTGACTACCTTACAAATTATATTATAATAAATTGGTGAAGATTGATAAGTTGCTACCACATAAAATTTAAAAGAATATTCTCTTAAATTTAGTAAATACTACTACAGGACATCCTATTACTTACTACATATAGGTTGATGCATCATGATGCATGCACTAAGTTATTATGTTGTCGAGTTTTCACAAAAAGCTTCTCTCATCTCATTTTAAAGAGGAAGCTTTATATATATATATAATATAGAAACCTTAATAGTCACTTCACTACAATAATATCAGATTATTACAACAATGATGATATAGAACTATACAATGTGTAGTGCTTATTATTATTAAACATGAACCTCAAAAAAAAAAAAACTTTAAAAATAAAAACGACTAAATTTTGCAGAATTCAATTATATTCTAATTAAAACTGTGCTGGAGAATACGATTGTATAGTGTAGGAGAAAATGGTTGCAAATTAGAGAATCAACTCAAAATGTTATAATCCACCAACTCCCTTGAAAGTATCAAATATATCATCTATCTATAACTGCTTTCTAAATAAGCTTAAAATGCTCTCTAAGAAATTTCGATCTGAGGAATAATTTCCGAGACAATTAATAAATTTATCAAATTAACCAAATCAATTAATAAATTTATCCAATGATAGAGCACTTAGAAATAGAAAGACGTCTTTGCCGTGACTGAGTGAGGTTTTATAAATATTTTAAAAAGTGAGATAGATAATATTTGATACCCAAGGCTGGTAACCAATAAAAAGGCATGATGTGTACGTTTATAAACTGCAAGTTACATGAAAATATGTTCAGGCATTTAAAAGTTGTGAACTTTTTTATCGGGGATTTATCAATTTTCATAAAATTTATTTATATTTTTTTAAGGGATAAGTGGCACTTCTTTTGAAAAATTGGGGGGAAATTGTGTTTATATATAAAATATTAATATGTTCAAATGCTAAGCTTTATGAGTTATGTTATTATGATTATATTATAACAAAAATTGGCAGTACATAGTCGGTGTGGTACTGAAGTCGTGTGATTGCGACCCCTGTAGTCCACACGACTAACTTCCCCGAGGGAGACAAAACATGAAAAAAGGTCTTGTTAGCCTCCATAAATTATTCTTCGAACATGTACTGCAGTTTATGCTGGAACGATTATTATCTTAATAGATAAATAATGTGCTTTATCCACTTTTCAGATTCTGTTTATTCAGTTTTTTCCAGTTTCTTTATTACTATTAAAAAACGGCTCAACTAATTCTGCTGAAAAATCTTTCTTTTATTAAGTACTTAATTGCGCCTAGGCACGTGTTAATGCCATAACTGGTTCGCGAGGTTACGACATTAACACGTGACACACACAGACATAGCATTGCAAAGATTGGTTTCGGATATTGTGACCTTGAAACCGCGGAAATATGTAAAACTGGAGATTTTCAAAATCGGCCCCATTACATTAACTTACTCTGAGAAGTAAAATATATTCATTATAATATAAATGCTAAGCATTATCAATTATATTATTATGATTATATTATAACAATAATTATCCTAAAGAGAAAATTTGCTTAGTTTACGTGGCTCCTGCATTACGGTTTTTTATTAAAATAAATAAGTGTTCAGATTTGATATATTTCATTCAATAAATTTGACATTTTAATTTTAATGTCATATAATATTGTCATTTAAAAGCTACAATATTGATGGTAATTTTCCAATGAATGCACGTATATAGATTAAAATTGTCATGTAATGTGAACAACCCAGGCAATAATACTCTGATTAATTTTGTGCCTATCCATATTTACTCAAAAAAAAAAAAAATAAAAATACAAAACCAAATATATTTTCCCTGTAATAATTTGTAGTATCGAATATCATCGATTGAAAAATTGAAAATATTAAAATTACATTTTTTTAAAATATGATATACATTTTATATATTTTCAAATTCATCTGACAATTTTAATTACATTTTGTTAAAATGGACTAAAATTATTTGCAGTTATTAATTAAATGATCATTTTTTCTGTTACTTTATTTCTTTTATTTTGATACTTTTTATGGACAAACCCGCCAGCCATGTATTCAACCAATTAACGACATAATGGTTAACGGTGCTGCAGTAATAACCGATATATTGATTAATGCGTATAATCAAACTAGCAGATACCCGCCCGCTTTACTGAGAAATTTCTCCTTTAAAAATAAAGACTATCACGTTATACCCTCCCTTTTGTGCATTTGATGACTGGTTGAACAGTTTTTGAGATACGGACTAAAATCGATCCAAATATAGCGATATCTCAGAAACTCTGCATCTAATCATTAAATTAACCTGATTTTCATTTTTTTTAATCTAAATTACCCCATCCACCGAGTTTCATCAAATTCCAAAACTAATTTTTTTCCTTTTTCTCGAGTTTTTCAAAGGGGTACCCCTTAAAAGAATTGCAAAAAATCGAGAAATTTTGTTTAACTCCAATTTTAATAAAACTCAGTATATAAGGTAATTTTGACCCAAAAAAAAAACAAAAATCGGGTGCATTTGATGACTGGTCGAATAGTTTTTGAGATACGGACTAAAATCGATCCAAATATTGCGATCTGATCTCAGATCTGATTTTATACTTTTTGGAACAAAATTACCCCATCCACCGAGTTTCATCAAATTCCGTTTTATCAAAAGTGCTTTAATTGAATTGAATTTGTAAATTTTTTAAATCCTTTATTTGTTTATCATACAAACTATTCTGTATTGAAAAACTGACATAAAAATTTCAAAAGAAACGCAACAGTAAAAACATTGCAATTAAGCTCACTGCATTTAGGAGCTATTTTGGTTCTTTTTACGGTTTAAACGAATGGGAAGGAAAACTTAGTAACACTTCCATGAAAAGAACATTATTAAAGAAGTCGTTCACTTGATTTAAATTATGTGATATCTCTAAAAATTCAAAGTCAAATATATTCAATTACTAGACTTTGTCGTAGAGCTACAATAACACATTATAGTTACAGAATACACAAAAACCTAGCCGTAAACTCTACTCTCCAAAACATTACCTTACATGTATATATTAACAATGTACCATCAGTTGACAAAAGTGATCTTGTATTTAAACTTTGGTCGTAGATGAGTAATAGTTAGTTATAATATGAAAATTAGAAACAAGAGTTAAAATTCATAATCCGTTATTCAGTTACATGTTCTCAGTTACAAGTATGATATTATACATGTACACAAAGTACACAGTGACATGTTACAACTAACAAGTACTTTCATTCTAGACCAATAACCAGCTTGTAAAATGGGTGCTGATTTTTAACCCCCGAACTAAAAAAAAGGGTGTTTGACTGCTATGTGTGTGTGTCTGTGTGTTTGTCTGCCTGTGGCATCGTAGCGCCTAAACGGATGAACTGATTTTAATTTTTTGGTTTCATTTGAAAAGTAATTTAACGGAGAGTGTTCTGAGCTATGTTTCAAGTGCAAGCTTAGGGTTACATAACCGAAAAAACTAAAAAATTTGCTATGATCTTCAAAATCAATTCAGTTTGGGAAAGGCATGACATTATAATTTTAACATATAAATATTTACTATGGAAATGAATGGTCAAACAAACTTGGCTCAATTCAGTTCGAAAAGTGAGAAGGTAAAATAATTAAGTAATTCAAAACAATAATTCAAAAAAACAAAGTCAACTCCAATTTTACTTAAAATATTTCCAAAAATTGATCCCAAAAAATGATAGCTCTCTAAGTATCATTTTCATCTCATCTGATGTCCTTGGTCATCACTTTGATATTGATTTAAGAAGGAGTTTTATAAGTTTAAAGTGTTTATCTGTGCGTCTTTGTATTTCTCAGTGGCATCGTATCCTCTAAAAGTTCGAACCGACTTGATTGAGAACATTTTACAAGTTGCCATAAATCGGTTTACAAGAATTACAGTTGTCGGGGTTTTTTTAAATTTTCTAAATTTCACTTATGATATTAAACATTGAGATTTCTTTCCTTAAACGGCAATTGTAGTCGCTATAATTTTCTTCGATAAATAATGAATACATTTTTATAGCGTTTTTATTTACTCTCTTTTGTGTACGTTTGTTTATATCAAACTTTATAATTAATTTTAAACAACTTCTCGATGAACTTGAGATTTAAATTTTTGAATATAGATAGGAACTGAATGCCAATGAATGAAAAATATGGTTCCAATGCTAAAAATTGAATTAGTTTAAGTATATAATAATTCAATTATTTTAATTATAATGTTTAAAAGCGTGAGGTATCGGACATGCAATGAGAAGTAAAGCTGAAAGTTCTATTCATGTTATTTGTTTGTAAAAAGTGTTAAAAATCGGTCCAGAATAGAATTCCGTTTCAGTTTAAAAAAAATTGCACAACGTTTTAATAGTCTAAATGTTAAATCAGACTCCGAACTGGGAAATTGATTGTAGTATGATTCGGAAGATTTTATGTCGTCGGTCAAGTTTAGGAGAATCTATCAGGAAATCAGATTATTTGGTTTGATGAATAATTTAATTGTTGAGATTACTGGTTTGTTAATAATGAGCTTTTGCTTAGATTATCACATCAAAACCTTTACCGGGAAAGCGTTGTTAACCAAGCCTTAACTGATTTGTTCTTCTCAATTATTAGTTCATGTTGTAAAGTTTATAGATGAGAATTTAAATTTCTATATTAATTGTGCTGAGCGTCTGAAAAATGTTAAACCGTGCGATGACACTTTTGCGGTCCAGGGTTTAAGTTTAACAGTTTTATGTGGTATATAATATTATTTAAAGGATTTTTTCTGGTCTTATTTTGGATGACGTAAAAGTAACATTCATGATACACAATACATTAAAATTACAGAATAATTGATTAAATTGATTGATTTCAATTTCTATTAAATTAGGATCAGTTCAATCAGAAGTAAATGTGAATGTAAATTATCGGACTCGGCATTCCATAAACTGGATTAAAGGGTGGCAATTTTGAATGTCTAAATCGGAATCAACAAACTTCTTTCTAGACTAGGCATCGGTCTATAATTACAACTTCTACAGACTTTAACTGCAACATAGTAGTAGTTATATGTACTGTACTGACTTTCTATCTACTATAGTATCGTTATTATACAATGAGACAAGACAAACGAAATTCAAATTATATTATTATTTGTTAAATAAAATGACTATTTGTATAAGAAAATAATATGTAAACAATGTTTAAATGCAGTTTTACTATTTTGTAAATGTTTTCAAAAGTTTAAGAGTTAATTTAATATTTCACATACCGAAATACTATAGTAGCTTCTTTTTCAATCTAAAATTTCAATTGTTTTCTAAGAAGAACTGAAGTTAGATTACTTCTGTTATTGAGTTCATGCATAAATTTGAATGACAAGATATTTGACATACTTAAAAATTATGTTTTTGTAATTAAAAGTGATCCTTTTTTCGATACGTTAGTCACACGAACTAGTCGCAAATTTATTTTCGTTCGCCAAACCCACATACTCTAAGTGGATGGAGGACTTTGAACATACGACCGTTTCTTACTGAATTAGTCAAACTCAAAACATTCAAAACTTTTTTTCAAAATCTTTAGTAGAAAAGTGAAATTTATAGAATCCTAAAACTTCTGCCAGATTTTTCGGGTATGGAACCCTAAACTCGAACTTGAAATAAAATCTAAGAACACTCTTTATTAAATTACCTTTTTCTTTCAAACCTTTTCTAAACTGAATCGATTTTGAAGGTTCTCGCAAATGTTTTACTTTTTCGGGTACGGAACCTTAAGCCAACACTTTAAACATTGCCAAGAACACTCTCCATTAAATTAACTTTCAAACGAAACATAAAAATCGATTCATCTATTTCGGCGATACGATGCCACAAACAGACAGATAGACACACACACAGATAGCGATCAAACTTAATAACACACCCATTTTTTTACTTCACTATACAATAGTTTTTCATAAAATAAACGTAGATTTTTTAAAATTACTGGAGATACAACAAAAGTAAATATTGACGTATATCGATGTTTCTCAAGGAGGGTGGATTTTTGTTTATAGCTGAGCTTGCAGCAAAGTATGTTACATTATTTATGCAAATGTGAATTGAATATGTGTTTTAAAATAAATCGAAAACTATTTTTATCAGAAATACCTGACATAAAAGCATTGAATAGAAGTATATTTTTATGCTTTTACCTGTGCAATTTGAGCACAAAAATTTACCTAGATTTTATTCAAATACAAATATGTTAAAAAAAACAAGTGTCATAAATTTTCAATGCCTGATTTACCATAAGTTTTCAATATTTATACATGGTTCCGTGAAGCAGTTAAAAAAAAGGGATAACCGAACACTAATCTCGCATAAATATAATAAAAATAGTATTATTTTGTTATCAATATCTTTTCTATAAAAAACTATTTTGATAGTTTAAAATTTTGTCGATAGTTCAAGGTCAAATTTATCACATAATCATAAACTTTTGTCAAACAAAATATCAAATCAAATTATATTTGTATGTTTAACCAAGCATATATTAAATTTCTCTAATGGTATGATTATGGAAAACTCGAACATTCTTTTTACGAAACTCAATTATCATTCGAAAACAACCAAAATATGAAAATTATATTATATAGTATACTCATAAAGAAAAATTCTCACAATAAAAATAAATGAAGCAAAAATAAACAAACACTAGTATTCGTATTATGAGCAATAGACGAGTTGGCCCATTGTCCGAAGGTGATACTCCCAATGTTGTGTTCTTTCACTGAAACTATACATTTTCTATCAGAACAAAGAATATGATAATGATATAACTTTTGTTCTAATAAAACGTCTAACTTCGTTAATTAACAACTTGTAAAGTCTCAAATTATTTTCAATATTTTATTATGATAAGCAAACATTAGAAAACCAAGGCGTTACCAAATTGGCCAATCAGAGTTAAGTATTTCATCGTCCCAACTGTGAAAACGTGAGACATATGATTGGCTTATTTTTGAGATAAAGCCATTATGAAATTATTTTTGTATTCATTACATTGAGCATTAATGGCCGAAAAGGGCAGCAGTGTAATAACGACAAGCTAACGCAAGGTTTCACCAATTATCATTATAACATTATTTTTGCACCCTATCATTAGGAAATTACTCATTTGACAAAGTCGGATCAAATTTGCCTGTGTTATCAAAAAATCGAATTCTTTACCTTGATGACGTCATCAGAATAATTTTACTCTATCACATTCAAATTTAATCCAATTTTGATAAACCAAGTATGTAATCCTACTAAATTTGGGTCGTATTTTTTAAATTTGTGATCAAAATTAACCTAGTTCTAAAAGTTTCAAGAATGTGGAGTCCTGGTCCCGGAATTAATCACATAAGTGACAGCTAGCAAAAAAATGACATCACAGCTGAAAAGAATGACCCAAAATTAGTCGGTTTCAAAAAAAAATTCCAATTTGATGGGATCAAATTTGCCTTTGTTTTTAAAATAGTCGAATTTTTTAACTTAATGGCTTTATGTAAATTAAGGAGCGCCTTTTACACGATTTTTGTTTTACTTTTTGTTTTACGTAAAAAATATACGTTTTGTGTGGGTAGATGGGAGTGATGTCTAAGCAAGTTATTGAAAACAAAACGAACGATCAATATTTCGTAACGTTTTCGAAAAATTAATATTTTGATAAAATTTAGATCATTATTGCCGTTTCATTTAATTATAACGGCATTTGAGTAAAATGTTTCTATCAATGGGTAAATTCCTCAAATACAAATAATAAATCTATCACATTTCGATGGAAAACGGATGATACAATACAAATATTGTATCATAGGTGTAACTAGTGAATAGTATTATCTATCAACTTCGAACTATTGAATAAATCTAATTTGTATCAAGTTTTTTTTATATTTTATTAAGTTTTTTATCCACTACAAAATATATTCTAGTTTGGTAGTCGATGTGATAGTATATTATTTATTGTACTCACAACTATGAAATGTTCATTTTGTATCCTAGTTTATACACTTAGTGTAAGTTGAAAAGGATAGTCTTATTACATTGTGATACCATTGTCCTTTTTTACACTCACTTACCTAACTACACTGGCACAAATAGAACAAATTTATAGATACGTATGTGTTCCCACTTTGTGAGTAAGTTTTACAATGGGTTTATACAGGATGATCCAAGTTAAAAATTCAGAGAATGGTAAATAATTCCTCAAGGCATGAAAACCACTCTCTTCTAGATACAAAGTGTTAAAATTTGAGAAAAATATTATTGGGAGTAGTATCGTATCGGGTACTTAGAAAAATTAAAATTTGACCCAACGTATGACCTTTAGGGCCTTTATAATTTAAGGGTTATTGTGATATATTACGTAAAATAACGAGGAAGATGCTTTAACGCGAAGACTTCGAGATGCTATAATTCGTTCCCGAAAAATTCTCTTATGCCACTGATTTCATTGTAAATGAAAAATACGTGACGTTATTGTTTTTTCCAATGAAATCAGTGGCTTCATCAAATGAAATCCGTGACTTGATCTCTTATGTATTTTAAGTATTGTGAAACTGATTTAACTAATTCGTTATTTATAATTTGCCACAGTCTTGCTTTTATACCTTGGATCACTCTGTATACAAGAAAAACACATTGTATTCTGTGCTAAGTTTTTTTGTGGGTGTTGTGTTGTTATTCTACTGACCACATAGTTAAACGTGATGTGAGTTTAAAAATTTTCTTTCTTTTGATGTGAGTTTTTTTTTAAGGTTGTGTATTTAATTTAGTTTGAACTTTTGTCATTTTAGTTTGCAATTGAAAATTTGTTTATTATGAATCTTATTTATACAGAAAGCTTGAAAGAGTTACTAATACTTCGAACGGGCATATCGCAATTATTGAAACTTTTTAGGAATGACAGACAACGAGTAATTAATAGAAAAATTATACTCTTCGTGGTCCTACCTTTTTGTTTATTTCATTGTTTAGTGACGGTTTATTTTTGCTCCAGAATAAGATGAAATTTGATATGCAGGGTAATTTAGATCCAAAAAAAAAACCAAAATTAGCTAACAAATGGATGAACCGTTATAGCAATTTCGCTTAAGTTACAAATGTATAGTTGTAAAAAATTAAAAGATTATAGATAAATAAATGTCTATTGAACCATTCATTATTTATAATACCAAACTGTAAATTGGACATACAAATTAATAATAATTTTAATCTTTGTACATGAAATTTGAATTATATGCCACAATAAATAAATAGTATTTATGATAAATATTATTATTATCTATAAATTAATAATTGCTAACTATTTTACCTATATCTAAAAAGTTTTACAGTTTATATGCAAGGGATGATGCATCATTTTAAACCCTCGAACTAAAAAAAGTTTGTTGCTATGTGTGTCTATCTGTCTGACTATCTTTGTGTCTATCTGTCTGACTGTTTTTTTGTTTCTTTTGAAAGTTAATTTAAAGGAGAGTGTTCTTAGCTATGTTTCAAGTGCGAGTTTAGCATTCCATACCCAGAAAAACTGAAAAAGGTGATGATCTTCAAAATCGATCCAGTTTGGAGATGGCTGTAAGAAAAAAGATAATTTAATGGAGAGTGTTCTTAGATACGTTTCAATTGCAGGCTTAGGGTTCCGTACCTGAAAAGTTTGTCAGTTTGTTTTAAAATTTTGTAAAGTTCAGAGTGTCAGATCACGTAGCAGCACGGTATGTCTCTCGAAGTGAACACGAATTGATATAAAAGTTTATTTATTTTTATATATTGTTCAATGTTGTATTTAAAGATAAAAAAATAATCCTGCAATAAAAAGGTAGTCTGTCATAAGGATTGCCAACAGAAGTGGAAACTCAAGAAGCTTATACTTCTTTAAATGTTAAATTTAAGTGTAAAGTTACATTTATCATTTTTAATAGAAAACCCTTTACATCCAATTATAATATTTATAATAATTATAAAACCAATATAAATATATTTGTGTTTATAATGAATTTTTAATATGATTAATTAAATTCAATTCAATTTATTTAGTTAATTTGTATAAATATTTTAATTAAGTTGCTTTTTTTTGTTTTGTTTAATTATATTTTTTAATTAAAACTAATTTTTATTATTAGTGATTCTATTTATGTCAATATTTCAATATTTGATTATTATCTGTAAGATCATATTTGGTAGAATGGATTGATATTGACTAATGTCTGCGTGTCTATCGTAGTATTTAAAATGAAAGAAGAAATCTCTTTGAAAAATCAATTGCATACATGTAACTTTTAAAAGTTGTATATATTTTTTATTAATTCATAAGAGTTTCAGTATAGTTTCAGTATAAATTTCAAGATCTTGTTGGCACAATAGATTTGTTGTTGAAATGTTCCTTGACCATTTTGCATGAATGTAGCTACATGGTCGTGATACATATCTGAATTTTTTCCCGAAAGACATTAATGATTGCAGACTTCTTGTCAGGAACTTCAGACTTCGAAATACTCCATGGAAGAAATCCCATTATGTCAAAATCGATGATTTGGGCGGTCTGTCCTGGTCTAATATTTTTGTATTTATCTTTTCATATTTGATGAAACTGTTTAAACCATAGTTTACACGAAATTCGCGACCTTTAGCTGCTTTAAACTTTATATGCTTAGAACAGTCGCAAAACAGATGAACGTACTAAAGTAAATTAGAGGTATTATAGGATACTGTTTACCTCATGGTGCACTTTTCAATTTAAGAAGAGCAATTTTTCCTTTGATATATATTTCTAAGTATATCATTTTTCCATACCTTAGTACAACATCAAACGCTACATTTTTTTTAAATGAAAATTTAATGAAAATTCATGTTGTATTACATTCTTAAGACAACTTTCATTTTCGACACGCATGAAATTTTGAAAATATTTATTTATATTCGTTTTAAAATGAAAAAAAAACATTTTTATAAAATTTATAAGTACGTGTATTATTAATACGTCGTTATGTACGTTTACATTCTGATACGTATGTGTAAACACGTATGTTCATTTTGTTGTTGCTTTTTTTTTGCAGTCACTGTGCTTACATAATAAAAAATACATTTATTTTTGTGTGTAATATAAATTTTTGACGGATATAAAATTTATTATTTATTTACTAAAGAAGAACATATTTTTTATCCTTACTTTCTACTATACAAATTCAAATCAAGTTAAGGAGGGATTCGATCCGTTACGTAGTTTGAATTAGCCTTATAGTCAACGGCTGAAGAAATTCGAAACGTATTGTCATCACATATATATTTTCTAAATCAAGCATTATATCTGTAAATAATAGGGAATGTGTTAGTAGTTATTTTGAATGGTTAAGTAATATTTTGCGAAATTATTTATGCAATTTGCTAATTCATCAAACAAAATATTTTGTTGCTATCTTAAATAGTAAGTTGATAGTTTATAACACATATAAATTAGACAGGATTATTAAGAACTACTTTAAGCGCAACGTTTTGTTTGATACCACTGCAAAGTGAGCTGATCTTATACAAAACATATACGGTGAAAATGATTTGTTTCATTAATCAACGTTTCGTTTGATCAGTTTGCGATGGACTGAAATACATATTTAAAACAAAGCTTTTTTAAACAACCATATTTTGCACGATACCTTTATGCTTCATATATGTGTTCGGATCTTCAGGCAGGCATCAAAATCGTTATTTTAGGTTATTGTATTTATAACAATTTTTTAAACGGGTTAAGTAAGTAAAATGTCTAGTGACAAATAAAATCCTTCTCCGTATCAGGGTTGCTGTTGCAAAATCATCAATTGTTGAAGAAAACGAAAACAAAAACTAGAATAAAGGTGTAAGGGGGTAAGTATAAGTGTTTTCTAAAACATGTCTTAATTGTTTTAAACAAAAATAGAAACTATTTTTATTTTATTTTTCATTATACCCTGCATATATGAAATATATATCAAGGTATACTAAGTTCAGCCCTAAGTTTGTAACGTTTAAAAATATTATGCTACAATAAAAATTTAGGTATAGGTGTTCATAGAATCGCCTACAGGGCCGGATTAATCCTCAACGGGGCCCTAGGCAACCATCAACTTGGGGGCCCTTTTTTCACGTCCGTTCCCTTCTTTTTTCGATTAAAAAATACAAACTTAATCTGACTCAATGCAAAGTATACCTAACATCTCGAATCGCTCTTGTCGCGTTGTAGCTCTCTCAGCAGCTTCGATTTTTTTTTTAATTGCGAGAAGGATCGTTCGGCAGAACAATTTGAGATCATTAATGTTAAAAAAATCCGAAGAGCTATTTCTGTGTTAGGAAATACATCGGCTAATTGATCTTCCATTAGAATCTTATACAAATGACTATAAGTTTTGTCAAAGTAGTCGGAAATGTCCTTTTTAGGAACTTTGTCTAGTTCGTCGGTCGTCGCCTTTTGAATGCGGCCAATTGAGTTTTATTTATTTGAGTAAAATTTATTTTCAGTTCTGATTATATTTCCTTTCACTCTCTAGAATTTTATGTTTGTAAGAAAATTTTAGAAGGCTTTTTCATTTTTTTGGGGCCCCCTAAAATCGGGGGCCCCAGGCAACTGCCTATTCTGCCTACTTGTTAATCCGGCCCTGATCGCCTAATTAGCCTATGTCCAATAGACTGTACGTCTGTCCATTTGTCTGTGATCCCGACAACTCAAGAACAAAATGAGATATCAAGCAAATATTTTTATAACGTGGGCCGTACGTAAAAAGCGCATTTGAGTTCGTAAATGAGCAACAGAGGTTAAGGTGTTGGGTCCCTTATTGTTAAAGATAAAGAGTATATAGTATACTTAAACATCACTATTTACCCGTGAGGACGCAAATTAGGACAGAACGTTAGTGATGAGTGCAAGTGAGATAGACATACGAATTATACATAAAGGGAGAAGTTACGGTTCGGAATAAAATTTTTGAGAACCAAAACAAATAGCGGCAGCACGGCCGCCATATTTGTGATGGTTATTTAAATATTTAAAATTTTCAAAAAGCTTAAAATTAATACAAGCACTAACATTTAAAACTTTCTATACAGGATATTTCAACAATTACCTTAATTGTTTGTTTTCGCTTGTTTTATTTTAAAATTTACACAAACTAGTTTTGATACTTATGTTTCATAGTTTGAAATAATATTGAATTTAAATTGAAATAGTTTATTATTTCTGGGTAGGTAAATCAATTCAATCCTATTTGTTATGTATAAATTATGTTTGGATTATGCTTAGTTGGTGGGTATAGTATGATGTAGTATATTCTATATAGTTGTAAGTACTTACAGTTCATGTTGGAATCAACAAAATATTTTAATATGATATACAAATCCATATTAAAATAATCCTCTCCAATTTCACACACTAAACAGAACACTTGACATCAAAACATAAAATCATATTATCTACCTAGATTCATGTTGGTGTTATATACATGTTGATTACAAAGTACGAATAACAAAATAAGTATAACATTAGAGCTGCTATAATTGCTATAATTGAAGGAAATTCTCTCTGTTTGTTACTTTTGAATTATTTTAAATAACTTTAAAGAAAAGACTGGTAAAGGCCTCGGTCTGTTAGCCTTCACCTCCCTTGCTCTCACTTATCCTTCTTCCATTACACTCGAAATTGGGCTAGACCCCCCCCCCCCCGCTTCTCTGGGTTTAACAGAAAAGACTGTTAAAAACCTCGGCGTTATATATAGCCTTCACCTCCTTTGCTCACACTTATCCCCCTTTCATTACACTCGAAATGAGGTAGGGATTGTGGTTTACACAGGTAATATATATGTATTCATTGAGTATATCAGAAAAGATGGCAATGAATTGTAATTTTACCATTTTTACATTTTAACGTTTTACAGAAATCTTTAATTTATTGTTCAAAATGATGTTCATAGTTAACATGGTGAAATGTCAGACTAAAATTATTTTTTTTTAAATATAGCTTTATAAATTTTAGCTCGGGTGTTAGTCTGGTGTATGGTCTACATTATTGTAAAGTTTAAATCAAATCCATCCAGTAGTTTTTTAAAAGATTACAAACAAACAAACAAATAACCTTACTTTTTGACTTATAATATATAGTCTTCACCTAACTATGTTGCTAAACATAGATTCACAACTCCAATCCAGTATTCACTCGTTTATAATTTAATTATAATTTAATCATATATTAAATTTTGGTTTAACTTTGATTATTGTTTTGTTCCGTACACACACACGTTCATTAAAGTCATAAATGGGGTGTTCCAAAATCATCGCATAAGAGAAGCAGATCGATATAATAATAAGGAAATTTTAATCAGAGAGCTCACTAGTACTGTAAATTAGGTAGGAAATATTTTATTATCCTTAACTAGCTGTGAACTACCCACTTTGCTAGGAAACATAGCCATATTTAACGCTGCTTGCGTAGGGGTACAATTTTACTCAATACCCTAATTGAGTAAATTTGAAAATACTCGATTTATCATTCCCACTTTCTCGCTCCACCTTTCCACTCTCGAAGGTTAAAAATAGATATAAACCATCCTTGAAGCTGTTTGTATATCTTGTCAATATTAGAGCTAAATGGATGCGCAACTTTTTCCGTTTTTGAAGCACATCCCTTTCAACCCCTCACTGTACTATATTATGCACGTATTATACATAAAACCCTACCTCTTGAATCACTCTATTAGCAAAAACTGCATCAAATTCCGTTGCGTAGTTTTAAAGACCTAAGCATGCAAAGGGATTAGGGACAGAGAGACGGAAGCGATTTTGTTTTATACTATGTATTGCAATGCAAAAAAAAAATTTAAAAATTAATTCTATGGTTATATTAGTTACTGCTTAGGATTTCATTCTCTATAACTATCCGTTCTTTCAGTACCGTAGCTTTGAGACACTCTGTACGTAACATAAATATCATATCACTGTTATATAAAGCATATTTTATTCCCTAGTTAGCTAATGTGGTTTTCACAAGTATATTATGATAGATAACATTTTATTATTAAAAAAAATTGTAAATTTTAAATAGCGGTTAATGTTGGTATATATGTGGTAATAGATATCTGAGTACGCATGCGGATAAATTTTGAGAATAATTTCTAATCTAAATATATATCCACAAGCTTTCAAGCACCAGCGGTGATCAGTTAGAACTGAGGAGCGCTGAGTATCTAAATCAATTTTTCCCAAAGAGATGATTGCTATAGGCCGAAATCTTATTTATCGTTTGGGGCATCGTAACTCCTAAACGGATGAACCAATTTTGACTTTTTTTCTGAAAGACAATTTGATGTATAGTGACCTTTAGCTATCTTTCACAAGAAAATCTACTCACACATTTGATTATCATCACCTCTTTTCTAGCTGTAATCGGGTACGTAACCCTAATACGAACTCGAAATAAGAACACGATCAAATTACCTTCCAAATAACAAAAAATCCAAATTACTTTGCCCGTTTAGTAGCTGCGATGCCACAGATAAACACACAGATACACAAACACGTAAAACTCATAACACTATTCTTTGCGAGTCGGGAGCTAATAATAAAAAAAGTGGTATGGCAAGCCAAAAAATTTGCTTTCATAGCCTTTGTACCTTCTTGGTTGATGGACAAACCTATGATGCTTCTGTAAAAAAGGAATAATTTCGATTGTATACGAAATTATCACAGATAAATATGTAGAATAAGTTCTTATAAAGATTCACACCTTTTTTTTAAATTCTTATAAAGGTGTGATTAAAACAAAAAGTATTGAAATTCTACGGATTGTTATTTCCTGAATAAATGATAGACAAGAGTAGATGCATAGTAAAATTTAAGCATCAAACTACTTTAATATTCCAGACAGTGACTCAACAAAAATTACACAAACAAAAAGAATTCCGAAAATTTCACAGTATCGCCATTCATTTACGTTTTATATATAAATCAATATTTCAAATTCCATATAAAAGTTAAAAAATGAGTCATTCTCAATAATATAATTTGTAACAAATAAAAAAAAAAAAGTGAGTACAAAGGTAAGTCAGAAAACATTAATATTGATTCGACTTGATAGTACCTACTAGTCCCTGAGCTTGTCGACATATAATATCCCTGATAAACACACTTCTAGAAATTGTTAAGTGAAAACATATGTATAGCTTTACAAGGTTTTTTTTTCGATGAAAATTCTTTTAAATCGGACACAAGATTCGGTAAATTTTGATCGCGCTACAACATCGATAATGAAAGAACAACAAAAAGACTTTACTCGGCAAAAATAAAACAGAATGCCTTCGATACTTTAAAAATTGAAAAAATGTATAGTGCGCCGCAATTCTTTATTTCTTTTTGACAATATGGCGCCTGGTAGTCGCCATATTTAATTTTCATTATTGTCATATATTCAGTAGCACTTGCTACTGTAAGACAATTAGATTGAGGTAAGAATCATAAAAATCGGCCAACGCGTTTGGCCTGTAGCGTGCCACATAGGATTAGACATAGACTGATAAACACATTACCACTCCTTTGCGTTGCCCGGTCGGGTAATGAAATACAAATAGGTCTATCAGGTTTGGTGCTTTTCTTCGTGTTACAAAATAAGCGAGCACTTCGACTATAGATATGGTATCCGTATCTATTAGCACTTTCTTATAAATAATAATGAGTTGTCTTATATTCTATAAATTAAATATTTATATTATTATATGGGTGTGAATAATTAACTTATATGTAGTAAAATGAATAAGTAATATAATATTTTATAATATGATAAAATAAATGATTTATTGTAAATAAATTAATTGATTTATATTACAATCAATAAATATACTTACATTCATGTAGTAATAATAAAAACGTAATGGATATTTAATAACAAATAAAATGTTCAGCAGTCCATAGATGTTAGGAGGTTTTCTTTTCTGATCAACATGTTAACATTATCATTATTGAAGAACTAGAAAACAAGTTCAATTTATGAAATTTAAAACCCCGACAATTTTTTCCGGTGCGAAACCCTAAGCTGGCACTTGAAACATATCTAAGAACACTTTCCATTAAATTACCTTTTGCCTTAGAGCCTTAGAGCCAAAGTGAACCGATTTTGAAGATCATCGCTTTTTTCAGTTGTTTTTTTTTTTGGTACGGAACCCCAAATTCGCACTTGAAATATAGCTAAGAACACTATCCATTAAATTACCTTTCAAACGAAATAAAAGATCGGTTCACCTATCTATTCGCTACGATGGAACAGACATTGACAAATAGTGGTGTTTCAGAGGTTAAAAAATAGCTGATTTACTGAGCATTTACCCCCAAAGAAATTATTCTTTGAAGTTATGCAAGCCCGTAACTCATCATGCATGTTTTGTGCATATAATTGAAATCTTATGCATATAGTTGTATATAGTTGTATATATAGTTGTATATAGTTGTAAGCATATGTCTCGGGCGCATTAAGCTTATTTGGACTTTGATTTTAATTTGAGTAACTACATTAAAAAAACTGGAAATCGAAATAAAAGAAAAAATCAAACCACAAATGAAAGAAAATATCAACCAGTGGAAACATATATATATTAACTCGAAGAAATGGCCCTGCAGTAAATATTGTTAATCGAACTTGATGTCTTGTTATTGAACTTTAGTATTAGCCTCTTTTCTCTTAATTTCGGAACTAATTTTTCCTATGAGTCCTACTTCATTTTCATTGTTGTGTCCTTACTTCAAGATAAGAACGAAAAGCATGAAAAAATTTCTAGTCGATGTAAAGTCAGATTTGTGGAGAGTATCATTGTTTAAAAATATTGTACGTTTATGTATAGCTTTAGAATAAATGCTTAATGTTAAATTAATATAAAATAAATGGTATTTATAAAACAAAAGGCAAGAAAGAACTTAATAATTATATAGTAGAAGTATTATTGCTTTGCTAATCAGGAAAGAATAATTAATCATTGGATTTAAATCGATGAGAACTGAAAATTCTCAAATGAAATGTAGTATTTAATATATTCAAAGTTAAAATAATAAATATATAAAATATATAAATTAAAATTTAATAAATGCGGTGAAAAAGGAAACGTAAAGAAGTATATAATACTTTATTTCCACACTTCTTGTGCTTCAGTACGTGATAGTTTGATGAGTAAAATTATTCGATGTATAGATGGACTATCTATTAGCTCAGTTGGTTAAGGCGTAACCAATTTCGTCCGTGGTATGGTTGGGGTAGCGGGTTTGATTCTCGCCGTTCCAAAGAAATTAATTTAATAGTTGTGATGGGCTCTAAAATTTAGGAGCTGATAAATGAAAGTATCAACGGAAACATATGTGCCTAAGTGTGTCCTTCTTTGACAGCCAATATAACCTAACCTAACCATACATGGACTATAGTTTTCGAAATATCGAACCCTGGAGATTAAGGCGATACCACTATTTAAAAAAAATACACTATTTACTGAACACATATTAATTGCATCAGTATATCATTCTATTCAAGAATCTGAGATCAAAAGCTGCAAAAAATCGCCTCCAATAAAACTCACACACGATGCGAATAGAAAGACTGTGCCATTTGCATACAAAATGTAATTTTATCTTAAAACTTTTTAATGGAGAAATTGTTCGAAGTTTTTTGAGCTGATTTACTATTACCAAATTAATCTAAATCACTTTATTAAGAATTGAAAATCGTAATACATAATAAGCAACGCAGATATGTTTCTGAGCTCTGTGATTCAGAATAGGCACATCCGTAAATTGACGAAAGTAAAAACCATATTTTCATTGATTGTGATGCATATCATGCATATGCCATTAATTAAAAATGCTCTACATACAAATTAGATATAAAAATTTAATAATAATAATTAATAATAAATTTATCTCCATATTTAAGGGTGTTAAATAAATGAAATATAGCGTTATAAACCCTTGATAGAATTATAATATCAAAGCTCAATTCTATATTGTCCAATTAATACATGCCTACCTATCTATCTCTAAAATTCATTTGATACACTGTACACAAAAGTTATTATTAATATAAAATGTATTCAAAAATAATAACTAACACACACTAATATTTATGGGAGAATGTTGAACCTAGGACAATAATTGACATTTATATGGTTTTTTGATTTTTTTTTTAAGTAAAAATTTCTTTAGTAGCGTTGAGCAGCGACTTGACTCCTTGATCGGCAGGGACCGATTATTAGATTATGTGAATTTAACTATTACTACATATGTCTTTTAACAGACATCCTTTTCTTTGAGTGTACAATAACATTTTCAACTGCATTTTATTTTTATAGTATGTAAATTTATTTAAAAGATAAAGTAGCTACTATTACTCATTGGTCAGTGGTACAGGACGTTGCTTTGATCCAATGTGCATGACAATGCATCTTTATAAACTTTATTACCCAACAAAAGACAGTGATTTTTTGATAACCTTCCGGCTAACCTTTGTCTTTATAAACATGCTATTTTGTAGATAGCAGTATTTTTCAAAATATGAAGGGTAGTAGTCCATGAAGAATTATATCCAAGGTATACAAATTTTGTTCAAAGCAATGAGATGTAACCGGACAGAAACCGGTGACCGAATGGATCGTGTTATTTTTTTATTTTGCGAGATTCCGAAACTCCTGTGCCATTAGGCTACCTGCGCCCAAGTCTACGTACCTATGCTTTAACTGTTTACCCTATATACTCACACTATTATTTATTATTAATTTTAATACCATTTTGTTGTAAATAGCAACAAATATTAATCATTTTATGAAGTACGTAATGAAAAACAGACACTATACTATCACTCCACCCATTGTGGAAATGTGTTCATATTTGTGCATACATACAATGTTGATATTTACAGAAAAACAGTTAGCGTATGTATAATAATGCATGTTGTATTCAATCAAAAAGTTGATTGTGCGTAAATTTTATACTATCAACAATAATCAGCATTTTGTGTCGATCTCATCAAATGCTTATTACATTTACGCTTCATGCGTAATTTTTTTCTCTTACAATTAAATGCACTTTAATTATCATTGAATAATAATGCATTTTAGTTATGTGCCTACATTCGATTATTTATAGAATAATCGAGAGTTCAAACACTTGCTGTATCTAGAAAATATGGAGTAAAGTAAAGAAATATTGTTAGTATTTATACAAATCGTATGAAATTTCAATGTCATTCTCCACAAATTTCATATATATTTTTTTTAATTTTTTGTTTTTCCATTACTAATTCCAATATCAATAATATTAATTATAAAATTTGTTATTTTAAATTCAATTATCTTAAGTTCAAATTGGCCAAAGTTCAAATTGTGCAAGGTTCAAATTTCAAAAGTTCAATTTACCAAAAATCAATTTTCATAGTTATTTTGGTATGGAACCTTTCGAATAGTAAACTTTATGCCAACATTTCAAGAAGTGAAAAAATGAATTCAAGAAAAATGATGATAATAAAAATGTATTCATTTTTATAGCATATTAAATTTTTTCCATGTACATGACAATATTTAAATTTAAATTGTATAATGGAGTGTGCTACCTTGAATGTAGGAACGAAAGAAGAGATAGAGTATGCCCCTGTTCATGAGAAATATTTATATAAATCAATATTTTATATATGTGTTGTGTCTGTATGTAATATCTAGTTATTCGAATCAAAAAAATAAATACTCTATGATATGTGTATATATGAATCATGTTCGTGATTCTGGTTAGTTATTAATTTTCTGGTAAAGAAGTATTGTTTTAGCCTCGAAAATTCGTATCTAGAACATCAAATTGACTCTCTAACTGTGATTAAATTCAATTCCAGCGGGACTTCACTTACAGCGGGATCTTTGATCTCCTTCAACTGAAAGTCAAATTTGGACATAGAAACCCAGGGATGAGGAACAAAGAATATTGAAATTTTTTTTTATAGACTCCGATTTGTTATTATAGACTCCGAGCCCATTATCAAGCGAAACACGCGGATCGCCCGTATCTCGAAATAAGCTCAGTTAAGAGTTTTCTTGCCGTGAAAGTTTTTGACCAGAGCGAAAATTACTAAAAATTATTGTAGCCGTGAGAGCTTTTGATCAGAATGATACAAAGAACATTTTAGGATGGTTTTGAGAAAGTTTCACGGAAAGGCCTTTTCCTATCTAATATTGCGGGGTCTTTTATCGAAGAATACAATATTTTACTATATTTGTTAGTTATTGACATGACTTATGTTGGTCATATTCACCAGGGCTTGTTTCTGGTTAGTTATTATATATGCATATATGTAATTTATACAACTACATGCTTAGAGGAATGTATGATATAGATGTATGTACATAATATACATACACGTATGAATATGCTTTATCTATTCCTGTGGGATTCAATACGGGAAAGCATCACATCATTAATTTCATTCATTTCAGTTAATTAAAATGGGATGTCATTAAAAAGAGAATTCAGCAATTAATACTTAATATTATATATTCGATTTTTTTTTCTGCATACACATTACACATATTGAATTGCACATGAGATATTACTTTTAATTATTTTAATTTATTACAGAAAAATGGTCGTGTTCATGTATCTCGTTCTTAAGGACATTCGACCTTCAGCTTAATCTTACGCTAATTTGAGTTCCGAGATAATAAAGTACACACGGTGGGAGAAGTAAAATTGGAGTCATTTCAGAACGGTTGAAAATTGAGATAAGGTTGTGAAGATAGTCCAACTGGTCTTTAAGGGTTCTTGAAAGATTTTTAAGACGTGTAAGTTTAATATTTATTGAGGATCGATTTGCAAATAAGAAAATGATTCAACCCTGACTTTGATAAATGTTTGAAAAACATCCGATAAATTTTTTAATCAATACCTATTTTAATCTTTGAAAATTTACTAATCATAAGAAAGCAAATTCGCGAATGGTCAAACACCTATATTTCTTTGTTCGAAATGCTGATTAGACATATCAAACAAAATCAGAGTAATAATAAAGGAGCCATGAAAAACAACGGAAAACTTTCATTAAACTCAAAAGGGAAAATAGATGAATTTTTTCTTCGCTTTAATAAAAGCTCTTTTATGTAACACACAGCAGAAAAATTATGCTTCGAATAACTATAAAAACAACCAAAGTATAATGCAAATCTTTAATGGCTTTTATATTGTAGGTATCTCTCGTTGTTTTTAACTCTTGCTTGCAAAACATAATTCAGCATAGAGTTCTCGTGAGTAACAGCAAAAACTGCCCTATCTCTCTGTCTAATATCTGCATAATGAAGATTTTAAAATGCTTATAGTATCCGTATTTCTTGGCCGATTTTATTTTTAATTTCTCGTTTGTCATCCTTTTTACGATATTTTCATATTTCGTTAACAAATGCGAAAAACATCAAACGAGCCCAGACTACAGAAGAATTTGACAAGTAGAGACAATACAGTTTAATGTTCTCACTAGAAAGTATTTTGTTAGGATCGTACTAGTTTGATATATATGTAGTAAACTCGAATCGAATATCCTTAATCACTTCAGTTATTACTCAAGAGTGGTTGATACCCTGATCTCTCGTTTTTTTATACAATTAGTTTTACAATAAAATCTCTTTTTGCATGGTTAATGACCACTGCTGTGTTTTGCTCGTGGTTTTATTCGTTTCCATTTTGTAACCCATTTGTTAATGATATTCTAAGCAATTGGAAGTATGTTAAGGAACGTACTTTCGATTTAAACTTTTATATTTTACTTACCTCTAGCTTACTATTACTGCGATTTTTTAACTGAAATTAAAAATTCAAAACTGCTCGTTGGATACTGAAAACCAGAGTGACACTGGTCAATATTTCTTGGATTAAATGTGATAATATAAATTGTGCCGTGAGCTGAAGTGAACTTTTGAAGACGAATTTCAGTTATTTGAATTCTACCCGAAATTGCCAGTTATTGTGCGCATCAATTGAATAACTTTTTGGTAAACATAAGACATCAATAGGCAAGCGTATTTGACTCGGCTGAGTATTTGTAGGTCGTAGTTTTGAAAAATTGATGTTTATGGTATTTCCAAAATAATATTTTTTAAATATGATTATATTTATAAACGAACCAACCAATTCGCAAATGCTCGATAATATTATCAACAAACTTTTCTAAACACGAGTAATACCCAGACGAATATATTTTGTAGGTATGTTAGCTCTGGATAAATGACTATTAGTTAACGTGAACTTAGTATGCTCTTCTTCGATATGCTTGAACCAGAATATACTGCAGCTAAAATATGTACAAAGAGTTTCATAAATAGTGAATCCAAGTCACTATCGAAAAAGGACAACTTTATTTTGAATCATAAGTTGAAATTGAAAGAACTCATCAATGAATCCATGGAAATATTTGGAATCCAACTTTACTTTTTTTTTCTGAAAGTTTTGAGGCCATCCATTAATAACGTTACACCAATTTTACGATTCTTACACTCCCCCCCCCCCCCCCCCCGTCTTATCAGACATCACTTTCACTATCACAAATCACACGTCACTTTTTTGGCGCCCCCTTTCCTCGGTGTGACGTCTCATATTTTATAATTTGTTGGAAATAATTGAAATAAAATATCAGTTAAAAATTTAATTAAAATAAAACAACGGTTAAAAATCTTAGCTATTATGGGTTAGTTTTTTCTGTTTTTACACTTAAATTTTGCGTTTATATTTTAAATTTTTACCTGTGACGTCACAAAGTAAATTTGTTTAATTTATGATTATGAATTTCTATAAATTTACTTGTACATACAAAATCGTTAAGTATTTCTAGGTGATATTACTATCTATATAGTTATTAATTTGCCGTATTTCTCACATCAAAAAATTTGCATTGAAAAATCCTTTCATGGAAGGTGAGACATCAGTTTATAAGAAACTCATGGTATACATAAATTGTATAGAGAGTATCCTCAACCCCATAATAATGAAAAGGGTATGAAAAAGGAAGCATATCTAATCCAATGAGGTAGAAATAATAAACTTACCAACAACATAACATAAGCTACTATTTCTAACTCTACTGAATCTGTATGCTTTTACTTGCTAATACTACGTACAAACATTACTTTACGAGGTAGATCATATAGGGTGACACATATCATCCGTATTACTCATTTTAAAACAGGAAAGTAATTTAAGAAAAATAAGATCATTCTTTGCTATTATAAATCAGATACGCCGTATCGAATAGTGATATATTCAACTTCTTTTTTCGTCCACATTTATTGACACAAGTTTCGAATGTTTCAAGGAGGTGCAAAAATCACCATTAATTGAAGGCACAAGGCCACTTAATAGAAAAGATTATTCAAAAGTTTTCCAAATTTAAAATGCGTGATGCAAATATTGAGAAATATTGCAATTTTCACCGAACCTATTTGGCTTACAAACAAATTTTTGGAACAAAGTTTCGTATTTTATGGATGGAATCCCTGTGATAAAAGATATATTATTTGAAAAAAGAAACTTTCGATCTGAAACTTCTATTTCCGAATAGAGAACTAAGTTGAAAATATCCCCGTTTGATAGAAAGCATCTAATTTATAAGGAAATAAGTTTTTTCTTTTTTTATATTCATTTTTCCTCTTTTCAAAATGGGTGGTACGGGTGCTTGGGGACATCCTATATAACAGAGATGAACAGAACACAGAATCATTTACAATTTTACTTTGATGTTTTATTATACAACAGTATTACACGACAAGAAGCACACGCCATTTCATTTCATTTCAAAACTCAATGAACAACATTGAATATTTCAGACAAATGATTCGGATCAAATACATTATATATATATTATTTATAATATAGAGAGAAAAAATTGTATAAATTTAATTGAAATAAAAATGTTTGCACTATACAAAAAAAATATCGTAAGCATCTGAGTTCCCCCACTAGGGTCCTGTTTTCCCTTCATTAGATGCTTCTAATTGTAAGATGCTTCTACATGAAAAAATATTTGTCTAATATCTTTTCTCGTATTTTTGAACAAATGAAATATATATATATATATATATAAAAGAGCGGTAGGTCGTCACTAACAAGAGACATAACATTTTTTCCCTTCAGAAAACAGTATTTTATCAAAACACGAAATTCCTTTTTTTCCATTTTTTTCACAATAACAAAAGTTGCTTCACAAAAGACGCTCTATCTCACAAACTAATTGACTTACAGACGTCAAATTTTGACACGAATCATTTGAAGGTTGGTACTATATAAAAATAATATGCATTTAATACTAGCGACGCCATTTATGTGTCAGACCGGGGACTTATCAGCCAACCTATTATTCTTAACACCATTTTAATTTTCACGCAATTATTCTGGTACATCAAGCCAGCCTCAATACCGATATTCAACTGTCTATTACAACTTAAAACACACAGGAGCGCGAACCCTTCTTACAAACGTTGAAAAGATGGTTTTTTTTCCTGGAAATTCCCTCGATATGTCAGAAATAAGCTCTCATTCAAATCACATGGATCGATCTAGCATGCAACCGTGCATAGTGAAGTTTCAGCTCATTTGTACAAAAGGAGACCGCTTGCAGTAAATAAAATATATTCTGTCACTTAAATATAGTACGTAAGTCTATATTTTCTTGAAAAATATGACTAATATGTACAAACTGTGAATAAAAAATACCACCACCCCGATGGTGAAGGTTTTTCTGTGTATCGATTGAAATTCTATATGGATGATTAATTATATAAAATAGATAGAAAACTGTTTTGCGCTGTTAGACGCTAGCAAGATTTCATTTTGCCAGAAATTTTATAAGAAAAAAATTATTTTTAATAACAATTTTATTCACTCCCTTAAAATAACTGCTAAAATCTATTTTTGACGAAAATTTGACTCAAAAAGATCAAAAATTGTTCCCCTTTGGTGGATGGAGAAGTATTTTCTGAGAGAATAAAATCTGAAACAAGGGGTGATATTCTGTACTTGTTGTTCAATCGCAAATTCACTTATATTTTCGAGTCGTTGGATTATTAAGAGTAATATGGTACCCAAAATCAATAATATCCAGCTTATTTGTCGATATCATTAGTATTGTTTTTGATATATTTCCAATCGTCCTTATTATTTTGGGCGATATTTAATAAACCATTCAGCTTGTTAACGATTTTTTTACTTTTTGGGTCAAAATTACTCTATGTAGCAAGTTGAATCAAATTTTTTTTGGTGATATTATCGATTTTTTGAATAGGTACCCCTTAAGAAAAAAGTAAAAAATCGAGAAAATTTTACTGTCTCCGATTTGGACAAAAGGATTTTTCTAGAGAAATTTTGACCCAAAAACTAGAAAAATCGGATTACTATAATGATTTGACGAGTTGTCTTTGAAATCGACATAAGACTCAGAAAATGTACGAAAAATTTACCAAATTTTCGTCTCTTTTAAGGGAAAAAAGAAGTGAAGGTGTGTATTAGGGTGTGTAAGTAATTATGTAAATATTCAAAAAATGCTACAATAGTTTCAAAAATGCTAGATTAAAAATGCAAGTGTATGTGGGTGAAAATAATTTTACTATATGCTATCGTGTAAACCAGCACGTCAATTTAAAAAAAAATAGATACAGTATATATTATTTTACTCCCAATTACTTCAATAATTTGAAGTCATCAAATTAATGGTAGTAAATTTATTCCTCTGGTGGAATGTCAATTAAGTTTCTGTGTATAGTTCATACAACTCAGTAAGTCATATAATTAAGGGATTACTTTCTTTTGCAAATTACTTGGATATGAAAAAATTTAAATGAGCTAACTAACTGTCAGGTAAATTAAATAAATTAAAATTTTAGAAAAGTTTTTTTCCAAATATTGTCCTTATATTTATGTTTAAAAAGTATTCAAGAATCGAAAATCACAAAAATGATTTATTGCAGATAAAATTTTAAGTTTTACAGCCAAATATTCATTTGTTTTTACTACCTTTGTATGCTTATAAAGAAAGGGTATTTTTGAGAAAATTGACTATTCCACTTAGCTGGACACTTGTCTGATATCGTTAATGTATCTGCTGACAAAGATCAGTTTAAATTTTTGCCACCAACTAACTTTTTTCATGTTTTATATTTTTGACGAAAAACTAAATTTTCCTAATTGTTTTTGGTTTCAAATTTTCGTTTCCTATGAAAAATATAAATCACATTTTATGACGAGATTAGTTAGTAATCAAGAAATTAAGAGTCTTGCAAGTAGAGCATGTTACCACCATTTTTTATCAGGTGACCAATACAAATTCGAGATGAATGACATAATACTGCATATAATACGAAGATGACTATTAGTATTAGCATTCACCGTAACGATTCATATTATTTGGTCGTTTCTCCGATGTTCAATGTACCTTGTCCTCTCATAGCTCAACAAGGGCCTTAACATTGTAAGACGAAGTTCAAATATATATATTAATTAGGTTTGGTCACTAAGACAGACGTAGGAAATATTGAGCTCTGAGCTATTCTGGAAAATTAACCTTTGTAAACCTTTAAAAGGGGAAAATAGTACCTGCGTTACGATGTCAGAATATTTTGATCTCATCTGCTTTTAAATTCGACTTAATGTAAAATTATAGTTCCTTCAATAGCTCAAAAATTGATTTAATTAACAATATTAACTCTTCTGTGTCGTAGGTCGGCGTAACCATTATCTTACACACAATACGTCTATCGGACTTATTTTACCAAAAGAGACTTTGTCTATTATGTAGCTAAGTACTTCCTCAAAATTAGACAAGAGTACGCTAATATCTAGGTATATCAAAACTTTGCCCCCATGTGTTTGTCATTGAATCCTCGATGCGACCACAGTAGCCTTTTTTATGAAGTTATTTTTCATAAATGCTTTATCGAAGCTGCAATCTCACGAATAAAACACAATCTTAAATATTATAAATTATTTCGTAACTTTCTTCTATAAATAGATGTTTTAAATTATTAATATCAACTTTTACAACGACCATATGAGGACAATGAGGACAATTTTTACATGTTTGCTACCAATTCTAATAATGAGCAATTTCTGATAAGCAATTAAACATTCAGTAGTTTCCTATATTGTTATAACGTTAACTTTTCAACGAGAAATTTATGATCGTAATATTATTATGCTTAGTTACAAATAACTAACACACAAATTTAAAATAGATTATCAATATGAAATAATAGATAAACATTACACACATCGCATCGATACCTAATAGTTAGCTACTTTACAGGATGTTTCATAATTATATGAAACCTGTGAAAGGAATATTTCTTTCATATTTTTGTTTTGACACCATATCCCCCTAGCAACGGGTCAGTTGGTCAAAGCGTAACCAATTCTGCTGGCGGTATGACTAGCGTAGGAAGTTCCATTTTCGCTTTCACAATAAAAACTAATTTATTTAATATTTCTGATGGACTGATATATCACATGTGATACCTATATGCATGAAGAAGGTATACTCAGTCTTAAAATACTTGAAAACTATTCAAATCGGCGAAGAAGGTGGTAAAACATATATAGAGTATCACAATGGGGATCTGACCTCTGAGTGAGAGTCGAAAATGTTTAACTTGTCCTTCAAATCGTACTATCATCCTACATTGTCGACCAACTGTCGAAGTCTATGTATGTGTGTAACAACTAAATTTTTAGGATAAAATTTTTCTTTTGATGTATCGTACAACCTTTGTAAATTTGTCAATATATTTATAAAACACCGTATATAGATTAGACGATCAACCGAATTGAACTGAACCGACGACTAAATGTATTATTTAGTTTATCTGTTTATGTGTAACTATGATTATATGTCCAATAGAGACTCATTTATAATTCAATGTTCACAAATGTAAATCCCTGTGTTGTGCAGTGTGTTTGTTTGTATTGTAATGCTTTACAAACTAAAATGAACCAATCACCTGCATATAATATATCACGTACAATATTACGATATGTGTGATTGTGACTCACACAAACATTAGGATTATAATACTAAAATTATATGCTAGGAATCTGTCTATATTCCAAAATAAACCAATGGATGGATAATATATGGGATTCTATATTCGAACACTGTTTGAGTAACAAATTGTATGGTCTTTGAATAATATACCATTTATTTCTATATACCGAACCTTAAAGTAATAGGCGCTTTAAAAGCTTAACTTTTTATTTTATTATACAAAGGAAATTGCATTTGCGAAAACTCTCACCATTTGCATCTCTAAGTTCAATTTGGCTAGGTTCGGCGTGAGACCAGTAGGTGCATCAACCGTCTATATAAAAAATAAGCGACCTGAGTCTTTTGTAGCATTTAGTTATCCTTTTCCTTTTTACAGCAAAATTAGAGTCTTATAAGAGAGTCATTCTACAAAATTAAGAATTTCTCTTGGAAACTAATAATTTTTTATCTGCAATGGTGCAGAAAATAATGTTTACTACAAATCATCATCTCATAATTTTTTCTCTTTGTCTTATTCTAGAAATATTTATGTTTTTTTCTCTTTTTTTCCTTTTTTTTTCTGTATTTTTGATTCATGTGGAGTATTTACCAGGGAGTCATATGCCGAAAAGAACGATTTAAAACCGATTAAAGTCGATTTCATTTGTTTGAGAATATATAAAGTCCTGTGAAATTCGCATATCTCCAAAATCATAATTTAAAAGAAGTTTATCTGGTAGCTTTATTTTCGTCTCAAATAAACTTAAAACGAAGCTAACATGAAAATTAGAGAAAAACATTTGCTATCAAATTGGATTTATTTGAACATATTGACTCTATTTTCGGGATATGAATAACACAGTTCATTGAATTTTACCATGATTATAGCCATTTTTTAGAAACACAACTAGTAATCATTTCTATGTTTATATAAATGGTAGTAGTTGAAGTTCATTCTTTAGATAAAACTATTGCAACAAATTTCAGGTTAGTAGAAATTCAATTATAAACTAAAATTAAGTTTAATTTATTTATTTTTGAACAAATTTAGAAAATTTAATTCGAGTAAGTTTAATTTCCTTTTTATTACCTTTCTAGTTTGATATTCATTCATTTCACTAATTTTATTTGAGAATACTTTTTTGCATTTGATATTTCTGGGTTTCAAATAATTAATCAAAACTTCCATTATAAATAGTTGTTCGTAAAATAGCAAAAAACCAAATATTGCTGTGTTTCGGATATCAAATCATCAATATCTTTTTGAAATATAATTAATATTGAAATAATAAGAATCTTTGAGAATATGCTTTTTATTTTTACTTGTGATTGATTTTAACCAGGAAAAGCTGCAACACATAAAATGTAAGTGTTCAGCAAGTGTTCGTTATGGTCAATAATCCAACCATTTTTTACATTGTATGCCCATTTGTGTTTTTAACTTAACTTTAGTAATACTTTGTTATTAATTTCGGGAAATTTTTTGGGGTGTAATTATTGCTCGAGAGTAGAAAAAGTATTATTTTGTCAAATACAAACGAGAGTTTTGAAAAAAAAGAAATCTGTAAGCTTGTCTCATTCATTCATTTATAAAAAACCAGCTCCTTGTTGACAAGCAAATAGGAAACAAGATATTTAAGTTTGAATATAACTTAGTACTTACTTACAACTTCATAATACATATAATTGGTCCATCCAGGGTGACTTTTGGTCCAATCCGAATGCAGAATTTTGGAAGTCTAATTATTTCAAATAACACTCGAAGTACATTTCAGGTCATCGTCCAAGTTGTCATTTTCGTGAGGAACATTTACAAGCTCATTAAATTAAATTGACAATTTTATTTATTCTAGCCGAAAATAATTCCACACATTTTTCTAGGGTTGTTATTTTAAGCGAAAACAAAAGAAATTTATGAAGTAATTTAAGAAAAAGTGCAATAAACGGATATAGAAAATGAGAATAATATAACCGTCATAATAATAATAATAATAATGATAAGAGGGAAAATTGTGAACGAAAAGGTAAATAAAATTGAC
Source organism: Chrysoperla carnea (assembly GCF_905475395.1). Classification (NCBI taxonomy): domain Eukaryota; kingdom Metazoa; phylum Arthropoda; class Insecta; order Neuroptera; family Chrysopidae; genus Chrysoperla; species Chrysoperla carnea. Next base: position 35,821,205 of record NC_058340.1, on the reverse strand, counting down.
AGAAGAAAACATTGTGTTATTTAGATAGTGAACATAATTTCATCTTTTTTTTTGTGTGTGCGTGTTTATTTTGGTATGTGTGTCGGTGGGTGTTTATTATCTACATTTGGTCATAAATATTATTGTTTTTGATACAATCTGCTTCGTTTAGTATGAAGAAGAGGAGTTTCAAGAACATCAAATCAACATTAATATTGGGAACACAATATACGATATATACATGTTATAAGTATACAAAACCACTATGGTACAACCTTTATAGTTGCGTGAATGACGCAACACTTTATAAATACATATAAAAAATATATCGAGTATTTCAGAAAACAAGTCCATTTCTAACCTCATCGTCTGTTTGCGAAATTAACGTTTATGGAAAATGCAATGTGTTTATTTATTTTACAAGTGAAATTTACAAAATTTTAAAACCCCCCAGAAATTTTTCTGGTACAGAACCCTAAACAAGGACTTGAAACGTATCTTAGAACACACTCAATTAAATTACTTTTTTCCTTTAAGCTTTCTCGAAACTGAACCTATTTTAAGGTTCATCGCGTATGTTTTAGTTTTTTCAGGTGCAGGACCCTAGACTCGCACTTCAAAGAACAATAACACTCCCCATTAAATTACTTTTCAAATGAAACAAAAACTTATAACACCCCCTTTTTTGGTTCGGGGGTTAAAAAATGTAGTTCAACTAGTCAAATGTACGTGCAAAGTTATTTCAAATTTTCATTCGTGTGTACATATTTATCATGGCATAGAAGTGTAAAGGTGCCTAAATATTCATGGTCTAACTTGAGAGATCTACATTATTTTTTGTAAAGAAAGTTCAAAAAACTAGAACCCCGTCGACGAAGGAAATATTTATCATCCGAAAGTAAAATTGTCATTGCGGTAGGGATTAAAGATTTAAAATTTTTATTTATAATAACAATTTCAGATAAAAATATTTTTCTTGTTTCATACTATATAGAGCGTGATTTTAAGTCGTGGGGGTATAATTTCGCGATGAGAAGTAACTATGTAGTTAATTTTATGAAATTTCCTAACACTCGTTAGAAGAGTTCACAGCTTTTAAACGACTGAACTGATTTTCAAGTAATTTACAGTGTTTTAATGTACACATCATGCCCTTATATTTTATAAGAGATTTGGGTTTATTTGAGAATATTCAACCATTTCCCAGGTCATTACAAGGCCCTTTTATTTGGCTTTTATTATAAAAAATTTTTAGTTCATTACTATAAGTCATCTTGAAAGCCCCATATTTAATGTAATCTAACGTCACGTAGTCTATAACCAGAAAAAGATCGAGACACTTTCAACAATACCTTATTTGTTTAATTATTGATAAGTACCTATTACGAAAAACTTGTGACATAGATCATGAAATACTGATTTTTTTACGATTACGTGTAAATATGTGGTACATTCCATTCGATTATCAAACAAATTAAGTTTTCTTCTATATAAATATATGTTATAACCACTGAGGCACATGTAGGAAAACATACACACAAGTACATAAACAAACACACACATCGTCATACAAAATAAAAATAAAAGCGAACCAAAGAATAATTTATTGATGTTATATTATTTAGTTTTATTAACCAACACTTCATTTTGTTCAATTTTCCTTTGTTTAATTTTCCATTCCATATATTACACACACAAAAATAAAGAAAAACCTTGGAAAAGCATATAAACATAATAATAATAATAATATAGTAACCAGAAACCAAAAGAATTGTACGTTCATATACAATAGTTGAGCTTTTGTTTTAAACTCATTAAAAGTTATATATTTAAATATTTGTGAAGAATAATAAAGACTTTTTACCCGTATGTTTCTTACAGTAGTTCACATTTGTTTTGAGGTTTAATTTACTGCAGTATAAAAACTGCAGAAAAGAATTAAAATAAACTTTTAGAAGTCCTAGATATTATACCTAATAATTTCTTAGAAATTAGCAACTATAATGAAAATTTGATGTTTCTAAAATTAGAACTGGTAAGTTGTATACTTTGATTTCAAGCCTACCAAACCTAATAGTTCAAGGTGCAAGCCACTATATGGCTCAGACTTTCCATACCACGCTGGCGTTTGCTTAAAAATAAGTCTATTTAGTATACCTACATAAGGTCAAATTGAACACATCAAATAAGACTAATTTTTTATGAAATTTTATTGATTTGTAAATTCTCTTAACATGGTTTTCTAATTTTTTATTAAAATTAATTTTAATCAATTTTTTTCCATGAACGACTGTTTTCAGGCTATGCCATTAATTTTTGTAATTAAAATATCTTTCTTCTGAAGCCAATTTCGATTGGATAACAGATTGTTGTAAAACTGTTCACACCATATAAACAGGTAAGTCAATATAAAATTTTATTAAAAATAGTTAGGAACACTTTTCGTAAAAACTATCATAGAAGAGTTTAATAATAAATAAAATTACATAAAAATATGTCTCCTTTAGTTATCAGATGGATGAAGAGATACTACTTTCGAAATTGTTTTTCATGAATTTTATCTCATAAAACAAAAAATTGATCCATTGAAAATCTAACGCATTTCTCACATACAATGAAGAGAACATTCGGTGGATATTACTTAACGGGCTAGATATTTAGAAATTGAACCAGATTTATAGTGAAAATTATTATTTGGTTCCATTAGTTCGAAGTATACTAATATGCTATGAACATAAAAGATATCGTATAATAGAGAATCTTCTTGTTTCATATAGGCAACTTCTTGTCCATATGTGTTCTCCATAAATCTAAATACATGAGGTCTTTATTTTATACAAAAACACACTATTCAAGCTACGATTCTATTTTGATAGTTTTTGGTTCAAAATTACATCAAAATTTGTTTTCACAAAAATGGCAAGTAATTATTCTTTTAATATGTACGTCTTGATCTCGACTACGTCATCTCTTGAAACAGACAGAATGAAAATGATCATTTTTTATTCCCACGTTTCTTCAGATTTAAAGCTATCAAAAAGTTTCTTGTTATCCAAGATGTACTACTTCTTAATAATTTGGGAGGATTCGATCCGAATCCTACGAACCGATTGCATCATATCTTAAAAATAGCAGATATTACGCGATGTTAAATTGGCGTATTTTTGAATCTTATTTCCTTTTACCAGGTTACTCATTTGAAAAAGCAGGAATACACTAAAAAAGTGACTTATACCGCACTGAAATTAAAAAAAAATAAAATAAAAAATTGTATACTGGTTTTGTAACTTTATGTCAACTTTTTTTTTAATTAAAAATTTTATTATAACTATTTAATTATCACTCTTTTAGTTAACTTGGGCGGAATATTTCTAATTCAGTTACTTTCAAATGTGGCTAATTATATGTAATAGGGTATTCCACTATTTTTGAAAAAGTACTTCAAAATATTGATTTTGTTAATAAAAAGCCACCAAAAATTTATTTCGGAAAAATACACACGATTTCTTGCTAAAAACTTAAATTAAATTTTAAACCTTTTTTAAACTGTCAAAAACGCGGGCATCCAATTTGATGACGTAATATGGGTATCACTATAGGAAATAACACAAATAATTTTAACAGATGTATTCATAGACATCTGATTATAATATAAATACAAATACTTATCTGTGTATATATCATACCCAACTGTCTACACTGAACTAACGGATGGTCTATGATTCATACCACTATGACATCACAGCAGGGCTTACCCGCGTTTCAGGTCACGTAATATACAGTTTAAAAATTACGATTTTTAATTTTAATATTTTAAAAGAAAAAAGTGCTTTTATGACTTGAAATCAGAATATTTAAGTATATTTTTACATAAATTTTAACTTTTTTCAAATTTCATGATTTATTTTTGACTAACGATAATACCCTATTCATTTAACTTTACTTCGTTCCTACCGAATATAAGATAATTTTTCTTTAAGAAGTTTGCTTTCTACAAAATAGAAGTTTTTCTACACCTTTGTCAAATTTTAAGTGATTTTAAATAATTATGACACAATTAATAATAATTTTGATAATAAATATGAAAACAAACGAAAAAAAAGTACATATTAAAATGATTTCTTTCTCAAAGATATTTTATGATAAAATATATATATATTTATAATGTATAGTAGATACGTAAGTAGGTAGTAGATACCTACCTATCTATATCTATATAACAAAGTGTAAAATATATACATTTAAAAGTGTTATTGCTTTTAATCAAATATTTATATACAATTATTCCCATCAAAAGATTGTATTGTATTGTTTATATTCTCAAATAAATTATTAATTATTGTAGTAGGTATACATAAATAATGATTCTTCATTTTAATGTATATTGTTTGTGCCGGTAATTTACAGAATAAGACAAAAATAATGTTTATATCAATAATAATAATTTAGAAAAAAGAAGAGACAAATTGATGAGATGTATAAATCCAGCTTATCAAGATGTGTAAAATTGGTAGGTTATGCTAAGTATGGTTATTTGTGTTTTAACGTCATCTTCGTTGATAATTTGAGCTCGTTAATTATTTTGGGAGTCTAAGTATACTTTCTTCATGCATATTTCATGCGGAACCCGCTAACCTGAGCCACTACATTACACTTTGTACTGACAGTTTACAGGGTGACAAATGTAAAAGCGTACAAAAATTTTAAAAATTATATCAATAAATCTGTCAAGACCACTGGAACATTTTGTTTATTTTTCTTGTAGAATGTAAGAGTTTTAAATGAGCTACTATGGCTTCAAATTCGATAATTATTAGCAGAGATACATTTGTTTGGAATTTTGGTTAAATTTTGTGTTAAAAATGTTCCTTTAATGCTTTGGTTGAGATCGAACAACAGTCCTTTGATGTGGTAATCAGATGTGCTAAGCACTCAACGAACATAAAGATGGTTGAAACTGAAATTAGATCGAACATATGCTCGAACATATCTTTTCAGATTGAATAAAAATGAGCTTTTAAAGAAATCGAAGAACATCGATTTCAACATATTCAAAATATCTCTTTTATCCATTGTTTATGCATCTCATCCTGTAATAAATGATATACATAACAATATTCAAAATATATTCTAAAATGTACATAATAAGTATATATTTTATTTTAAATTAGAAACAATACGAGACGGTGTGAGATATGATTCCAAGAAATGTAAAAGATAGGAAATGCTTTATATTATATTGATGTTTGTACCTTTAATGGATATAAAATAAATAGAATTTCTTATACATTACAAAGAAGAAACATTACAAATTACTCTTATATATAACGTTCGTTAATATAGGGTGATAATCATAGTTAATGGACGTTAGATCTCTTAGTTCCATATTGAACTCACACGTACCACTTCTTAACCAATTGTTCCACACAATGATATATTTTCTTGATCAATAACTTAGCTCCATAATTAAGAAGTTGAAAGCTCACAGAAACTGAAAAATCTCTGAAATCCCATAAAGAATGATAAATATCAAAGTATATTCCAAAAACAAATCATACATTTTTAATTTGGCGATCTTGTGATGATATTTGTAAGCTTCGCATTCTAGACTACATATTTTCTCCGGAATACTTATAGTTTAGTTTCTTTAACATCTCAACTATGACGATGTAGGTAGACGAAAATATTTTTATTATTCGAAATTCAAAAAAATTCGAAACACCATAGATTTAAAAAAAATTGTACTCACTTTCTGTAAAAAATGCTGTTCTTTTGTTTTTCGTGATATCCCATGTTCCTATTGGTTCATATTTTGAATAACTAGGATCCAATGGTAATGCTTGGAAGTAGATGTATGTGGCTAGCAAAAAAATCTTTGCCGTAAATGTTTCGTTCTGTTCATCTTCAAAATCGTGTGGAAAGATCCTCAATATTTCGGGGCATCACTTAAGCAGCTGGTGATCCTAAAAAACAAAAATTTAACCTTTCTAGAATCTCTTCAAAGATTTTTAAACAAGGAATAATTTGGAGGCTAGAAAAAATTCAAACTTTCTAGATTGCAAAATAATTATCGATGTTAAATAGATAATACTTGTACTCCAAGGACTTTCTGGGTCATTGAAGAAACATGCATACTGAAAAGTTCTACAAAACATTACATTGGGGATCTTTTGCATGTTTTTATATGTGATATGCAAAATTGTCTATTAAAATTAAAAGATTCATAAAACAAGAAACAAAAAATGGAAAAATGGTAAATATGTTGTACGTTTGAAATTTATCATTTCGCGTAGCTTTGAATAGATAAAATGGGAATGTCAAGAAAATATTTGGTCATTTAGTGAAAAGGAGCTACTTAAATCTAGTCTTGTTAAATTTTGTTCTTTTATTCCATCTTAGGATGAATGCTCCGCTATTGTATCAACCACCCTGAGCCTTTTACTATTAAAATGTAAGTAAGTGTATATTATAGAAAATTGTTGTTTTCTACAACATTATATCAATTAATTGCTTGTGAGGAAATTGTTTGTTTAATTATAATCATTTAAAATTTATTTTATTTTAAAGCGTTTGCTTAGCTTGTGTTGCTGTGTTTTTCAAACAACAATAATTGTTGTTATTGTTTTTATTGCTATTTAACACATTTCATTCCTTTGGATTAATTCTATCCATAAAGTATCCATAGGAGTATACAATGAAAAAGTTTATATATTTCAAAATATCTTATGTTTAATTTTTATTACGTATTTAACACTTTAGAATGAAAATATTTAAGTATCGATAACAATGTAACCTTCGAATATTTAAATATGCGATGTTTTTCTTTTTAAGTGGATTTTTAATCTAAAAAACGAATTTATCACAATAATTAAAACTTAATTATCAACATTAATAAAATATTTTTCCCATCGCTTCCACCATTTTTTAGTTTAGTAGTTTCTTTCCAATTAGAGGCCGAATTATGCTGAAAAGTTTTCAATTCATGAAATCAACATCAACCATTTTAGGCTCAACATTAGTATACGATTACAATCCAAAACATTGAATATTATCCGAATTTCATTTATCTTCCAATGGAGTGAATCGTTTATCTTACACTGAAACCGATGGAGTGAACCGTGAGATTTTTAAACTATTCATAACCTCACAGCTAAGCCTCATACTTACTAGCGAGCAAATTTGGGCCTAAGGAGATATATCTTTTTGTAAGTACACTGTTAGTGGCAGAAAAGTTATTTTGCAAAATACGGTTTCCTTTTAAATAAATAGCATATAATAAGTAGGAATTAAGTGTAAATAAAATAAAAATAATAACCGCTGCATCTATGTTAGGTTTCAGTTTTATAAATATTTCATATTTTTGCACGTTTATTTTTAATTAATGTCTCTATTATTTCATGTTATCTGATATCATTTAATTATTTCTAACAAATCGAATAAATCTACGGCAATAAAATATATTTTAATACATACATATTTTAAACAGTAATATAATCTATAATAATATTCTGAAACTTATGGGGTGTTCCGTAATGATTATATTCAAACAATACAGTGTTATGAATTGCTTTGAACACACTGAGAATTTTGAAATGAATAGCATTTTCTGTATAGTTTATCATATGGATTTTGTTTGAAACCATGACGTTTTTTGTTCTTTTAAAAAACAGAAAACGTCTTTAAAACACAAAATTTGTTTTTTAAATTTCAGAATAAAGAGGGTAAGCTAGAACGACCCGTGCTGTATAGAAAAAATTCTGCGTATGTACCTGCTTATAATAAATATTACCGAATTAACAATAATTGATAATCAAGATTGAAAATCTAGCAATTAAATAAGCAAATGTGCACCTTTTGAAAAGCAGCATCACTTGCAGCGACAAAAAATTGTAGTCGAAATATCATCTATCGAGAAAGAAGCGTTCAACATATTTTACTCATGCACAACAAAAAAAGATTTCTTGATTCTTGACGAAGAAATTTTTGCTTGAACCTGGAATATTTTTTTCTATTAATAACATTTTAAAAGAAAGAAAAGCATATTCTTGGGATTAGAAGTTTATAAAAAAATTATTGAACGGAGGAACTAGAACAGAATTGAAACTTCACTATATATTGAAAAAATTTTATTTTTAAATTATAAATATCATAATTGATTATTTAGAATGTTCTGTGAATGGGAAATAGAACTATTTAAATTTTTAATATATAAGATGCAAAAGGGGTGGAGTTTCAATTGTCGTAATATTCCAATGTGATGACATCACGTATTTTTGGCCATGTCTAAATCAAATTTTCATTTTTACTTTCTTGAAACAATACATATTTTTTGTGTGGTAAAAACTATCCAGAATTATGCGTTTTATTTGATGTTCACCCTGTACACATTAATAATAATATAGGCAGAGGTGCATATAAAATTTCTTCCATATGTAATAATGATAATAATATTTTTTTGATATATTCTTCATTTATTTCCAATGCAGGAGAGACAAAGAGGCAGTAATGTCTATGTGAACTTACAATTTACTAGCGACTACTATCACTGGCCAAACATTAAATATGATATAATAATGGTCCCCTAGTGACACGGGTGGTGAAATTGAACAAGAATTATTGGTATATTTTATTATTTATTAAGTTGATCTCTTCTTTTATATTATTATTTATATTTATTGTCGAGTTTAGTATTTATACGATCTAGAGAAATACAATATTCAGTTTTGTTTTATATGAATACTAGCCACTGCCCGCTAGGTTCACTAGGCTATTCAAATTTTATCAACAAAAAATTTTCAAAATAAAGTAATAATTGAATCTCTATATAATATAATCCTAAAAGTTTATGAGGATGGATATCTGTACGTCAGAATGTCTGGATGTTTGTTACACTTTCATGCAAATACTACGAAATGGCTTTTAATGAACCTTTACAATAATGTAGCTCATACATCAAAACAACATCAGGCTATTATATTTAATGATACACAGAAAGTTTGATTTAATAATCTTAAGGTTTTACATTTTACTTTTGCGATCTTTCAATACAAGCCATGTTTATCGTTTTAAGAGCTAATTTTCAACAAACAGATTCATCTATAGGACTTCTCCATATAAAATTTATATAACTAATACTATTTAACCGTGTAGGTCAAGCAAATAGACAAGCATACAAGGTTACATTTACATTTATAAGATTGGTAAGGATTTAAAAATACGGTAAAACCAATGGAAGCTATGAATTATTATTGGTTGATAATGACTTTGTTTTCCTAAAAAATATGGCTTCATGAAATAGTGAAATAGATAAAGAGTTTTTTTTTACACTACATAAAATTTATTTTTGTTCGATTGAGAAATGAATTAATGTTAAATTCTTAATTCCAATTGGATTCATTACAATTGTAAGACGTCTCGAGACGATAATTGTAAAATTTATTGCTAATATTTGTAATATAAGAGAGTCTCCGTTTAATATTTATTGCTACAAACATACGTTGTGAAAAATCGTAACCATAAAATAAACTTATCTAATTTGACAGAATGTATTAAATATTTAAAAATAATTTTAAAAACATGAAAGTCGGCTAAATTCAAAAAGAGATTATTGTAGAAGTTTTTAAATACAAATCAGAAGAGTAAGATTTCTTTCTTTCTGGTTAAATTAAAAAATTCTATAAAATTTTTTATTAGTCTCTGGCTCTAATTTTCCGGAAACGAAATCTGATTCCAAACATTACATTATATGGTGTGCATGAAATGGGTTTAGGTTATAAACTTTTGCTGATGTTACAAAAATAATTTGAACACGGCTCTTGTTGGTTAAACTAACAAGAATTTAAAATTTTCAACAGGAAATTTACTACAGACATTTTTCTATTACATAAAGGAAGTGCATTTCCTTGATATGAATGGCAATGACTGAACATACATCAATATATATTTTGATCTTCTTCGCCAGTTAAGTCAATTTAATCAAAATATATTTTTGTGGAAATGGTTCATATTTTATATTTGTGTCAAATGTAACGTTAAAGGTTTTCGTAAATTAAATTGTTCGAGTTTTGAAATTGATCAAATTTTTAATGAAATCAGCATTGTTCGCTAAATGAACATTGAAAACATAAACCGTAAAAATTAAGATCAAGGAAGTTACGTATTCAAACACCTTCCTGGTAGTTTTTAGGCTCTGCATTCAAGATAATTGGGCTTTAAAGCTAAGAAACAGATGTGATTGTTAGCAAATAATAATCTTATTAAAATGTAATATTATTAAAGTGTACTCAGAACAAGGCAGTGCTCTACTTCAAGTCTTTCCTAGTACCTCAGGTGGTTAAGGTGTTTCATTAAGATCAATTCGGTTCTCGGTATATCTAGGATAGCGGGATCGATTCTCGCTGTCACAACAAAAATTAATTTAATTCATGGTAATGATGGACTGGTGTAGTGTATGGTATATTCATGAAAGAGGTGTAAATAATTGAGGATCCGAAAATAATTGAGGAGCTAATAAATTAAATTATCAGCTGAAAGGTTGTAAAACACATATATGGTATCACAATGGGCTCTATAGCCTAAGTGCGTCCTTCGTGGACAGCCAATATAACCTAACCAAACCTAACCTACTTCAAGTCTTAGTACGATAAAACTAAGAGCAATAGATATTGAAATGATCCCTTTGGAAAAGTATACGGTAAAAAAGTACTAGTTTCAATAATAATTACCTTGTTAAAAATTATTGACAACTATAAAAACATATAATATTTATTAACATAATAATATTTTCCTAAAATGATTTTTCTGTAGAATATGTAAACAACGAAAATCAAAGTTTCCCCCGTTTGCTTCCACTCTTTCTAAATCTATTTATATATTATTGTTATTTACGTGTATACTTTGGAAAATAATTTTTTATATCTGTTTTCTTTTCTTGTAATGGAGATTGTATTATTTAAAAATATACCTAAACTTTATGTTTGTCCTAGTTTCCGTAAAATAAAAACGAACTGTAGTTTTATACAGATATCGAACTAATAAAATGACAGACAAATTAAACTTCAATAGTAAAATTTATTATAGCCATTGACTATAGAAGAGGAATTGATAATTTATGAATTAAAATTTTCTTCCTAAACAATACATAAATATTTTTATAGGAGTGATTCCAGGTGCATATGTCCATATAATCATGTAATAAATTGCAAGCAAAAGTTTTTCCAATAATATTAGATCGTTTTTATAGTGTCATTTTGAAACATTTTATATAGCTACCACCATCCAATAAACAATAAAATTAAACATTCAATGAAGAAGTAGTATGGCCAGTATCGTAATAAAACATTTTATATTGTAAAGTCAAAACAATAAAACAGCGTTACGATAAACGTACGTTACGATTTAAGATTGTGTTTAAGAATTGTTACTTTGCCCTCTCACCTTTTACAATCAGTATTGAATCAATGTCGACGCTGTTGATATAAGCTGTGGTTTTGGTAGGAAATACTAAGCCTTAGTTACTCAAAGCTTTATCGAGATAGAAAAATAATAGTATTAATATGAATAAATAATCCGAAAACTCGTATGGTTATTAGTGCAAAATGTAATTTGTTTCGGAAATGTGAATAGAACAGTGAACAGAAGAAAAACTTTCCCAAAACTCGGGCGCATCAGTAATAGTAATAGTAATTAGAACTCGGCATCTGATATTTACATTCCTCCAATTTTGCTCTTGCTTAAAAGAGAACTGTATTATTCAAAAGGTGTAATGAGGCTACATACAATGTAAGTAATCTTTATTTCCTAATGGGAAGTCTGATCTCGTAAACTTTTGTCCAATGAAGCTTTAATCGATTTTGATTTCATTTATGGTTAAAACATTTGTTTATCATACATTGCCCAATATACAATCATTTGGAAAATTAAAAAACATGCCTTATATTTTTAAAAGTAAAATCAAGGTTGATTAATTTGAAATAAAAAATTTAACTAAATCAACCAACTGTTTGATACGCCATTGGCTAAAAGTTTTAGAATAAACACCTGTATGATACTATAAAAAGTTGATATTGTTCCAAAGAACGAATAAGCAAGAATATTATACAACATTCGTATGATATTTTGTATATTATACCAGCAGAGTAAAAATGACATAAAGAAAATTGACACTGACATTTTAAACTTTCTATAGTTTTTTGTACTTCTTTTGTAAAACTAACCAATATTTATTACATGTGCATAGCTTTTGACATGAATAATATTTTATAATATAAAGTTTAATGTTACGTCTCTAACATGATGTTGTTGTTGTTTTTTTTATTTTGTTAATAAGTAATAACAATATTTTATATATGTACTATTTTCGTGGAAAAATTGTAAACATACCTTAGATGTACGCCAAAAAATGGTGTCATTTTTTCATAAAAATTCTAATTATACCTTAGATGTCCGCCAATTTTAGAATACTTTTGAAGAATATCTGACACTAAAAGTAAGATAGGCGTATGTGCTTACATGTCAATAAATTCTTAGAACCCCTTCGTAAACAAAAAATGCAAATATTTGATTTGCCTTTGATCAATTTAAAAGTTATTGATGTATACCCCTTGTAATGGTTATCATGTAAGAAAACTATATGCATTGACGTATATATATTGGAAGATTTCAGTGTATGATTTATATACTGAAACACAAACAAAATGGAATAGTAATTGAAGTCAGAAAACCTAGACGATTTCTTATAATCAAGTTATTGAAATTTCGGTTCTTTTAATTATCTGTTATTAATAAGCGGTCAGAAACCGTTTCATTTTCTTATATGGTGACTCATTATTTGATACATAGAATAATTCTTGGTCGACATAGGTCGTCAGTGTCCTCTCTTACATGTGGACAATCTCACTTATGGCTTGCAAAGACATTCTATTCTTATAATATTTCTATGTAGAAAAACCCTTTTAATAAATGGTCTCAAACAGTTGGTTGTTCAGAAAATCTACTTTTCGGTTTTTTGGGAACTTTCATTTCAACTTAAGAATAACTTCTTTTTTTTTTCTTAAGTCTAGTTCCCCGCGGCTTGTCAATCAGTTTACAATCGGTTGGTAAATAATATCCATGAATAACATAAAATATTTTTTTTTTACCTTTCAACTTCCTTGTAACAAAAAGTGGAAGTATTGAAGGCACGAAAAAATTCCGCATCGAATTTACACAAATAAAATATCATTAGCCGTAGAATTAAAATTTTTAGATTTAGAACTGCTTTAACATTGATCCACCTCTTCTATTTTTATTTCCACGAAAAAAATTAAACCTATGGAATTGAGAACAAAAGGGAAAAAAAAGAGTCTTTGCTTTTAAAGTTGAAATTATCCAATGACGCGGGTAGATAACTGCTAGTAATATAAAACTTGTACTTCTTGGTAAAATGAAATTCAACTCATCATTGAAAGTACATTATATTTATATACATTTAAGCATCATCTTTTCAGAGTAAAAGAGATATCAACAGTATCTCTCTATCTACCTTTACCTTTGCTTTGTATATTGAAAATTTATTTAAGACTCACATATTAATACAATCTGAAATATATAGGTTGATCAAATAAGGTAACAAAAATGCTATTTTATTATGTAATTTATATGATTGATTTTTACCATCACTTGCATAGATGGCACACCAACTCATTTCTGCATTTTATTTTGAAAAGAAGTCTTTGAATAGCAGCCTTAGCTTTATTGGGCCATCCACGTCTACACTTTTAATCTCGCAAACATTTCCCAAAAAACGATTTCATTCCTACTAATGTTCATATAGCTTCATATTCGATAGAGTAGTATTGTATATTACTGCGACAAGTACTTTGCTTTGATATATAACTTTTAGATAAATTGATTTCTAAAAATATGCAATACTCTATTTGGAATATTTCGAATATATGTCACTCAATTCTAATGGTATGAAATAAAACTATCGCGGTTAACACTTTTTAAAAGTAAATCAATCCATTCACACGTCAAATGAATAAAAAATGTTAAGTGGTTGTCAGGCGTATCCAAAAAAAGAACGAGAGATGTCTTTGGATACCCGGTTGGAGCTATGTTTCTTTAGTTACAAATCATGTATTATTGAATAACAAACACACAGATTGGTGTAAAAATTGGATTTGATAATTTTTTGTTTCAAACCAGATTTTTCCTGTCATTTTGTCCTATGACAAAAATAGACGTACGATAATAAATGTACCGCTTAGGAAAAACCGACAAGAGAAATAATATAAAGACTCAATTTTGTTCATTTGTTCATTATATAATTTGTATATCGTTTCTGAAATAAAAGCCTGTTTTAAGCCACGAATATATAAACAGTAATCAGAGTTATCAGAATCAGAAGTTATTTAAAGAATAATTTTAAAAAAATCTATCGACTTGGATGGGTTTCGACCTGATGACCATCCCTGTCAGGAGCGAGCACTGTAACCACAAGACTAGACTTTTTTTTATCTAGTCTTCGTCCGCCCAATCCAAATTCACTGTAAAATTGTCTTCTTTTGGAGCAGATATATCATATCTAAATACAGAGACATTTAATTTTTTATCAGGACTGTCTATGAACGTGTATTTCGAAGTGTTTTTTCAATGCTTTGACAGAATCTCAAACTTTACCTTGTTCAGCCAATCGCACAAAAAGCTCCGACAAAATTTTTTTCGGTTTATACATCTTGCCAAACCTCTTTTCATGAAACGTGATCTCTATGTCAATAAAGAAGAAGATGTTTATAATTTTATGCTTAAGAAAATGTTAAATTATCTCGTGTGATAAGTTTGTTTACTCGTACATCACATAACACAAAAGTAGTAGTTTCATTTTTGTCAGGGCAAAGTAATCTCACAATGGCAGTTAAAACACAAACAAATTATTTCTGTGAATGACATTCCAGGGACACAATCACGCTACCATGTAACTAATCAATACGTAGTTCTTAAAATATAGTACCAATAACCGATATTCTAGCTTTAAGCATCGCCTGTATAAAGTACATTACATTTTAAAATGAAGAAAAATGCATTTCGCTAACAATTTATTAGAGCAAACATAAACATCATACAGCACACAGGAGAGGAAGCACATACCTACTACTCGTAAGTACAAAAACGAATAACAAAGCGAAATATAAACATTTTCGTTTCGTTCTAGAAAATAACCTACACATATTTTTGTGTAAAATGTACTACACTGGTAAATAGAAAACAATAATACATTACGCATGTTCTGCTTGTACCCGAGTGTTACACTACTTAAGTGTAAGTAAGAAAAAAGTCTTCTTTAACTTAACACTTCGATATCAGTATCTTTTTCTACATAAAATATGTCGAATACACCAATGCAAAAGGAACAATATGTATGTTGTTGAGGCATACGTTTGTATGCATGTTTTGTAGCATTTCTTTGATTATGACATCGATGATACTTTTCAGAAGAAAATAAAACTGAAGAAGTACTTTTTAACATGTTAAACTTGTATAAATTTTTTGCGAAAATTGGTTTGGAACATGAAAGCGCATAAAAACGATTGAAATGGGTTTTCAATTTACTTCGCTCTACTTATATTTGAAGCTGTATCTTGGGATTAACAGTGACATTGTTTTGTTGGAAAATTATTAAAGAAATATTTGAAAATAGCTTTTTCTGCCGTTATCATATTTATGTAATAGACAAATACATTTTTTACGAACAATATATAGGGCAAACCTATAGAAAGTTACAATGTCAGCGAGTATCATAGGCAAAACTTCATCTTCAAAAAACTTAGATTTCCTCACCAAAAATTAAAATCCATTAAATTGTAAACAAGAGAGGGAAAGTGAGGACTATAACGTGATAGGCTTTGTTTTTAAAGGAGAAATTGCACAGCAAATCGGGCGGGTATCTGCTAGTTTTTCCATAAGATTTGAAGCCGTTTTGTCTCCATTTTTCAGTCATTGCAAGTATATGTTACTCTTTCTTAGAGAGCTGTTGTGAATAAGATGGATGCTGTAACTCAATGTTAACAGTTGAGTTTGCGCGTGAGTAAGTGATTAAGTGTCGATGGTCATAAATTTGATTTGGCCTTTTTAGAGCTTGTGTGCCCATTTCGGATGTTTTTTGTTCTCTTTCAATGGGTAACGAACGTTTTCTATAGCTGCAATAATAGTAGCAGTTCTCTTCTTTTAAGTCTAGCTGAAGGCGTTATATCATCATCTATATAAATTATTAGTTTTACGTAATAGAAGACCAAAAATCAAACTTAAACTTATTTGCATAAATTAAAATCTTAAAATTATTTTTCAGCTTAATATGAAAAATTTGATCCTTGATTTTTGAATCGTGAACCATTAATAAATCCTAAATCAACATACTGAAAACAAGAATTTTTCAATAAGTACTTACTACCTACATTATTATTTTCTTAACATTTTCTTCGATCTTAATAATATTTATTTGTTTTTCTATACATCACTTTTATCTTAGTAAAGTAATTGTAAATAAAAATATGTGTATTACAAACGTTATGATTTTATATCGAATACGAATTCCTTAGGGAACACATTTCTAGGAACATATCTATCCTACTTTTATCTTTTTATTTGTGAGTATTATCATTATTATTACATACTCCTGAATGTGTGTAAAAGATAAAATATAAAGTTTTTTTTGGTTAAAGACTATCTTTGACCATTTATTTATTTACAATTTTGTATTAAATATATTTTTATTTGTTTTGCATGATATTATCATTTATTAATTTATATTTGGAGTATCCTTCGAAAGTGTATGCATATTCGAAGTGTTTTGTTTTCGTTGTAAAATTTTGAGCCTCTTACATGTTTGTGCATAGCTCATTAGTTATAATCCAATTAACCAAGGGAGGCCCGCCCAATGTTAAATTTGACAAAATCGGAAAACAAAAAAAAATACTTTAAACTAAAAGAAAACGATAATATAATGTAGTTAAAATTATTGTTATTTTTGGTGTCAGCCAGACAACTTTTAACTACATTATATTATCGTTATTTTTTTACTTTTCAGTGCATATTCATTTGTTTAAGAAAAGTTTTTTTTTGAAGTCGGTTTTCTTTTTGTTAAAAGTTTTTTTTTATTTTGCCAAGAAACATAGCGTTTTTTGTTTAGGGTTAAGCAAAGGGATAAGTAAGCCTAAAAAATTCGTAAAAAAGTCAAAAAATTTGTTTTCCACCTATAAAAAAAGATGACGATCAATGCAAAAAAAATTAAATGAAAATTAAATGTTTATATATCTCAAAAAAACCTTTACATTGACGTCTGATATGTCAGATTTAGATGCGCAGGTGCTCAGAAAACTTTTGTAATTTTCTGTAGGTCCATGTAAACGCTGTAAACGCGACATTATAACTTTCTATAGACCCAATCCTTAAATTATCCTGATTTTTATACTTTCTGGAACAAAATTACTCCATCCACCGAGTTTCATCCAAGTTCCAAAACAAAATTATTTTTTACGTTTTTCTCGATTTTGTCAAAGGGGTACTCATTAAAAATATAAAGTAATTTTGACCCAAAATGAGCGCAAATAAACGTTTTTAAATTTGCTAATAGCTTTTTGTCTTTATAGATTTTAAAGTTGTTATTTGGTGAAGTTATGAGTAATATTTTCCACAAACCTTCCGTCTCGCATATTAATTGGATAACTAAGGAGTTGTGTTTAATATTGAATTTCATAGATCATCTAGCCGCTTTCGACTGGTATACAAATAGAGTTACGCTTTAATTTTTCGATATAAAATACCCGGAGATAAAGCAAGAGACATTTGTTACAAAAAAAAAGAAGATAAACAAGAATGAAATGGAGAAAATTTAAAGAAATGTTTGAAAAAATTTAAAGAAACAAAACTGTAACTGTAGCGAGTAATATTTTCAACAGTTTTTTTCCCGTCCAACACCTAACTCAATAATGTTAGTATTAGTAACAGTTTGTCGAATATAGTGGTAACATTACTTGTAAATACCAATGTTTGTGCAATTGCAACTTAATGCTGTTACATTTTGCTTGTGGTTCGGTTCGTTGGTCTATGATGATGTTGTTTTCAGTATATACAGTGTATACATATACATATAAACGTACGTACGTGAATACATGACTTGAATATTGAATTGTTGTTATTACTTGAGCTATATACAAAGTGGGACGAATGTGTATATACAGTTGAGAAATGAATAAGTTACTTTGTTGTCAGCATTTTGTCGCCCTGTTAACTCAGTTGGTTAAGGCGTAACCAATTTCGTACGCGGTATGCTTAAAGTAGCGGCTTCGAATCCCGCCGTCGCAACAAAATTAATTTAATTAATCGTTGTAATGCGCGGTTGTAGTGCATGGTATATGCATGAAGGAGGTGCACACAGCCTCTGAAATTGAGGAGCTGATAAATGAAATTATCAGCGGAAAGGTGGTAAACCACATATATGGTATCACAATGGGCTCTATAGCCTAAGTGTGTCCTTCGTGGACAGCCAATATAACCTTACCTAAGGGTATTGGTTTTATTGATTTGTAAATTGTTTGAATATGAGTTTTTATTCGGGCCTAATATTATTTCAATATTAGGAATTTGACTCTTTATTTGCGCAATTTTGCGCAAATTTGAGTAACTCAAACAAATAAATATGAATATCTTTGTGGTATTACAAATTTTCATGCAAAAGTAGCTATATTACAAATGCCTTGATGATTTGTTTACATTGATTTTTTTAAATATTAAAAACTTAACGTTAACTCTTTTTTTGGTCTCTATAAATCTGATAATAGTCAAATATCATATTGAAGAAACTAATTTTTTATAATTGCATATTCACTTAGGTCCCACACTGTATACTTTAATTCTATATTGTCAAACTAAAGATGTACCTAGCAGGGATATGTGGTTCCAGGGGTTTTATTGTGAGCTTATTGAGTATAAAGTTTTATGTGGACATGAGACTTAAGTTATATACGTTTTAGTATACAGTTTAGGGTATAGATACTCATAGATATATACTAGAGTATTATTACATATATCTATTACCAAATAATGTATCATCGACCAACCATATGTTACGTATTAGATATATAGATACACACTTACAAAGTACACTAATGTTCGAAATTATTGAGCCATTTGTCGGGGAACAAATGCTTAGTTTTATATCGGGTGTATAGGAACTAATGGTTAGTAATTAAATGGGTGATAGAGTACGTCAAAACCAGAGCTTTGATACTAGGAACTTGCCCTCAAGGCATTCCCTTCAAAGCTACAAGAATCAGATACCAAGCATACAAGTTTTAGTCTGTCTCTGAAAATATTGAGTCTATCTCTAAGATTGAACAATATTTTTTCTATATCCAATAAACTGTAAAATCAAAATTGAGAAAAATGTTTCGAAAGACAAATTCCGCACATATGTACGGAATTTTAACGCTTGTAGCATTAAATTAATTATTAATTAAATTTAATTTTAAGTACCTTCATAATTTAAAGTAATCATTTCATATAAAAGTTAGGTTACCGTACTTAAAAAACTTTCATGTGCTTATTTATAATTATGGTTCGAGTAAAAAAACATCTTCTTTTGCTCACAAGTAAAATTTATAAAATTTAAAAAACCCTCGACACATGCGATTAATGCCTTGTAAACCGATTTTTGGAAACTTAGCTATAAAATGTTCTCAATCGAGTGGGTTCGACCATTTACGGGCTACTATGCCACTGAGAAATACACAGACGCACAGATATACACTTTAAACTTATAATCGTCCTTCTGAAATCAATGTGATGGTCGAGGACATCAGATGAGATGAAAAGGATACTTAGAGAGCTATCATTTTTTGGGACAAATTTTTGGAAATATCTTAATTGAAATTGAAATATTTGAATTGACTTTGTTCTTATACGGTACCCTTTTATTGCACTTTAAAAACATAGCTAAGAACACTCTCCGTTATATTATCTTTCAAATGAAACCAAAAAAACTAAAATCGGCATATCTGTTTAGGCGCTACGATGCGACAGACAGACACACACACACATAGCGGTCAAACTTATAACACCCCTTTTTCTTAGTTCGGGGGTTAAAAACCATTCCAAAACACATAAACAAATAAACTTTGAATTCTGAATATTCTTTTATTTTAGGACGATTCATATATTTGTATAGATACAGAATGAACAGCGGTACTGATGTAAGTATATTTATATCTAATAATAAGTATCCTTTGCTTATTGTATAATGTACCAATGTAATATTGATATGAATTAAATTAGAGTGTGGACATAACATAATATTGGAATATGTGTTTCTAAATACGTGAGAAAGGAATCAGTGTATTTTTTAATTTCAAAGTACGAGGAAAACTATTTACCAGTGGAACTATAATTGCAAGGAAATACAAGATTCCAAAATGATCAATGAACTCGCGACAAAATTAAAAACCTTCATAACAGGTCATATTTCAACATCATACCACAAAGTTGAATAAATATTCTGGCGTTGACGTACTCTTCTCCTTTTTCGATTATCTTACCTTTCATTTTCTCAGGAGTTCGATAAATCAGTAGAAAGAACCAAAATGTACGAATTAAAAATATTAGTCCTAAAACCCAGAAAATCAGGATGATACGCTCGGAGCGTTCGAGCGTATCATCTTTAGAACGCGCTTTAAGGGTCGAACAAATTTTGTTGAAAAGATTTTAGAATCTTTAAACTTTTTCCATCCCAAAACTTTTAGATAGTTCACTATTTTATTTTTCGTTTATAATTTTTTAGAATAACGTACAACTTTAAAGTTTGAAGAAACTCCCCATACAAAATCCGGTCTAATCAATTTGGCTGTGGCATCCTTGCTCCTAAACGTATAAACCGATTTTTTAATTAAATACTTATTTAGATTTTAATTAGATCGACAGTTTTCTTAGCTACGTTTCAAGCAAATTGCACAGCCTTTGAAATATCATTACGACTTTTCCAGTTTTTAGGGACGGAACTCTAGATTCACACTTGAAACAAAGCTATATAAGATAGCATAGCTAATATTTTTAGCAGAAGATTAATTAATTTAAAATACGCAATTTGTGCAACTGTTATGGGAATTTCCACAAGAAAACGCTTTAAAGGTAACCATTCTCAGCGGCGAGATGTACCTCATCCCTAATTAATCTTATTAAGAGAATAAAAAAAAAAAAAAAAATCCAGCAATCTAGAAACGTACATTTTCGTGACGTTTTCAGGACTTACATAATAAATAGGTACTAAATATTTAATTTCTTTTCAAAGTGAGAAATGGAAAATTTCTAGGTATTCAATAGTTTATGATATGAACAGCAATCTCAGATTTCAATTTTATTTCTTTACTACTTTTAATGAGCATTTAAAATAATAAACAAACAAAACACACACATATAATTTAATATGGTTCACTAACTTACCGACTTTACTATATATTTTACAAATAAATAAATGACCTAATTTAAAATAATTTTATTTCTTAGAAAATAATAAGTAGATATATATATATATATATAAATTGTTTCTCTCTTCATTTGTGAAAAATAAAAAGGGTTGTTTTCTTCATCTCAATGTTACAACATGAGCTTGGTGTACATTCGAAAGATGTCGAAGTGTGAGAGATAGTGGAAGAGAAGCTGTATATGAGAATGAGTGAGTAAATAATAGTGTAGACGTCAGATATTGTGTTAAAAGATTTTTCTTGAGGTCGACAAAGACATACAATATCAATTCTGTATCCTTATAGCGTATAGATGTAGAAGATTCTTTTATTTGCAGAATGTTTCAGACTGTGCTGGAAAAATTATTATTATTTCATCTAATTATGGATTAAATTAAACTAGTAGGTTATCAGTTGTCATAATGTGAGTTATTCAATTTGAAAGAACGCGAGATGTTTGTTATGTTGGTATTAGATCGTATAAATTCTCTTTCGACCCGACAAATAAAGGTAGGATAAATTTTAATCTTAGTTTCGCTTAAGTTCGAATTTATCTTTTCCAAGCTCTCAGGCATTTTTTACGCCTTTGCTTGTTTCAATATTACAAACAAAATCGGATTAGTTTTGTTTTTTTTCACTTTACGATACTTGAAAAAAATGGATATGTCTATGATAATATTTAGATCCTTTTGATAACGTATGTCATGAAGAATGTTCAGGTTTTGATATGATGAAAAACAATGTGGTTTCTTGACAAATTTCACTCTTTAATGATTCATGAAAAGTAGTCAAACTCTGACTTTTATTATATTAGTATTCATTAATAGCATTATTAATTAATTCGATTTAACCCAATTTGACATTAATACTGGTACATACGGTATATAGAAACCGTATTTGTATAAAAATGAAATCAACAATTTTCAAATAATGTGTTTGTTCTATGTAACTTGTCTTCTATTCTAGAAAGTACCAGATGATTCAAGTATTTTAGATTTTTGAAAAACCTTCGATAATTTTTTTTTAATGGGTGATATTTAACCAGAATTTTCCTAAAATTCTGGTAGTTTTCCGAAAGATTACGTTACCTTGGGTTTTAAACAAGGGTTCTGTGAATAAAAGCCAAGACAGCCACAGACTGGCCGAGACTATTTACTTGTGAACATTGATTGAAAAGTTAAAAAATCCTTTGGGCAAAAAATTCAAATTTTTTGTTTTTTTTTTTTTGTAATGACGAAATTCATTATTTTTGGCTAATTTATTCTTAGTCCATTCATATTACACTCAAATATAAGCAAATAGACTTACTCGGATGGATTTAAAGGGTCGATAGCTTAGTGAAAAACAGAAAATGGCAAGATTCATGCTTAACCTATGGGTATATACTTTAATATCCTTTTTTTGTTTCAAATTTGACATCGTTGCCTCTCCCAAATAGATTTCGATTTTTTTCGTTCTGAATATAAACAAAACCTAAAAAATATATCTGAGAAGTAGCTCACTTTGTATTACTTTACTAATATTATACATGTCTAAAAGGTTATCCCACAGGAACGGATTTAGCAAAGAAGTATTCTCTATAGTCAGTTACGACTTATACGCAGCATATAGGTGTACTAACTATATCTATCCCCGTCCATGTAATAATAAGTACTAGGAAGGTAGGAACCCTTGGCTTGTCTTTTAACTGTGATGTTTCGTAACTGAAATAGAATAAAAGCAAGCTGTTGGTGGGATAGAGTTTCAGCTACTAATATAAAATACATTCTCTTATACCCTAAGGTTTTGTTCTCAATTTCTTTTTCTAAATTTAATACGGTGAGTCAATGTGTTACCCACGTACTATATTCGAATTATAGTAATAAATATTCGCTCCCATCATGTGTTCTCTCTTAGTATGATAGTCTTCTGGGTACAACGTTCTATCTATGTTTGCATTGGTTTAAAACAACCGATGTTTAATGAAACATTTGAGAAAAGTTGTAGAAATTTCACAATGATCTTAATCTTGGATGCACCTTGATCCACTGATAAGGTAAAACACGGAAACTGCGTGAGCTGGCACCGAAACAACCAGCAGTGACATTTGATGCTCTCAACAGCTGTTTTCTTGGGCATTTGCTGCCCTCAACAGCTGCTCTCTTGGAGATTTCCTACGTGAACTTATAACCTTTATCTTCAGTTTCAATAGTCAAAGCTTTTTCGGGAAAGATAAATGCGATTGTAAAGAAGGTCTGTTTTTACTTGTTTTTCAGTGCAGTGCTTCTGTTTACCTTTATATTACGCTTCAACAGAGGTAACAAAAAACTATTTTTGGGCTGCGACTAGAATCAGCTTACTGGCTGGCGTATTACATCATATAATTTGCCATATACGACAAAGCTAAACAATCAAGAAGACTTTTTCGATTTGATCAAAATAAAAGTAATGAGTTCAAAATAGTTTACGAATAAAGATGACTAATTAAGAATAAAGATAGATCTGAGACATAAAATTACCCCACAGCTGATTAAAACAAAATTAAATGTCTATCTTTTTCCAAAATACGCCATTATTCCAGACATTTCTATCCTAAACATAATTTATAATTGGCTTACGGTATAAACATATTCAAATTATGAATATATGTATACCTGACCTGTATATAACCCTTATTTGTATAAATTCACGCAACACTGGTTTATAGTCACTGGTTTATGTGTATATAAGTGAAATTTATCAAATATTCAAATGTATTATTTATATGCATATGAATTTTTTTTTCCTTATTCTCGTTGTAATATACAGATTATTCTTTTCGTTTCCTTACGAGTTCTTTCTCTGTGTATTCGTTGCTTTTGATTATGTGAACATAGAAAACTGTTTAAAGGAAATTGATTTACTGATTTATTCAATTATTTGTCCTGTATCAACGTGACATGGATGATAGCAATATGGTTGTACAACAAAATAGGCCATCAATATGTCTGGGGTAACAGCAATTCTGGAAATTTGCTTTTCATCGATTATTACTTCTCCATGGTGCCAACTCAATTACTAGTACTTTTTTTTACGTTTTTAAAATTTCGCATACTTGATTGCATGAGAAAGGTATAACAGAGTTCAATTAGTCTGCAATCATTCATTCGGTGGCCAGAGATCTATTTTTCTATACATTTTAATCCAGATATAGTAAGTGGATTAAACCTCTGAATTATTTACTATAGTAAATTCTAAAGCGGCAGGCCTTAATTATAGATAACGTGGTAAATTAATCAGTTTTTGTGCTGAATAAAGCATATGTGGTACGAGAAAGTTTCTTTTCATTATAGCTCCGTTAATTTTCGGGTAAATAACTTGAAAGTTTTTTTTGATTTTCAAGGTTTTTAGTACTTGTAAAGTGTGCAAAATGCTTTTTTCACTTGTAAAGTGTACAAAATACTTTCTTCACTTGTAAAGTGTACAAAATACTTTTTTCACTTGTAAAGTGTACAAAATAATTTTTCAAAAAATGCCAAATATTTCACTTATTTAACGTTAACTGCTAACAATTTCAATCACTTATAACTCGGAAAGTATTGACATTTAGAAGTATACTTGACTGACACTTTTTGCTTAGATTTCATCGCTCTATCGATTCTATTTATTTATACTTTTCCACCCTCTGGGTAAAAACACTACTCTAGACACCATATAACTTTTGATCTTGAGGGTGAACAAAGTTTAATCCCAAATTTTGATCAAAAAAAGTTCTATAGGTCAAAATTTAGAGATTTCTTCTCTTTTTCTCCTCGATTATTGGGGTATTTGTGTTTTACCACATTTTTCGATGATTGTTATTAATTTCGATGAGCAGGCAGAAACAGGTATATAGGTATAATCAAACGAATCAAATGAATACCGAAAACGAAATTGGTGACGACGATTGGCACAGCTCCCATACTATACTAATAATAAGACTATATTTTAAACGCAAACTTTATAGAGAAACAAGGTTATGTTTAAAATATAGTATTTTTTTCTAAACATAGTAAAACTAAATTGCGTCACTGTTTAGCGTATTTTGAAAAACTTGTAAAAAGAAATTTATTATAAATAATATTCATAAATATTTATTAACATAGTAGCAGCTAGCGTAGTAAATATAGCAAGTGTCACCAAATAAATTATTAGTATTTATTTAACATGAAGCTAATAAAATATTCCAACTTTTTTTTTCACACCAACAAGTACTGAATAATTCCTGTTAAGACGAGTGTAGTCAGTACATGTTGTCACCAAGCAAATTATATACATATATGCATGTGGTTTTTTGTTTCGAAAAAAATCTAATGACAAAATAGGATTGTTTGAAATATTCCTACAACCTCCATAAGTGTAAATATTATCAAGAAACCTAATTTTGTCAACGATTTACAGGTCCGTTGTACGAGAAGTATCAACTATTATCGAGTGCTCATTTACGACGGCAGGATTTCGGATATCTCTTTGGTTATTGAACATAGGAAAGTACGTCTTGAACCTAAGAGTGGTCGCAAATATATGTGCTTTGAGTTTCTTTTTCGTGACATTATCAGCTCTCTTACCCATAATTTGAGCTAATTAGATATTATCTCTTGTATCAATGCAGTGCAAAAGCTGAAATGGTAGCAACAATCGTTATTTTAGATAAGAAAATAATGAAATCCTTTTATGGTCCGCTATTAATTGATGAGTTTGATAAAACTGAGAAATTTTACATTTTTCATTATTGCATTTTTTGTCAAAAACTACCGAGTTGTTAGTTACCGCCGATATTTTCAATATATATCTCTCTATTTTCAATATATGTCTCATCAACGAATGAATTGTGGGTTCTTAAAAAGAACTAAGAGGCAAAAAAGTACTGGAGAAATATCTTTTTGCATCCAGAGTCTGAAGATCAACAGTTCTATTTCGAATTTCGTCAGAAAACTACTAATTTATAAACAATCGCAAAATAAAACGCAATTATTAAGTCACCAAAAATGATTTTCTTTCTAACCTTTTAATTTTATCTGAATCTGCCGGAAATTCAACGAAAAATAGCTACTTTTGTGAGCATGTCTGTATTCATTTAACTAGTTTAGCCATGTCGTCAGCTTATTGCCTTAAACGAAAGAATGTTAAAATTTTAGATTTAAGGTAATTCAATCTTGAAATAAGATTCATACTTAAGAATAAACTGTATTTAATATAAAGAAAGTTAATTTTTAAACCGTTTTTGGAATGATATATTAACAATCAATCAATCAATCAATAAATGCACATGATAAAAATACTGGAGGTATACTGAGTATAAACAAACATATACTTTTCTATACATCTCAAAAACCGTTCTTATGATTTTTTAAAGATAACATTTTCGTACTTAGAAAACGGCTCTTGCCAGACTTGTTGAAAAGATAAGAAGATAAAAAAGAGTTATAAGATCACGAATATAAGATCATATTTTTATGTGCTTGGCTATAACATTTAAATTTTACCTTTCCCTTTGCATTTCCCCGCACATAATATTAAAAATTTTTGTTCTTCAAATTTCAGTAAAAATATCTTGAAAATTCGAAAAAAAAGGAAGGGTAGAAAATATGTTTCAGTTAACGTACAGAGGTTCTTTGCACTATTTTCTACGATAAAATTATATATTGAAGTAAAAAATAAACAAGTAAACAACATTGCATAAATATAAACCAAATTTTATACTTATTCATAAAAATAATTTTTCAAATATTACTCTTTACAGTCTACATATACAAATGGAGACTAGTTGTAAATACTCGACTACTATAATTTTTAAATGATATGGAAATTTTCCATTACATAAATATGGTTTGTATGTATATGTGAATATACTACATACATATAGAAAACAACACAAAAACTTGTCTACTTTCTCAATGTTTGTTTACATTACATATTTATATTTAAATATTATAAACTTATAATATGTATGTATATTACACATTGTGTATAATAGTTGACATCAATATAATTTACATATTTCACTCTTTTCTTGTGCTCACAGTTGAAATTTAAATGTGTTTTCAATTATAATTGTAAATTTGTATGTGCTTGTATATGTGTGGTTTTATTAAAAATAATAATTAAAAAGATTTAATGAAATCTTTGTTGTTTTTTTTATAGTTAATATTTAAAAAACTATGGTTTAATATTGAAATCTTAAGCTAAGGGTCTAAGTATTGCAGTATCTATTTATGCAATCTTAGTAGAAGAGGCGATATAAGGTCGATCTTGACCCATCTGATAACTAGATGAGACGTATTTTTATGAAATTTTATTGATTTATAAACACGCCTATAATAGGTTGCTCATCGAAAAGTGCTCATGGCTATTTTTAATTAATTTAATTTTTATTTTTTATTTTGTATAATCTTCACCCATTTGATAATCAACGAATTTTAGCTTTAACTGATAGTATTGAGAATATGCCTAGATAGGCTTGCCTACTTATTTCTGGCATGGAAATCATATTCCATGAACGGTTTTTTCAGGCAAGCTTACCTATACCATTATTTTTGTAATTGAATTATCTTTCTTCTGATACCAATTTCGATTGGTTATCAGATCGGTGTAGTTATGTATACTGGCGTACATCTTCATACCTGCTTTCCAGTTAGAATGAACATGAACAGAAATAAGTAGGCGTAAGTAGGCATTCTCCATACTATAAACTATCAGTTAGAACTAAAATTCTCTGGTTATCGAATGGGTGAAAATTATTCAAAATAAAAAATTTAAAATAAATTAATTAAAAATAGCCTTGAATACTTTTCGATAGCGAAGCTATCATAGGCTTGTTTATAAATCAATAAAATTTTATAAAAATACGTCGCATCTTGGCTATCAGATGGGTGAAGATCGACCTTATGCTGTCTCTTAGACCATCTGTTCTTTTAATGTTGAATGCCAAAGGCTTGTAGATGTCAATTCTTATTTTAGAAAAGATTTTCTAATCTTATTTTATAAAAAAGATAATGTATCAGATTATTTGTTTTAGTATAATATTACTCATTTCTTATTTCTTATTTCAAAGATCTGATTTTATTTGAATTTCTTAATAAAAATAAATTATTTGATTCTGGTTGGAGATAATGGATACGCACTACATGCTGTAGAGAAAAACACATAAGGCATTACTAAAGTGGAAACACGATTAAATTATCTATATCAAAACAAAACAAAAAAATTTTCAATACGAGCTTTAAGCGAGGCAAAATTTAATCAATAATTTATTCATGAAAATATTATTCTTCACATATAAAAATTTAGGTTTCGTATGTTTGTTGTCGTAAAATACAAAAAAAAAAATGAAGTAGTCGATGAATTGGCTTGAAATTTTGAGAAATTATTTCGTTTCCTTTTCACAGGTGACACTACATGTATTTAATCACCATTCCAATTAAAATATTAGTTAATTTTGTGGAGTATTCATATATTCATGTATAGGATCATAGTTCTGCTAATAGTTTCGTTTAATATTCATAGATGTCATCCGATAGATAAAACACCCGAACTATATTTTTATGCTGAAAATGGACAAACAGATGGACAAATAAATAATAAGTATGTTCATATCACTTTCAAATGGCTTCTAGAGTCTTCTTTAACCAAGAACAAAAACACTTATTAAAAGGTAAATCAAAACTAGCTATCATTTTTCAATTGAGAATTATAAAAAATATATTTTAAAACTGACCATAATATTTTATTTTAACGAAAGTAAGATGGGTTCAAATTTATTACATTTAGTAACAAATTCTAATGTTTGTGTGTATACATTTGGAGATCTAAAAAAAAAAAATAAATAAATATACGAAATATTATGTCTGGTTTATAGTGCAGCAATAGTATTTTAAAGATGGATATATTTCAATATTATCAATAAATATTTATTTACTTTATTGAAACTTTGTTTATTTATGAGAAAGATGCATATACAAAACTTGTGAAATTATATCTCATATAATGATCTTTTACCTTACTATAAAGTAACGTATACGTCATATCTTGCCTCTGATGCACAAGAGAAATACACACCACTATGGAAAAAAAAAATAAATTCATATTCCATATTGAAAATAGTCTCTTATTCTGAAATTCTAGTTTATAGTAAACGACCCCTGTCTGAAAGACTTTTACCATGAGTACAAAAGGTAAACTTTGTTCGTGCACGTTATGAAATTCAATTTCTGTCATACTGCTGTCATGATGGATTCAAGTCTAGCTATTTTTCAATGATTAAATTTTAAAACGACAACCAAAAAAAAATCGACAAGATAACACAATTGAAACAAAACAAAAAAAATAGTTTGTCACAAATCTAATTTTCGTGGCTTCGTTAAAAGCACTTTTTCCTTTGTGACCAATCTACTCTTTATCGATCCTTTGAATAAAACGCAAAAAAAATAATAAAAACCTCGATTTAAATTCTCAATTTTCTTGTAATTATTGAGCAAAGAGCCGTTGATCTCCAGATATATACTAAACAAAAATGATTTGAAATTTATTCATATGGTTTTGATAGTTAGATTGAAATGCGATTTTTTGAATGCTAGTAGGAAAAAGCCTTGAAAAATTTAACATATAAATATGAGGTTCATGTACCTGAAGAAACGAATATCAATGATCAAACAATTTGTGAAATATTTGGCTATTACAGTTTTCATAAGGCTTGATTTTAAAATAATTTGCATCAACCGATGATCGTTAAAATACTTTCGGTGATGCAAAAATGTTTACCATTTAAATTATAAATAGGTCTCCATGCATAAATGTCCTAACCCTGGAGAAATAACGAAGGAAAGCGGGCACACTTTCTTGAAAAATTTATTGTCACGTGCTTGGCCATTAACGTATATGCAACCTTTTGTCGTGGTGTTGCTTATTTTCAGTTTTATAAATTGTTCTTTTAAAAAGTGTTATATGTTGTAAAGTTATGGGTAAAAAATTGCTTCCTTATAATATTAATAATAATTTCTTTTAAAAATCGGAAATTTTTTTTTTCGATGCGTACAAGCTTATACTTTTTCATACATGATTCTGTCACATTTTTTGCTCTTTAAGGCATGTTCTTTCCTGTAAAACAGAGTCGAGTGTGTATGGAGGGCCAATGACGTCTTTCCAACAAAATTTGTATTCCTTAAAATACAACCATTTCTTTATTTAAAATTTCAGATTATATCAATATTTGAAATATTATATTGTGTAAATCATATAATATAACAATAAATTCAATTGGAAATATATAACACCACAGAAAAATATTTATAGCATATACGAAATAAAATACATTGAAATAACAGGAAAAAAAAACTCAATTATAGACTTACAATACAATAAGCGCACTTCATTACATATTGTTTTCTTGTTGTATATACATATATATGATGATATATGTGCATAAAATAGTATATACTTATAACAATATACCACATCGAAATATGTACCTAACCACCTAAAGTAAAGAAGAGAAAAAAATTCTAAGAAACAATAAATATTATAAAGTATATTCTTTTTCTTTGTTTTCCTCCAATTCTTATTGTATTATTTATTTAACTGCAAATTCTGAAGTATTTCGTCTTATAACATTCCATTATACTACGTGATACAATGGCTAAATCATACCAGTAAAATAATGCTGAAAAAACAATTTCCTGAAAGCGAAAAAAGATAATGAAACTACTATTTCCTAAAGATTCGTTGCAATCACCGTCAAATGTAAATGTTGCTAGAACAAAATTATAAGACGATACCGAATTAATCTTTGGAAAACCGAATAGGAATAAGCAAGAATCAAAAGAATTAGGTAGCTTGTAATTTGTACCGAAAGACTAAAATCGATGATTTTAGGTTTCTATTTAATTACAAGAAAAACTTTAGTTTGTTAACCATTAGAAAGGTGGGAGAGAAGTCTGCTAAGAAACAAGAATAAATAAGAATAAATAAATAAATCAGAATCGTCAGAAACATTCAATGAAGATATGCCACAATATAAATAAGTGCGACATACCTTGATACAGTTTTCCAATAATGGACATGGAACGGAGGTAGAACAGAATCATAAAAAGACATTAACAGATTTTTAATACATGGTTGCAGAGTGAAGGTTCCTTGCTAGAAAATTGTACCACAAAAGCACAAACTTTTTAAATCCAAGCAACCTTCCATACCTATTTTTTTATTTATTATGTTTTCAATTTAAAAGCCAATATATTGGATTTTCAATGTGTTTAAAAACGATAATGAGAATGATTATCCTCAAAAATTAAAATACTAAAATTTAATGCAGCTATTATTAACAACATCAATTGGTTTCAAATATCGATTAGTATAAAAAATATTTATTCGCCATACGTCAGAGTTCAGATCGAAAACAGATCAAATTTTTTTTATCTCATACTACACAATTCATTATTAAATCGATGTTCTTTTGTTTATTTTACCTTTAAAAATCGTGATATCCATCGCTTTTGCTGCATCAGTGTGCGTTTGCCCTAAGCAATAATAAAATTTATTAAGCCATTCTGTAGCCACATAAAAAAGAAAGATCTCTTTTAGTTGCTGAATTTGATTTATTTATATTGAAGTATAAATACAATTTTATTTTCAACATACATATAAACATTTCACAATAAACTATTTCTTTTCTCAGATCATACTAAAAATATCTCTATGCTTTGCTATAGTTGTAAGAAATGAAAATGTAAAAGGTGCTTCAATGTATGTTTTTTTGGTATATTATACTGTGGTTTTCTATTGTAAAAAAAATAGCTCTAAAGATCGTAAGCTCATAATTTCTAGAGTGTGAAACAAAATTCCATAATTGTTTTTGTCAATAATTAGGATTGATAAAAGTAAGTTCGCTAACATACAACAACAACAAAAATGAATGAATGAATTATTTTGATTTGTGAATTTCGACAATGTTAAATCTATCGTATAAAGAAAGTTATTTGCAAAATAAATAAAATCAACTTAGAAGAAGTTTGAAAATATTGAGGGGTTAAAAATTGTATACAAAAATTGAATCATAACATTCCATTTTTTAACTCTTTTCAATTTAAAACTCTGCTAAATAACAAGTTTCATAAGACCGTTGCTAATAAACAAATTTCTAGCCCGAAAAATGGATTGAGACGCTAATCTGGATTGAACCCTTTCTTTGTCAATACAAAATTCAAAATACTTAATAAAATTTAATTAACTTAAAATAAAAACTGAATCAAAAAAAGGCCAAGAATTTGATATACATAGCATACCTCGCAAAAGAATATGTACAAAAAATATGTAACATGATTGAGAACTGTCGGAGTGAGTTTATGTTTTTTTGGGAGGATCTAAAAGTTGACGTCAGTGGCGTCCAAAGCGAGTACCAACCCAGTTTTTGGTTTAAAAATTTTATCGACAAGCTTACCACTTTCGATCCACCAAATGACAAATGAGAATAATCAAGGAAATTTTACTTTATAGAGGGCTCATGGTCCATACATACAGACTACCACCATTCTTTTTACACAAAGTCATGAAAAAATCATTTTATTGTTTTATATTCTGTGATTTATTGTAACATATCTTAACATATTTATTAAATAAACTATTTTATAAATGTGTAAATTATTTCTTATTAAATTTTTATATTTCAAAAATATGTTGTGTAATTTTTTTTTATTAAACATATTAAAAGAAAGGTGGTGGCAACGGGAAGCAGTAACACGGATATAGTGGCCTGTATAATTTCTTAAGTGCATTGCGCTTCCACCATTGTATAACACTTCTATGTATAGATTATGGTATGCATATCATTTATATTATCAATATAATGTAAATAAATTAATCAATATAATTTGTTTTCTAAAATTTAACGAAAAAGGAGGTTGGTTTAAAAAAAATCTAATAATTAGTTTTAACTTCGTACCCGTAATAGGATGTTCGTCACCGAATATGATTGATACTTCTGCTAAGCGATTTTGATTTTCTGTTTTGTTTTTCGATATGTTGGTATGATTTACTTTGGACACTTAATTGGTTCTTGAAATCAATTTCTGGAAAAATTTTGTCCCCTCTTTTCTTTTTTGAAATAGAATAGAGTAATTGAATTGGGAATCGGACTAAATTTTTTTTATCACTTCAGATGAAGAATTCTCTCACTTTACGTTTTGAAGTGAATTTGGTTTAAAAAAAGAGGAAAATACCTACTAGTGACGTCATACGTGGGTATCGCTATTGAATCGCCAACCTTTGAATGCAATTTTTGATTGCTTATAACTTCTTCGTTTTTTAATCAATTTTAATTTCACTTTCAATTTTAATTTTTTCTTGGCCAATTTGATATCAGGATAATCTCCCATTGAAAGGGTCTGAGTATTTCAAGCTCTATAACATGTACAAAATTTACCAGTTCCTTTTGGATTAATAGTCAGACCAAAAAAAAAACAAACAAAAATCGATGCCTTTATTAAAGCTGATCATTTGAGGATTGGTTATATAACAGATATATGCTATAGAAACGGTTAAGTTTTACGTGATACTAAAATGAATTTGCTAAAGCTGAAAATTGTTATACAGATTGTATATTGCATATAAATAACAGTCATGATTATCAGTAAGTTTGGTGTTAGAATAGGGCTGATCAGTCAGCCCTTATTTATGAACAATTAATAGATAAGGTTCATTTATTATTTCCGTGGTATTTAAATGAATTGAGCTGTAAATTGTTATATAGCCATATACAAATAAGGGATGACTGACGAGCCCTGTTTTAACACCCAACTGACTGACAATCATAACTGTTATTTATATGCAATATACAATCTGTATAACAATTTTCAGCTTTAGTAAATTCATTTTAGCACCACGTAAAACTTCGCCATTTCGACTAACCGCAGTATGTATTTGTACACAATTTCTATATCCAAACCTCAAACGACCAGCTCTTGTAAATTCAACGAATTGTTTTTGGCCTGGCTCTAGAATTAAATTCCTAAATACTGTTTTAGTACAAATTAAAGCAATGTATGTGAAATTAATTAGGAATTCATAAGGTATATTAAATGTTGCATAATAAGTGCAGTAAGTAAATCATACACGTATGCTGTAATTGACAAAGTGTAGTTATAGTGTAGTGTATTCATTATTAATTCATGGTGCAGCATACACTAACTTTATTTAAATATGTACTTTAATTCGTATAAATACATTAATGTTATGTTGTTCATATCACATCATATGTATGTACTTAGTTATATTCAACGTACGAAACGATTAAGGTTATTGTAAACCTACAGTATTGTAAAAAAGTTTTGGTTAATTGCACGGTACATACATATAAACACAAATACATGCTTTGTTGTCCAATAATGTGTTATTTTTAGCTTTACAATATCACGCAACTACAAAATTACATAATATATTGTGTGCAAGTACTGCTTATAAATTTGATAATATAGATATCGCTCTTCAAACATCAATACTCTAACTATAGTCGTCTCTGTTCATCAAATGATGGATCTTTGATGAACTCATGAATAAATTAAAATTTTGTTTTTATATCAGCGACAACCTTACATTTTTATGGTATTATTATAAAGTACAAGATGGTCTAAATATTTTTTCACCCTCTATAGTTTTTCTGATATAGAAATATCAAATTGAAAAGGATACCTTATATGATTCATCATTTTTTCAGCCAACTTTGAACGAAAAAATAATAATAAAAAGCCCAATGACCTCGAAATTTTTTGTGATTTTTGGAAACTTTGTTAATCAAAAACTTACTTACTTACTTATTAAGTTAAAAATTCGTTATTTTTCGTTATATTCAAGATTTTTTATGATATGTATCAAGTTGTTT
Organism: Chrysoperla carnea; assembly: GCF_905475395.1. Lineage (NCBI taxonomy): Eukaryota > Metazoa > Arthropoda > Insecta > Neuroptera > Chrysopidae > Chrysoperla > Chrysoperla carnea. The sequence continues at coordinate 35,785,868 of NC_058340.1, read as the reverse complement.
GTCAAATTATATTGTTGAGAATACAACGCCCTCTACATAATTATAAATAAACAAACATAAATGACAGAGAGAATTTTATTTAAAATACATTTAATTTTATTTCGTTTTGTCAAAGTTTAAAACAACCAACCAACTACAAAACTAAAACAATTCTCAACAATGTTCTTGTTGTTGTATATACATACACTTGATATTTAATAATAATAAGTTATGTACATTATACAGTTAGTTTGCTATACATTGACTAATCTCTGAACAATTAAATAGTTATTACAAACACTAGCTTGATGAACACCCACCTCGCGTGGCGAAAAAGTAAAGACCACCGCGTTATAGCCTTCACCTCCCTTATTCTAATTTATGTCCCTCCCATTACTTTGAAAATATGGATAGCGATAGCTTTTTTATAATGTATGTATTTTTATCATATGTACTGTCTTCCATTTCTTTTATAAATGTAAAATAGTCAAAATTCATTCAGTATATCAGAAAAGATGGCCATAAATTTATCTCTATCACCATTTTTACAGAAATTTAATTTTAACTAAGCAATAAAATAATGTTCATAGACGGCGCAGAGAAATGTCAAAGACAAATTTTTTTCAAAGTCATTGTTTGAACAGCTCTTAAAACAATACTACGGAATGAAATATCGAAAATTTAAGCGGACGTGATTAAATTTTCCGTGACTATATAGCTAAAGGTTGTTGCCCTATTAGCTCAGTTGGTTTAGGCGTAACCAATTCCGTCCGCGGTATGTTTAGGGTAGCGGGTTCGATTCCCGCCGTCGCAACAAAATTAATTTAATTAATAGTTGTGATGAAGTGCATGGTATATGCATGAAGGAGGTGCACTCAGCCTCTGAAATTGAGAAGCTGATAAATGAAATTATCAGCGGAAAGGTGGTAAAACACATATGGTATCACAATGGGCTCTATAGCCTAAATGTGTCCTTCGTGGGCAGCTAATATAACCTAACCTAACCTAGCTAAAGGTTATCTGCAGTTTCTCTTCATTAATTTTAGCAAAATATTTAAATATGTAGCTGCTTTGAAAAGGTGACGAAATCACAACACGTCAAACCGTAGCAGTTATCGAAGTTTTTTGTATAATACCCATTTAATATAGGTTAAAGATAATTATGCGGAGCAGCCAAAAACAATGAAGGTTCGAGTAAGATATATTAAACTCTTTGTAAGCCGGTTGATAAATTCCAAAATAGTTAAATATAACACCATAAACGATTTCGCATCTATAATGCAACGCGATAAAAATCCTAGTACTTTAAGTCGAAAAACTACGAATGTCATATATTTTTGTTTTTTCTCTCATTTTCACAGCTCAAAAAAGAAACATATACGTTTTTGCTTATGAAAAATTCATTAAAATAAAGAAATGTATTGCAAATTTAGTATGCTACTATGATTATTTATCCTTTTCAATACAAGACACATTTCGTAACTTTACAGATCAGTAGAGAAATGGATTAGAAACTTATCTGTGAATGGCACCTTATTTTAAAATTATCGAAACACTAAATTTTCCAACCAGGCAAGATAGCTCGATATGATAATCGAGGTAAGAAGGCGAGCGATTAAGTGCACATTATGTCAATTGTGTTTGAACAGAAAACTTTTAATATAGCTGACCAACGTACTGTACGAACTATTCTTCTTTAGTATGTTGGCAAAAGCCTCTGGTTTTAATATATTTCCGAATGAAAAAGAAATCTAAAATATTTTACAAACTCACATTATCAACATATGCATGTATATTTTTCGTACATAGTACCATACGAAGTTAAAGTTCAGTTTGTTTGTAATATAATTTACAAGATATAATCAAATCTAGACATATAATTATGAAAATATACATGCATACATTCATACATATTCGCATGTATGCATACCTACACCAACTAAAACATACCAAAATTAAGTACTTTTCTAACTTTTTTTTTTTATATTAATTTATACTTTTTTTTTCTAATTAAATTTCATTTCATACCTGAAACTTTCATTATTGAATTTCATGGCTTACATAAAATACAAAAAGTTACAGTTTTTGTGGCAGTTACATGGGGCGTGATGAGAGTTTTCTATATTTTCTATTTGTAACAAAAAATATAGAACAACTCCTGTTTAGCTGTAAACTACGTTCTACTGATTTTTTGTTAAAACTTAGCAAACAAACGTTGTTTTATTTGTAATAATTTGTGTCAAACAAAGCATTTTTTCAAAAACTTAACGGGCTTGATATTTTACAAATTCGACTTATCGAAAACTTATATAGAATTATTTATTCGAAAACTTAAAACTTTGAAATAACTTTGTTTTTTAATTTTTTAATTTGTAAAATGAAATTACCATTGTATGCATAAAAACTATTATAAATAATAAAAAAAAAAAGCAACAACACGTAGTGTTTTCAAGCGGTCACCCATCCTAGAACAAAGGGTGCTCAATGTTGCACAACTTCAGTGGTCGGGTGATTTGTTCACCCAAAAAAGTGCTTAACGCCCCTAAAAAAGTTTTCACCCTAATAAAAGCGTGCTAAATCACGGCATATAAAATTTATATTTAAACCTTTTTCGATGAAATTCCTTTAAACATTAATTTGTTTTTCAGTGTCAGTAATAATTCAATTTTTGAATAAATCAAACTGCAACAATTATGTGAACAGGCGTCGTTACAAACCGTAACATCTCCTTAGCTTCTGACAACCACTTAAATGTTAAAAATGACAGCTACTAATCGTGCTTGAAACCTTCGTGAAGAATATTAATATTACATTAGATTCCTCCAATCGCCTTCTGATTCAGAAACGGCAGCCTTGACGAAGAATATTGATTGCAGTTCATATAACTTAATCTCAAACTTTTTAACTCAACCTAGTTTTTTTAAATAATCATTTTACCTTCTTTAGTGGATTATACTGGGTGTTCAAAAAGTTCAAGACCCCCATGTATTTTAGAAAACAGTGGCTGAAAAAAGCTTACCAAGGCAAAAGCTATAGGACATCACTTGTAGAATTTAATAATGGTCTTGAATTTGATCTTATTCTTGACCATGATGGTCACTTCTAGAACAAGTCAAATTAATTCAAACGGGATTCTTAAATAATTTTATGAATTCACTATAAAGCCATTATATTAAAATATTAATAGAAAAAATTGTTGAGTAGCTTTCGTAACTTTCCATTTAAATACAAAAAGAACTAAATACATTTCACAATCAGACGTTTTCACGTCACTGTTGGACCACCAAGCCCACCATTTTATTGTACGAGCAAAATCCTACAACTTTTGTATTGATCAAAAATAAAAGCCATTATTTTCTAGAATTCTAATGGATCTGGAACTTTTCGAACACAGTATATAATATCTCATTCATAGGATTGCATTCTATCCATGAACATCACATAAAATATTGAAGTTGACAATCGTTTTTCTCCAACGTGAAATTTTAATATTAAAAGCATAAATTTTTTTCAGTACAAATTATAGTTTAAAAAAAATTTAATTTAATTTTACTTTAAGTTCACATAAGTTGACTGAATTCTTTTTAATAATATTTTTACAATATAAATATATATAATAGGTTTCTATCATATTCATAGAGAAATGAAAAAACTCTTATAAAGTAATTTTACAAATATTATTTCAAAAACAATTAAATTAAGCATGTTACATAAGTTTTATTTAAATTGATGATATTAAAAAATGAAAACTTATAATTAAAATGTCATCATAATATTCCATACTCGATTCTTGTTTTGTATACAGGATAGTCTATGCAGTGGGACTTCGTCAAATAATAGCCGGGAAAGCAATTTAATCTTGTGCAAGTTGTTGAAATTTTTGACGAAAATCTAATATTTTTGTGTATATTAAAAAAACTTCACTAGAAAAATTAGAAACTGGGATAAATAACTATTACGAGCGGTAGAAATACCTTCGTGGGACAACCAATTTTGAGAAAAATCCCTACTTCTCTTGGCTTAAGTCAAATCCTTAGTGCTATTGAAAACTTTTTTACAAATAGAGTAACGTTTCTAAAGCTCAATAATTGAGGCCTTCCAAATTTTCACAACCTGTATCTAGAAATAGATGCTTCTCTGGATGTATTGGGAAAGTAATATAATTTTGACGTTTAATGATGAAGTTCAGCTGTTATAACCTCAATCACTTAGTATAATATAAGGCTCGAAAGCCATAAAACGCTCAGTAAACGAAAAAATTCACGTACTGTGCTTTTAGACTTCCCTATATCGGGAAATTAATATCAAAGAAGTAAAAATAAATAAAGTATAGTTTTCGGTAAATTTATAGCTGAGAAAGTTATAATTCTATATTATGATATTAATGCTTAAAGTTAAATAATTTTCGTAGTCTTACATACTCTTAGAGAGCTTCAGAATTCAGGACTTGTGTGACCATTCTTATTATTTATTTGAAGAAAATTGCGTTACTCGTGCTATTGCAATCAACAGAAATCCTTTTCTATTTTCACCGCACTGTTGCAATCTGCAGAAATGGTATTGCCTTTTTAATATTCACCAAATTCTTAGCTCTTGAAATACCAGTTATTATTTGTATACCTTTTATTTCTTGTGTTCAATTGAAATAGATGTAGGACAAATAGATCTTATAATCTACGTTCTACAAAGTTTTTTTAATGAAAACAAAAATTTGGTTTCTTATTCTTTAATAAATAACAAAGAATTTTAATTACAATATTTTAAATTTTTGTTGCCATCAATATATTATGTCGAAGTTAAGATAAAAAAAACTTTTTGCCTAAAGCCAAATGAAACAAAAGTTTATTTTCTGATTTAACATATTGAAAATTTTTATTCATTAATGATTTTCACATTCCAGACGCCTCTCTATATTGTTTTTTCTCTCAACTGTGATAAATAAACTTTAATGAATCTCATTTTGCATAAAAAATTATTTTTTAAATAATATTCTTAATGATTAATAATTTTTTACCTCACAGAAAAAGAAAACAATCAAGAAAGTATACCAGACATAATTAACAAAAAAAACTTTTTCTACGACGTAATATTTTTCAGAGGTTATATGAATGTGCTTTTTTTTAACTGGTGGTGGGTGGCAAGGTTTGATTCGAAATAACTTTTTACTCAATAAATATATGAGATTGTGTTTCTCGTACGCATTATTATTCCTAATACCAGAATGTAGTAAAAATTCCTTGCCACTCAATTTCTTGCAACTCAATTCATTTTGATAGATGACGAAGATTATCATACTCCAATTTTCTATCTGAAGTTACCTAGAATATTTTGTTTATTTATCAAGTTAATAGATAATCCTTGGTGTTCGAGAAAAAAAGATTACCACAAACAAAAGTCTGATCAAAATACAAAAAATAAAATAAATTTAGGCCAAAAGAGATATTGTTTTATAAAGATTCCTTAATATAAAAAAGCCTCATTTATAAAAAGAAAAATTTTTTAATAGGAATTTTTAGAAAGCGAATAAAATATGAAATTTTGTAACTAAGAAAAGAGAGTTCATCGAATTATTCCATAATCAGCTTGAAAGATAACATAGATAGGATTTAGATATTTGTGATAAAAATTTGATGATAAAAGTAAAATTTGGCGTTCATCAAAAGAAACATAATTTTTACCCTTCAAAACTTTGGCTTACAAATATTAAATGCATATTATCTGGTTTTTTCCTTAGTTTTTTGCGAGACTTATGGTTTCAAATAGTTTTTGCATCCATAAAATAGTCATGCTGATAATATCAGGTCTCAACATAATCCTCTTTAAAAGAAACCTTACTTAATAGAGCTTTCATGGACATATCGAACATCTATGACAATTTTTATTCCTTATGCAATTGGACGAATTGTTGAAGAATGACATAAAAAATCAAAGTTGCACAATCCATCACTATTTCAAACAGAGACAGTAGAATGAGAAATAATTTTTTTTGTTGGTTTTTGTTTTCATAAAATTTAATTTTATAATACGAAAAACTATTCTAAGAATTCTTTTTACAAAATAAATATAACCTTTAATATTTTGTATAAAGTTCGTGAGAATATTCTAAGAAATATATTTTATTTTAGTACACCAAATAACAATTACTGTGTTTCGCTAACGTTATTTACGTCAATTATTTATCAAACAAAATTACTTTTTGTTCTTTCATTTTTTTTTTTTTTTTGTTTAAGCAGAATGTTACTTTATGTTATTTTTAGTGTTATATTTATAGTCAGATGGTTATTACTTACCTTCTCAACGTTTTTGGTTTTTACAAAGTTAAATCTTTTTTAATCTAAAAGTATATTGTTTATAGTCTTCCCACCTATTTGAAAAGCTTTTATATACCTAGTTAATGTTATATTTTTATAAAAATAGTAAATTAATTACATATTTTTATAAAAAAGTAAATTTGACAGTTTTAAGTTAGTGCATTTACAAATCGTATAAATGTATTTTGAAGCCATTCTTGAATTTTTTGAAAAATCTTATCTTCTACCGCAGGAATAAGTATGATTGGATTTAATTGGTTGTCGCTTTTATTAATGCCTTACGAACGGTTGAACCGACTTACGATTTTCCTTATAAAACAGAGATATTTTCCTTGATTAGCCCAGCGCTACCATGAACAATGCGGGAATAGACAGGTGATATTCCAGATGAATTCGGGATAATCTATCAAACCTTGAAATATCCATGCAAAGCTTTAATATCGGTATGAAGTAAGAGGCTTTCGTATTTAATCGTCTACCTTCAAATTAAGCTCTAAAGTGTAACTGTTGTACAACTTCCATTCTCCAGTTTAGTTTAATGGTAACAGAGAAATCCTATTTTATAAAGTTGTTGATGGGTCTTGTTGAGCCAACTTTCTACCAACGTAAATTTTTTTCAGTAGTATTTTCAATAGAATTTGGGGGTTTTCAAATATATGTTTTTTATGCAAAATATGTAAACATTATTCTTCGAAATTTATTTTGGTTATGTTACGTAATATTCTAAGAAATTTATTTGGTTGTAAATATATATAAAAGGCATAAAATAGTGTGATTTTATAAATATAATTTTGTTATTAAATCGTATTTATATGACAGCTATATAAAGACTAATAGGTCTATAGGATTCAATGTCTCAAGTCACGTCAGGATTTTTACGTTCCCAATGTCGAGCCATTCTAAACTTGACGCTGAACCTCCAGCTACATTGCAACCATTCAACTAAAATTTTCGTCAATAAAACATTATTGCTTTTTGAATAAAGTATATTCGTGTAGGAATGAACAAAGTAAGTTTTGAGAAAGACTTCTTCTTAAGAATGTTATTATAATTGAAAAAAAAAAAACTTATATAATGTAAATAAACCACGTTTCTGTTTAGTAAAATTACGAAGCAAGTATCTATGGATGAGTAATAATTTGAAAACGAATTTATATTATTTTATCTATAAGACAAAATCTAAGTTTTATTTACGTATTATTGAATACCGTACTTACATTTTATCTATTCGAATATCTAAGATTTTCATTATTCATAGCATTATCGTTATAATATTTAGAAATGATACCATTCATAAGGTACCCTAACCTAAATATCAAAACATTATACATAATTTTGTGACACTATGTGATACTTACGTTCAAGAATTTAATAAGATATGATTCATGAAGAAAGTACACACATAGACAATTAGATTTAAGATGACGATCCTTTTCCGAAGTTTTTCTTTAATCGAAAGCTACCCAACATTGATTTAGCGTCTTGATGAATAATATTCTAGCATGGAAAATATACGAAGCAGAAACGTATGTGGTAACAGAAGAACATTAAATGTGAAATGAGGAAAACTAATATTTATTGTAAATCTATGCATATTCTTGTTCAACTTCATTGGATTTATATCGAAAAAATTGTTAGAACTAATAACTATGAAAAAGGTCAAAATATCTCTTAACCATTCTGACTTGAAAATGAAAACAGGTATCTTTGAAGTGTTATAAAATTAGCCATCTTTCAATTTCTTTTAGAAAATACCTTTTTACCGCCTTCTGTATAATTAACTTTAAGAGAATATATTAATAGAGAAATGGTAGAGGTATTTCTCTATGTGTTACGTTAGTATGTCACATATACACACAGAATTGCCAAAACTGGAGTGTTCGTTCTACAACAACGATGCCAAACATATATAAACTAAACTATACAACTACATATCCAATTCAATTTAATATTCATACATTTACTAATATTACAGGTTAGGTAATGTAACCATCATCTAACCTCTTAAAATTATCCTACTCTCACACCCACGGTCAATCTACATCCATCTGTCTATCCGTTAGCCTCCCATTTTGTTTGTGTAGTGTAGAGGAATATGGTCATTGAAGTGGGAACACATTGCGGTGAGAACCTTTCAAGGAATAGTAATATAGACAACCCTTGTTGTATGTATAATATAATCAAGTAATGTCGTCTATAATACACATAGAAATTGATGATAATGGAATGTTCTTACGTAAAGGTCAGTCAATATTATGTACTAGCTGATGCTCGGGTCCTATGAGCCAGCAGGTTTATGAAGCAGAAAGTAATTTTCCGAAAAATTTAAAATATTACTTTCTCCACCCCTTCAACGTCCCAATTTCTATGCACTGTTTTTGGCAGTCTTTTCAGAACATCTTGATGTTATTATGCCACAACTGACGAAGATAATCACTCTCATCTTTCAATCACGGGAAATCTTGAACGATAAAATGTACCCAAACATCCACGCACACAGAATTCAATGTAAAAGTGGTGATAATGCATTGTTCTGGCTATGAAACGTAAAGATGGGTCGATTATTTCTATTTGGGAAAACCCAATACAAGAATTTTATATACTAGGAACGATTTTACAAATTTTAAAATCGACACTTCTTAAGACTCCTCTATCGTGTGTAATCTTGGTTAATTTATGTGAATATTGACTCATTTTACAATTTAGGACTTCATTTAGTATGTATGTAAAATCCCGACAGTAAAACGGTTTTGCTGGTCTGTCATCATACCAAACGTAGACAGTCTTACTGATTTCAAAGTGTCCACCAAACTTTACAATGACTGATAAACGTTTTTCCTATTAATTAAAACAAAAATAATTGGTCGGGGTACAAAGGAAATAAAAAACTTCATTTTGATAACTTTATTCGTTTTCCCAAAATAAACGCACAAAGTAAAAACTGGCTATCATATTATATTATTGATTATAGTAACGCTATGTTGTGAACCCTCAAATATGTAATAGCAGATACATACTTCTACAGATATATATTTATGGTTAGTTAATAATGAAAATAGGATATTAACACATCAAACATTAATTAAAAGTCAACACAGGTTTTACTGTGTTTATGTGTAATGAATGATATATGTGTGTTGTTGTAATCAGTAAAATAATAATGATTTTCTAAAATGTATGTTTGTAGTATTACAAAATAATTTTATTTTTCTTCGAGAAATATATGTTGGAAAGATTTCAAGTTCAGAATTGTACCAGGTGGGTTATTTTCACCATAAGTCGCAAAGAAATATTTGAAACAAAAATTTTGCTTTAAGATGGAGGGCTATCATACATAACCATAATAAGTTTGGTTTGGGTACATGCACTTCGAAGATATATATATACGGTGAGTACATACATCACTAGCTATGATGGTAAAGACACGCAACAGAACCTCTTTGGTATTCTTTTTAACTCGTTTACTCTTTTCTTTGGCCCTTATTTCTCCTTTTTATACTATTAAGGAGGATTTCAACTTAATAATATATAATTATTTACTTTAGTAAGAAAGTGTTGAATTTTCCCATGAAAATCCTTTCATAATAATGTATTTCCGAAATTATCCAAATAAATACTTTATACTATAGATAAGATAATAATAAAAGGAGCAGTTTTATGAATTTTGCGCTCATTGGGCGGCCGATTTTTCCAGATAATCCAGTCACTTGGGACTTCTTTTAATTTGCTGTTGCATCTTGAGAATTTCTAATAAAAAGTAATTCGATTGGTTTGGGACTCGCTTTTATCCTAGAAATGATGGCGAAGTTCGTCTGTATACTTTTGTCTTAGAAATGATGTAGAAGTACGATACTTCGCTTTAAAGACATGACTGTAGTCGAAAGCGAGGATCGCAAAGTATTATTCCAAACCTTATGTTGGTTCTCTTGTAGAAAAGCAAACAAAAATGTTATTTCAGTACTAATTTAATGATTTTTGTGATAAATGCAAATTTTTACAAGCATGTTTTAAATATTCCTTTATTCTTTTAACTATTAAATTCTTTTAATGTATAATGAAGGGAAAACAGTAGTTTTTTCACAGAGAAAAACGAAAAAACAAGTACAAATTTAAAAAAAGTGCAAAAGTAAAATTTCGGTATTGTTTGGCCTAGTTTACAGTTAGTAACGTTTGAATTTATTGCATCCCAATTCAATGAATTAATAATTAATATAAATTCATATTCATATACATAGAAAACTGATACAGAAATAGAATTTATAATTAAAATAATTATGATTCAATGTGGCATTCGTTATAAATGAAAATTGATCATAAATACTTTCATTATATACCTACATATTTAATTTTATTTTCTATATCTTGATAATATTTCACCCTTTGGTAGGCAGTTCAATAGAATAATATTATATATTATTGCTTATTTTGAATAATGTTTAAAAAATATAAACGTATTCAGGAAATACATTTTTGGAGACCTTAAAGTTGGTAAATTGTTGGACCGCTTTTTTGTGACAAAATCAAAAACGAGAGTTGTTTGAATATTAGTCATCTAAAAAAAATAAACCCGAAAATAAAAACCGAAAATTTTATAGATCCGGAGTATTGATGTAATTACGAGTTGGTTGGGTTGACTTTGTCGACTATAGAGGAGTTCTGGTTCGGTTCTGAAATTTATAGCCTTTGCGTTCAAAAATGGGACACTATTACAGAAATTTTTACCGGGCTATTTTTTCCTTAATCCCATTATAGTCCGTCTGTCTATTATATTGACATTTTAAGGCTAGTTTAACCATGATAGATGGAAAAATATTTTCTGATGAAAATTTGAACAACTATAAACGGCAAATTTTATGACAAAAATTACTACCAGTTTATCATCTTGATTTGAAAATATTTATGTACGATTATATTTTCATCCGATTTCGCCCGCCCGAATGATTTAAATTTTTGTCAGTTCTGTGTATTAAGAAATGACTACACTACACCTAATACGGTGCGATTTACTTAATATCATAAAGAAATTAAACTTTTTTTATTTAACATTAATCGATTAGCCATAATGTGAAGAAAAAAAAGATTTGCGAGTAGCACTCGAAAGATTATAATCGATCGCAAAACAATTGACGTAAGAATCATTAAAATCAGCACTCTTGTTTGATCTTTAAAGAGCCACATGGAAACAAACATACATAGGCTGATAAAGCCATTTCTCTCCTTTGCTTGATGTGCGAACTTTTCATATGACCATAAATATTAGTTAAGTCTTACAAAGGGTACATTCAAACCAACACACATATGAATGGAATTTTCTCTCTAAAATAAGTATTATTTGTCGGTATGTGTTATCATACAACCAAAAATAAAATGATAATTATTTTGTTTTATTTATGTTTATAAAATATTTTATAAATATACAACATAACAACATAAAATGTTAAGTTTGTTATAAATAAAATGGCAAATGTATTATGTTGATAAAGAGTAAATTAAATAATTATTTTATATATTACTATTATTATGAAGATTATTATATTCAACAAACCATATAAAGAACATTTCAAAGTTAATTTAAGTAGCTTAAATTGTATGTGAAGTTATATAATAATACATTTTATTTTAAATAAAATATTTATTTACAGGATGAACCCGTCAGGCTTCTTATGGGAATGGTAGTAGGCTTTATTTTGGTTCATATAGAAGAAGCTGTCGTGTGTGTTTGAAATCTATTCGTAGAGAACGCGATGAAAACGACATCTGACATTAAATCATGCTCTTAGAGAGATATAAGTTAATTTGTGTTAATTTGAGCGATATTAGTTAATTTGTGTTGGAAGCCAATTATTTATTAAAATAGTAGAATTTAAAGTAAAAAATATATTCTTCTTATAAAAAAGTCTGAATATAAGTTAAATTTTTTCCCTTGGATCAGCTGAAAAAAGTAAGTAGAATAAACATAATAACGAAAACTAATATTACGTGAATATCAAATTGATATTATGTGTCAAAAACTGTTATTGTTAAATTTATTAAATATTTAAGGTTTGTGAAGATGGCACCCCCATGACCGAATTTTACGTTCTTTGTGAGCTTAATCGTTTGACCATCGTAGGACCACTTTTGACCACCCTCAATTTTCGTTTGACCACCCTCCGTTCGGAAAATATTCACGATTCAAAATTTTATTTCTCGTAGCCTCCACCATAACCAGCATAGGGAAAATAACATGGTAGCACCCCCATGAACGAAATTTAATTTAATTGTGAGCTCAATCGATTCTAAATCGTAGGACCACTTTTGACCATTCACAATTTTCGTTTGACCACCCTTCGTTCGAAAAATATTTAGAAAAAACAATTTTTTTTTTAACGAAAAACAAAAAAGGCTGGATTCTAATGAATTACTACAAATTCTGGGGTGTTTTTGTGCTCAATCGTTGGAGAATCGTAGGACCACCTGGGAATATTAACAAAAAACGTTAGACCACCCTCCGTTCGAAAAATATTTAGAAAAAAACAAATTTTTTTTTAACGAAAAAACGTTCCCTCCACCATCCAAAGATTGTAATAACGACAAAAACAAAAAAATCGATTTTCTACTAAAGGAGTGGAAAATTTAAAGATTTTTTCATCCAAATCCATTCAAAATCGTAGGACCACTTTTGACCACCCACAATTTTCGTTTGACCACCCTCAGTTCGAAAAATATTTACAAAAAACGAATTTTTTTTTAACGAAAAAAAATGAAAAATGAATTTTTATATAAGCAGCAGGAATTCTGGGGTGTTTTTGATGTCAATTGTTAGCGAATCGTAGGACCACCCCAAAATATTCACAATTTTCGTTTGACCACCCTTCGTTCGAAAAATATTTAGAAAAAACAATTTTTTTTTTAACGAAAAACAAAAAAGGCTGGATTATAATGAATTACTACAAATTCTGGGGTGTTTTTGTGCTCAATCGTTGGAGAATCGTAGGACCACCTGGGAATATTAACAAAAAACGTTAGACCACCCTCCGTTCGAAAAATATTTAGAAAAAACAAATTTTTTTTTAACGAAAAAACGTTCCCTCCACCATCCAAAGATTGTAATAACGACAAAAACAAAAAAATCGATTTTCTACTAAAGGAGTGAAAAATTTAAAGATTTTTTCATCCAAATCCATTCAAAATCGTAGGACCACTTTTGACCACCCACAATTTTCGTTTGACCACCCTCAGTTCGAAAAATATTTACAAAAAACGAATTTTTTTTAACGAAAAAAAATGAAAAATGAATTTTTATATAAGCAGCAGGAATTCTGGGGTGTTTTTGATGTCAATTGTTAGCGAATCGTAGGACCACCCCAAAATATTCACAATTTTCGTTTGACCACCCTTCGTTCGAAAAATATTTAGAAAAAACAATTTTTTTTTTAACGAAAAACAAAAAAGGCTGGATTCTAATGAATTACTACAAATTCTGGGGTGTTTTTGTGCTCAATCGTTGGAGAATCGTAGGACCACCTGGGAATATTAACAAAAAACGTTAGACCACCCTCCGTTCGAAAAATATTTAGAAAAAACAAATTTTTTTTTAACGAAAAAACGTTCCCTCCACCATCCAAAGATTGTAATAACGACAAAAACAAAAAAATCGATTTTCTACTAAAGGAGTGGAAAATTTAAAGATTTTTTCATCCAAATCCATTCAAAATCGTAGGACCACTTTTGACCACCCACAATTTTCGTTTGACCACCCTCAGTTCGAAAAATATTTACAAAAAACGAATTTTTTTTTAACGAAAAAAAATGAAAAATGAATTTTTATATAAGCAGCAGGAATTCTGGGGTGTTTTTGATGTCAATTGTTAGCGAATCGTAGGACCACCCCAAAATATTCACAATTTTCGTTTGACCACCCTTCGTTCGAAAAATATTTAGAAAAAACAATTTTTTTTTAACGAAAAACGAATATCAGTGTTGCACTATTTCTAATAAATTAGAGAAGTTTAAAAAATGGAACACATTTATCAAGTTCCAGTATTAAAAAATTTAAAAACTTTATAGTATTTGCTAGAAAACCGTACACCACTATGTTAAGTGTACGCACAATAAATTAAAATTTTATTAAGTTTTTTAACATGTGTGCAATAATAGGCCAAAAAATGAAAATTTGTTCAACAAAGAAATTTTTATTTAAACATAGACATCAAAACAAAATTTGAAATCAGATAATGACAAATCTGAAACACATTCTCAAAATCCGCTTTTAAAATAAGATTTAGACATTTATTTAAAATTTTAAATAAGAACGCTAACTAACAGAATAACATTTCAGAAAAAAAAAACGTTGTTATGGCAACAAAGGATCTAATTTGATTCTATTAGTCTTAAAAACTCATAATCTTAGATTCATTTGGAATAGGCCTATTGGGGATACCACATTAAAAAAAAGTCAACCTCGAAGGTGGTGTGGAAATGACTAACAAACTGGAACCTTCTTTTTAAAATTTTTTTAAAGAAAACATTCATAAATTCTTGCGTTTATAAAGCATTTTTGATAATTTAATTGCAAAAACTTATCTTTTTCCTGTTAATTTAATGGATTTTATAAAAAGTAACTTATAGTCTTTCGTTTATGAAATACATTGGTTGATTTAATTGTAAAAAGTAATAAAAAAAACCACCATAAAACCAAATTTTTAATACTAATTATCGCTGTTGCTTAACTTCTATCGTAATATAGACAATAAGTGTAAAATAGTATAACTAGTTTTTCCGAACATTATTTTTTCACTAATTAATGAATCTAAACTGTATTCATTAACATCCTTGCGTATGATATAAATAAAATATAAGAATATAAAGTATCAATTTTCACCACCAGAATTCTTCAAACTAAGAGTGGTCCAATAAAGTTTGTGGTTTGTGGTAACGAATTTTCAGGTTTTTCAACACTGGTCCAACGATGGTCAAACGATTAGACGATTATGAATTTAATATTTATATATCTTTCGAACTGAGTGGTCAAAAGTGGTCCTACGATTTTGAATGGATTTAGATGAAAAAATCTATAAATTTTTCACTCCTTTAGTAGAAAATCGATTTTTTTGTTTTTGTCGTTATTACAATCTTTGGATGGTGGAGGGAACGTTTTTTCGTTAAAAAAAAATTTGTTTTTTCTAAATATTTTTCGAACGGAGGGTGGTCTAACTTTTTTTGTTAATATTCCCAGGTGGTCCTACGATTCTCCAACGATTGAGCACAAAAACACCCCAGAATTTGTAGTAATTCATTAGAATCCAGCCTTTTTTGTTTTTCGTTAAAAAAAAAATTGTTTTTTCTAAATATTTTTCGAACGAAGGGTGGTCAAACGAAAATTGTGAATATTTTGGGGTGGTCCTACGATTCGCTAACAATTGACATCAAAAACACCCCAGAATTCCTGCTGCTTATATAAAAATTCATTTTTCATTTTTTTTCGTTAAAAAAAAATTCGTTTTTTGTAAATATTTTTCGAACTGAGGGTGGTCAAACGAAAATTGTGGGTGGTCAAAAGTGGTCCTACGATTTTGAATGGATTTGGATGAAAAAATCTTTAAATTTTTCACTCCTTTAGTAGAAAATCGATTTTTTTGTTTTTGTCGTTATTACAATCTTTGGATGGTGGAGGGAACGTTTTTCGTTAAAAAAAAATTTGTTTTTTCTAAATATTTTTCGAACGGAGGGTGGTCTAACGTTTTTTGTTAATATTCCCAGGTGGTCCTACGATTCTCCAACGATTGAGCACAAAAACACCCCAGAATTTGTAGTAATTCATTAGAATCCAGCCTTTTTTGTTTTTCGTTAAAAAAAAAATTGTTTTTTCTAAATATTTTTCGAACGAAGGGTGGTCAAACGAAAATTGTGAATATTTTGGGGTGGTCCTACGATTCGCTAACAATTGACATCAAAAACACCCCAGAATTCCTGCTGCTTATATAAAAATTCATTTTTCATTTTTTTTCGTTAAAAAAAAATTCGTTTTTTGTAAATATTTTTCGAACTGAGGGTGGTCAAACGAAAATTGTGGGTGGTCAAAAGTGGTCCTACGATTTTGAATGGATTTGGATGAAAAAATCTTTAAATTTTCCACTCCTTTAGTAGAAAATCGATTTTTTTGTTTTTGTCGTTATTACAATCTTTGGATGGTGGAGGGAACGTTTTTTCGTTAAAAAAAAATTTGTTTTTTCTAAATATTTTTCGAACGGAGGGTGGTCTAACGTTTTTTGTTAATATTCCCAGGTGGTCCTACGATTCTCCAACGATTGAGCACAAAAACACCCCAGAATTTGTAGTAATTCATTAGAATCCAGCCTTTTTTGTTTTTCGTTAAAAAAAAAATTGTTTTTTCTAAATATTTTTCGAACGAAGGGTGGTCAAACGAAAATTGTGAATATTTTGGGGTGGTCCTACGATTCGCTAACAATTGACATCAAAAACACCCCAGAATTCCTGCTGCTTATATAAAAATTCATTTTTCATTTTTTTTCGTTAAAAAAAAATTCGTTTTTTGTAAATATTTTTCGAACTGAGGGTGGTCAAACGAAAATTGTAGGTGGTCAAAAGTGGTCCTACGATTTTGAATGGATTTGGATGAAAAAATCTTTAAATTTTCCACTCCTTTAGTAGAAAATCGATTTTTTTGTTTTTGTCGTTATTACAATCTTTGGATGGTGGAGGGAACGTTTTTTCGTTAAAAAAAAATTTGTTTTTTCTAAATATTTTTCGAACGGAGGGTGGTCTAACGTTTTTTGTTAATATTCCCAGGTGGTCCTACGATTCTCCAACGATTGAGCACAAAAACACCCCAGAATTTGTAGTAATTCATTAGAATCCAGCCTTTTTTGTTTTTCGTTAAAAAAAAAATTGTTTTTTCTAAATATTTTTCGAACGAAGGGTGGTCAAACGAAAATTGTGAGTGGTCAAAAGTGGTCCTACGATTTAGAATCGATTGAGCTCACAATTAAATTAAATTTCGTTCATGGGGGTGCTACCATGTTATTTTCCCTATGCTGGTTATGGTGGAGGCTACGAGAAATAAAATTTTGAATCGTGAATATTTTCCGAACGGAGGGTGGTCAAACGAAAATTGAGGGTGGTCAAAAGTGGTCCTACGATGGTCAAACGATTAAGCTCACAAAGAACGTAAAATTCGGTCATGGGGGTGCCATCTTCACAAACCTAAATATTTATTTTCTTTTTTTAATCTTTCAGGTATAAAATGGAACTTATTATATACAAAATATAGAATTTACTTTAATTCTGAACTTTGTAGCGCATGATTTAACGAAATTTTGTCCGCATCGAGCGCTATGATCGACTCAGTTGATCGACCATACGACGTGTTCTCTACGAATAGCTTTCTCAGAGGTTAGTGTAAGCAGTAAGGTTGTATCAGCAACATGAGGAAACTCAAAATATTGAAGATTTATGCAGGAAAACTTTTGTGTGCAAGGTCTCAATGAATAGGTAGTAAATTTCTAAGGGGGGTATAGTGAAGATGAAATGTTTCAGATCCTGAAATTTTCAATTAAATCAAAACAATTTACTTAGAGTGAATAATTTGGTGCACATCACCAAATTGAAAGAAATTGATTAAGCCTACTTACTGTATAAGATGAATGCATAAATCAAATTAATTTTTTCAAAGTAGTAAGAACGAAATATTTCGTCGTATACATCCTTTTACTTTGATCATGTGTATACACAGGTTTTGGTTTAAAAAACTTTTGATCCAGTGAAGACAAACTCAAAAACAATCATAAAAACTTAAAAAAATCAAGAATTTTCGAAATTGATGTTCACAGTAAGCAGCGTCCTGATCTATCTACTGCCCTGTTATGCCCAAAACTCTGACATATATCCAAATTTTATGGGGACATTTATATTTCGTTATATCTGATACTTTCAGTATAGGTGAATATGATAAACATATACTTAATATATTTTTGTTTTTAATCAAATTAAATGACAAATGGTAAATTCATTTTTATGTTAAAATTCTAACTTCTTATAACATGACTCTTTACGTTGTTATATTATTTAGTGTGAACATAATAATTTAAAATTTTATGTTTTTAATCTCTGCTTAAATTTTGTGTCGTATAAAATTTGCGTGCCTGTAAAAGTATAGATATGTGAAATCTCTTTACAATTTGTCAAGTGTAAAGGAGAGGAAGAATTATATAAAATACACACCTGATTAGTTTTGAGAAAGTTTTTTTTAACAATAAAACTTGTATTGTTAATAATTAGATTTACAAAAAAAAAAAAAAAAAAAATTTGTGTGAACGCCACACAATGTCTGTAAACTTATTTAAGCTACAATGAAAACGGAATTAGAAAATACTTTTTTCTCGGAATATTTTAAGATTTTTGAATATATCTTGTATAATTAAAGTGGCATCCCAAATAAGCGTTATTTTTGTATTTCTCGCAAATATATTTAATTTTGTTGGCTTCTTGATAATAATAACACAAATTAAAAATATAATTTAAGTGATTTTACAATATTTTTCAGTTATTAGAGCAAAAAAAAAAAAAAATTAACGAAAAGTAAAATTAATTTGGCCGGCAAACATATTTATATAAGATATCCCCTGGAGATCATTTTTTCTATGAAATTTTGGAAGCTTGACACAATGCAAACTACCTAACATTCTATTGACATTGATACATGAAATTCTTCTTTATTCTATGAAATTTTCTAAAAATCGAAATAATCACATGATAAAATTAAGTATAAAGGGTAATTTTATCTAGAAAATGCTACTAGCGCCATTATTTGACAATCGGTATTTATTTAAGATTTTGCTAAAATGCATATCACTTTATATGGGAATAACATTTTCCGCCATTCCTCGTTGGCTACATATTTAGTTGTCAAATAAATTCATTTTTTGAACTTTCAGTCTTCGCTATTTTTTAGATTCCAAGAACAGATTTATACAAATTTTCGATGAACATTCATTGTCAGTTTGAATCTCAATGTATTGCTTAAACCAGTTTGCCGTCAAACAAGCCATTTATATAGACAAGCCCTCATTTTGAAACAATCTTAGTATCCATAAATTTTCAAAATCTTGTATAATATATTAACATAAAGAAACCCCGACATAAAATCAGGACTCCTTTGTAGCATCGTAGCTCTTAAGCCGATGAACTGATTTTGATTTTTTGATTTATTGAAAGGTAATTTGATCGAGAGTATTCTTAGTTATGTTTCGAGAAAATATTTTCAGCCTTTTGAAAATTTAGAATCGCACTTGAAACATAGCTAAAAACACACTCGATCAAATAACTTTTCAAAAAAAAAAATCGGCTAATCTATTTAGGAGCTTGGATGCCACAGCCAGACAAAGAGATACACAGACACGTTAAGCTTATAACGCCCTTCTTTTTAGTCGGTGGTTAAAAATGAATCATTCTATATTACATAACTTACTACATATATACAAAGTTTTATCATTATCTTTTATAATATTTATTCGACTCGAATAATACAATGTTCTAGATCTAGTCTAAAAAACAAAATGTGATACATATATGTAGAGGTCCTGTGTATATTATACTATATTATAGAATATTGAATTTTAATTGGGACGATATAATACAATTATTTATCTTTGAGAGTAATAAATTTTATATTATATTACTCATTTTTGTATCACATATTTAATAATGTATATGAATTATTTCTGGTGAGTATCGTTTTTAACTAATATGTAGATAATTCATTGAAATATATTTATATTTTATTTTGTATTTGAGTAATAATAAAAATAAATTTGTTGTTATGATCAATGCCAAACCAAACAAACTCTTCTTAAGAAACAGGAAGTATACTGAAAAGATAAGTTGACTATACAGTATAGTAAAAGATATAGCAAAAATGGGCTAACTAGGCAAAGTAAAATAAACCGCTTACTCTTTGCTAAAACCTGAATAAATGTGTTTCTTACGTGTCCAATATCATTCGCGAACCATGAGTTAGTGGTGAAAATGTTTCTAGTTGTCAATAAACAATAAAATGGTAATTAAATTAAACGGTTAACATAAAAGTTGATATTTTTGGGTAAGTTGGACCTAAAAAATATGAAAATGATTTGAAATTGGAGGAGTAGTTTTAGAGGCGAGATTGGAGGCGAAACCATTTAAAAAGGGTGCTAAGAAAATAAACAGATATTTGTATCATAGACTTGTGTTTATGATTAAATTTTAAACATGGATGATAGGGGGAAAGTTGGTTTTAATAGGACAAGATCAATTGTAGCAGTTTTAAGAAATTGTCTTGATTCGTTGGTTTTTCTAAAGTATGAATAACTAAAAAAAAAAAATTAATTTACAATTTACGTTATATTTCATATTAAAAATCAGCCTTGTATATACGGTTTGATTTTCGCTTGTTAATTATTTGAATAATTGTCGACAAGGCTATCATCTACTATTTTTTCTAAATCTGCCACTGTAAAAACATAAACTACTAGACGAACATTTCATAAATTGATCTAAAATAGAATTGTAGTTGGGAGATATTTTCGTTCACATGATTGTCTCAACTAAAACAAAAATCAATCGAAATAAACACAAGCCACAGGGAGAGTCAATCAATTGATATGCGACAGTTTTGTGACCAATATTTGTGGTATTTTCAATAGTAAATTACACACATCATACTTTATTGTTTACCGTTTAACGTCATACTTTATTGTGGAAAAATGTACGGAATGTTTTCAACTTGTTAAGCTAGTGCGAGCGCCAAGGCAAGTTTAGACTTGCGGTTCAAATTATTTGTACTTTATTTTCAACTTTGATGATTAATTTTGGTAAGACTTCATGAATGAAGACGAAAAATAAGAATAAAATTTTTCGATATCTGCCTTGGTTATCGAAATCGTCAATATTTTGAAAATTTCTTCAGATATCGAAAAATTGTATTCTTAATTTTCATCTTATATTGTTAAGTTATAACATAATTCACTATCAAAATTGAAAAAAATATTTTTCGTAAATTTGTGTCCCTACTCCCGTGTAAATACATTCTTAATTAGTCGAGCACAACGACATTTTTGGTTTTCAATAACTTATTAAGGTTTTAACTTTAATTTAAATAGTTTAGGATAAATCTATGAAAAAATATCATCCATCTGCCGTTTTTCCATATAAAAAAAAACAAGCCGATTATCCAAATTGCCCTGGCACTCGTACATGTTTAAAAAATCAACTGCATAGCTTTATGGTTTTAAATATCTGCACTCGAATTGTAGCACATCTAACTTGTAGAAATGATATGTTTGTTTATAAATTATAGATTTTTTACTTTTGTTTAATTCTTTGTTCACTTTGTCATTAAATTTTTCTTAAAATGATCACTGTAAACGACCTTAATTTTATTAATCAATAAATAAATTGACGTTCTTCAGTTACTTTTGGAAATGGAAATGTCGTGATTCTTCTGGATGACGACATTTCCACATCCACATCGTAATCAGAATTGTACAGAACCTTCAAGAGTTTTGTCTATTTATCATCCAGTTAAAAGAAAACAAACTTCAAGACGAAATGTCATTACTTATTCTCAACTGTATTGGCTAACCTGGAAAAAGATGTAATGCTACAAGATAAAAAGATTATAGTGGTATAATTTATAATTTAGGTAATTGTAGATGCGTCGACACATAAGAAGAAAAAATTTCTCGATCTATATTATTTTTACCAATTTTAAACACAAGAACTAACTTAAATTAATAAAATTCCAATTTTTATTTATTCGTATAAAATTGTTCTCTCTTCATTCGACGTTTTACATTCACAGGAATCAACTTGAACAAAGTTAAATTACCTATTTGTCCTAGATTCCCGGAAACATTTTGAAATATCTTACAAAATTCAATGTAGAAAATTGTTTACTATTTTAAAACTAATAAAAATTACGATTGCATAAAAGCAATTGGCTTAAAATAGCAACATACTCTAAAAGCAGGATGTATACCATATATAACTGGGATATATTCATGTGCTCATAGCAAAAATTGCATCAGAGAGAAAAAAGTCAAGAAGAGAAGCAGAAAATTGAATCAAGATGTATATGTACATAGGCAAAATTAAAAAAAAGAAAAGAAAAAGAAGTGTACACTTCACACAAATCAAGATATTTCCCTAGAGTGTCCTGCGGTACAAGCAACTGTGAAAATGTATATATGTATTTCTATATATAGATATAAACTTTGCATGTAACAAATTTATGAAATTACAATAAAATCCCGGTAAGATGAATTCAAAGAACATCTTGAATGACAGATGGTGAAGATGACAGAAACCTCCTCTAAATTTTTATATTCAGTGCCAATATAACAATAAACTGTTCTATGGTCCACACATATAAGTTCCAAGATGATAAAAATAACTTAACTCGCAGTATTAAAATAAAGAGCAAAAAGTTTCGTGATACACCCGTTAGAAACTATGCTTCTTTTGTTATAAATAACTAGCAGTTTCTGTAAACTAACAGCTTTACTGGGCAACTTTAATTTTAAATACAAAGATTATTGTGTTATTACATTCACTTCGTATGCTGTCACTTAGCCTTCTTCTGTTTAACCTCTAAAATTATCAGTGTTTCTCTACTATATTATGCATGTATAATACATATAACCTTCCTCTTGAAGCACTCTATATATTATCAAGAAACGTATCAAAATCCGTTCCGTTGTTTTAAAGATCTAAGCATACATAGATATGTAGGTACAAACTGCGGGAAGCGATTTTGTTTTATAATAAGTATTGATATTAATTAATGTATTATTGAATAGAAAAACAAGCACGAATGGTTATAAAATTGTATTTATTTATTTATTTTTTTAAATGTTTTCAATATTCAAAAAATTATCAATATTCTAAAATGGATATTTGTATATTTTCTAAAATAGAGGTATATTTTAGCAACTTTTTCAAAGTCTGTTAATTGAGTAAAATTAAGAAAATCTAAAAGCAACTATTTAATTAGTAAACTTTTATTAAATTTAAAATGTTTCAATTTGTCATATTAGTTTTCAATCACGAAGATCTTTAAGAAGTTTCACTGTATGGGAATCTAGTGACAAATAAAAAGACAAAAAAAAACGTAGCCTGTCTTCAATTGTATAGAGGTATATTTCTTCCATACAATTTATTAAAGATTCACACTGCTGAATAAAATTTACACTATCTTTGTTTTATAGAAGATTTGTTGATATAAGATAAACGAAGATAGCGTTATTTAGATGATAGAAGAAACATGAATCAATCTCATCGTATCTACTATTACATAGAGAAGCGCAGAGCTATCTATACGCAGATATCTTTCCACAATTCAGTACAATTTTACATATAGATATATATTTAACCCGTTCTCAGCAACAGGCGAATAAAATCCATTCCAACCTTCAAAAGTGTTCAATATCCATATAGAAAGAGATAAACTATTTAATATGTATTTTCGATTGATGTTAGTAAGAGTGAGAAAGATATAATTTACATGTAACTGAAGGCACTTTACCTATAATCTAGCTACTACAGTGATTCCTACCATGTCCTACATTTCAAATTATACACATGCCTGTATAATTCAATGGCTACGTCTTTGATTTTAGTATTTATAAAGCAGTTGAATACAATTTTTGTTTCAGAAAATTTGATCTCATTTATTCATTTTATACTGCTTTGTTATCTTGCCAAAATTATCATTTGATCGCAAAGATGCCAATTTCGATATAGTTAATGAGAGTATACTCCAGAATACTGAAATCTATGGAGAACAACAAATAGTATTTGCAAAACGGATCTAGCCACAAAAATCTAGCATTAAGCTGTGCGTGAAAGAAGATAAAATAAGAAGTTGGATTTTATTTTATTTAAACTATCATTTACTTTTGTCTTGGTAAGGATGTTTAGAGCTATTATAGTAAAAAAATAATAATATCTCGTATTTTTGTCAAATAACACTGTATGACAAAATAAAAGGTTTATAGTATGTTTCGCTTCAATTTTTATTGACATACTACCTCAAAAAAATTAAAAGGCAGGGAAAAAACAATAAATAAGGACCGAACTTCCGATATATTCCAGGAAAGCTGGATTTTTGCATGAACCTTCTATTTGTGGTTCTAAACCAAATCCCAATAGTAATGAGATATTCGTAAAAAATCATATTTTGTGAACGATAACAGTGATCGTGAACGAAATATTCGCTTTAAACTGCTTATGGAGGATTCTTTGGATTTACAAAAAG
The DNA here is from genome assembly GCF_905475395.1 of Chrysoperla carnea. NCBI lineage: Eukaryota > Metazoa > Arthropoda > Insecta > Neuroptera > Chrysopidae > Chrysoperla > Chrysoperla carnea. Next base: position 35,761,286 of record NC_058340.1, on the reverse strand, counting down.
GTGAAGTAGTTAATAAAGACCATTAATTTAAACAAGATCAAATATAAAAAGAGAATTTTATTTCTAAAGTAAGCAGCAGATAAATTGGTTTGAATTGTAGCATAACATTTTTGTACTATACTAAAGTCTTATAATATACCCCATATGTAAAGTGGGGTCGGGAAGTGTGCGATTTTAGTTTGTCTTAAAATATATAAAAAACTATTTTAAAAATGTATATAAATTTTACCTTTTCAAATGATTTATAAATTATATTTTTAACTGTAATGTAAATTGCATTTTCTACAGCTTACGGTGTATACGCATTTTCATTAATGTCCTTTATATGAAGGTCAATTTTTTAATAACCATTTCGGTGTTAAATTTTTAGATTAGGGCTGTTAATAGTTTTGTTTTGCACATATAAATCGTATCTCGAAGTATTTTTAAAGGATATGTAACAAGGCTTATTTTCTTAAGATTACCATTCTCGTAATATCGCATACTTCTCTGCTTCACCCAATATACGAGTATACTATACAGTACACAGAGTCAACTAGAGACTATATTACATTCTGGTATTAGATATCACTTCAATGATGGCGCATTGCTTGTTGTTTGTCATTCCAACCCACCACGCTTGGAATGAGTTAAACTGATTCGAAAAAGTATATTATGATACCAATATAGTAGAAGCTACACCAGCTCGTTGATACCACCGGTGCTGTAAACACCATTTCCACACATACTCATACTCATACACAATATATTTTTATTACCTTTCTGATATATAGTAATTAGATTGATCTTGAAAATCGATATCAGTTGCTTATTAATACGTTTATAATTACAAGAAAGAATTGCTCGAAACTGCTCGAATGAATTCGAAAAAAATTAATATTTTTTAAAATATCTGACAAAATATGGAGAAATGTAATGAAAATAGCAACGATCTGCAAATACTATTCACAGATTTCAAACAAGCTTTTGACAATATCAATAGGTGCAAAGTTTCAAAAGCATTAGAAGATTTAGAGGTGTCTGGGAAATTAAAAAACCCAATCATGGTGACAATGGACGAATTAAACGCCCAAGACAAAATCAACAATCAATTAAGTTATCCATTCAATATTAATAAAGGGGTCAAGAAGGGAGGCGGCTTATGTGCAACGCTGTTTATCACTATACTACATCTTTTATCGAACATTTTGACCAACGCGGAACTTTATTCTTAAAATCAACACTGTGCTGATGACATTGAATGGATATCCCGAACCAAATCTAGGCTTGTGGAGCTTTTCAGAAGCATGGGAAAAAATTCGGTCTCTCAATTAATTCAGGGCCTAAGAAACAAACTGTTAAGCCGCATAGCAAAAATGCAAATTTATGTGTTATAATTTTCCCAGTAGTGACTTATGGCAGAAAAATATGGACGCTGACCGAGAATGATAAGGACAGATTGAATAGATTCAAAAGAAAGTTAATCAGGAAGATATTTGGCGGAATGAAAGAAAATAATGAATGGAGAATCCGATATAATCCGATAAATATCATTTTGCAAGATCAAGATATTGTTCGTTCCATCAAAGCTCACAGAATTCAATGGTTTGGCTACATACGCATCGCGCTTACCTAAAAAAGTACCTAATGCCAAAGTTTACAAGGGAAACTTTTAACAGAAAGCTTTTAACAGAATCTTCTATTATTTTTTCTCAAAAAGTTTCACTTTTCATCCTTTTTTTAATTTCCAAATTTTTACCTGTCACTACGATATATGGGTTCTATCATACAATTCATTAAGAAAATCATCGTAGAGCTGACAAAATCGGGTCTGTTTCAAGAAACTGAACTTTTGTCATATGTCAAAATTTCACAAATTCCCCTCATTTTTGTCAAAACATGATGATACAAGATAATGGGCTACCCTGTCCTTTCATAATTCAGAAATCTGATTTTGCAACTAAAGTTCATATTCTCCACATCTTGTATTTTTACGCCCACAATCATCCCGACTCAATGTTACGTACCTACCTATTAACACAACGTCAATGATGTCAAACAGAGTAAATTATAACTGTGTGAGAGTGTACATACCGAGTTGAAGTCAATAGTGTGGTGTCAACGAGGTATGAACGAGAGAAAACGAATTTACTTGAAAATTAATTGCTTCTTTTGATAAATGTAAATCAATCGTGTTAAATGAACCCATATATAAATAAATATTTAGTATAAAAAATATTTTAATGCATATAAATTTATTTATTTCGTTTTTATTTAATGAGGTATTTTATTTAACGTTGATAATATAATCAATTCAATGAAAATAATTATTTATCCATTCATTTTTCTATGATACAAAGCTTTGACCTTGATCAGGATAATTCATTTCTTGACAAAATTATAATTGTAAGAAAATCAAAACAATACTTTTTTGAAATGGAAATTATCTTAGTACTTACTTATTATTATTACTTACTAACAATTTATTTTTTTAAATGTTTACTATAATTTAAAGTTAAAAACTTGAAGTGCTCGATGAGTTGCTCAGATTTATACAGTTTTACCCTACAATAAAATATTGTAGGTATTATTTAATCTATATTTATAACACGTAGTTTCTTAGCTTTTAAAAACAATATTTTTTGAATATGAGACCAACAACTATTCTATCGGTTTCAACATTAAAGTTTCTAGATTTATCATATTCCTCTTAGCTTTTTTCAGATATATAAAGATGTGTGCTGCTAACGTTTGGATATAAATTTGGTCTTCAAAATCCTGAAAAGATGATAAATCATGAATTTTGATTGAATTTTTTTCGATAGAAGTTTTGAATCAGTTACATCAATAATCTAATGCTCAGAGCTTAAGAAAGTTCAAACTTGAAAGTTTCGCGTCTTCTGGACCAACAATAATAGACTCAAGAGATCAAAGTGAAGCTGATAAGGGGTGTGATAAGGGGTGAAGGAATTTGCAAAGCTAAAAAATATTGATGCCACGAACAAAATTTTTGTATATGTGTTGATAAAATCATCTAATTAGTCCATTTCCGATTTTCCGTCCGTCCTTCTGTCCGTCTATGAACCCGATAACTCAAAAAAGAGAAAAGATATCAAGCTGAAATTTTTACAGCGTACTTGGACATAGGTGAATTGGGTCTTGAGCCCGTAGGACCTATCTTGTAAACCGTTTGAGATATAACAAAAATTTAAATATATAAAATATTTCTTATAAAAAATAAACTTTTGTTTGAAGCATTTTTTCGTAATCATCACTGTTTACCCGTGAGAGGCAAATTATGCGCAAATTGTATAGTATGTATAATATGGGAATATCAGTTATGTATGTGTGACATGCGTGTATGTATAATTAACACAGTCAATTGTTTGTTTTCACTTGTTCATTACTAAAATGTGGCTTATATTATTTCAAATTTTGGAAAGCTATGGTAAGGAATCGCGATATTTGGCATTGTAATTTTCTATAACTATTTTAAAAGTGATTCATAAATTATGTATAAAAATCGAATTTATAAACAAAAAAGAGACGTATTATATGAAAATAAATACATTTAATACCTAATTGCGTAAATAATTGTAAATTTTTCAAGGAAATTAAACAACAATCGAAATTAAATGGTCACGTAATAGCTGCATTAAATGAAATATTTACAAAAAATCTATTATCAATTGACGAATCAAAAACAATCTAGATATATAAAACTTATAACTTCATTATACATTTTTTTTTTTAATTTTCAATTGAATTCAGCGTATCCACCATTTATATATGTAAATCAATTTATGTGTAATTATTGTGGTAATCCAATTAATTCAGAATTAACTTCAATATATTCCAGTGTTCAGAATGGACAGACAGATAGATGTGCGAGTTGAGATGATGATCGTAAAGCGGATTTAGTAATATGGTTGATGCACACAAGATATAAAGGATGTTTTATTTATGTGCTTACTTTTGTTTGAAAACTTGATGATAAATAGAATAAAGAAATAGTTCAACTTTCACAGATAATTATCTCCTTATCCTCGCTATTAGAGGAAAGATAAACTCGCAGAATACTCTTGTGTCGTTGACAGAACTAACAGATATTTATAGTTGAAGTTAAACTCACGTATAGGTAATACGTTCATCTGAGGACATAAATATTCTAGATGTAGTTAGTTGGCTGAACTAATTGACATTTACAGTACGAATCCAACTTGCACATTGGCAGTACGTTCATCTGAGGCCATCAGAAATAATCTAGTTGTACCAAATACCCTTTAAAACATCTAGCTGTTTCATTTTGCGCTCTGAAACCTCATGCTGAATGGAAAAGTTGTTAATAAGAGAATAAGCAAACCATTAGTGGTCCGATTATTTTTTCGTTGATTGACTCAATGAAAAAATGACGATAAAATTTCGACTCAGTTTTTATAAAATATCTCGGGCGAAAATCAATTTTGATCACTTTACGTTTTTGAAATTTTGAAACTTTTTGCAATTTTGTTTTTGAAATTAATCAATCTATCAGCTATGCTCGAATTATTGATGCTATAAATGATGCTCTAATCTCCTATCCGTTGGTTTTATAAATTTTTATGAAAGAAACTTCTTCTTAGGTACGACAAATTAGTATTAGTTTGTAGCATCGAAACTCACGGTAATTCTTGGAAATCTATCTGAGTAAAAATACTGTACTTAGCTCGTGTTTTGCCATTGACAAATAACACTTCTTTGGAAAAATTTAATCGAAATTCAACTGATATATTTCCAGTGTGGCTGACCCAAAGTAAAACGAAAGTGGTAGAAGCTCTATGTCATTTTCTAATTTTACTGCCTGGTGTGAAGCTATGAGCTATGACTCGATACTCTTTCCAGGACAGGTGGCTCTTACCGGCATCATTCAGAAAAAAAATTACCAATTAACAATGAAATTGGCATGATTGGAATGAAAACTTTACCTCCAAAATTTCTAGGTGGGATTCATTTATTATCATACCCTCAAGTTAGGATACGTTACTCTAAATTACCGCACTCTTCAAGATCGAATTTCGTAAAATTTTACTAACGAATCACCCCTGTTTTAGTGTAGATATCCTACATATAAATATGTAATACGTTTGCATGTATAGATATCTCGTCGATTCGTCATTATATATCATTGAGATATAGAAATATCCTACCAATTATCATAGCAGATTGTTGTAAATGCATAACAACCACAATCGTCTCAATTTAAACGCTTTGACAAACTATTTGTTATGAATAATATTAATGATATATATCCGATTAGCTTAGAGATGATGAGAGAACGGAAATTTAATTTACATTTACCTAAATGCACCATCGCGATCATCGGTTAGTTCATTTGAGTAATCTCTATTCAATAATCAACTGCATCAAACTCAGGTATCTATTAAGCAGAAGTATATTATTTACTTGTTACAAATGATTCAAAATTTTGTATAAGCAAAAAATTCCATTTCGTACATAATCATACCATGTATACGAAATATACCAAGGTATACTAAGTTTAGTCCCAAGTTTGTAACGCTTGAAAATATTGATTTAGTATAGGTCTTCATAAAATCAACTAATTAATCCATTTACGGTTGTTTGCCTGTCTGTGTGTCGTCTATCATCACGATAACTCAAAAACGAAAACAGATCAAGCTGAAATTTTTATAGCGTGCTTAGGGCGTAACATTTCGTAAATTAGAAAAATAGGTCAATTGGGTCTTGTTTCTGTAGGACCCACCTTATAAACCGTTAATGATAGAACAAAAGTTTAAATGAAAAAAATCCTTATATAAAAATAAACAACTTTTGTCATAAACATTTTTTGTAAACATCACTGCTTACCCACGAGGGGGTAAATTAAGTGCAAATTTTATAGCATGTATTATATGGGAATATCAGTTATGAATGTGTAGCTATCTAAGAGTGGATATCTTTCTTTACTAACGTGACGTCAAAAATAAACGATTGCGTCATAAACACTGTCTATACATGCTATTTCAACTATTAACTCAGTTAATTGATTTTTTTTTACTTGTTTCTTTAATAACTTTACTCTTCAAAATCTTTTCATTCTCATTTTTGAAAATTTTATTCTCATGAACGTATGTAAACTTTAAAATAAATGGCTATGCCCTAACGTGTATTATTTGTTTATAAATATAAACTAAAATTTCGAAAAAAAATTTGAGCTATAACCATAATACACAAAAGAAAGGCAGATAGATTACAATTTAATATTCGTACGAAATTGTTAAAATTTTACTCTCAAATTAATTAAGTATTTTATTTCTTTAAGTAAATATTTATTTTTTTTAAATTTTTTGTTGTGAAATATAAATGTTGGAATGTTGGAAACGCAAGGAAATAACACAAAATTAAATTCCCCTTATGATTCATATACTTATCTGCACTTCCACTATATTTTTGAATTTACTTTTAATGTTGAATTTTTCATACGCTTAAAGTTTTATTTAAGCCAATGAGTGCATTTTTGCCATGTTTAAGCGGTTCAAAGTGTTTTTTTTTATCGAAGATTTTCTTGAGGTTACAAAAATTTTCAGTTGCAATAAAAAATTATATTCTTACCAAACGTCGCACCGTTTTTGCCATACTCGAGTTATCGTAAGACAATGTTTTACGTGAAAAAAATTGTTCTCTAATTGCTGCAGTATTCTTAAGAGTCTTTGAAAAAATTAAAAAAAAAATGTTTTTTCCGATTTCAATAAAACTCATTCACTACTGTTCAAGATATAATGTTCATACCTCATTGGATTTTATATTTCAGTTCTATAAAGTTGATATCTCGGCGACTGGAGTGTATTCTACGACAAAATTTTCGTAAAGTGCGAATTAGTTTTAAACAACGCCTTAAGGGAATTAGTGTCTTAATCATAATAATCATACCATGAATGGGTTAAATTGAATCACAAATAATTCTATTCTTCCATTCCATTTGATAATATAAACATATAATTTTCTTGTAAATTAAAATAAGTAAAACTTCTACCATTCGTTTATCGTTCTTTAACAACACATTTAAATTACTAAAACGTAGCTTAGTGTTGAATAATGAATGATTAAAACTTCACACGTTTGCAATGATACTTTACATGTAAGTGCATAGTCATAGCATGTCATTAAATGATTTAAGTTTTTCATACAATACAAACATACAAATAATGCTACATAAGCAAGAGATAATTTCACCTATCAACAATGTATTGCTGAAAATGATTAAGATTTCTATAAGAGTTATACTAGTTTTGTAATTACTTACAAGGGAAGTTAATAGTTATGTTACATAAAGCGAGAACATTGAAACTTAGTCTTCTACAGATACTGATAGTCTTTATATTACACAAGGAAAATAGTTACTAGTTACTAAACTTTTGGAGCCAAATCAACAGGTTTCTGTTTGTGACGAATTGTATTCAGTTTTTTTCTCTTTTATAATTTTTACTGAAGCTAATCTGGTTTTTTGACACTTTAAACGGCCATTACTACAAAGTGGTATTCACATGCTTCTTTTGAAATAAATCTTTCTTTACATAATTAAAAATTGTTTAAAGAGTTTCAAATAATCATTTGTAGAAAGGTTTCTGTGTTATGAACAAAATTTAGATAATTATAAGGTACAGATAAACTATCACACATGAACTTGCGAAGGAAGTTCAAAGTATGTAGAAAATCCCTCTATCATTAATCGAAATTTGAAGAAACATCTATGCGTTATAGATGGACCATCATCACACACATATGAATACACATTTTTACCTATCCTTAACAAAAATAATTGATTTCAATTTTCGGGATTATTAAAATCACTATCTTTCAGAAAGTTAATATGCATATAAAACTTTGATATTGTTGTTGTTTTTGTTGTTGTTGTTTGTTGTCTAAGAACAAATATAAGCTGTGTGGTTTGTTTGTTAGAAAATCGTTGTTATATGCTTGCATTTCAAACATAGTTCTTTGTAATCAGTGCATGACCAATGAGATAGTGCTAAGACGATAGGTATTATTTGGTTTATCGTCTATTTGTTTTACAAATTGGTTATGTAAAATTTATAGACGATGTTAATTTGTTATCGAATTTGTATAGAGTGTACCTTTTACCATACTTCTTTACAATCGATTGTATGAAGTGACTCATTAAAATGGATTTCACAACACAAATCGAGCAAAAAAAGCTAGTAGCAAAGAAACTAGGTAAACATTGGTTTTGTGTTGATTCGTAAGCCACAGAAATAAGTAAAAATTGTTTATATATTACAAAAAATTTTTCCTTTTCCTTCAATAGTACGAAAATAAAAAATTCTTATAAAATGACCTTTTTTCTTAATTTTTTAGCCCCCAAACTAAAAAAAAGGGAATATGATGAAAAAACACCAAATATGATGATATTTGCAAGGGAAATGCATACACTTTCTTCTTGTTTTCTTGGCTTGAATTGTAAAATTTAAGTAATACATCTTTGTGGATATCTTTACTGAACTCATCCCAAATTTTTCAACATTCAGCTTTACAATAAAATATTTGGTACTAAACATTAAATTACCCTAAAATTGGTCGTTGAAAACGTATATATTAAACTCGTTATTGGACCGTATAATTTATAAACACGATAACTAATAGTTTATAGGTGGACTAATAAAGATTTGTATACTGAGATTTCTCATCGACTAAGCGGCTTGAAGTAACAGCTCAATCGCTTAACACCTGATGAATTATAGCTTTGCTCAACGTTAATTACCTTTGTGCATCTACACTATTATACTATATACGAATTGTGTTAGTATGTGTAATGCGTATAACATAGTAACTGATGATTAGTTCAAAGACAATGTGTAATGTGATTAACTAGTATTGAATTGTATATACGTATGTTTGTATGTATGCCATTAAAATCTCATACTCCTTCGGGTAACTTAGATACAAAATACATTAAACGCATCGTCATAATACTAAATATAGGGAGCAGTTGGGTATATTATACCACCAATTAAATCATACCATTTCTGGATTGCCCTTACAGAAATTTGGTAAAATCTTCCTTTTTTGTAGAATTATAGAAAAAAGATAAAAAATAAATCCCTCGTTTATTTCAGAAGGAAGCAATACTTTTGTTTGCTATTTAAGAAACAACAGGACAAAATCAGTTCAGCAGTTAAAATAAATCTTCACTACAAACTTTGGAAATATGATTTTTACGAATAAATTATGTAATTAATAATATGAAATCAGAGTTAAGTTTAAATTTTAAGCAAAAGAAGAATTGAGTTATTAAACAGATAATAATAATACTTTTTCTTAGATATTTTTGAAACGTGCTTACCTACACTTTTTATTAAATTAACTATTTTTGAAGCGAGCTTAAGTTTTAAAATTCTTTATTACTTTATTTCTTCAACAATAATTGCTTGTTTTTGAAATTATACCACTTGCCGCTCACGAAATAGTATCAATGTGATTTAAGTACTAAGTTAAGATAAAACAGAAACAATGACACAAACACCATCATTAAGGTTAATGGGATCAGGAAAGTTTTTGTGGGTATATAATTCCCAAAACACTAATTTTTCCATTTAAGGAAGCTAAGATACCAGCTTTGATACGCAACTATCTCTGTACAAAATCTCTTTACAATGTCAATATTTGAATTACCTTCCTCAACTAGTATGATATAACCGACTTTATCCTACATATGACTAAATATTTATTGTTTGTTGCCACTGAACTAATCGAAGTTATCGATGCATTTATTGATTCAATTCGAAGTTGTTTATACATACCGTTTTTGAATGTTTTAATCGCTTTTAAAACGTGCACAATCAGTTATACTTATATTATTCTATACCATCCTTCCTTCTATGTGCGTACGAAAATATTATTTTTTTCTTATGTTGGGATAAATAAAGTTATAAAGGAGGTTGGTCTAGAAACCGGTGTAGTATTTAAAAGATATTTCAATTATGGATCGAATTAACAGGAATATTATCATTCTTTTTTGCAGTTTTGGAACATGAAACTAAAGATACATTAGAATTAAAAAAAATAATAATAATATATGATAACAAATGATAAAGGATAAACAAAAACTGACTTTTTTTATAACTAGGCATTTTTAATGAGTAATAATAGTTATAATTTTCCTTCTATTGTGTGTATGTGAATATTTTCTAACGTAAATTATGTGAATAAAGCACGGAAAACCTTAAATTTCCTTTTCCCATTGACTGTATATTTATAATATGTGTGCGACTAGGTATAATATATGTATATGTTGTTAAATACAGCATGGTCCATCTTTTTGTTACTTTTTAATGTTTAATACTTTATTTTATTTAAATATTAAATCTACCAATCAAGGATGTAATATTATTTTATCTAAGTAATTCGAAGCTCGCCGTAAATAGTAATCCAATAAAGATAAATTTTCAATCTCCAACTAACAAAAAGTTTAACGTATCTGAGTATCGGTGTGTCTGTATGTGTCATCGATACTCTTAAACGAATGAAACGGTTTTCATTTGTTTGTTTGTTTGAAAGGAAATTTGATCAAAAGTGCTCTTGGCCTTGGCTTAAGTTCGAGTTTATCGATAACAACTAGAAAAGAGGTGATGATCTTAAAACGTCTGTATAGATCTGATTCGGCTTGAAACATAGCGAAACTTTCTCGATCAAATAACCTTTCCAACAACAAAAAATCAAAATCGGGTCATCCGCTAAGAAGTTACGATGCCACAAATGAATCGATCAGACCTGATTTTTGGCCTGGGATTTCTTTAAATTTTTAATGTATGTGTTATCAATATTATTTTTTCAATGCTTTAATAAATGATACCAGTTTTCTGTCACTTGAAAGTTGACCTTAGACCTCTGTATAGCGATACAACTGGTACTTCAAAAACGAACAAATCATGGACCACCATGTATATAATAAATATTTGAAAGAAAAACATTCATTCTACATTCCACTTAGAACTATTAAGTATTATATGTTGGATGTTCTTTTCTATTGTTCTGATTCATAGAAATGGAAATTATATATTACACAAGAAAAATGATAAATTTGAGGAAAATGAATTTTTTTTTTTTATTTATTGTTTCATGACATTTCACAGAAAAATATTTTGTTGTGTGAGTATATAGTTTGTCAAAATTGATTATTCTCACTTGTAAATAACTTTATTTATTGTACCCTGTAAATATGAAATATATATCAAGATATACTGATTTTAGTCGCAAGTTTCTAACGCTTTTCTAAAGTATTTATAATACAAACAGAAAATTTTCTTTACTTGTTCATAAAGTTACCTAATAAGCTTATTTCCTTTTGTCCATCCGTCAAAAATGAAATCTGATATATAGTTGAAATTTTTATAGCGTGCAGAAGACGTAAAAAGAGTGTTTGAGTTCGTAAATGAGCAACGTAGGTCAACTTGTTCTTTGCTATCGTGATACCATTATGTGTTTTATCACTTTTCCGCTGATAATTTCATTTATTAGTTCCTCAATTATTTTCAGAGGCTGCAGTAACAAAATCAACAAATTCTTACTAAGTAAGATACTCTGTAGATTTTATTAACGTATTTTTCAACAGCTTATTGAAACACTCGTACTTGTTTTTAACCGACACATATTATGCAGTCCTTGTAGTACGGTATGAAAAAAAAAAGTGTGTGAGAAACAATAAACCAACACAGACACATTCGACTAATATGCCCAGCTCACAGCTTTTAAATAAAAAATAGTATATAAGTCAAAGGACTTTGGAAGACTTGTGATTGCATCTTATAAACTGACCAGGACGATTGCAGCACTTGAACTTGAATCAGCAAACATTCGCAATATTTCTTTTTAATGAGAAGTAAATCATTTTATGTCTTTTTTTTGACAGAAAAGTGTCTATAAAAATGACAAGCCTTCTGAATATGTTCCAACAAAGTCTATTTAACTAGAATTATGATAAATATCCCGAACTTTAATAGTGTCATTTTATTTTTTCCACATTGAACAAACAGCAAGTCTAGCATATATATTCTCAAAAACTACTATTTTATTTAATGATTTCTACTTTAAAAGAACAAGTACCAGCCATTATTCAGCAAAAAAATAGGAAAAAAAAACTATTACAATATCTCTATATTATAACCATTTTTGTTCAATTGTTTTAAACATTCAATTTAATAGAAAAAAAATTGAATTTATAACTTTATCACTGATAGCGCGTTCCAGCAACCAGTTCACAAAACAAACGATTTACTAATAATTTTTTTTTAATGGGAAAGCAAAAATTTTTTAATGAAATATTTCCTCAAGGGAATTTGTTAACTAGTTAGTTCTATTCTATTTTATATAGTTCAAATATATTATCCATGTTTTGTATTGAGGTTTGATCGTAGAGAGAAAAAATAAACCTGTGGTGAATATAATCCCCTTATACGTTGCTAACTTTACGATAAATTAAATGTTAATATTTCAATAGGAATTTTTTTTAATTTTATATTTGAATAGTAAGTAAAATTTTTTTTCTACAACTATAAATATTTATTTTTAAGCTAAAGAGAATTGATAAAACTACACTCGAATCGATTCCGGACCTCTTGGATACATGCCAAGCGCCTTAGCCAATTCGGCCATGATCGTAGCTCACTGAATTTTCGTTTTTGTTCATATGTCAGCATTAACTTATTTATGTATTAATTATATTTTGTATACTAAACTCCTGCATTTATATTTTACAAACAGTTGGAAATCTGAAAAGTTTGGAGTTATTTCGTCATTTTTTGTATGACGGTTCATCATAAACTCAGCTATTCGCCATGGGAACTGATTCTAGCGCTGTCTAGTGGTAGAAAATAGAAGTTGTCTATGACAAGTCAAATTTATGCATGGCTATGATTGAATTATTTATTTATATTTTGATAATGAGTGAAATAAAAAATAAATAAATTATTTAAACTATGTGATGTGATTTATTTCTTATTTCTGTTGAAATTTGACTTGTCATAGACAGCTTCTATTTTCTACCACTAAATAGCGCTAGAATCAGTTCCCATGGCGAATCTATATTACTGTATTTTATTCCGTACAAACGGGTGTCTGGTAGAAGCCAATGATAGCGAATTTATAAGGTCTTAATTAGATATCGGTTAAAATGGTCCCACTAAAGACAACCATACGTGACGTCGAGTGCCGTAATGGATCATTTGCACGACAAATGAACTCAAGCCATCACATGATATTCAGCCATTGAAAATAAGACTTCCCGGGTACAAACCATTTGAAAAAGCTGCGAATTTCGTAGATCTCATCTTCCACCTAAAATCTTTTATTAGCCAGATCAGATCATTTTTGTGAGATTTTTAGCGCAAGAAATTGATTAACTACAAAAACACAGATTTACAGATTCAATTTTTTGATGGGTGTAAAAATATTTCACCTCATCTATAATTTCGTTTTTTTTTTTAGGGCGAATTAAAAAGTTTTCTACTATGAAATAAAAGAAACAAAATGACCATTAAAATTATGCGCAGTTTATATGTATGTGTATTACAGAGAGTCCAGTGTTTTATAGAAAATAGTGTTTATTCGTACAACCACATTCTAATTGCTTGATTATATAGCTCAAGGTAGTCTATATGTACCAATAGTAAACGAAGCAATAATAATTCTGAATATATGCATCACATGTACGGTTTTAGGCTACAGTTTTGATCAAAAATATTGAATGTATCGAAATGAAAAACGTCTGGATAAAGGAAAGGAATAAATTTCTTAGTATTATTTAACTTCAGGAAAAATATTCGATAAAAACAAATCTTTGTTTATTTTGGTTATCGTATAAAAAACGACCAATCAGATCTTATTTAGGCTCAAAGCATCCTTTATTTTAATATATATCTAGTTTTGTATGCAAAAAACTATTCTTTATAAAATGGTTTCTAAATAAAATGGTTTCCTACTATTTAGTACTTAAAAATACTTTACGGCGTTGTAAATGCCTGAAAGCTTCACGCCGACACATGCCATCGCTACACCGAGGTGAAGATTTAAGCTACGCTGAAATTTTAGGTATAATAATCTGGTTTATGAAGCTTTGATTTAACCTTGAGTGGAAGGAAATGTACGCAATTTAAAAATGTTTTATGAACATGAAGGAAATTTTTGTAAATGAAAATCGCATAGAGTAAAATCAGTAAATTTTTATAAACAAATTACTTATTTTTCACTATCATTTGTTAGCATTTCACTAGATTAATTTTTCCATCTGTTTCAGATCTTTTTAACGAGAGCGTATGTTTGTTTATCAATAGTTAAAGACAAGGATACACGTTAAATTGGTTCTGGTCTATGTTTATGGACTAGTTTAGAAGTGTGTTATTATGCCTTTGCATGTTCTAATTTAACTATGATTTGTAGTAATAAGACAACACAGATTGAAGACCATCAAGGTTCATAGTTTGAGCAAAGTAATATTTTTCGATTTTGATAATTTTTTCTTCAAAGCTTTCTTAAATGAAGGTCCGTTTCAATAGTAAGCACTTTGTAAGCAATTTTACGATCTAGATCAAAATTTTTATTAAATTTTAGAAAGTTTGCTGAATGTATGAATGACTATAGAATCGCTAGACAGAAACAGATGTATGAAAAAATATTCCGCAGGAATACATTATCGGAAAAATGAGTCATAAATCAAAATTCGTAATCGTTATAATTTTTAATATATTATGACGAAAATAAAATTGAAATCTTTCTCTTTTTTTTTTGGTCAAATATGTTAAATTTAATATAATATTTTTCGACATTTAACTTATCTAAGTAAGCTAAACTTCGAATGATTACTGTTGATGTGGATTTATATTTTTAGGTCGTTCATGCGCTTCTGTCATAAAAATGTCTAAACAACTAATAGAAATTATGGTACAGGAATTGTAGTTCAAAACAGTAGCTTTTTTAATAAACCAAAATTTACTTCCATTCTTTCTTTATTGCCGAATAACCTCCGACTTATTTCATAAAGTGGATCTGAACCTAATAAATATAATTATATTTTCTTTTCCAAGTATATAATAATATTATTGTTTACTTCTTTTCTTTATTATGTATTTTAATTAAACGCTTACAGTAACGTTTTAAATAATATTAGAAGAATTATCAACAGTTTTTGTGGTTGAATATGTTTTGTGAAACATACAATGTTTGTGTAGTATATGAAGAGAGAATATGACTTTATATTACTTTCGTTTCATTAAGTTCTTGTTGCTTGTTGCTGCCCTTTTTATAACAGTCGTCTATGCATGCAGATATAATGGTTGACCTCATTTTATAACTTAGCTTTTTTCTTCAATTGTATCTAGTATTAAACTGGATGACTTTTTGTGTAAAAGTTGTTAGCTTGGCTGTTAAATCTTCCTTATATTGGATGGTTTTGGTATCATTTTAGGGTCAATTATGTAAAAAAAACTGCCTGAATTGAAAAATAAATTAGGTTTTCTAAAATTTTTTTTACAAAACTGTTTGTTTTTGAAGCACTAACAAATATTATAATCTACATATAGCTTTGGTAATCCCATACCTATAAGTATGTATAAACTCTATTATTAAGACCTTATAATTATGGGATTACCAAAACTTAGAAAATGTTAAACGGTGACGAATGATACTACTATTAAAATAGACAAAGAAAATATACCAAAACAAATATCTGCATAGACAAGATGAGCATAAGTATAAAATGATAAACGAACGATTTTTTTTAATGGAAAACAGTGTACTATGTGTCTTTTAATGAGCGGCAAATGTAACATTATTTTCAGCAAAAATATTAAGACTCTATATTTAAAGCGAAACGATTGCTTACGATAAAATCAATGTATTTTCTTTTTTTTTTTGATGAAATTGGCGAGTATATCGACAAAAACTATTCTAGTATCTTATAAAGTTTCTTTCTTGCATACCTACATTTCTTAACCAAATAAAATTATTCATAATTTGAGTTCAATCTACTTTCTGTCTATGCTTTTAAATAAAACATTATATATATATCTTGTCACATGTAATAAGAAAGTAAAGATTGCATCTAGTTACCACAATCTAAGATTAAAATCTTGTCTATACAATCGAATATAAAATAGATACTGCTTAAAAATTATAATGCAAAAATCAAAATTATATTGTGAGAAAAAACATGTATCGTAGAATAAAATGGTTAGATGCGTGTTCTGAGTATCTAAGCTTTTGTAGCTAATAACATTGTTGAAATTTTGGTACTTTATTCGACGCTTTTTCGTATCATTGAATAAAAGAAAGAAAAATGTGAAATTTACAAGAAGAAAATTGCTTAAAAAATATTTTTTCTAATAAAATCATTTTAATTGTCGTAATAAATCTCGAATGAAAAGTGAAATGTGAATCACAGTTGTTTAAAAATCAAAAACATATACATCAACCTAATAGAATTTAGAAATTCAAGAGAGAAAAAAAAATAGTTTTTTTTTTATATATAAATTGGTAGAATAAAATATTAAAAATAATCTGTTATGGTTGAGATATAAAATCCCACAGGATAAAAACATACCTCAAGACGATAACAAAAAAATATATCATCTGTTAAAGTTTAGGGATTTCACAACAATATTCTTGTAATTTTTTTTTTACAGAAAAAAATCATACATTCTATCTCTATGTCTATGAAAAAGAAATCCTTTTTCAGGATAAAAAACATGTAGTATATTTTTTAATTAAAACGATAAATTAAAAAAGTTTTTTCATTTCTTAGGAAATCAATTTGAATAAAACAATTGCAATTATACTATGAAATATTGTAATTCCACTTTTTAACCGACACCGTAGTTGTAGAAAGAACTAGCAGATATGTATAAAATGAAGGTTAGGAATATAAATCTACAAAGACGTGTGGTATCAGATCTGGTAGATAATTTCCGTAACAATTATTCCAAAGAAAATTGTTTTGAGGCAAGTAATCTGCTCAGTTTTCGTTCCGATGACATCCAATAGGAATATTCAACTATCAAATACAAAAAGTAAGTAAATTATTGACTTCTGGAAATTGTCATTTTTTAAGCAATTTTATGCCGTTAGATAAATTGTCGTGTTAATCATTTTCTCAAACGCTGGATTTCAATACGATGATTTCGATCTGTTTCCAAAAGAAGGAATCCAGGAACATGTTCTGTCAGGCATTTATAAAAGATAGGATCATTTAAGACCCATCAACTCTTTAACAAAATCTTGAAGTAGTTTTTGAAATTGGTTTTAAATTGTTTATAAAAAGTGACAATATCTATGTAGGTTAAAAATATCTTTATATTGTAAGATGCATGCCATATTTATGGATATCATTTTTATATATATGGGCGGTAATGATTCACACATGTTGCTCATGGAATTCACCAAACCAAAACGTTTCTCTCTACTATTCAAAGTATTATGCATACCGGATAATATAATCTTTCCTAATGTTCTAACTCAAGAACCCATGAAAATACTCATTTCATTTACATATACAAAAGTTAGAACATTTTATACGGGTCCACTTATTTTATTTCTATATGCAATTATTTATATAGTGAGTTTAATGTTTATTCAAGGTGTAATAGTAAGCTAATGACAGACATGAGTTTTCTTAAAATTTCCACAGATTTATTGCTTTGGTATGAGCATTTTTGAAAAAAAGTAAAATTTACAAAATTTTAAAAACCTCCGACAAATGCGATTTATTTATTGTAAACCGATTTTTTGAAACTTAAAATCAAGTCGCATCGACCGTTAGGGGCTACGACGCTACTGAGAAACACACAGACGTACAGGTAAACACTTTAAACTTATAACAATCCTTCTTAAATCAATATCAAATATGGTCAAGGACATCAGATGAGATGAAAAGGATATTTAGAGAGCTATCATTTTTTGGGACAAATTTTTGGAAATATTTTATGAAATGAAATATTTGAGTTGACTTTGTTCTTTCGTATTATTGTTTTGAATTACCTAATTTATTTAGCATTTCACTTTTCGAAATGATTTGAGCCAGATTTATTTGACCATTCATTTCCATAGTAATTATTTATATATTAAAATTATAAGTCATGCCTTTCCAAACTGAATCGATTTTGAAGATCATCAGCTCGCACTTGAAACATAGCTAAGAACACTCTCCAAATCTATGAAGAAGAAAGCTCCAAATCTATGAATAGAAAGAATCATTTTATGATTTTGGAACATGGAAACATTGAATATTATGAACTATACCAACTTTTTAGTATCATATTTAAATCGTCTAATAGTAGTGTTTCGCAAGGTAAAATTAATTCAATCCACAATGTAAAACATTTTTTCACGCCAATTATTAAGCATAATGTTATTATTATAATTACTGAAACTCATAAATGCGTAATTTTTTATGTCCACCAATTCTTATTTTATTCGTTCCCTTGTACTTCTAAATTAAAGTTATAAAAATCTCTTAAGAACTAGAATAGGTGAAAATGACTTTCAAATAGCTTATCAGATCTATCTAAAACATCACTTCAGGCGAAAAAATCATTTCGATAAAAGAAATAATAAATAATTCTACTTCCAATTTATGGTAAATTTCTTTTAAGATCAATGTTTTTACATTTACTGAGGACTTAATTAACTGATTAATTTGTATAATTTTGCAATTACTTTAAAGAAAGAAATGCTCAAATGGTTTCTAGAGCGGAAATTTATGAAGCCTTTTGCTATTTTTGTTTTTCAAATAATAAATTCTAAACATCTATTCAGTAAATTGTTTGAAAACCGTTTGGACTAGTTATTAGCCAAGACTTTCAAGAAGTAAACAACATGTTTTTCAGAGCAGAAAAAAACATCTATGAAATCCATTAGCCTTTTTTCTATATTCTAAACAATATACACGCTGTTTTTTTGAAATAATTAAAGGCAAATATACTTTTCAGTACGGTTATTTCTGCCCGGTTTCACAGCCCAATAACCGTTTAAAATACGATTGAAGGTCGCTTTTGTTTGACAATTTCAAAAAATAAAATTTTGCAAGCTTAATTATTTCGAATGTGGACTATTTTCCAATTCAAGAGAAATATAAGCAGCTTTTATCTACAAATATTGGTCACCATTTGAACCAGTGACTAGTTAGTTTTTGTCAACTTTTTGCCTATTTATACCTATTAAATTTCTATTTTTGACGCATAGGAAATGTTTTCCAACTCAATAGTTTATCTAGCAAAGATGTATATTAACGTATGTTTATTATATTCGATATACATACATTTGCGTTCGTGCACAGCAAGTGAGCTATCGGTATGGGTACCTTTATTGTCGAAAAAATGGCATAAAGGTTGATAGATAATTCAAAGATATTTTGATATAAAAACAATTAAAAACTATCAAACAACAATTAATAATGTTTCTGATAATATATAATATTGTGATTATAATCGGTTTGTAGTACAATCAAATATAATTACTTGTATTTGACTTGTGGAATTTCATTTACTTACATGGATGGTAAAACACATTCCATTAGATGCACTGTTCATATATTAGATGTATGCCATCCAAATTATACATGTTAGAGATATTATCAACAACAACGAACAGCATATTGATTGGATCTTATGTCGCTATTAATTATTAGTTCCATTACGAAAATATCTCTCTAACTTGTTTGATAGGAAATTTACCATTATTATTAAACTTATCTTAACTAATATTCGTCTAGTAAAATGAATGCTTAAAGATTCTATACACGGTATATATCTAAGTGTATTTTATTCAGTTCGAGTAATATCAACATCCTTAAATTTGATTTGACATTAAGGCAATGTATAAATTAACCATGGCCATTTAAAAATCAAACTTTTTGATATAATAATAAATAATAACAGGGTTTAACCTCCATTTCTCTGACATATACGCCTATAACAGAGGCCAACCGCATCATTATTTGTTAATCTTTATTTATTTAACTACATTCATATTTATAATTACAACATTTTTATGATGTGGGTAGAGTGGTTTATTTCGTTCTTATCCAAGCGACAACAATGTGATCAATTCTACCGCCCCCATTAATTATAATTGATCATACTGCCGCTGCTTGAATTCGAACCCGCAACTTAAGGCTAAGTAGACAAACGGTCAAAGTCTAACGCTCAGACCGATTGGCTACTTAGGCTCTAACTTTTTGATATGTTAATAATTGCTGACTCATATGTATAAAATAATTTTTGGAAAAAATCTGACTAAGGGCTTTAACCTCATGATAACTTTTGTCCCAAATATGGGACAAAATATTTTACAACCGTTGAACTCAACTGCCAGATGGAAAAAATTTTGTTTTTCTTAAATTTAGAGTTGAATTTTTGTCTTATTACTCTAGAAAGTATAAAAATCAAGACAAAATATTCTTTTTACAACATTTTGAATTTACACACAAAAACCAGATGCTGGTAAAATTGCAATAACCACAAAAATTATGTGATAAAACCTTAAAACTTTAATCATTTACTGGTTTGCAATTTCCAAAGATTGCTTTTGAGTCCAAATATAATATTCCCTGGAAAAAATTTATAAATACTTCACGAAAACCATATGCATTTAGAGACAAACAAATTTTTCCTTCACCGTACCACATTTGCAACAAAATAGTTAGAAATTTTTTATTTATTTATAAATTTTATTTGGTCAAAATTAATTTCATGTTTAACATCTATGCAACGAATACCTGCATGAATATACATACCTTATAGGAACATTATCTTATCAGTTTGATATGATTGCTTCTTTGAATACATACGATAAACTATCTATGTTGTCTGAATTGACTTGCTGAAAAAGACAGCATGATACGTATAAACCTAGGGTCAGGTGTATCAAATTTCACTTCAGTAAATAAAATCAAGTATGGTATTTATCGATTAAGTTGTTTATACTTTTCTTGCACCTATAGCGTTTAACTATCTCCAATTTCGATGAAATTAAGTATATAAGGTAACTTTGACCCAAAAAGTACAAAAATTGGGTACATTTGATGACTGGTAGAATATTTTTTGAGATACGGATTAAAATCGATTCAAACATTGCGATATCTCAGAAACTCTGCATCCAATCATTAAATTAATCTGATTTTTATACTTTTTGGAGCCAAATTACACCATATCCACCGAGCTTCATCAAATACCAAAACCGAAATACCAAATGAGTTCAACAAAAACATAATGTGATGAAGAAAAAATCATTATATCAACAATCAATCAACATATTTTGATATGTTGATCGGTTTATATCGGATAATTATTATTGTTTAACAATAATTCAATTATGATGCATGAAATTGCTTGCTATTTATTTGTAGGACTCATAAATAAATAATAAACCCTTACTAATTCCTTATAGCTTATCGGATGATTAGAAAAATAATTAATGCATCATACCAGAGCTATTTGGACTTGACATACCAATTCGTTGATGTGAAACCATTCTCGATTCTTATAGTCATCGTACCTAGGAACCGTTCCTTGTAATTGAGAAAATCTGTCAAGAGATCCAGCGCACAGAAAAAGTTTTGCAATGTCCGGCTCTGGATTTATTTCATAAATATTATCTTCAACGAATAAACCGTACGTTATATGTACTTATCATATAAACTATAAAGCTTTTCCATCTATTTTAAAGACTTTACACTATAAAAATATACTAGAGCAGATATTGGTGTTGATTTAACAATTTTATACTAAAAAAGAATATAATCGAAATAGAAAAATGACTTTGTTATCAACATGAATATTTCAGATCGGAAAATTAGAACGTCGATGTAGTTGTCAATATCGTATTTTTTTATTCTGCTATTCGCGATCCTTTTGCTCCACAGCAGAGACTAATCGACATCCGGCACTCGCAAAAATATATTTATTTTATTATAAAAATTCATAAAATTCAATATATCTAAATATTTCTGTTAATACCTAATAGCTTTACATAAAAATAGCTTATTTTTTAATGAACAATTGATTTTTTTAAAACCTATTAGACTATAATGTTTTTTCCAATATTTTATAAATTATTTTACAAATTTTAAAACGTATTTTCAAAAAGTGTCAACTAACCTCATACCAATTTGACTGTTTTAAAATTGTATTTTATTGACATTTTAATAACATTTCAATTGAACACTTTATAATTACATTGATGATTAATAATAACTTTCATGACTGTTAATAAATTACTAAAAAATAACAAATAATATGTATTGAACTATTAATTTTCATTGTAAATAATTGGTATAAATTTATATAAATAAGTATAATATACAGGGTAAAGTAGTCTACCTAAATGAAGCAGTTATATGAAGACAAAGTTTATTTACTAAAAGGCAAGAAGGCAATGAAGAGAATGGTTGTCCATGGACCTTTTTGATTCTTAGTAAAAATAAAAACAATTCTGAAAGCATGTTTTAACAAAAAAAATATTTTTTGGACTATTGGCGTTAGCGGACATATATCCACCATGCATCTTGGAACAAGCACGATTACAGGCATATATTCATGTGAACATTTCTTCAAAACATTGACTGAGCTACTTTCTTATTAAAGACCCAATATATATAGGTAAGTGTAGAGCAAGAGGGGAAGAAGCCTTATTGAAGAGTAAATCGAAAAAGCTATGAAACTTAGTTATTCGGCGCTTAGAGAAGAAGATATTTACATGGATTTTCAATGTTTCAATACCGAACGTATAATACCATCATGATATTGACTGAAATGAACTGCTAACATATTGAAGATTGCTCTCCAAGAGCTTAATAGATTAAAAAAAAGAAATGTAAATTTTAATCCTGGGTACAATACTCTCCCATACCTATATATCGATAATATTTCAAACCACTACACATGTCTATTAACTTATAATGACGGTGTGTCTACATTTTGAATATAAAATTGTATACATTTGTTAGGGCTATGGATAAATGGAATGTATAGTGTTCATTCCATGTGTATTGTATTAGACGATTCCAAATAATGACAAGCAATTTCTGTACACATTCATACATCTAGCAACTATGTTTGATAAATTAGATATAATGTATAACTGGTTGTCTATACAGATGCATTTATTACACTATTCTATTTGAAAATATAAAGGTGATTTAAAAAAATTATAACTATTTAAGAATAAGAAATGGAATCGCCTTAACTACATTTTAGTTTTAGACGATATTATTTCTACCTGAAAAATGAGCTTAGATTATTTTCTGTCTATTATCTATATTATTCACTATCAGCTGCACAAATTAAAACAAATATTGAGTGGTGTATAATTATATTTCTTCACCCGAATGAGGATTAGTATTATTTTTCTGCGTAAATAGCTATGCGTTGCATACCAGGATAAAAACAAGCGGTTTGTCATTACACGGAAAATCGTGCAAAAGAAAGATACCAAGAATATACAACTAGCGCGGATTATCCTCTATGCACTTACGTGAATAAAAGGCTCAAATCGTTTGTACTGCCAAATCCACTTTCATGTGTACAAAGTAAAATTCAATTTTTATAAGGATCAACTTTCTAATTTAAAGTGTTATTCTATCTCTTACAGTTGAAAGGCTATTAAAGCAATTCGAAGAACACGGTCCAATCTGATGTCTGAACATGATGTTCCCCATGAAACTTTACAATTTTTGTAGAAGTAATTTTTTGATTGGTTAACTACAAAACGAGCTACTACTCATTATAGGTTAAAATGATTCACTCTGTATGCACAAATTTAACCTTGCTATAATTTTGTGTACAGATAACACATGTACATCGGTGATGTGGTTTGCTGAATTGTAAGCACAATTTTTGTCAGATCTGTATTGAACTATATTTTGAAACTGAAGCTTGTACACAGTAAAAAACGCCCACTTCCTTCGACACTTTTATCTATTTTTAATTTGCAATACTTGTACTTTTAGACCACTCTATAAATATAGAGCACATATATTTTATATTAGGTAATATGAATGCTTGGTGCTTGTTGTGTATTATTGAAAATTTATGAATAGTATTGGATGGTCAGTTTGGTCAAAGTGCACTCAACCGTTTTTAAGCTTTTACAAACTTACACATGCACACGTAAACACATATATACACCCATACAACATATAGGCAACACACATTACGTACGTAGATAGAACTAGTTTCGCATAAATACTATATTTGGTTTAAATATTAATTACGTCACTATCCTCACTAACATTATAAATGTGAAAGTAACTCAGTAAACAGTTTGTCTGTTTCGCTTTCATTTTTAAGGGCATTTGGTACACTCCGGGAATAAACATTGGTCACTTTGTTTTCTAATTCATCCTCTAAAAAATATAAAAAGATTTGCATTAAATATATTAAACAGCGAACGAAACGAGTACGCTAACCAAAGAGATGAAAGGAAAGTTGAGGGTCTCCTTAAAAGTTACACAAACTAAGGCGGGTTAAAGAGGAAACAGATGTTTTTTTTCGCCTATCCTCTCTTTTTATGGCTAAATAGATTTTTATGAAATTTGGTATGGGAATTCCTTAAACCTCGAAGATGAGCAAATTTTAATTTTTTTTTGAAAATAGATGCCTAAAAGAGTGAAATTTGTGGGAACAAAATGAAATTTGTGGATAAAATTGTTGAAACAGGTTAAATATTCTATATAAGACATTGCAAAGAACATTGAACTTGCAACGTAGGCTGCAAGCCGAAAAAGAACAAAGTTTGAAGCCAGAATGTTGAAAACCTCCTTAAAAATTAAGATTGTAATGGAAGAAAGAAATGAATTGAGGAAAGTGTTAAGGGAGAAGGATATTGTTTGTTGCATATGGAAGAAATTGGAAGAGAGCAAAGCTTGTTTACCATCTAATAGTTGATTACATTATACTTGAAAATTATTTTTGAGCAAAGTTGGACTCGTAGTAAAGGCGAATAACGGCTAGTACAATATATATTTCTTGCATTTATTTCTCTGTGTCCATACATATTTAATTTACCATAAAATTTTTGTATTATCTCTCATACTACATACAACAGATGGAAAATAATTATGAGGATTGCATCATACATTTTTAAAATGTCGGTTGAAATGTAAAAATTTTAAAAATTTCGAATTAATTTCATATGTTAAGTGGATTTTATGCTTTTTTGTTGAAATGGGTTATTTGAAGATATGATATTTCTATTGGAACTCGTCACTTCTGCAGGATTCAAACTTAACATCTATACAATTCAAACTGAACGTGTAATACAAAATTTCAGCTCAATCGGTTGAAGATACATGCTTCAAAATCAAGTTGCAAGATTTCACCCCGAACAAACATATACTCAATGTCACAAAAAATGCTCGTTTTAAAACATTCTAAGTGTTACTATTATAACATAACATATGATGAGTACGCTTAGAATGTTTTAACTGTGGCACTTTTTTTGACAGTGAGTGTACATACAAGCATATATACTGGGTGTTCCAAACCACCCGTCCAGGCTGATTATTCTGAATAGTTTTAAAAAAAAATTGAAACGAAAAAACACGTATCAAATATTTTTTGAAACTCTATCTAACCATACCAAAAACAACCTCCACCCTCAACCCCTGTTAGGGGTAGGGGGTGTAACTTGAAAAAATCAAATGGAAACCCCTATTTTTTTCTGCAGATTTGGATTCTTCAGAAGAAAAGACAAACATTTTGTCAAAGAAATTTTTCCCGATTTTCGGTAGATCGCGCTACAATCGACAAAAATCGTTCTTTTAGATTTGGCATAAGAATTGCGCCGTTCAATGACAAAAATCAAAACGAAAAAGTAAAAAAAAATAAAAACACAAACACACAGAACCAAAACAAAAACAAAACAAAAGCAACACAAAAGTTAGAAATTCAACGAAAATAAAAGAGAAGCGAAAATGTCGAATTGCGGTAATTGAGGTAAACCACTAGACAATTGGGAGGATACTAAATAAAGCTCTTAGAAAGAATTAGATATGAATCATTTTAGATTTAATTTTTTTTCAGACTTTCCAAAATAAAAAAAAAAACATTTTTACAAAAATAATTTTTCTAAATCATAATAAAATATGAAAAACAAATCAGAATAGTCTTTTCTTCAAAAAAACAAAAACAAAATTGAAAATAACTATTCTCGACTCAAAAAACTTTTCTCGCCTTCACTTGAACTGCAATTCTAATGCCAAATCTAAAAGAACGATTTTTGTCGATTGTAGCGTGATCTACCGAAAATCGGGAAAAATTTCTTAGACAAAATGTTTGTCTTTTCTTCTGAAGAATTCAAATCTGCAGAAAAAAATAGGGGTTACCATTTGATTTTTTCAAGTTACACCCCCTACCCCTAACAGGGGTTGAGAGTGGAGGGTGTTTTTGGTATGGTTAGATAGAGTTTCAAAAAATATTTGATACGTGTTTTTTCGTTTCAATTTTTTTTGAAAACTATTCAGAATAATCAGCCTGGACGGGTGGTTTGGAACACCCAGTATACATTATACATACATACATTGCAAGTTAAAAATAAAAGCTTGTAATATTTAGCTGCGTAACTTCTTGGAGGTAATAATTTTCGCACAATTACTCTTTACATCCACGCTTGCTTACAAAAGTAGATGTAAAGGTCCGTTTTGGATAAGTCCAACACATTTACGTTACTGATTAATACCTAGTAATTAATTTTATAAATTATTTTTATTTATTTTACTTTTTTTTAAACATATGAAATATTATGATTTATATGCAGCTGATACAAATAAATGGTAGATGAATGTAGTAGCATTATGCATGTATGCATTAAAATTGGTTATATATATTCATAAAACACCATGCATTTATGTATTATTGTATTGAAAAATAAAATTAAAAAATATGATAAAAAATAATATTATTTAATAAATTTGAAAATCTGTGAAAATTATATTTTATGAAAATAAAATTTCAAAATATAATATAAAATTATATTACATAAAAGGATTTTATTAGAATGTGAAAATATATTTTAAAACTCAAAAATATGGAGAGATGCTGGGCCCTTGAATTAAGTAGATCGTTTTAGGCTGTCTATGCGTTCCTGAAATCCTGTCAATCAGGGAATGATCAAAAAAAAAAATATCATAAAAAGTTCAGTCTTATTTAATAACTTCAAAAATCTGAATTAAACAGTCTTACTATTATTACATCAAAAATACTATTACAAATATAAATACTATTATTACAAATAGTTTATTATCACTACATACAAAAAAAAAATCTATCTTTATCACAATAGAAAATTTATTATCATTTTGAAAATAAACTCTCGTACAATACTTTAAGCATAATTCTGCCAATAAATATATATAAGTCTATTATTTTTTTAAAATACCTCTATGAACATCAAATGTCAAATCAATTGAAAAATATGCGTAGTATTTTGAAAATTGAAGTGATAAACCGTACTTCCACTGTTTTCAAGAAAAATAAATAAAATGTAGAGAATAATACATTCAAACAAAATGTCACCACAGTTAGTGATACCTTTTATGTTTAGAGGTATCAAAAATTAATTAACCTAAAAGGTTTGTACCACAGAACAGTGTATACTTTGGAAAAATATAAAAATATACAAAATATTAAATTACTGTGAATAAACCGTTAAATAATTCAAAATGGATTAACTGACACTCAAAAAATACTGCCATGAGGAGCATAGTGTCCATGTTTGGAAGGATCATGAAAGATTCTTCATAATACATTAAAACAATGGAAACAACAAATTTATCAAGTCAAGTTCAAAACACAGGCAACTTAGAAAACCCTTTTTTTTTTTAAATTAATATTGATTTGCCCAAAGCAACAAAAACGACCCTAAATTAAAAAAAAACATCATCTACATATAATTGTATAATTATTAAATTATATTATAATTACTATTTTGTATTAAAAAGAAAATATTACCTTGTGTTACATTATTTGATTCAAAAAATACCTGACTATTTCCTTTTAAATAGATGAAACCACATAGCGGACCGTCTCCCAAACTTTAGGCAAATAAAAATCCAAACAAAATTTAATACATCTCAAGTTTAATGATGAGCAGTTGACTCGACAAAATTTCCATGCAAAAGAGAATGGTTCTCTTCAAAAAATTTGCGATAACATCTCGCAAGAGAAGGTGAGAAGATAGTCTCATCCTTGTCTAACAAAATTTGTTTTTATATCCTTGTTTCGAAAACAGTCGCTTGGTTAAAAGAAAAAAATCAAGTACCCTTTATTAACAAAAAAAAATAATCTCACCCCAGGGGGCAAAAAAAAAATTAGCGAGATGCTAATTATTAATGAAACTAAATAGAAATTAAATTAGCTTAGTGAAATAAGGCAGTTAGAAAACTAGAAATATGAGAAATTACCCGTCAACGAATACAACCACTTCGATGATGACCTCATTTATAATATGGCCGAAGATTGTAGATTGACATTCCAAAAGTTGACTTATTGCTGTTAGTGGGTTTTAATCTAACC
The DNA here is from genome assembly GCF_905475395.1 of Chrysoperla carnea. Taxonomy (NCBI): domain Eukaryota; kingdom Metazoa; phylum Arthropoda; class Insecta; order Neuroptera; family Chrysopidae; genus Chrysoperla; species Chrysoperla carnea. Next base: position 35,732,736 of record NC_058340.1, on the reverse strand, counting down.
GATGTTGGAGATGTGAATTTCTGTATCTTATACGGTCCGTTGTATTTCGCTGTAAATTTGGCTGATTTATTTTTGTTGATGTTCGGCGCCAAATTTTTAACCATCACCAATTGTCCAATTCTGTACTTTGAAACTGATGGTCTGTTCAAAGTTCTGTTAAGACGTTGTTGATGGGCGAGTTTTAATGCATCGTTAATTTGCTGTTGCGACGGTTTAACAGAGCTTGTGACTAAATTTGTTAGCTCGTTGATGATAATAAATGGCGTTATTAATTTTCTTCCGAAATAAACTTCTGCTGGTGTAGTGTTTATAGTATTCTTAAATGAATTGTTGTAGTTAAATATTACAAAGTTGAGAAATTTCGACCAATTTTTGTGTTGAATCGAATACTCTTTAAGAATGCACCCCAGGTTGTACTTAATTTGCTTATTAAGACATTCGCTTTTGTTGGATGATGGCGTATAACTCGAACAATAGGACGCTCTGATTCCATTGTTGAATAGGAAGGTCTTCCATTTCACAGACGAAAACGCAGGACCGTTGTCAGATACCACCACCGTTGCGTATCCATTTTGTAGAAATATCTTCTGCATCATCGAAATAGCCGTATCCGTCGTCTGTTTCTTGCACGGATATGCAAAAGCGTATTTACTGTACCCATCTACAACAGAAAAAATATATTTGTAATTTTCGGGAGATTTAATAATAGGACCGATAAAGTCAACGTAAAGAGTATGAAAGGTAAATTCGGGAATGGAACTGCTCAATTGGACCTTATCATTACGTGTATAAGGTCTAATCGCCTGACAGACTTTACAGGTTCTGACATAATCCCTAACCTTTGCATACAAGTTTTTATAATAAAAGATTTTACTAATTTCACGGAACGTTTTAATAACCGAACAATGCGCTGCATATTTAGAGTCGTGAAAATATCTCAACACATAATTCAATAATGACTCGGGTAATAAAATTCGTTTTAGGTGATTCCTACCCACAAGTTTGAAAACTAATCCATCCTTGATGCAAAAATTAGGGACATTCATCTTAGCCTTAAGGTTGCGATAAATGATTTCACATTCAGGTGAATTTCGTTGTTCTTGTTTGATGGATAGAAAATCAAAATTCGTATTGTTTATAACGTTCAAAGAGTCCAATTGAACATCATTCCGAATTTGTTCACTAAGCAAATCTAAATCAGATGAATCCAGAGAAGAGGTTATCTTTTTAATTAGAATTGCATAACCTGGGTCCGCGCTATGCAATTCTTTAATTTTAACAAATTTATCATTTGATTCTTGCTCTAATTTATTCTCGCTATTCACTATTGTATCATTTGATTCGTATAGTCTAGAGAGGAAATCCGCCATTTTATTATGCTCTCCTTTGATATGTTCCGGAGTGAAATCATATCGGGATATTTTAAGAATCCACCTGGACAGCTTATTGAATTTATTTGGTGTATTAAATATCCAAAGAAGAGAACGACAATCAGTTTGGAGAATGAAGTGGCGATCTGTTAAAAAATCTTTAAATTTATCTAAAGCGGTTATAACTGCTAACATTTCCAACTCGTGACTATTATACCTTAATTCTGCAGAATTCAATTTTCTAGAGCAGTACATAATTGGATGTAAACCATCCTCATATTTCTGAAGTAAAACTGCCCCCAGTCCAGTCGATGAACCGTCAGTTTGTAACACAAAAGTTCTTTCAAAATCCGGATGTTTTAAAACTGGAGCATTAGTTAGAGCTTTTTTTAGTGTTGAAATAGCTTCCAGATGCACATTCGTAATTTTGAATTTGATGTTCTTTTTCTTTAAATCATTCAGTGGTGCTACAATCTGACTGAACATAGGAATATATCTGGCATAAAACGCAGCCGCTCCTACGAGCCTCATAACTTCTTTAACGTTTTTAGGTATAGGCATTTCATTAATAGCCTGAACTTTTAAAGGGTCAATAAAACGACCTTCAGCGGATATAACGCTACCTAATAAACGTACTCTAGACATGCAGAAACGAGCTTTGTCTAAATTAATTGTGATACCGAGTGTTTTAATTTTAGTGAATAACAAATTTAAATGTTTTAGATGAGATTCGACGTCCGAAGAATGAACAATCAAGTCATCATAATATATTAAGAGAAAATTATGCCGAAATTCGGCTAAACTAGAGTTCAAAAATCTTGATAAGGCCTGGCTTGAGACAGATAAACCGAAAGGGCAGCGATTATAATGCCAAGTACCGTATTGCGTGACGATTGCAGTAACATGTTTCGTGTCCTCTGACAATTTAATTTGGTGAAACGCGCTTTTCATGTCCAAAAGCGTGAAAACCTTCGAATTACCTAAACTGGCAAAGATATGGTTAATATTAGCTGAACTCATTGGATCAAATTCGATATGTTTGTTAAGGAATCTGTAATCTGCGACTAAACGATAAGAGTCATCTTTTTTTTTAACAAAAAATACAGGTGAGCTATAATTTGAATTTGAAACAGAAAGAATTCCTTGTTTCACTAGCTGCTGTATATGTTGATCCAAAAGTTTAGCTTTATCAGGTGCTAAATAATATGGTGCTTTACAAACCGGAATGTTATCTTTCAACTTAATTTTATATTCATAATCCTTAGCAAGGCCAGGGATTTCTGAAAAAATACATTTATATTTTTTTATTAAAGAATCTAACATTTTAGTTTGTTTGGCACTCATATTAATTTTGGCTTCACAAATCGTGTTAATAATTCGATTATTACTGTTAAAACCAGCAAAGGGAATTTCGATATTAGGTTCAAAATAAAATTTAATAACTGATTTGAAAAAATCGAGAATAATATTACAATGTTTTAGCGATGTAACACCCAAAATCGCGTCAAAGGGGAGACTGTCGATAATGTAAAAGTTTTGGTTCCAAGAGAATTTGTCAATTTTAAAGTGTAGATTGACCAAATAGGAACATTTTAAAAAATTATTACCAGGTAATGAAATTGTTTTATTAGTTGATTTAGTGATTATATTTTTATCAATAAGTTGTAATTTTTTTAGGGTTGCGGTTTTAATCGCGTTAATAGAAGCCCCTGAATCAAACAGTGTTAAAATGGGATAACCTAGAATAAAAATAGTTTGTAAAGGTAAAGAAGATGAATTTAAATTTAAATTAAATAAATAAAATTTAGGGTCTATTATTAGTTTTTTGGTTTTGAAATATTTGGTGATCCATTATCTTTGTTGATCCGTTTAAAACAATGCCTAAAATCGTGATTAGTGCCTTTGCAATATGTACAAAAGTATTTGTTTGTAGAATTAGTTTTTTGTTGAGTTGAAGCATTTGCAATTTGAATTGGTGGCAACATTCTAGATTGAATTTCTTCCATTTTTGTGATCAGCCTTGACAAATCATTATAAGTTTCGGGTATTTGATTTAAACCCATAATTGTCAAGATAGCCGTATTGGCATGAGCAAAAATAATTTCAATTATCTGTGCTTCAGATAATTCTTTTAGTAGTATTTTACTGAATTTTATAATGGATGCAGCAAAAGTGGAGAACTTTTCTGTATCAGGTTGAGTTCGCCGTACCAGTTTATCAACCAATAGTTGCCTCGTCAAAGGTGGGATATAAATTTCGAGTAAGTTGTTTTTAATTGCTTCCCAGTCTAATGAACGAGCTATGCAAGATGCCCAGAAAGCTTGTGCATTTAACGCACATCTATTTATTAATGATTTTAAGAGCATTTCTAACGGTAAAAAATTAATATCGATTAAATGTTGTGTATCAACTATGAATTCCACAACTTTTTCTGGAATCGATATATCTAGAATAGTAACTTTATTAATGAACGAGTCAATACTCGGCTTAGCAAAAAAATTAGTTTGATGACTAGCTTGGTCTGGTCTTAAAGGTAAAGCATTGTTTGATAAACTGATCGTTAAATTGGATAAAGTTTGAGTTAATAGACTTATCTGTGAATTTTGTTGAAGAATTTGGTCTTGCATCACTGTCATTTGGTTTGCCGAAGTATTCAGTATGTGCGATGTAGCCGCCACTTGAGTCGAAATTGCTGCTATGTTGATTGCTGACGCAGCACTTGGTGTTGTGAACAAGTCATCCCGTGTTGGTGAAGGACCTGGTTGATTACCACCTTGACCACCTGGTAAAGGTTGCGGAGTGCCAGCAGTATCAGCACCTCTTCTTGTCGTTGGCATGGTGTTTTAATAAAATGTAAAGACAGATAGAAATATTTGACCAAATATGTAAAAAAAATATATATATTAAATCTGTAAATAAATATTATTAATAAATAAAAGATATAATAGAGTTTGATTTAATTCCCAATTGACAAGATAACTTTAATGAAAGGAAATTACATGAAGCCTTTTTACTTGCTACCATGTGAAAAATAAAATTAAAAAATATGATAAAAAATAATATTATTTAATAAATTTGAAAATCTGTGAAAATTATATTTTATGAAAATAAAATTTCAAAATATAATATAAAATTATATTACATAAAAGGATTTTATTAGAATGTGAAAATATATTTTAAAACTCAAAAATATGGAGAGATGCTGGGCCCTTGAATTAAGTAGATCGTTTTAGGCTGTCTATGCGTTCCTGAAATCCTGTCAATCAGGGAATGATCAAAAAAAAAAATATCATAAAAAGTTCAGTCTTATTTAATAACTTCAAAAATCTGAATTAAACAGTCTTACTATTATTACATCAAAAATACTATTACAAATATAAATACTATTATTACAAATAGTTTATTATCACTACATACAAAAAAAAAATCTATCTTTATCACAATAGAAAATTTATTATCATTTTGAAAATAAACTCTCGTACAATACTTTAAGCATAATTCTGCCAATAAATATATATAAGTCTATTATTTTTTTAAAATACCTCTATGAACATCAAATGTCAAATCAATTGAAAAATATGCGTAGTATTTTGAAAATTGAAGTGATAAACCGTACTTCCACTGTTTTCAAGAAAAATAAATAAAATGTAGAGAATAATACATTCAAACAAAATGTCACCACAGTTAGTGATACCTTTTATGTTTAGAGGTATCAAAAATTAATTAACCTAAAAGGTTTGTACCACAGAACAGTGTATACTTTGGAAAAATATAAAAATATACAAAATATTAAATTACTGTGAATAAACCGTTAAATAATTCAAAATGGATTAACTGACACTCAAAAAATACTGCCATGAGGAGCATAGTGTCCATGTTTGGAAGGATCATGAAAGATTCTTCATAATACATTAAAACAATGGAAACAACAAATTTATCAAGTCAAGTTCAAAACACAGGCAACTTAGAAAACCCTTTTTTTTTTTAAATTAATATTGATTTGCCCAAAGCAACAAAAACGACCCTAAATTAAAAAAAAACATCATCTACATATAATTGTATAATTATTAAATTATATTATAATTACTATTTTGTATTAAAAAGAAAATATTACCTTGTGTTACATTATTTGATTCAAAAAATACCTGACTATTTCCTTTTAAATAGATGAAACCACATAGCGGACCGTCTCCCAAACTTTAGGCAAATAAAAATCCAAACAAAATTTAATACATCTCAAGTTTAATGATGAGCAGTTGACTCGACAAAATTTCCATGCAAAAGAGAATGGTTCTCTTCAAAAAATTTGCGATAACATCTCGCAAGAGAAGGTGAGAAGATAGTCTCATCCTTGTCTAACAAAATTTGTTTTTATATCCTTGTTTCGAAAACAGTCGCTTGGTTAAAAGAAAAAAATCAAGTACCCTTTATTAACAAAAAAAAATAATCTCAGTATATAGTGGGTAGTCATTTCTATATTTGATTGCTGTGTTTTATGTTCATCTATGCAACGCATCAGTCATTGAATAAATATTTTGTATTGGTGCAACACCAGAAGAAGCAACCGTGTATTTTGTACTGGGTATGTTACAAATTCTTAGTGATAATCCCCTAATTCTCGGCTGTGTATTAATTTTCAGCATTATGTTGGTTACCTAGGGATTACGTTATCGAGCAAGTATTCTCGACCTATGGTCCGCACATTCAACTTTCCATTTTATGAAAATACTATTTTACGTGTTTCATTTCCAGCTTAGTAAGATTGACAGAAAAATTTCCAGTTATAACATAATGATTCACAAGAAGTCGTGAACGAAAAAATGAACCCGAAGACACATTCACACAGGCTTCTATCTAAAAATGATCTAGAATATGAAACGTAAAGTTGTGTTAAAAATTTTGATTAGGATTTTCCGCTTCAAACCATGCACTTTCCATACTGGAAAGTTTATACATATATAGAAATTAATCTTATTTTGGGTCTGATTGTCTAGTTAATAAACAAAAAGGTTGGAGATTGAAACTTGAGAAAACACTCAAACCTCAGTATCAGAGACCATTATGATTTATGAAGGGGAAAATGATTCAATTCAAATTCCATTAATAGGATCTAGGATATCATATTACAAGAAGAGTCATTTTATTCACTTGGTGCTTATCAAGTTACGGCCGCAAAACTGACTTATTTCTAGTATTAACATCATCTCTTCCGCCCAACACGAAGAATAATTTGGCTAAAAGTTCTGATGATGTATTTGATACACAAAAATAGAGCTAGTTATAATTGATAAACCTGAGGCAATTATTAATTAAGCAATATCACAAACAGGACAAAATTAAACGATAAAGTAAAAGTGACATTTTTCATTAGCAAAATTTTTTACGTTTCATGTCGCCATTCATAATCAAGAAACGTGCAATTTTTTTTCTATATATTATCTGAAACCTAAAAATATCTACGTTTTTGAAAATTAAGATAGCACATCTGATGAGCAAAAATAAAACGATCAAAATTTTAATTTTCAACATATTGTTTGGAAAAACGAACTCAATAGATTCAATAATAATAGAATTATATTTAATGAAACAATGAAGGATAAAATAGATAATTTAAGACAAAGTGTATCTTAACAGTTTAGACTGGATTCCTTTTTCATTCTTAATTTGATATGTATTCTTTTGAATCTGAAGCCAAGCTTGTTTTGAAGTTATTGCCTCAATTTTGAAAACACAAACTGTATGGGTAATAGTTGTATTGTATATGTGTAGAAAGAGGTAATATATTACAGATGAACTGTGTGTTTGTATTATTATTGAATGCAATTTAAACTGAATATACATTTGGTAACAACACAACAAATGAAACTTTAGTTTCATCTATTTTATGTTTTCAAATTCAATTGTGCACTATACACATAGGGTGCTCTTAAAAACAGAGTTTCGATAATTGCATTTAAGCTCTGCAACAGTTTAACTTTTCAAAGCTATCAGCCTTTTCAGTTGTCCTGCTTTATCCTTTTGATTTTCTTTAAAATTTTTGTCACAATTTTCTATTTTCTATACTATTTTCTATGTATTTATATTTTCTTTCACAACATCGTAAATACAGGAAAATAAAACAGTTTAATTCATCCACTTTCTGAAAATCAGCCCAGTGCACGGTGTTTGAAAAGCTGGAGTGACTCTAGCTATGTACATGCTCAAAAGTCACACTTAGATAAGGATTTAAACTACCACTCTATCATCTCTCTAATTTTCAAAAGACGTCTTTCAAGTTAAAGCATTCAACTTAAAATTTTGATAAATAAAAATCTTTATTTTATATCTACAGATAGATAAAAATCAAGATAATCGTATTTAATCTAATTTTATAGATGCATATTTTATAGTATAACTGGTCAGATATTCTTCGTTTACAACTAAAGTCTGTGAGGGAGGCGTGCAAATACCAAAGGTATAAAGAACTTCAAGATTTAATACTAAATTTCCATATTTTATTTGGATTGATAATTGAATTTTTTAGTTCAGATGATTGGCTATAATTAAAAACATATCTTCCTAGCCTATACTGAAAACAGTAAATGTTATATAGTTCATTGACATCATACTTTTTGAATTAAAATTCTATTAAATTATCCAGAATCTATTAGTCGATTTTCTATTAGAAAAACTATATATAATCGAATAATAGAAAAACCATCCTGTTATACTAAATTAAAATAGAATACATTATTATTTATACACATTTGACTGACAAATATGCACTCAAAATCAATGACTTGGCATATTTTTATGTATATGGATGTTTTAATCCTATTATTGTGACTGATCTAGGCAGCCAACCATACATTTTGGGCACAATACATGAAACAACACGAACGAAACGTAATTTAAAAATTTTATTTTTTACACGTTTGAAAAAATTCAAAACAGCCACACAATATGTTTTTTTTTCTAATTTTTTTAAAACTTTTTTTATAAATTATTGTTAGTTCGAAATGTAAATTGGAAATTCAAAAATTCCTTTGTATTTATATCCAAGTTAATTTTATTATTATTTGAATCAGTTGATTAAATGTGTTCTATTAGAAAAATTGCACATATTATTACTAAATTCAGGGAAAATGGTTACATTTTCATTATGAAAGTTTCAGTTTGTGACACAATACAAAATAACAACTGTACACTTAAGAAAAAAGGACTTCATCAGCATGGTAGCAGGTAAATATTTCCTTGGTTTAAGAAAATTTTCAAGCAGCCTGTTATTTTCTTGTATAAAGTATTGAGATCGGTGATCTATGAAATATTTATCTATCATAAGAACATCGTCAGCTAAGTACAGACGTTTACATCAACTCAGTAAGTTGTTTTTATTGTGTAGAAGTTCTGTTTCTTATACCAATAGCCTAAAGTCAGATATCATGAAGTAAAGCTCTTTAATTATAACTTATTGTTGTTGTTTACATTTAATCATGCACACGATTTTTTAAATACTTTATAAGATATTTACCAGTCCTAGCTACCATATCTAAAGTTGCAAATCTACAACAAGAAATGCTTTGATATCGTTTTATGATTGTTTCACACAATTTACAAAATCCCAAAGACTTTATAAATATAAAATAAAATTCGAGAATGGTAAGTATTTGTCGTCATAATGTAAAAGAGCAAAGTTAACTTAGAGTGTGTTGTCAAGCCTTAAGCAGGTAATCTGAATAAATACCAGAGTTAGGTCACAGGTAGCCGCATAATCGCCGAAGGCGATATGGAAATGTCCAATGAACTGGACTGAATGAAAATGTAATTTATGATTTAAATGAAAAATTCATTGGGCGTTTCTGCATTATAGATTAATAAAAAGTTATTATCTATGTTGGGTGAATTATAAGGGGTGTCCCAAAATTAACGCAACAAATAATTTTATTAGAAAGCTAAGGTTTCTAATTAAAATTTTTTATTGATTCATCAGGTATGGTAGTCTTTCGGATAAAACTACAATCCTTTTGTCGATCATTTTCCATATATATGGTTTAATTTCGTTGGCATAGCTCTTATGGATGGTACAACCTTTAGTAATCCGTAGTAAAAATCCAACGGTATGATATCACTTGATTTGGGCGATCAATTATGGTCTAAATTCTCTGATTAATTTAATTTAATTTTCCACATTCGATGAAGATAAATTACTATTTCTAACAATTTAATTTTGCATCAAAATTGCGTGCTGTAAGTGCCATAATATACCATGCTCAACAGTAAAAACGCACTTTTTTTCCGCACAGTCTTCAATTTAAACAAATTTTGAACCTGCCATCAGTGGCGCAATCTTCGATTTTTCGTTGTAAACACTTGGCTGTAAAAATAAAGTAAAACTCAAATCATGGGTTATTTTTCGAACACCCTTTACTTGTGCTTTATATCGCATAAATACCGGTTAATAACCAATCCGATTCAAACTCATTACTTACATTTTAATTTTACATTATAATCAGAATATTGAAGTAAAAAGTTAATTTCAAACAACAAATCCAATGTTAACATAAAACAAGTGAAAACAAACAATCGACTGAGTTAATTGTTGAAATACCATGCATAGACAGTGTTGATGATTCTATCACATATATGTCAAACATAGATAACTGATTTTCCCATTATTACATACTATACAATTGACGCCTAATTTGCACCCTCTCGGGTAAACTGTGATATTTACGAAAACATGTTTCAATTAAAAGTAGGTTATTTTTTAATAAGGAATATTTTTTAAATTTAAACTTTTGTTCTTTCTCTAAAGGTTAACAAGATGGGTCCTACGGACCCAAGACCCAAATGACCTATGTTGCTCATTCACGAACTTGACCTCACTTTTTACGTCCTCAGTACGCTATAAAAATTTCAGCTTGATATCTCTTTTCGTTTTTGAGTAATCGTGATGACAGACGGACAGACGGACAGACAGACGACAGACAGAAACCGGAAATGGACTAATTAGGTGATATTATGAACACCTATTCCAAAATTGTTTACTTGGCATCCATATTTGTAAGCGTTACAAACTTGGGACTAAACTTAATATACCTTGCATATTACATATATGCATGGTATAATAACATATAACAAACAAGTGAAAACAAACAATTGACTGAGTTAATTGTTGAAATACCATGCGAAGACAGTGTGTGTTGATTACTCTATCACATTACACATTCATTTATGTCTCACGTACATAACTGATATTCCCATATAATACATACTACACAATTTACACCAAATTTGCGCCCTCAAGGGTAAACAGTGATGTTTACGAAAAAATGTTTCAAACAAAAGTTGATTATTTTTTGATAAGGAACATGTTTTACCTTTAAACTTTTGTTCTATCTCTAACGGCTTTGAAGATGGGTCCTACGATCCCGAGACCCAATTGACCTTTGTTGCTCATTTACGAACTCGACCTCACTTTTTACGTCCTGAGTACGCTGTAAAAATTTTAGCTTGATATCTTTTTTTTTTGAGTAATCGTGTCCACAGACGGACGGACGAACAGCCGGAAATGGACTAATTTGGTGATTTTATAAACACCTATACCAATATTTTGTTCGAAGCATCAATATTTTGAAGCGTTAAAAAATTGAAACTAAACTTAGTATACCTTGCATATATATTGCATATATTACGTATTTACATGGTTTAAAATCTGATTCCATAATAATTTACAAATCAAATATAATCATAAAATTGGCCTATTAAAAGCCCAACAAAATATGTTAAACCTTCACAGTAATAAAAAAAATTTTTCCTGGTGAAACAAAAAACTAAATATTTGAACCAATTTTTCCACTTATTAATATTTGTACTAATATTAAATACATATATAATTTTTGTATTTGAGTGTAGATATTAAATAGAAAAGTTATTGTTTGAGAGATGAATGTTATTGTTATTAAAACAATATTGTGAATCAACATTGAAACAATATTCATTTAACCGCAAAACAAGCAAATAAACTAAAAATATATAAACGTTATGTATACGTTATTATGAGAGTTAGGAGTTAGGAGTACGAGTTAGTCATACATTAAGTGGGTTGCTTTTGGTTAACTGATGATGTTGGTCATTTATGTACACTTGCAAGATGAAATAATGCACCAATTGGTGTGGAAAACATCATATTTTATCTTGAACTCTTTATTCTTATTATTTCAAAATTTGACCTGCCAAAATCAAATTTTGTTTTGGAATTTGATGAAACTCGGTGGAAGGGGTAATTTTCATCCAAAAAGTATAAAAATGAGATTAATTTAGTGATTGGACGCACAGTTTCTGAGATACCGCTATATTTGGATCGATTTTAGTCCGTTTCTCAAAAACTATTCGATCGGTCATCAAATGCACCCGATTTTTGTACTTCTTGGGTCCAAATTACCTTATATACTAAGTTTTATCGAAATTGGAGATACAAAAAATTTTTCGATTTTTGCCAATTTTTTTAAGCGGTGTCTTTTGAAAAAATAGAAAAAAACTGGTCTATGGAAATTGGGTCTTTGCAAAGTTGCAATGTCAGGGAGTATCATGGGCAAACCTTCATTTCTTTTCTTTCTGATGTCCAGTATTTCGTTTTTCGTTTACCGCTGTTCAAATTTTTTTTAACAACAGATCCATACTAAACTTATGGTCATATTTATGTGTATATAATACAGATGTGTGTGATATGTGATTGAATGTTTTCAAATAAAATTCCGGGTGGAATGATGATATATTATATTTAAATGGGTGGTCATCACATAATACGAGGTGGTGTAAATGAAAAATCAAAAAAGGGGTGTCATACAATATACCAATACACACACATGCCGATATTTATGTACTAGGGTCGTTGTCAACAATTTTATATGTATAAAATGGAAATTTTAATTATTTTGGGAAATGACCGGATATTATTCATTTTTCAATTCATTTCCGATTTTTGTTTGCACTATAAAAATGAAAAAACTAATTATTATTTCTTTTATTTTTTAAAATATTTATTTATTTTTTTTAATACAAATACTTTTTAATGTTTGATAATTCATGCGAAAATATTTTCTGTGACATCGTGAACACTATATAACCTATTTTTAATTTACTATTGGTATCATCCGTAAAAAATTAGAGATTAGAGAAATCAGAATTTATAAAATGAAGCTTCTACAATTTTTAAAAGCTTTTATTTATCTTGCAATGTATGTATGTATGTTACGGTGTATTCTTTGAACTCAATTTTGAAGTCGATATCTTCAACCGATTGAGCTGAAATTTTGCATGCACATTTAGTTTAGATGACAATGCATGGTAAGGCTATGCCGTCCTGATTTTCCCAACGCTTCCACCATATTTTATACACTTTTTTTTAGTCTTAAATTAAAAATTTTAATAAAAAATACTTTTGAAGAGACAAGCTTTTATTGTACTAACAATAATTTTACCTGTCACTCATAACCGACTATTTTTAAAAGCTTGAGGCGCTGAATATCAAGGATAGATCGAAAACTTATTAGGCATGTGGAGTAGATGAGGCGTTCCGATTCATTTTTGATATTATAAATTAACCGCCTCAAGCTTTTACAAATAGTCGGGTATGAGTGACTTATAGATAAAATTATTTTATACTTTTTAGTACAATAAAAGCTTTCCCCTAAAAAACGTATTTTTTATTAAAAATTTTTTTGTAATAATTTCAGCAAAGTTTATAACTATACTATAAGAACATTATTAGTCATATTTAAAAAAAAATATAACATTTTTAAGTCTTGAGCCTATTCAACTTTTTAGACCAAGAGAGCAACAATTTTTGTTCTAATAGCGGGAAAACATGGCTTTCAAATTGCATTAATTCATTTTGAAATAAACACATTCATTAACAAAATCTATAGTGTCCACATCCAGGCAGTAGAAATTCTACCAAAAAAAATTTTTGTTCTCAATTTACCAAAGTAAGTGTTTTTTTTTTCTAAAGTAATAAATTATCCTCTCTCTTATTCACGCTATTTTGATTTTGTTAAATAGAAATCGTAAAATCGTGTGTTGTCGGTAAATAATTCAAAAAAAAGAACAAAGCTTCATTAAGATACCGCACTTTTGGTAATTACGTTTTTTTTTCGACTTTTTTTTCTAGTGTTTGAAAATTTTAGTGTTTGATTATTCAAGCAAAAATGATTTTTATATATGAAATACAAAACCTAATTAAAATCAGCTTCTTTATAAATAAAAGTAAATTTATATTCTCTCACATGTGAAATTAACAACACATAATCTTTGTTCACAATATATATAGATATCGTGTATATGATGCAAATGAAAACATCAATTAAATAGAAATTAGCATATTGTGAATGATGTTTAATATGCTTCTTAAATCAATCGAGTGAAAAACTGTTTAAAATTTAAATCAATTATTATAATACAAACAAATTAATTTAATATATTTACCTGCCCTTGTCATATGCAGTACGTAAGTTGTTAACATGACATTTTGGCGGGATTTTTAATTAATAAATACACAGGTAGTTTGTGGTAAATTGACAAACTGGTTTATTAATAAAGTCGGATTGATTAATTAGAGAAACCTTCAAATTGAAAAAACGAGTTTCAATTTTCTCGTCTATGGATTCGAAATTGCTAGACTATGGCAATGATATTGAAATTTTCAAAGAACTCTCTAAGCCAGATTTGGTAACAGCGAGTTCTTTCCAAAATACCATGATACAAGTAAAATTTAGTAAACCGAATTTTTTTGGTTTTAGAGATTCGTTTCAAATTAAAAACCTTCAAGACGTTTTTGGGGAATGGTTCTTTAAATGTAAAACAAAAAGTTAGTTGAGAATCATGTAAATGGTGCTCATTAATTTACATAAAGTCATAAAGTTCGATATTTTGATAAAACAGGCAAATTTGATCCGATTTTATTGGAATTGTTTTTGAAACCCCCTAACTTTGGGTCATTTTCTTCAGCTGCAATGTCTGTTTTTCGCTAGTTATCATTTAATTTTTTTGGATTCTGATGACGTCATAAAGTTTAAAAATTCGACTTTTTTGATAACACAGGCAAATTTGATCCAATCATATTGGAATTTTTTTTTAACCCACTAATGTGCTTAATTCCGTGGTCAGGTCTCCACATTCCTGAAACCTATTAGAGATAGGTTAATTTTGATCACAATATGAAAAGAATGATCCAAATTTAGTAGCATTACATACCTGGTTTACGAAAACTCCCAAAATGGTACTTTTTGATTTTATCATTTCCTTATGCAAAATACCCCAGTATCATTTACTAGAGTAATGAGTTCATTTTTTTGCTCGGAAGCATAGAGAGAAATTAATACTTTAATTTGATACTCTATCATTTGAATAGATTTAAAAAGATTATCAACTAAATCTACAGACTCTTTTAAAGGTAAAATGACACTATAATGTGAAACACTATCAGTATACGAATTTTCATCAAAACTGTTATAGCCGTTCCCGATATATATCACTCGCAACATAAATACTTGCCACTAGCGCTATGCACCCTCGCTACGGTCCTGATTCTGTTTATTGAATACCATTTTCAATTAACTAAGTTTGTTTTAAATCAGTATTATACACGCACACACATGAATGATTCATCAGTATGGATTCAATTGAATTACCACAAACACAGTGAATTACCATTATCGATACAAGAAATCCTGTTAGATTATCCTTATGGTTTAAGTTTTTCCTCCAGGTAAATGATATATTATAATATAAATGTGCATTATACTGAATTATAACGTATAAGTCTAGGAACAGGCGTGATATATGATAGTGACGGCTGAAAATTTGATAGGCTATTTTCAAGATTGTGCCTCCTAGTTATTTTCTCTGCGAAATGTTCATAGCCTGGCTCTTGTTTTTACATTAACTACATTTTAAAATTGTAATTTTCAAGGCGTGCTCACTGTTAATGAAACAAAGAATTTCTTTCCGGCTGTAAATAAATTTTATTTTTAAGCTTGGTTTTGTTATTAATTTAATGGTTTTGTAACGAGGTTTGAATTTGAACTATTAAGTATGTAAATAATAATTCTAACTCTTATAAATATGGTTTAATCCAGCTAGTTACGTCACGAAAAATTTGATTTTAAGGAGGCTGGATTTCTTTTCCAATGAAAATTAAGTAAGGATGCATCTTACACTTTGTGTCTTAGATTGCTGCGTTTACTGCCTTAACTAGTGTCCATTCCATTCCAAGTCCTTTTTGCGCAATATAAATAATATTTTTACGCAGTTTAAGTTGCTAGCACTACAACAAACTATATCCTAATAAAATAAAATAAAACGTTTTACAAATAATTTTAGTGTGGCTGCAATTTTGATATGCTTTAGTTATATTAATCAAATAATTTAATTTAACCAAAGTGTAAGTTCAAAAAAATAAGGCAAAAAAATTGAAATTCAGCTGCCTTTCAAATTCATTGCTAGCTCTCTTACCATTAATTAAATCTGGCATTTCGTCTCAAACGATATTAGTTTTTCTCTGATATATAAATGCAAATTCAGTAGCAATTCTAATTTACTTGTTAACATGCAAATAGATATTTCGTTGAAATTTACTTTAACAGAAAAAATAAATAAATAAAGTTTACATTTTTCTTCATATCAATATAGCTGTTGTTTATTTGCATACAAATAACAATTAAAAATGCTTACACGTAGCTCTACGTTCATACAATATTTATTCCATTATTATAAAACAACAAATGTTATATAAACAAGGTACCTATGGTTAACTAGTTGCATGTTATGTATTGATTGGGTTAATAGTGGAATGTAGGGAGTACATTATGTAAAATCTGGAATATTATAATGTTCCTGTTTTTTATATAAATTTTTATTCATTGAAATAAGAACATACCGTTGTTTAGGTATTATTCTGTAAGCAGACTTAGGAAAGAAGGAACTTTAAGGAATATTGTTTAAGCTGCGGGAAACAGGTTACACATAGTTATTTCTTAACATGCAATGATTTTATGTAAGAATGCATGTATGTAAATTTGTACGGACTTGCTTGATACCCGCCCGCTTCACTGGACTCAAAAGTAAAAACCGCCGCTTTATAGCCTCCACCTCTCTTGATCCCATTTATTCTCCTTCCACAACACTCGAAGGAATTGCTTTGCCCAGCTAAAATATTTGCACAATTTTCATATTTTTTAAGTGTAAAATAGTCATAATTCATTGAGTACTTATATCCCAAAAGATGGCTACGAATTGTTTGACATATACTATTATAAATTTTAAAGAAATCTTTAATTTATGGTTTAAAATGATTATCATAGATGGAGCAGGAAAATGTCAGAACAAATTTAATTTAATTTTTTTAATTTTCTTCTTAAATATATCTTTATAAATTATAGCTCATTATCAATTATTATTCTGATGTATGAGCTATATTGTTATACAATTTCATTTAAATCCATTCGCTTGGTTTTGCATGAAAGCGTAACAAACAAACAAACAAACAAACAAACAAACTGCTTGAGATGAAATTTCACTCTAAAACGTCTCTTAAAAGAAGCCTTAATTGTGGCAACTATTGAAATAATACGACATTTCATATTATTTAATCCTGAGAAAATTCATAAATGGTATCTTGCAGGGTTTTTCGGTTTCAATAAATTTACAATAAACTTGTAACTTGCAACATACATTATACATATTATGATTATAATTAATGTTCAATGAGTTGCACATCGAGAAAAACATCGTTTGT
This sequence comes from Chrysoperla carnea, assembly GCF_905475395.1. Taxonomy (NCBI): domain Eukaryota; kingdom Metazoa; phylum Arthropoda; class Insecta; order Neuroptera; family Chrysopidae; genus Chrysoperla; species Chrysoperla carnea. The sequence goes on along the minus strand of NC_058340.1, from coordinate 35,715,591 downwards.
ACATGTCACAAAAAAAAAAAACCTAACCTACATTTTGTTTGTTGGAACTGATTGTAGTTGCAAACACCATTTATTCTCCATTCCACACGTTCAATGAAAAAACGGATGGAAACATTGTAGATGTGTGCATGAACTATTTATGTGAGCATTTTTTTTGTATTAGTATTTCCCTTGTTTATTCGATTCCTGTTAAATTATTTTATGACAAACATAAGAAAAATTTAATTATGTGAGGCATAGAAATAACATACCATATATATATCAATTAAATTTTTTTATACCATGTATATGAAATATATCAAGGTATATTAAGTTTAGTACCAAGTTTTTAACGCCTAAAATATTAACGCTACGAACAAAATTTTGGTATAGGACGTAAAATGTAACGTTGGGTTTGTAAATGAGCAACATAGGTCAATTGGGTCTTTGAAACCGTAAGAGATAGAATAAAAATTTAAAAAGGGTTCCTTATAAGCTTAAAAAATGTTCTGTATAAAAAAATAAAGAACTTTTGTTTGAAACATTTTTTAGTAAACATCATCATCTGTTTACCCGCGAGGGCGCAAGTTTGGTGCAAATTTTTTAGTATGTATTATATGGGAATATCAGTTACATGTGTGTGGCTCTCTAAAAGTGGATATCTTTCTTTAGTTACATTGTCTTTACATAGTATTTCAACAATTTACTCAGTCAATTGTTTGTCTTACCTAGTTTTAAGTAAAAATTGTATTTTTGTTGGTTTGATAGAATAAAATTATTAACATGTAATAATATTTTATTTGTCTACCATATAGACCTCTGGTGAATCGCAAGATACCACAACTAATTGTCTAAATCCCAAACAATTTTACAGTTGATTTTATCCGAGTTCCAGTATCTTGATCCTTAGTTTTTATCTGCGTTTTAATATCATCTAACGTTTGTATTTATTAAGTCATCTTTTCGCGTTCCTAATAATACTATTTCTTGGTTTCCGACTGACTGTAATTCATGTTCTGGGCATTTAGGACATGGTTTTTGAATAGGTTATTCCATATATTTTTTCCTGTTTTTTTGTCTTTAACAATATTGAAATTGCCATAAGCTTTATAGCGTTGTTACGGGAATAGTGGTTGACCTCCTTTTCTAAATCCTGAAATTTTGGTATAAAATGGCATTCTTTTCAAAATTGTGTCCAAATCGGCTGTATAGAAATGTAAGAAATTTGGCACACATTATGAACTAAGGATCTTTCATGATTTATAACTCATAAGTTTCTTACGAAAACGAGCGGTGTAGATATGGATGTACCATAACCCAATTTCGAAAACATTTCTTACGCCACTGACTTCATTACACTGAAATTACGTTAAGAATTCTTTTATTTTCAATGAAATCAGTTTCCTTCGCTGGTTTTCGTAATTCATTACCATAATATTTAGAGCATGATAATGTAATTTTTTCAACACTCTGTATCTAGAAAAGGAGACTTTCCTGGCTATAAAAGAAATTAAGATTATCTTAATGTTATTTACCATTTCCTGAAGTCCGGCTATTATAACTTGTACCACCCTGTATAATCCATATACTACGATCAATATACAATGTATGTTATTTTTTATTTTGTCAAGTGACATAAAAATGAGGACAAAAAGACAAAAAAAAATATTTTGAAAAGCAAAGAAATCAGAGAAAAATATATGAAGGGTTAGAATGTAAACGTCAGAATAAGAGGAGGACAACACATTGCTGGCTGGCTGGCTTGTTCGCTTTTTCAGAGAGTTAAAACCATCATTGCCGTTGGCTAGATAGACGGTCGAATATAATATGAGTCAGGCAGGTTTTGAACTGATTCTTTTGTTTGAGATTATTTCTCCATACTCCCTATGGGTTGTTGTTGAGAATAGTAGTACTGTTGTAAATACAGAGTGATTCAAAGATATATTTCGATAAATAATTCACTTACATTCAAACAATGAGAGAATTAAGAAATTGATAAAATTCGGTTTACTGCACCTGTGACGTAAAATTCATTTATAGTGGCAATGTGCTATATTTCATGACAGGCTTCTTAAGTTTCCTCTGATTGAAGACTGCAGTCGGTAAGCTCGTAGCAAGTAGAATCGTAAATCTCATCAATTTGGGATTGCGATGGAATTTTCTCCGGTCTCGTAATAGGTTACGTAACGGTTAAAAAAATGAAAAAATCGAGGATATTGTGCGCTCCTGCGATTTGAATAAAAACATTTTCTAGAGAAATTTTCACTAGAAAACGATTTCTGTTTCTGATGGTTCAAATCCGGTCAGTAATTTCTTAATCAATACCTCAAAAACAAGAACAATTAAGAAACTAATCAAATTTTCGAATTATCCAAATGGATTATTGAGAGTCAGACCCACAAAAACATTAATTCTAGCTAATTTGACACATAAATTAATTATTAAAGAGTGTTCTTTGAGATATTTGCGGAATCGTAAATAAACACAATTATTATATTTTAAGAATAAAACCTAAATTATACAACATAAATATTCGATTCATGAAATTCCGACACAAATTTTTTTGTGACTTTCTCTCTTTTTCCAAAAATTTCAACAAATTTCAAAAAAAATGACTCCTCTTTCGATAACGATTATTTTGCTTGTTTAATTTTAATATAAAGTATGCAAAATAAGCGTTACTTTGGCGACTAAACGAGTAGCTTCGGATACACCGAATGAAATCATATATGAAACGAGAAATCCTTTGCAAGAAAGAAAAAAAATCTATTCTCATTAGGCTACAAAACAAATTAAAAAGTACGACCATGAAAAGTAAAAAATTATTGATTACCAAAAACTACTTATGACAAGTTGATATTGTTAGCTTTAGGCACTTTTTCTGTCCTCGCATTGGTCGCAATGGAAACAGGTCTCGGAGTGAGGTCTATCCAGTAATCTTGCATCCTGTAACCCAACCTAGGCTTAAGAGACAATTTTTTGTTACTTTCAAAGAGAACATACAATTTTAAACATCCTGTAAACATGTTTGAAATGATCTAGTTGTATTGTCCGTTTTTCTAACGATGAACAATACGATCGTAATGACACGTATGTGACGTCATACATACAATAATAACAAACAACACGGTCAAACTAAACGAACAAAGTGTTATAGTGTTTGTGTGTGAGTCTGGATTTACTACGATCAAATACTAATCTATTTGTGTGAACAAGCTGACCTCTTATTATTTGTGTTTGATTCTGGGCTTGTATAAATGGGTTATATTTATTGCCAGTGTATGATAAATAATAGTGTGTACACTACAGGTCTGGGATGTGGGTAGTAAAATTTTATTGTACTGATACGTTTTGGGAAAATTAAATTAAGGAAATGGAGGAAAATTAGGGAGTAATTATTCAGATGTTGCTTACCCATAAAACAATCATATTATGTTTTCAAAAAGGTAGATGATGAATTCTGTTTTTTGACGAATTAAAATGAAAAGGTAGCGATATATAAACTTGAAAAAAGAAAATAGAAAAAATAGGCACTTCGTTCTCTGACTATAAGTTTTAGAAGCGGATTATTCGTTTAATGTCAGTCAAGGAAAAACCTGTTTCCTAATGTTTTGTGAAAGCACCTTATGCATTTGTGATTCAATTATTTTTTTATTTGAAAATTTTTCTCAACGTATCAATGAAATGTTGAATAAAAATTAATCCTGTAGCAAAATCAAAAGCTTTGCAAGTCTTCTAACACAAAGACGCCGGGAATGAGAATTTTTTAGAAGCAACTTTAGCAACATCTGTTAAAATTTCTATCCCTTATTAAAATGAGTTGCTAAAATGTACCCCGGCCCTAAATCTATAAGCACAATAGTGCACGTATGGCTTATACTTATTTTTTGATGCATTTTATTTAGATGCAAGTGCTAGTGACAAAAAAAATTCAACAGTTCTTTTAAACCATACCCATTCCCCAGAAATTGTAAAGTATATTAATTACGTATTATTATTAGTTAATAAAGAGCAGCTGTTTTTGGGATAAATTGGCGTGTGTTCCAATGATCCTAATAAAGCACACATACATTAAAAATTGTAATAATAACCCCGTGATATTTATACATGGTGCATAAAAAAGGGTGCATTTTTATAAACCTACTATTACGTATAATCTTCATATTGAATTGATGTATGTTATAAATTTTAAATAAAAAATTACAAAATATTGGTCAAAAACTTTTTTTTATTGTTCAAAAAATCAAATAACTTTTCTTCCCCCTATATAATTTGTATTTCAATTTATTGTTTTCAAGAGAATAATTGGAGTTTAGAATTTCTACTTACCTACTTTTGTATGAAAATAATTCATCATAAATTTAAAATTTTTCGAAAAAGAAGTAAATCTTAAGGATTACTGAAAGCGGTTTGATTATCTGAAATCGGAAATCCGAGTGGTATTATCCAAATATCAATTCTATAAATATAAACTCTAAACATTCAAAAGCTTTAAATGAATATTAGACATGTGGGTACTTTCAGATACTTTAAGAAGCTTTTAACCTGCATGTGCGTCATACATTTTTGGGTGTAGAGTCTTTGTTTCTTCGAAATTTACGACGTTTTTTAGGTACTAATCAAGAATAATGAAAATGCCTCTTTTAATATCTTCTGTCTCAACTCCTATGGGGACTTTTCAATAATACGTATATAATTTGTTTAAACTACACCTTATGGGTCATTGGAATCAATAAAATCAGAATTTTTACCACAATTTCATTGCAATATTGGAAAAAATAAAACAATTATCCCTTTTTTATCAAATATGAGTTTTTTGAAATTATTTTTTTACATAGAAGTTATATGAAGATTTTATCACAACTTTTTTTATAAACTGTAAGCTTTTTGAAGAGGCTATTTAGTATGAAAGAAGAGCATTTTTTAATAAAAAAAGTAGAAAATTGCTGCATATAAATTAATAATACTATATAACTTCTTTGGTCCACAGCAAAAAAAGAAGCGTTTATTTATCAGGCTTAAGTATTCAACATAAGTACAATAAATAATTTTTGATTAACTGAAGCAGTATGTATTTTCGAGAAAACGATTATTAAAATTCATGAAAATAATAAAATGCTGGAGAAAAGAGTAAAAGTGATATTAAAAAGTCAAATTCAATTAATTTTATTTTAGTTGTATAAAAGTAGTCCCAAATTTAAGAAACTTCAATAATATCATGAACATAGTAACATAATGGACAATTTTCGTTTTTCCTTCTTCAAGCTTGTAGCTCAACGGAATTTAAGCCTATCATATGTACAAATCTATGTCAACAAATAACAATTAATGTACAGTATATTAAACGATCACAGCTAAGCTTCAAAATTCCTTGATGTAATGGGGGAAAAACCTCCCTGGCTGTTTGACTAATGACTGGCAGGTCATGGGCTCGAATCTAAGCCGCAACAGTTGGATAGGAACGAAGTAACCGACTCCACCCACATCATAAATTTGTTTATTCAGATGTATTTTAAAACAAATAAGAATTAAAAATAATGATGTGGGTGGCCTCTTTTAAAGATAGATGTCTGAAAAATGGAACTTATAATGAGGATAAAAAAGTGAAAACAATATATTTTTCTGTTTCGACTATATATATGACGATGACAAATGATGGTAAAACATAGCATCTAGAGTCCCATAGAAGCAAAAACATAAATTAAAATTGATTTCAGCGTATGTTTAATAATTATTTTTTCCTATTTTTTTAAAATTTTAAAAGTTTTGGCTTTTGAAATTAAAAAAATATTTGAAATTACCTTTGATTTGATCGTTTTAGACATTCTGACAAAATATGGTGACCATGCATTGAACTCGTTCTTAGTTTGTACTATTCTCATTATAAATTGAGAAAAAATTGCTCATATTCTCACACACTGTATTTTTATAATATCGAATATTCTAACAAAATTTCTCATAATAATGCACATAAAAAGCATCAAGTAGAACTTTATGAGGAAACAGATCAATTCCATATATTAAAATATGTATAGTAGAAAATGTTAAAAATATATATGTATAATTCTACACATATTTCCGTATTCCAATTAAACTCCTTTTTCTAACGTCAACAACTTCCGTTTCATTTTCCCAACCAAATCATTTCCTTTTTATTATAATATACTTGATAACAGTTACAATTTATTATTACAAAAATGGTTAATATTTTCTACCCGTGTTATTATCAAGTACTATGAGTATTTGAATTCTATTTTTCTATTGTTATATCTGTTACTTCTTATATTTTCCATACGTAAAATTACGTGAATTGATAATACATTTTTTGTAATATTATATTTTTAAGATTTTATTCGTTATATTTGTAAGAAAAGAGAAAAAAAGAATTCGAAAATTTAAAAATTACTAATTTGTTATTATGGTATAACAAAAAAGTTCTGATATAGGATAAATAATTTACTTCTCTTACAAGATTTAATCATTCGTCTTTTGTTTTAAATGACGAAGTTTTAAAATTGAAAAAACTAAGTTCACCGAGTCCCGTACGCTCAAACATCTATTTGAAACCTAATTGTTAAAGGTTCGTTTGCTGAGCACGCTGGCACAATTTGCTGGTTTGTAATTTGAAAATATTTAAAGACTAAAAATCTGTAGAGAAGCGCCATTACTAATAAGTACAGGGGTTAGGTTAGAGTGAATGCCCTGGGATGGGACACTAAAAGACCATAGGGTGCCATACGGAACACACTTAGACCATAAGGTCCGTTTGGATACTGAAAAAGGGTTTGTCCATCCCCGGTCACTACTCCATGAACCATTTAGAACTGTTTAAAAACAGCAGGAGTACTCAACGGACTTAAGGCTGGAGTGGTCGTCAAAGAGAGGTTGACTTTAACAAGTCAATCTCCTCATGGCAAGTGCTAGAGAGTGGCGAAGAAGATGAGACATCGTCTCCTCCTCCTCTTCACTGTGACAGCTCCTACCATAGTTGTGATGCACTATCAAGCCTAGACGTTCAGCATGCCTGCAACCCAGCCAGTGTCCCGTACTAGCCGCAACAACTTTGTTAATAGAGGCCCTTAGAAGAGATATAAGATATTCGGAATGCCTACGAATTCAGAGTATGTCTGTCTTGTAGTATCACCCATACGTTCCTTACTCCATGTAGTATTGCACTTTATAGAATATCCTCTTTAAGGAGCAGCTTGCATTTCGCGAACGAATGTCTATTGATACTTGTTTTCGCTAGCATTGTGCTATTTCTAGCAATCTCGCCGGGTTAACATTTTCCTGAAATGTCTCTATGTCGTGGTACAAGTGTAGAGGTTAACAATAATAAATTTTGTTATTGTTTTTAAATACTTATTCACTAGGAAATTTTTTAGTACTTATTGTTTGCAATATAACAAAATGCAATGGAATAAATTTTTTTATTTTTTTTGTTTGAAACAAAGTTGTTATAGTTTAAAGTAAGTTAAATTTTTTTAATACCTATTATAAATAACTACTTTGTATTATATCTCGAATTTATACAACCTCCATATACAGACCCACATTTAACAGTAATAACGTTCCCCTTTATATGTAACACTCTTTAAGGTTAAAATTAAGTTATCGAGCCCTTCAGAAAGACTATTTAGTAAGCGAAGCAAGAAAGCAATAAATTATTATGCATGAGTAAACTGTAGGTTAAAATTAAGTTATCGAGCCCTTCAGCAAGACTATTTTGTAAGCGAAGCAAGAAAGCAATAAAATTTTTATGCACGAGTAAACTGGAGGTCCGGAGACAAACATTTAATTTATACTTAAATTTCAAAGTAATTAAAATTTTGACAATCGGAAAGAAATAAAAGTGAACCTTTTACATGTGGATACAAATTACCTATATCTCGTTATTATTGTTTCGTATATAGAGGTTTCCCTATCAATTGTTTATCATATGAAATGCATTAACTCACAACACTATCAAATTAATGTTCACAACAATGTCGTATTAATTACCTACAATGTTTTATTTTATGGTTTTAGTTTTTAGTTCTGTTGTACTAAAACTAAATACTAATTTAATTGATTGAAAAAGTTTTGTTGTTACATTTACATAGATTCTCATATATTGTAATATGCTTGCGAATGCATGAATTAAAATGCATAATACATATAACGCCACTCATTTAACTTCCTTATACATTTTTTATCAAAAAATTTGACGAAAACTTGTTTAATAGAAAAATCGTAGCGCAGGAGCTGTGTTAGCCAAACGAATTCCTTCAGAGATTAAAAAAATAACACATTTTTCAAAAAATGGTTATTTAAATTTTATTTTTCAAAAATTTTTATTTTGAAAACTAAGCGCTTAGAGAAAAAATCGCAAGAGTACTTTTAGCGAATTGCCGAAGAAAATGGAGCTTTTGTTTTTGAAATTTCTTCGAAAATGTTCATCGATATCACCTACTACATGTCAAAAATGACCAACGCTAAAATTTGTATATCTCTCTAGCGGTCGCAATTTAAGTCCTATTTGAATAAAACTTTGATAACAAGAAACTTTTTGGTCAAGTTCGTTAACAACATACCCAAAAAAATATATTCATTAAGAAACTTTCCCAACTTTTAGCTTAAATAGTAGGTACATGAGGATGAAAATTCGGAACACAATGCGTACTGAAACCAGAACCTTTAAAAAAAAATTCCAAGTTAAATGAATAACTCTTCGATTATATTCTAATATATGAATTATTTTTGTGTTGCAAATAGTTCCATAAAATACTATATAATAAGAAATACATCTTTCATAAAAAATTTATTTACAATGATTTTGTTTGCATACAATGGTATGGTAGAACTTTTTATCATTAAGGATGTATGAACATGAAAACAATGTTTGATTTAAAGGCTCAAAATTTGTTTGTAGGTAGTCTTTTACTCAAAGAATATGTGGTTAAAATTTCAGCTTAGGTATCCGTGCAAACTTTTAAGAAAAAAATCATTAAAAATCTAAAAAAATACATTGGCTCTTATGGAGGAATCTCAAAAAACGACATATTTTGGAAGTTTTTGATAATTTTCATTTGGAATGAATGATAACAAATTTAATAAAAACTTTTTAATAGAAAGTAAACATATTAGCAATGAATTCGAAAAGAAAACAACTAAGTGTCACCGTCCATATAAGGGATGTAAGAGCAGGGTAGATTAAGGGTTGAAATTATTTTTATCTTATTTTCAACTTTGATGATGAATTTTGTTATAACTTCATGAATGTAGACGAAAAATACGAATACAATTTTTCGATATGTGTCTTGGTTTTCGAAATATCGAAAGCTAAATAATTAGACAAAATTTTCAATTTTCGATATTTTGAAAATTAAGCCAGATATCGAAAAATTTTATTCTTACTTTTCATCTTATATCGTCAAGTAATAATATAAATTCATCATCAAAATTGAAAATATCTATTTTTAAATTTGTGCTCCCACTACCATGCTCATACATCCTTAACAAATAATTATTGCTAGATACTAATCGTTTGTTGCGAGTCTTAAGTACCCTTTAATTTAAGTTCAATGTATGAAATTGACGGTACCAGCTAAGGGTTGAATAAAACGATCTATTTTTAAAATTTAAATGTTTAAATATACCACAAAAAACCTACCATGATGTACGTGTTTGATGCAATGATAAAATAAAGTGCATATTACGACTGCTGTGATTTGCACTAGTTTCCTTCTTTTTTTTTTATAGTTACTTTAAACTGTATATTTTTCCTAAAGTTGTTTATAAAAGATAAAGAAAAAAAACACCTTCGAAAAAATATGTTTAAAATACACTGTGAACTATATTTTTGTTGCTGTTAGGTTGCTATAACTGTAGATGCTATAATAAAAATAAACATGAAATTTAATTTAATATATTTCAGTAATTTCATAATGAAACACAAAATGTTCAACAACAAGAACGTTCAGTTCTACAAAATAGAAAATGTAACTAAAAAAATAAATACAAAAAAAAAAATGTAGTACAGCCAATTATACCGTGTGTGTTTGAAGCATCTTGGGATAGAATTATGTCTGTAGTATGACTGAATACAGAATACATTCGTTTAGTAATACATCTAAAAGAGAGGTATTATTAATGTATTGTAAGACTACAGATACGATAAACAGATACGATAGGACAAGCTGCTGTATGCATGCAGAGAGTGGGAGATTTGTTGCATATGATTGACGAACTTACTAGTTATCTGTAACTAAATAACTCCCACCTCCAAGTGTCTTCCAAGTAATTCAATGCATGTCTCTTTTAGATGCATTACTAAATGAATGTATTCTGTATTCAGTCATACTACAGACATAATTCTATCCCTAGATGCTTCAAACACACACGGTATATATGAATTTATATATACAAATGAAATGCTTCCAACACGTTCATTATATAAAATGTTGTATTCATAGATTTCATATTACAGAATGTTTCATATGAATAGTCTACAGCAGGTGTGGGCGAGTTATTTTAAATCAAATCCACCATTGTTATAAGTTTATTGCGTGCCATAAAGTTTATTGTGTGTCTCTTTATGCAAGTCCGCATTGTGCTCATAGACGAGGAAGCGAGACAGGTATACGACTATTCTACCTATCTTAGTTTCTCTAATAGTAATGAAATAGGTAGAAAAAAAATGTTGTCTCTCTGTCTTACTCGTATTATTGGTTGACACTGGTTAGGGTATCACTGTCTTACTCGTATATTAGATACAGAAGTCTGAGTGGCTTCTCTAAGCCACTTTTACCCATGGGTGGTCTACAGTACAGACGGGGGTATTCGAAACTCTGTGAGTCTTTCAGTGTAGCCTACAATATTTTATTTACGAAAACTTTGAAAATTGAGGCGTTAGCATATAGTCATTTAACTGACATGTTTGAGGCGTAGGTCTGAGAAACACCCGAACAACCGGCTAATATTTACACAATTATTTAATAAATATAAGTAAAATGAAATGTACATACTGTTTTCTCAGACCTACGCCTTAAACATGTCAGTTTAACTACTAAATGTTTTATTATGGTAATGCCTCAATTACCAAAGTTTTCGTGAATAAAAATGGTGTAGGTTACACTGAACTGAAGCTACTCGCGAAGTTTTGTGAGTGTATTACTCAAAAAACCATACCCAACTCTGTGCTGTAGACTATAAACATTGTAGCCTCATGAAAAACTCGTTCGTTGGCGAGTGTATCGATTTTTTCAGTCTATACTCTTATTTTCAGGCTAATGCTAGTATTTAAAAGATAATAACAGGTTCAGGCTCCAACTAGTATTCATAGCTTGGCCATCCGTTTGGTCAAGTTATAGAGAGTCACTATACAGATCATTCTAGGATACTAGCCCGTAATTAGTTCTAACCTCAGTCTGACTTCGTTTAAATATCTACTCAACGATTTTCAGTTCGCTTAAATAGAAAATCGTGGTATTATGTACCACCATTTTATTTGTTTATTAGACACTCGAGATAAGACACTTGGATTTTAAGGATAAATATGGCGATAATATAAATGTGGAAATCTTACATCGAGCCGTTAAGAAGATACATACATATACAAACATGCAAAACTACATATAAGAAACGAAAAACATAACCACTCCTTGACAGTCGGGTAAAACCATTATTGGATTTTCTAGTTTAATTTAATCACTTTAATCTATAATGTAATTAGAGTATTTATTAATATTTTGTCATAAAATACCATATTTACTACCAAACGTACTATTTCGGTTATTGATTAATTTCTCATTAACAAAATAAAGAAATTAAAGTTAGGGGATTCTTGAATAAATCTGTGAAGCAAGTAATACGATATTTTTGACTGTAGCTTTGGCAGTGTAGAATATTTTTTGTTACATTCATTACTAATTGTATAATTTATCAACTGAATTTCCACCTTTTTCGACATGTATTTGTTTTTTTTTTTTTTTTTTTTTTTTTTTTTTTATAAACATCACAGTTGTAAAAGTAAAATTACTGGAAATTCGAGATTTTGTCTCTCCGTATGGCTTTTTTTTTAGTTTGATAAAACGAACACAAAAAAGGAATTCTCCTTCTGTAATCTTTTCAATTAACTCTCGTACTCTTTTTATTACACTCTGTAAAACTGCATGTAATAAAATCAAATAGGTAAATGCAAGGTGTATTATATAATAAAACTTCGTATTTATATTCAACTTGCTATTTTAAAACCAATTTGACATATATTATGCAAATTGTAACTTATTTTCATGTTGTAGTCATATATTTGTATATTTCATTTTAAACAAAACTAGCAAATAAATAAGCTAATTATTAATTTTATAAAATACTAGCTTTTTCTCGCAGTCTCACTCTTGATAATAATTTATTTCAATTAAATCACTAAATGATTAATTTAGTGGCTCATTGATCCTTACTATATAAAGACAAATCATTTCATCCACGAATTTGGCTGTGCTTGTAATTAATTGCTTGCAAGTTTGACTCAAACTTGTTTCCTCAATAAAACAGGAAAACACAGCTTTGGAAGTAAACAAAGAAAATAATAAAATGGTTTTCCGTGAAAATTTTTTAGATATGAATAAGTTTCATGCATAGATAGAATAAATACATAGAAGATGACGGGTAGTTTTGGATTTTTTCTCATTTTAATGGGTTTGCAATGTTTATCTCAAAATTTTTCTGTTAATTTGACTTTATTATATGGAGATTAGAAAAATTAGGGCGGTTTTTCCTATTTTCGGGCTGTTATGACTTAGATATTAAAATATATTATAGCGTGATGTTATATTCTGATACTTGAGATAATAATACTGCGAAAAATCCAACTCTTACTTGATCTCTAAATCGGAAATCATCAAAATTGATTCAGCTATTTAAACGTGAAATCGTAACAGGCAAGCATGCAAACTTACTTTCTCATTTATGCACAGTATGCACAAAAATAATACAAGGGCATTTTATCAGATCGAAGTTCCTTATCGCACGTTTGGCGGATGAGGGATACACGCAGGTAAGGTTAGGTTAGGTTATGTTGGCTGTCCACGAAGGACACAATTAGGCTATAGAGTCCATTTTGATAATATATATGTGTTTACCGACTTTACCCTTTGAAAAAATTGAGAAACGGGAAATTTTTTTTTTTTGGAATTGGATAAAACTTGATGTATGGGGTAATTTTGATCCAAAAAGTATAAGAATCATGTTAGTTTGGTGATTAGATGCAGAGTTTCTGATATATTTGAATCGATTTTAGTCCGTATCTCAAAAACTATTCGTCCAGTCATCAAATGCACCCGATTTTTGTACTTTTTGGGTCAAAATTACGTAATATACTGAGTTTTATCGAAATTGGAGTTAAAAAAATGTCTCGGTTTTTTGCAATTTTCTTAAGGGGTACCCCTTTGTAAAAATTGAGAAAAACGGGAAAAAAATTTGTTTTTTGAAATTTGATGAAACTCAGTGGATGGGGTAATTTTGATCCAAAAAGTTTAAAAATCAGGTAAATTTAATGATTGGATCTATTGAAAGTTACAATGTCAGCGAATATCACCTGCAAAACTTCATTTTAAAAAAAGTTAGCGTTCCCCATCAAAAAATTCAAATCCATAAAATTGTGAATCAAAGGGGAGAATAAGTGAGGGCTATAACGTGATAGTTTTTGATTTTAAAAAAGGAATTTCGCAGCAAAGCGAGCGGGTATATGCTAGTTAGTAATATATTTGTTAATATTTCAGTTTGTGTTGTTTATCATGTAAATTTTTCAATTTTAACAAACTCTTATAAATTCAAAGTTATAGGCAGCTACACTAGAACTTCATGATCAACTTATGTTAGTTATAATTGTAATAATTTTTTTGATCCTAGGGCACGTTTAGAACTGTCCATTTTCCCAATTTTAAACCAAAAGCAAATGTTTTGCTTAATTCACATACCGCGAACGGAATTGGTTACGCTTCAACCAAGTGAGCTACTAGGGTTGACACCTTAGTAATAGTTCAATCTCTACTTAACGACCAACGGATTTTTTTTACAAATTTAATATAAATCTGCCATGTATCTATCTTAATATATTGTATATCGTAATTGTTTTAATTAAAGAAATAAAAATAAATTCACTGCAGTATCTCAGTTTTGTAAGTTGAAAAGAGAGACAAAATAAATTGAAGTGCCCTCATTCCTATCGACTTCATTCCTCAAACTTTGTATTTTTCTCCCTTTTTATGGAAAACACTTATGTGTGATTCTTTTAACAATTATTCTACATTTATTTTGTAACAAACAGTGATATTAAACATCTTAAAATGTTTTCCGGCTAAAGAAAAATTTTTCCATAGAACTATTATAAAAATACGCGCAAAATTGTAACCAATAAAATATTTTTGATTTTTAATTCTGTGAACTGATTAACTTCAGCTTTTTACCCAGATCAAGGAAAGGTGGAGCTTGCAAAGGTGTAAATATTCACTTATAGCGACCCGGTACGGCTTTGCACACTTTTAAGTAAAATGTATTACTTGGTTTAAGAAATTGTTACGTGCATAACTTCGTGAAATAATGACTTGCGGCGGTGTAAGGATTGAGAGTGTGAACATGCATATTTGGACCTAGTTAGGATCCAAATTGCTACTTAGATTATTTTGTCTGTGGTAGAAGTTAACGTTTAGAAGTAAACGAACGCTTTAAGTCATATTTACCTTAAAAACGGAAAAAAAATGAAAAAATTATTATTCTTGGCAGTGAAACTATCAAGTGAAATTTACAAAATTTAAAAAATCCCCGACAAATTTTTCGGCTACGGAACCCTAAACTCCTACTAGAAACATATCTATGAGGATTCTCCATTAAATTACCGTTTTTCTTAAACGCTTTTCCAAACTGAATCGATTTTGGAGATCATCACCGTTTTTTAAGTTTTTTCAGGTACGGAACCCTAAACTTGCACTGGAAACATAGCTAAGAAAACTCACTAAATTACACACAGACAAACAGACAGACAGACACACGCACACATAGCTATCAAACTTATAATACCCCTTTTTTTAGTTCGAGGGTTAAAAAAAGATGCTTTTGATATTTGTTTGACAATCACTTTAATTGACAACAACTTACTCTCATTCAATGAAGGGGAAGGAGTTGACCATCAAACGAAACTAATAATAAAAATAATACTGACAAAATAATAAATAAGAAAAAAGTACTTCTTCTACAATACTCTCTCATTTCTGATGACATACAAAGGTTAATTTCTACCAGCATGATTTTTGTTTGAAAGGTAGCAATAATACTGCCAACTTAAAGATGTCGAATAATAATAATAATAATAATAATAAAAATAAACTCTCCTTAATATTGTGTTGATACTGGTTACAAAACTTAGATACCATGATGATGTAACAACGGGTGACAAGAACAACAATAAACAGACAATACAAGTCCGACAATAATAATAACATAAATAAATAAAAAGAAACCTTAACAATTAGTGTCTAAAAAAATATATATGTTTGGTACAATGCATTTAGAAGCTGCTGCTTAATACAAATTCTTGTTGATACCGGTGATTTACGAGAAAAGCAATGCCGTGATGTTTCCGAGCATAGAAGGGGGTACGTGAGGTATTCTGACGTTAGTGGCAAAATTAAGTCAAACTAATTCATGGTCAGTACTATATATGACTACAAGATTCAAAAAAATTTAACTAATTTAAGCATTTTGTACAGAAATGGTTAGCTTTCTTGTAAAGAAATTCGCATGTTACAAAAGTAATTTTAATACCAAGTAAATGTAAAGTAAAATTGAGTTAAGTTGATCCGTCAACTTTCAGGAGGACCAAAAGCATCATTCTTTTAAAACAGCATCCAAATAATGAGTGACAACTGTTTCTCTGTTTTGAAGGTAGATGGAAATATCAGTAAGAAATAAACACAATTTTGTTATTTTGATTGCAATAACAAAAAAGGGAATTTTATTCTGATCGGATTGTCATTTTATGGTTGTACCACAAGTTAAAAATACAAGTCTTGACTAAACACAAATGAAATTTGACGACACCTGGTTTATGTTAACGAGATCAATGTTTACAATCATTTTATAACTTAGTTATTGAGTAAAAGGTATTATTACGATTGATTGACGCTTTGAATTTATTAAACAGACAATTTTAAGGATATTGTTATCCTGGTTTTAACAATTGGAATAACATCATATACTACTGGGCACACTAAAAAATAAGTCATTGGGAAAATCGAAGATTTTTTCGCATTCCTTAGCAAAAAATGAAAATATTTTTAAACTCCTGAGTATTAGACATAGAGATTGGAAATAATATTTGACGTCATATAATATCTTTCTGTGCTTTAACTCTGTGCTAAAGGTGGCGTTTATATTTATTTGAATATAAATTTGTATCTGCTGTTTGTTACTGGAGGAATATTTTATTCAAGAAAAAAAAAAGATTTATTCGATAGTGGGACATCCTTCTAATGAATTTAGACATCGTTTTGCTTGAGACTAAAAAAATCAAGTTATTCGTTGTACAAGTCCATGAAATTAACCATTTGCAAAAATTTTCACGATGTTGGACGATTAATAATCCATTCTGTATAGTGTTGGACAAAATTATTTTTCATTTTTCGAATTTTTATTTGAATAATAAAAAGGGGATTCATCATTTTCATTACATAAAAGTAAATTAAATCAAATTCATTGTACTTTGATATCCATTTGTACAAATAAAAATTGTATAGAACAAATAAGTGAAAAAAAAAAAACTATAAGGAATTTTCTTGTTACCAAGGATATTTCTCTTTTCCGTTTTCAGTTGACTCTTAAAACATCCATAACAAACTAAGGCGAATAAGTTAAAGAAATAATACAGTAATAAGGCGGTTGGGTTGATAATATGTGTCTTATTATATCAATATAGTTGTTATTCGCACAACAATAGAAATACATACTACAGGGGGAATATTTATTTAATGAAATACTTAATTAGGGAATCAAGTCATTGTAGAAGTACACACATACCATACCATCATACACTACAATGGTTATTATTGAAGTTTTGTTCATACCAACAATGTGTGTATGTTTAAGCAGTTGTGTACAATGTTTTGGGTCAATCAAGTGTGCAAAAAGTATACATACCTACTTTGAACTCACTAACAAAGAATTCACATATCAAAAACTTTTACTCGAAGCAGGAATAAGACTGGAAATATTGGAACATGCAAAGCCACCATAACATAACTGATGTCAAAACATACATTACTATTATCTTAAAATTTTTAAGTTGTCGGAAGTGGTAGTTTTAATAAACCACCGTTCAAAAGTTACGGAAAGAAAAGTGAACTACCAAACGAAGGGCGACATCAACGGTTGGTTGGTTGATATCATTTTTTGTTCGCGCGATATTGATCAAAATGAGTGGAATACCGTATTATTCCACATATTCCATAATATCCATACTAATATTTGAGGGTAGAGCCAAATCAAGGTTCAGTGCTAACAGTTTGCTACAGTTTTTTCTAAATAGAACTAGCTCTAGCTTTAATAACTAGAACTTCTTTGTGTATAGAAATCAAGGAATATAGAAATCCAATAATTTTAAAAGACTCTACTAACTATAAGTAAAAAATTCGTTAAATGTCTAATTTCGGTTGCTGCGAATAACATATATGTGCCTAATATTCATTTTTGTATTATATTTAGGGGTTTATTATTATTTTTTTTTATATATAATTATTCTATACTTAGATTATTATTTGATTCATTAGACCATAATAATATTTCATTAAAATTATTACTATTTACCCTTACAATTGACTGACTGATATGCAATTAAATTTATATCCTAATAAGAATTAGATAGTTATTGTACCGATTAACAAAACGTTATCTCTATATTTAATTATAGAAATTTTATTAGATTCACAGAAGTGTCAAATATCATATTGCAGTTTTTATTTACTAATTGCAATTATATCTCGCAACCATACGTGAAGAAGATTTTTTATGAAGATTCAGCGACAAGTACCCAAATTTGGTGAAATTTTGACAGATGATTCGAGAAAATAAGTATTTGACGTAAAAACTGACTTAAACCAAGAAAATACTCACCTGCTTGCTACCATTTAAGATTTAATTTTTTGGGTCTAGTACTTTTTTACAGTGTAAGGAAAACGATTTATTAGCTAAAATATTGATAGAAAATCCGAACCACACAAATTTAGATAATATTACAAATTTCGGTAATATTAAAATCATTGAAATCATTAAGAACTTAGTTATGTAAAATCGTTTTTGATACTTTTTCTATAGTCTTTTTACTCCTGTGCCTTGAATTTAGCATTGCAAACATTATACATAATATTATTATATTATATTCGTTATATTTAATTATAAATAACATAAAAATTCTGAAGTATGTGCTTCAATTTAAACTTATGTAAACAATGAATGCATATATAATAAATACACTATAAGAAAGAAGATGACAATGCCTTCTTGCCTGAATCGTTCTTATAAAATGAAATAAAAAATATATAAACGGTTTTACATTTAAAAATACAGAACTTTAAGCTTACTTGTGAGTCAATGGAACACAATAAAATATATAAAAAATTTAATCGAAATTTGTTTAACTTGCAGATCCGTACGCAATTCCGCAGTGGCTAAAATCAGGCGCGAGAAAAAATATACAAGTGATACCAAATATCAACAGTACTTTACGTTTGTTTATTTAGTACAAGCTGTAACCCACCACACTTCGCTATGGGACACTGTGGTTGCACGGAAATAGATGAAAAGTGTCTGGTCGTTATGAAATTAGATAAACTCTCGAAAAAAATAAGTTCACAACTTTTAAACGGCTGAACTGATTTTCATGTAACCTACAGTTTTTTAATGTACACATTATTTTGCTTTTTCAGATTTTAACAAGTAAATGATTGTATCTATGAGTGTCCTTGCAATGTGATGGCCAATGGAAATGTGAACTAGTTCATACTTCAAAAATTTTTGAAATTGGTCGTTAAATCTTTTTGTAATGTTTTTTTTATTAACTCTATATTTCATTTACCGTTTAATTATAAATATTGAACACCCAGATACCGTTAAGGAGTGCATACTGAATGCACTTCTTAACGACAGAACGCTACAACCTTTTTGTGTCGAATTTTCTTAAATGTTACGAAGGAAAGTAATTTTATATTTTTTATAGTCAATTTTCTGATCTACAAATTTGAAAACAACTGTTATTTTCGATAAAAGCTACTGTTAACAAAATAATCGCGATAAACCGTATTTTGTGACCTATAACCCCGGGTAATTTTTGTAGCGGCATTTGAATCTATGCGGACTTTTGAGATTTTGTTTAGAACCACAAGTAGAAGGTCCATGCAAAAACCCAACTTTCCTGGAATTATTCCGAAGTTCGGTCTTTATTTATTCTTGATTCCCTGGGTTAACCAGACTTGGGCATATTTTAAAATATTCGATCATTCATATCTGTTTTATATCTATATAAATCAATGAGTAATTTGCATGGGAAAATTTCACCATGCAAAGCTGATATCATTTCAAGAAAAGATTGTTGTTTAATTTCAGTTTAAAGTTTAAAATTTTCTTAAATTACATTTTAAATGAAAAACCATTTATAAAAAGAACACTTTACAACATCAGAAAAGATCTTGTTCTTCTTCACCATACATAAATATTGTGTATAATAAGTAGTAACGAAAAAAGAATATGTTTTTTTATATTTTGTTTTTTAGTTTAGAGTTTTCTTATTACTCTTTTGACATAGATTTTTTCGTGTTTTGTTATTCTATTATTTATGTGATGAATAAAAAATATAGGGATTCATTGTATGCATGCATGTATGTATACCTCGAGGTATCATTTGGTTTTTTTTTTTTAACTTTACACACATACAAGATAGAATTACAATGAGGAAGAAATTTTGTTGTTTGAATTTCGTTATTTTCTTTGTGATTCATTCGAAAACATTGACTCCATCATCATATTCAGAACATTGACTCCATTTGATTTGTCACCTACATCTGTAATTAGGTTGAAGACTCACTGATGCAGCAAAACCCTTTTCAACCAAACCGTTACAACTAAAGGATGCTTAAAATTCTATTCTACATACGTTTTATAAAAAAATCTATAGACAGATATTCAAAGCAGTTTTATAGTTTGCATTTTCATTACTAACCAATTTAAAGATAATTAGGGACATCCAGAGCCATATGTTGTTATTGTATTTTATTTTCATTGCCTGAAGTTCACATTTTTCAAATATATTTTATGATGTCGCTTGAAAAAACCGATAGGCAGCCATCGAGACTTCCAACAGAAGTGAAAACATAAAACTTTTGAATAACTGTGTTTTTTATGAATAATTATAAATAGTTCACGCTTGAAATTTTTAACGTAATAGCTAAAGTCAGTCACATTGCGCACGTGTTTTTTTTTCAAATATTTTTTCATTTTAAAGTTTTGTTCAAAACCGTCTTGCTCGCAGATCGCTACTAACCCCGGGTACTGCATGAAACATCAATAGACAAGTACTTGGTGTACCGAGTACTCTTCGCCCTGACCTGGTGAATCTAAATGAATCTAGCAGGGAAGTAAATATCATCGACATTTGAATTCCATTTGAGGATGCTCCGGATGTTCTAAAGATTGCTTAGCAGCAAAAGCTTGAAAAATATAACCAATTTGCTGCTATGTTAACCAAAAGAAACTATAGAGTCTCATTATTGTAATAAAACCGCTCAAGACGATTAAAGAAGCTTTCCTACAAAAAGTGTAGAAATTAAATTTAAAAAATATTCATAATTTGTTTCTGGATACATTTTTTTGTCCCTATTTGTATATAAGTCAATGAATTTCTATATCAATAATTAATACATATTGAGAATATTTTCAAATATGAATGTATGTACATCGAATCAAATTATACTCAAAAAATTTTCACAAAGAATGAATGCCTCTGTTTGTTTGATATTTGGTATATGTATATATAGATAGATAGTAATGTTAGCTAAGGGTTGTCCAATTAAGTGTAGGGTTTCGTTTCGGTAAAATCAGTTTAATTAAAGTATACACGTGTCAAATACAGATTATTATTTAAGTATTTATTTACCAATATTAGAGACAATGTCATTACCAGTTAGATACATAACAAACATTATTTGGTGATCGCAACAGTTCTTTCCCCTCAATCAAATACAATTCAATACAACAGATAAATCCACTTCATAATGTTGTATATTATATTTGGTCTTTGTTTTATTTATGTGACAAAGTAAAAATTGTTACTTTTTGACATAGAATAGAAAAACAAATTGGCACAGTGTCTGAGTACTTGCATGAAAAAATATTATTTATATACACCCGTGAGTTAAGAAGTACATTTCTTGCTCAGTATGCGTGGGAAAACAGTTCATTACTGCCCTAGTGCGGTAATAAATTCAGTATCGCACTCGTATTGTAATGAATTCATTACCACACTTCAAATTACTGTCAAAATGTAAACTAACAACAAGTTACTATAGTAATTTCTTTAATTTTCTTTTTTTCTCAGTATGTCAAGATAAATTTTAAATAATAATTATCGTTTAGAGGCACAGATAAATTTTTGTACGATATAAGTGTGAGAAGGCATTATTAACGAACTTCAACAATAAAATACAGTCATTCCACTAGTATCGTCAACAACTAAAACGTAGCCATGCAGGAGAATTATTGTTTTTGCATTTACTTATCTTCGCATGGCAAAAGAGCTAATTTTATTTTGCAGTCGCCACATTTCCTTATCTTAGGTTCTCAAAATGGAAACATAAAATCTTTAAAAACAAACTTTGTTTATAAAGGGGCAAGCTGCCATAAAAACGTGTCTAAGCCTTCAAACTATAAAACAAAAAT
The DNA here is from genome assembly GCF_905475395.1 of Chrysoperla carnea. NCBI lineage: Eukaryota > Metazoa > Arthropoda > Insecta > Neuroptera > Chrysopidae > Chrysoperla > Chrysoperla carnea. Next base: position 35,693,652 of record NC_058340.1, on the reverse strand, counting down.
TTAATAGAAAAAATGTTTTGTCTCTAATAAAGCAGTTAGAAAAATATCAAAATAGAAATATGAAAAAACTTTTTCTATAACTAACGAAGCAGAAATATACAAAAGAAGAAAGTATTGAATTTTAAACACCTTTGAAAGTAGTCATTTGATATAGGCCAAACTTCAGAAATATAGATCTTAGATGTCAAGCAAGTAAGAAGAACGAGTGCCCAACGAATCGATGAGGGGAACTGCTTTTTTCGTCATTTTTAAAGCTTTTAATTGCTATCCAGCATCTTTAAATATACCTAAAGGAGTGAAATGTGGTTTGGATTAATATCAAGGATATGCTTTTGGGACATGTTGCCTTCCCATTTATCGAAAAATTATCTTTTTTCACAGTGTTTGTGGTTTCATATATCTGCATTTCCTCTCTAAATTGAGTCCTCTCTATTGAATTATAGCCAAGATCCTGATCTTTCTGTAAGTACCAAATTTCTAGCCCTCATTCTCACGTTTGTACCAAAGGAACATGTTTATTCTTGGCTTTTCAATCTTCGCACTACTTTTTCTCTAAATGAATCTAGAAGATAAAAAACTTTTTGTGGACTAATTTTTAAATTTATAATGAGGGCGGCTGTGACTTTAGTGATGGAACTCTGCAGCTCTCAAATTTTTTTTCATCGTATAAATAATTAATGAATATGATAAAATAACATGACATTTATTTTGTCTCTAATTTTCAATTCAAATTAATTTCTGTTTGTCGAATATTATAATTAACAAAATTTGCTATGCTTACACAGAAAACAAAATTACCTAAATTTATGTAATTTTGGTAAAATACTAACTCTCATTTATAGGTACAATATTATAATCAATAAATTATATTATTATAAATTAATATAAATTGCACATTGAATTGCATGGAAGCGTACGTATATTATAAGTACCTATATATTACATATGTTATATCACATAATAAAATTTTAATTATAACTAACAAAATTATTAATAAACATTTTGTAATAACAAATATTATTCTAATTGTTGTTATTATTATTAGCATTTCATTTGTTATGAAATTATTATTAACAAAATGAAAAGCTTGTTGAAATAAATCTGTGGTAGTAAACATTTGACACGACAGGTGGCAACTTTTTCGGGGGTTTAATATTTCTTTCCTTATTGAATTTGAGTATGGGTGAAGTATGCGTATGAGAGTGCTGAAGGTATCTATTCCTGTATTCGTCATAAAAGCGCAACTGAATTTTAGCAAATCCAATTATTACATTCTTTAATTATAAAATCAAATAATATTAAAATTACATCAACAAAATCATTTCTTTAATATGATTGATTTTTACCCGAGAATAAATAGGCATAAATATAGCGGAAAGTGTATGTAGAAAAAGAATGAATGACATATGTTGTGGAATACCCGGTGGAAACTATGCTTTGTTAGCCAAAATTAATGTATTTTGAATTTTAAAAAAATCCATTGTGGATTAATTTTAAAATTTCCGCATGCGTGTAATGTATTATGAACGTGTATCTTAGACACTTTTAGAGAATATTTTTAATATTTCAAGATAATAAACTATACCAAAGTGATGGTTGTTCGGTTTCGGACACTTTTTTTGTCGAGACCCCAACATGAAGAACATTTTTCCAATAATTATACATTACTGATGGAAACTGAATCCACAAGGTATAAGATCATGAACTGCGACTACTGTTTTACCAAATTAGCCACAAGTTATAGATCAGTTGGATAGTAATCAATTATAATGGTTCTATCAAACAGAGAACACAGGAAATAGTACATTTAACAAAAATTATATTTAAACTTAGTAACTGGCTTTACACGACGACAGTATACAATATAATCGCATACGGACTAAACAAAACTGAAGCGGTATGAAATTATTTAATAAAACAAATTTCAAATTTTTCCATTGCCTATACAAGTGTTGTTGTAAATATCACTAAATGTTCACTAAATCATGTTAAAGTTGGTAGAATATTGTCATGATGAAAAGTTACCAAGTTGCCAAGAACTCGGAAGGAACCGGCTCAGATTAAAAATGCCCTATTGACGTTTCACTGTTGGCCCTCAAAGAAAGAATTCTGTAGATTTTGTCACGAAGTCAGAAATGCTAAATGAGTTTCTTGTGTTGATGCAAACTTCTTTCTTTTCAATCACAATTTCATTCCTCACACCAAGGTGTTTGCAGAGACTATGGAACCCCGAGGATCACTTTTCAAGAAACACAATATACTATTATATACATGGTAACACCAAGATTTGCTTCCCATCAAGTTAAACTTCAATTATGACAAAAAATGAATCTCAATTATGACAAAAAATGAATCTCAAAACAACAATCCATTTCTAGATCTTTATCATCATTAAAAATTAAATGTTTTAAAAATTATTAACGACTAATCGATTGAAGATATTAGGTGTCAATTTTGTTGAGTAAGACCTTATTAACACATTGTAAAACAGTATCATTTTGAAAATGTATATGATGCAAATATTTTTGAAAATCAATTATTTTAATGGCATACGGTTGAGTTTTATAAATTATAAAACATAAAACAGTTAATGATGATTTTAAATTTAATAAAATAAATATATACAAGGGACAGAGTAGTAAGCGATTTTGAAGAGGCTGTAAATTAAATTTTGGCTAATCCCAATTAAATACAACTGTGATAAATCGAATGCGTAATCCAGCAGTAACTTAGTTACCTATATCTGTAAAACTAAATGTTTTCATCTGTAATTTTTATACTTATTTTTAAGTTTATTCAAATATTGTATTAAGTTCAGTCGCCAAGGACCTGGGTTGTCAGAGCGACTTAAAATAAACACAATAAAAAAAAAATCCTGCTAGTTTTTTTGCCATATTCTACCAATTTTTGGGCAAATTTAACTACCTGCGATTTGAAAAATGTGTGGCCCTTATTTTGAAATCCAGCACAAAGGTGGACAGTAGCGAAAAAGTAACATATTAAGATACTCAAAATTAGTGTGCTAATGGAGTCATCACAATTTTCAAAAAAATAATTTTGTTGTATTACATACCAATTATATCCAGTTTTGATAAAATGAGTACGGAATCCTACTAAATTTTGGTCATATTTTCCGAATGTGTATCAAATTTAATCCTACTCTATTAGGTTTCAAAACTTCGGAGATAAATTTCGATTTTTCTGGTCTCGATATGCAGCATGCGGTGAATCGCAGCGAAAAACAAACAAGAGAAACGAAAAATTCCGAGCAGCTCGTATAGACTATAGGTACTATCAAACACTGTCTCTCCCTTTATCTATTTGGTAGTTTTTAAAAATTGATGCAATTTTTTAACAACCTTTCCAAAATCGTTCGCTACTCTAGCCTTTCCTCTATTATACCTGCACTGGTCCGGACAAAACAATACACAATAGTGTTACACATACAATTGGTCACAAACAAATAAACAATGTATGTTTTGTTATGACCACAAGAATTATTCATAAATTAGTTACAAATTAATTAATTATTAAAATTTTATTAAAAACACATTTTATTTGATTACAATATGTATGAATTATTTATTAAAATGTTTTGTGGGTTATATTTTACATAAGTTTCAACCAAACTATTGTTTGTAATTCAAAAATTGGTTTTTTGATATGTAGACCAATAAGTACGCCTAAAAACAAATTTTTCGGCTACCCAAAATTCGCATTTGAAACATATCTAAGAACACTCTCCATTAAATTGCCTTTTCCCTTAAAGCCTTTTCCAAACTGAGTCGATTTGGAAAATCATCGACAATTTAAAGTCTTTTCGGTACGTAACCCTAAGTTTGCACTTAAAACATATGTAAGAACACTCGTCATTAAATTACCTTTCAAACATAACCAAAAAAATCAAAATTGGTTCATCCGTTTAGGTGCTACATTGCCACAAACAGACACACTCACATGGTCAAACTTATACCAACCCTTTTATTTTAGTTCGGGGGATAAAATACCTCCTTTTTCTAGTTTGAAAATTATCTAAAATCCAGAAATTTTTTTTATGTAAAACGATTTGCAAAACATTAAGCCCGCTTTTCTTAGAATTTTCACCCAAGACGGGGAACACGTGAAAAATCCATATAATGAAAATTGTTATTTTAAAAAAAATTTAAAAATACTAGGTTAAGAAATAGTAAATTTGTTGAGGAAATCAAAATAAGAAATTAAAATTGTATGGCAAGGGATGAAACAAAACTTTTTCAGACATGGATTGGCATGTTATATTTTTCATAAAACATGTTTTGAAAGTGCGCGATTGAATATCTGGACAAAATCGAAACTAGATATTTTCTGACTCATAGAGAAACAGAAAAACATCTGTGAGATAAGCTGTTAGCATTAGTAGTTAGAATGGCATATACAGAGGTTTGAAACAAACAAAACCCACTAAGACATTATTAAAAAAGGTCTTAGTTGATTGAAATTTTATTCAGTGGACATACATTCTGTCCGCCAACAATCGGACTTTTCTGCCATTTTGTTACTTTTCACTTCCCAGTGCTCACAGTGCTCGCACTATGAAACAATCTAGCTTCTGCTCTTCTCTACTTAATATGACCCACTTCATGCACCTTCACACTTACTTCATCACTCGTTAGAAGTAGTGATTCTTACTCGATGTTGATAGAAGCCGCTCTGAACTTTACCAGCCTAGCAAATACTTTCTCCTTCTGCGGAATGTAAATGCTTTATAAACGTCCGACTGTAGAATTAAAAAAAAATAAGAAGCGAAAAAAATTCTACACACATTTTCCACCATAAATTATTTATAAAATACGGATATTTAACATAAAAATTAAACAAGAAATATAAAAACTTCTTTGTGAATATAATAAATTTTATTTTTTTAAAGAAGCATTTTAATTATAGATAATCGAATAATAAAAACACCAGGTGTTACTTTTTCCACTTAATTAGATATTTTTAATTATATCTATGAAGAAGAAGAAAATTTTCAATTATATTTTAAGTAAATAACTTCTTTTTACGTCTAAAAATATGATCAGAATGTATTTATTTCTTTATTAAGTGAGTACGAACAACCAAGACCAAGATGTTGGACAAACAAACGGTGACCCCTGAAAATAATTTGATAATGGGTTGTAAATCGACAATAACCATCATACACTATTTAAAAGCTCAAAAGTTTCATGTTTCATAGTAATTAGCTCACCCAGGCGTGAATTCAGCTAAAACTACCGATGTTAGAGTTTTATGGTAATAAATGTTTGTTCTTAATCTCACCAATATAATGTAGAATGGAAAAATTAAAAAACTAGTTGAATGGATATTAGATATAGTGAAGCAACAAGTGCTATCATAGATTCTCCATTTTACTCGGTTTAGTCAAGTAAAGTTTAAGGGCTAAATATACTTACTATCGAAAAAAGATGTTCGAAGTTTGAAGGAATTATTTTATGACTTCTTATTTCGTCTGTTTACTATATCATTTCTTTTAATTTCCGAATGGGAAAGGATTGAAAATCGTCAGGAAAATATCGTACAAAAACTAGGTAAAATAGGAATCTGATGAAAGTGAGAAAGCGGCGTGAAGAGTTAAAGTATAGAATTTCTCTCGGATTAATTATAAAGGTTTTCTACTTTGTAATACCCGAAATAAAAAAATATAAACGAAGGAGGTTAAATGCTCATTTGCAAGTTTTATTAATTCATTTGATTCCTGAATTTATTTTTGAGAATTTATAAAAATTGGATAGTAAAAAATTTCTACAAAAACCCTCTTGCATATAATATTAATTGTTTCACAGATATTTTGACGTTTCAAACGGGGAGAGGGCAAGATAAAACTGCTGTCTACTCCTGACGACTGTAAGAAATTTACCCCTTGGCAGGCAACTCCTTAAGTAATAAATTCAATTCACATCTACTATCTTGCACGTCCATACTCCAGTTGCAGTTAACTAACTAACTTAAAACTTTATTCGTTTTGAAATTAAAATGACAAGAAGAAAGATTTTTCTAATCAATTTCTTTGTTCAACTTTTTACATGGATATTACAATTACTATTTTACTACATATATATATGGCAATAATAAAGTCTTCAATTAACTTTTATCCATCTACCTTGTGTTTCTGCTCATGTATTTGTTCTGATGTAGTTAGTTTATTATCTTATTTTAAAATTCAATTCAATTATTATGACATAAAAATTAAAATCTGTTATTTAATTTTATATCGACTATAAAATTTGGTATCATTTCATTACCTATTCAATGGATTTGTAATTTAATGTTTGTTTTTTTAATGGTCACGTAGTAAAAATTACGTACCATTTAGCATTTTCTGGTTTATTCTAATTATCATTTTTCAGTATAATTCATTGATTTAAGAAATGTGTAAATGAGGCATGTATTTATTATGATAGTTAAAGTAATTTATGGGCAACAAATAGATACTTAGGACCTATTTTGACGGAATCATCATTATAGCAAGAATAATCGTTAGTTCACTAGGGCCGAAAAAAAGGTTGGCTTAGATTTCTGTAAAATCAAAATTTGAGTCCTGGAACTCAAACGAGGGCAAAGATCATCGGAAGAGTCAATCTTTTATATTTCATGAAATTTTTATTTGATTGATAATCAAAAATTGCCTGTCATTTAGCCTGGAAGTTAACAACTTTGTTTGACACTGGAATGGGCTCAGAAAGAAAGCTTTGATGTTTCATTATGTGTATATGTGTAGCCGTTATTTGTGTATTTTAAGATATTTTGTATATTTGATCAAATTTCCCAGGAATTCCAAACCGTTTTATAATTTACCACATCTATGCTCGATCTTCTGTCCTTCCATACGGATTAAAAGCATTTTTTATTCATTGATAAAGTTTCATGAATGATTATTTAAATAAAGGCTATATAATGCAAATTTTGTTTAATCACTACTTTAAATTGTTTTTCACATTTTTTTTAAACAAAATTTAATAATGTTCATTACCTTTATTAAAATATTTGAATTGAATTGAGTTTAAAAAAAAACAACACATATTCAATAGGTTATTTATTGTTCGAAGAAATAAAAATAAAAATCATTTGTATGATATTTTCAATTAAAAGCAAATTTTTTTTATTCAAATAATTAAATACAATTATTCTGAAATGTCAATACATTTTGTTATATACCAATCAATTTTAAGCAATAATGGTGTACCACCGGTACAAGTTTGTCATTACTTTGCTATGTGTATAATTCAGGTACAGTGTGATTCAGATTAAATATCCCGTTTACAAAAAATCTTCCTGGTGTGAAATTCTCCTCTAAAATTGTATATCTTTTAAACTAATTGGGGTATGTGAGCAATGCAGAAAAGAACGTTCGGCTTATTAGAAGCTTCCATCAGTATACGTATCGAGCAAATATTACTGGATAGGCAGAAGAAACTCAGGTTCCCTTCTGATCCTGTTTTTTTTACATTTTTTAAAGGAAAATTATTGAATAATATTTAAAAACATAGAGTAAAAACAAAAAAAAAATTAAATATCATTTCAAAATTAAGAACATTTTGAGCAGTCATGGAGACCGATAGAAGTGAAACCTTAAAACTTCGGAAGATCTGTATTATTTTTAATTTTTCAATTAATTATAGTATGAATGGTAATCCAGTATGAATGATTAAAATTTCATGATTTGATTATTGAAATTATTCACATACTATCTAATGCCGGCCACTTTTCGCTGTGGCTTGGTTTGATATTCATTAGTTGGGTAGCAATAATAAAAACTAAACTAGAAACAGATTTGATATTTATATGACTATCAGCCCTTTTTTTCAATTACCTTAAAATATTCCGATGAGAACTTTGCGAAGAGAGGCATGGGTAACTCTTGGGAATAATAGTACTGTCAAAATTTCAAGGTAATACAAAGACAACACATAAAATTTCAAGATAATACAAAGACAATGTAATATATAAGACAAAATATATAATAGATGTAAAAAACTATAATAGATAATATAAAGGCAACAGCAATGTTCTCGAGCGGTCTCCCACCCAAGAACTGATTGTGCGTCGATGATGAATGTATGTAACTACCGAGGTGACGATCCAAATTATTGTGACCATCAAATTAGAATTCTTACATCCTACTAAAAAACTTGTAATTGTTTTTATAAATTCGCTCATCATGGCTAAACAAGTTTTCAGTTCAAATATAGGGTTTTTGCAACATAAAAAATTGAAATGAAATTGAAATGAAATTTAAATCAATAAAATGGATACCAGAAAAATATAAGTAGGTAAATAAACAAATATAAAAATTCTGTAAAATAAAAATTGTCAGATTTCCTGCATAAGCGGACTCGATACAAATAGTTCTATTAGCATATATTTTAAATTTACGTGAATATCACGTTTTCTCAAGGTAACCAAGTTGTTTCACTCTGCCAGGAATCACCTGAACATGGTACATGCTGTACATAGATTCATATGCACACATATTTCAATTTAATTGTAGTAAGCATACAGTATGTATGTATATATTGTAAAGGCAATTAGTCAAAATACAATTAAATGACAATGAACATTTTCAGGATGGGATATCAATGTATACATCTATATAGTCTATGTCTCTTTAAAATCTATACAAGTTATGTAAGGGTTTTGCATAAATAACATACAATCATTTTATATATTACAGGGGATAGTTGTCTAAATCAATCATTCCCTACCGCAGTTTAGTTTTATTTATCAAAAGGCAGGCCATTATTCGGTACACAATCTTCAGTAATATCACCTCCTAATTTTAGTTATATAGCACCAAAAAAGAGAAATTTCATTAATATAGCACCAAACTGGAATATATTAAATGCCGATGAAGGCGAATCGGGCAAAATTCATTTGGATCGGGAGAACTTTTATCATTCGCCTAAGTTGATGTGATACAGATTTCAAACCATCTGTTTTAACCCGGTATCCCTTAGAAGCGGTGGATTTTTGTATATTCAAGCAAAATGATAATTTACCTTCTAATGTTTTTATGTTTTTAAACCAACCCCCCCCCCCACCAAAAAGAGGAGTATTAAAGTTTAGCGTGTACTTGTGTATGGCTGTGGCATCGTTGCTCCGAAACGGAAAACTCAATTTTGATTTTTTTTAAGGTAATTTATTCCAGAGGGGTCTAAGATATGTTTCTAGTGCGAGTCTAATATACCGTAGAAAAGAGGCGATGTTCTTCAAACGACTCAGCAAATTATCTTGAAACAGAGCTTAAAACATTCTCGATCAAATTACTTTTCAAACAAAAAAAAAATTGGGTTCATTTTACATTTTGGTCTCTCAAAGCCCAATTGGGAAAAACTATATATAATTGCTTTCACGTAGGTCCTGATTTTGGGTTGGGGGTTTCTCTAAATTTTTATTTTGCATGTTGTATTTATTACTAACAATAAGCCAACTTAAATTTTTTTAACAAGGTAAAAGCGTTTTACTTTTTCTTTTATCTCAATTTAATCAATTTTTGATACCAGATCATGGCAAACCTACGTGAATAAAATCAAAAGTATGTCCAACCTTGAAAACTTTCCCATACCTACACATATTGAAAATGTGACAGAAAATGATGGAAAATTGTAAGCTTGTATATACATATAACTAGGGTTATCATCATATACATTCCATCAATATAGGGTGTCTATTAAAAATGGACAAAGCAATTTACAGTTGAATTATTTACTTTCAAATTAGTGCTACCAATTATTGTTATTCATCATCATATATCGAATGTGTATTTGATAGTTGGGAGTATTATTTTCTTTCTATCATGTATAAATCAAAAAGTTTCATTTTTTTAACATTTTTTGGCGGCACTACTGTATTGAAGGTACAAGCCCAGAACTTGTACCTTCGATTTGACGATTTGACAGATGATTCAAAAATAGAGAATATTGATGATTTGAATGAAACTACCACACATCAGAATAATACACATCAGAATATAACTTACTAAAGATATATTTAAAAAAAATAAATAAATTTAATTATACATTTTATTGTTCCATCTATGATCAAAATTTTGAACCATAAATTAAAAATTTAAAATAGTAAATGTAAAACAATTCACGGCCATCTTTTCTGATATACTGAATGTATTAGGACTATTTAAACTTAAAAAAAAATTAAAAACTGTGCATATATGTTAGTTGTGTAAAACAATCCCTTCGATTGTCCTGGAAGAGGGATAAGTGAGATCAAGGGAAGTGGAAACTTTAAAGTGGAAGTATTTACTTTGCAACCCAGTGGAGCGGGCGGGTGTCAAGATAATATATGCATATATGCATGAAAATTTTAAGAAATTTTTCAAAATTCTATCATCTGTACAAAAGCAATAGCTCCATTTCCTTCGACAATTCGATTAAAAAGTAAACAAGAAAATTCACAAAATCCTTACTTTATTATAAAATATAATATTGAAAAAATAACAGTTTTGCATTATGCCTTGTCCTGTTTGTAAACTATCTTTTGCCTTTTTTAATAATATAAAATTCTTATAAATTCCTAAGACACAAACAAATTTTTTTTAGAGAATGTTAAACTTCCGTTTCAATTAAAAAGATAAAAGACAAGAAACTGTTTATTCACTTATTTCATTAAATACATAACCTTTGTCATTAAAACATTTTACTTCAATTCTAACTTTGAGTCAGAACTTTTGTCACATTTTTTACAAAAATATAAACTTATGCACTGTTTCGCAAGCCAACGGTCAGAGATTGGAATTTTTATAAATCCGTTTAATAACCGCTAGAACATGTTTTATGGAGTTTCGGAACTGTCTGATATATTTGTATACACGGGATGATTTTTAACAAAATTTCAGCTTTTTTATATTGGAATATCAGGAAGAGGATAGATTTATTTTCTGCGGACGCCTTCATGGTCAAACAATGGTCAACCTTGTCTCGTATACCGCCCTCAAAACATAAAACTGAGAATCAAAATTGAAACATTCTTAAGAATCCTATTTTGAGGGGAAATAAAACCTTCGTGGTGGAGCTAACTTGCCCACAAGTTTTTTTTCGTAAAATTAATTAAAAACTTACTACACAAGGTTGTCCTCTCTACCCGCCACCATGTCAGTTTTCTAACATAGAACATAGAAGTATTAAGAAATGTTTGTTGTTAAATTTGTTTATAAATAAATTAACAGAGAATTAGTTGACTTTTTTATTAAACTCAAACCACTTTGTGTGTAAAGGTATATCAACTGATGATATAAACAAGGTATATATGTAATGCCATAATAATTATTAAGGAAAAATAATTAGATTTTTCATTACACGAATAATAATAATTTTAAAAGCTTGATGCTATAGGACGTTCAAGTATGTCAATATGAAATTTTGGATTAAGAGCCAGGCCAAAAAATATTCGTTGAATTTACTAATACCGATCATTTGAGGAATGGTTATAGTAGTTGTGTACACACATACTGCTGTCAATCAAGCGAACGATAGAACAGGGGTCAGATATGTGCTATCGAAACGGTAATGTTTTTCAGTTAGGTATTACAACAGGGCTGGTCAATCAGCCCTTATGTATGTACAATAAATAAATAATATATAGCAATGGTTGCCGTGATATTTAAATGAATTTATTAAAGCCGAAAATATTAATTGCGATCAATAAATTAACTATAATATACATATTCATACTATCAATATTTTATGGTTGCGGGTTATCGTTTCGAATTCTTCGTAAAAAAATTTTATTTTACGGGGATGGATTAAAATATCTTATAAAATATCAGATTAAAAAAGGATGCATTTTATTATATAGTTTTGCAAAAATAACCATAAAATAGGACAAAAAATACACAATCAGGTTTCAAACTTACACCTATATTCTTTGCGGGTAGGAGGTGATTACAAATGTAAACGGTGAATATATGTTTGAAAGAGCTATAGTTTTCTTAAACTGTAATAAATTTAAAACAAATATGAAAACCGCAAATAATCAAATTAACTCAAAAACATGTATATTTGAGTCAAGCACGCAAATAATTAAATTTAATCATGTCACGAAAATGTTTAATATTTTGTATTGCAAAATAAAAAAGTTTTTTTTGTGCGTGATAACGTTAGTTTAAAAAAACAATAAGTTTCTTCTTGATATATGCACTCATGAAAAAAAAACTTTGACACATGATGAAATAAAATCGATATTTAAAAAACAAAATTGAATTAAATTGTGGAGAATATGTTAATGAATGATTTCAGTTCGTACAGAAAGGATTCCTTACCAATGATATACAGTTCATAAAAAAGTTGTTTAGAATACTTATTTCATAACAAGAGAGTCGTTTGAATATGAACAGCTACTTTTTCAATCAATTTATCAGATGGCCGAAATGTGAAAACTGTAAAAAGATCAAAATATTTGAAAATCCGTTAAGACTGATAAAAACGGGAGATGGCCTTTAAAATAACAAGTGACAAACGTTATATCATGTACCTTCAGTTATGATATAACTCAATGTATTTACGAAAGTGTCTTAGATGAAAATGAGCTATAATGTACCTGGTACTTCGAATAGTACATTATACAAAGCACCCTCGATGTATTTTTGCCTTAAAGTACAAATCGTCGCTAATAAAATCAAATTAGTTTTGTTATTAGAAAGAAAACATTACTAATATATGGTCAAATGTAAGATTTTAGTTTTAAAACAGTATTTTTTTATCGTAAAAATTGATACGTACTGTAAAATTTGACCTAGTGCAGCTGCTGACAAAGACAAAGAGCGAATCACAACTGAATGTCAATTCAGTATTCCTATGTTGTTAAGTTCTCCTGTTATTATAATTTATTAAACGAGTGAAAAGAATTATTTTATTCAGTTTGTATATTTTACTTTCTCCAATCTTAAAAACTACACGGCGACTGACATACCACAAATATTTTTAATCTAAAACTTATTACCTATTTATAACTAAAATATCGAAAAAGATCTCTAATGAAACCGTCATTCATTTATTTAAAGCATTGAGTTCAGTTAGATTTGAATTAAAAAGTTTAAAATGCATTTAAAACAGTATCATATTTTTGTGATATGGTTTTTGCTAAATGTTATATTTCATAAATTTAAGGATCTGCTTTTTTGTTTACGGACGGATATATTTTATGGTATAGGTAAAAAATGTAAAATTAATGAGGCTGTATATTCAAATCAATTTAGAGAAATCAGATGATAATTAATATCATGTTCGAACAATATCCGGTACATCATCATAACGTATGTATGAGTATCAAGCCCTATATTTTTGCTATTCATAACACAACCTCAAACCCTATCAATTGTTATGTTAAATTACATGTATTATATGTATAAATAAAAATGGTCGGCATCAATACAGTCTATATAACGTTGGTGTGTGATTGTGTAATAATTCGTGTCAACCCTTCAATAATTTCGTTTTAATAAATATGAAAAAATCAATCATGTCATCGAAAATAATAATTTATATGAATTTAATACACCTTTTTTTTTAAAATGTGTTTAAGGACGTTTATGCGTCAACGATATTAGTAGAGAAATTAAAAGCAATATGATAAAGCGATAGTTTAAATGATTTTCTATGATTTAAAACAGGAAAAATATCCTGTTATCGAATTAATTTCATTAAATTTTAAGTTTAAAAAGTGACTAAAAGTAAGGTTTAACATGAGACTAAATGGAAAATATAAATCGATATTTTTCAAAAATTATATCGATAACCATACTTGAAACTTTTACCAGTTAATTATTATTTAAAGTTTTAATAGAATTTCAAAAAAAATTTCTATTTTCTACTAATTTAAAATTCTTTAAAATTTACATACTGTTTGCCTATGAACGCACATAGCAAAACAGGTACACGCATGAACGTCCTTAAAATAATCTGCGAAAAATAATTCTTTGTTTACGTCAATAAAGAACAGTGCACAAAATATGTTCAAATTTGACTTTTATAAATTTAGTTGCCGCTTGAAATGAGAGAAAGAATAAAAAAATATTGGCGTGAATAAAATCAATTTTGTTGTCACGAATCATTAACGCGACATTTGAGTGAATGAAGGCTTAATTACTCGTTTTTTCTTTCCTAAGGCATATTTCGGAATAAATCGAGTATTCGTCGTTCATTTGGTATTACCTCGACCATATTTATTTTGTTAAATGCGTTTAACATTTGAGAAATCTGATCGTGGTCGTTGCAACAGCTATCAAGAATTGTCTTGATGCTGTACCGAGTGATTAAGAAGCTTGGATTCCTCGTGATTAATGCTTTACTCACCAATTTACGGCTAGTTTGATTAATAACTTTAAATAGTGTAAAATAGCAGTTATCTGTCAGCCTTTTTGGGAAATTTTAAATTTAAACTAAACATTACTATGGCGATATAGTCTTCACTTTCCATACTCTTAATTAAATACCCTCTTGTTCACAATTTGGAGGATTTCAATTTTCTTGGTGCGTTTTTTTTTTTTTGCAGGAGCTGTCACATTTGTGACGTCAAAGCAGTCCTGCTGTTCTTAAACAGCTCCAAATGGTTCATGAAGTAGTGCCGGGGATAGGCCAACACTTTTTCAGTATCACAACGGACCCTATGGTGTAAGTGTGTCCCACCCCAGGAAAGCCAATCTAACCTAACTCCATTTTTTGAGAATTAAATACAGCCCATGTAACTGGCTGATAATACAACATTCTATTGGCAAAATGACGGATAAATATGCTGGAAATTATTCATGTGCTGGAAAATGTACATGAATACAAATTATTTAAATCATAGATCTATGCATCACCATGTGATAACAACAAAACGATATTTAAAATTTAGAAAAAATAATACAAAACATACTTTGGTGCTTGTGCTCTAAACCTAAAAAGGATAGAGATATTTATGATATATATTTCACAGATCGTTAATTTTATAAATGGTCTGTTGGTCAAGACGAATAGTTTTAACAATATAATATCAAAAGGCGTATACATTTGTATAAATGATAATACATCATTTTGGTTTTGTATCGCGTCCGTTTGTCCGTCCATACTTCGCTATACGTATCTCTAGCTAGTCCGTATTTGTAATGTCATTTATAAAAAATGACAACAATTTTTATAAACAACATCATACAAGCTGAACTATTTTTGTATTGTGTTAAATTCTTTTTTTGCTGTTGTTGTTTGAACTCAATGCTTTACAATTGATTTTTGAGGCGTGAATAAATTTAGACACAAAACATATATTAATTTCGAAATTGTGAAGATGCAAATTTCTGCTCAGTGTTGTTACTTCAATACCACAAGAATGCAAAAGTTAACAATAATAGGAACTGTATTCAAAAGTCAAATCAAATTTGGAGATAAAAATATTATAATTTATTTACATATCTTATTAGATAGAGAAAGGTGTGCTTAGCCATTATAATGGATAGAGCCTATAAGAACCTCATGAAGAAACTTTTTCGCTTTACCTAGATCATGTGTAAATCGGAAACTTTGGCATTAGTTACCCAATGTGGTTCATAGGCTATACGAGTGGATCATCAAAACGTGTCCATGGTATATGCGGTTCATGAAAAATAACATGATAACGATTGAAAAATCGAAAGTCTATAAAAAAAATCAACTATACATAAATATCATGGAAACTCTAAAGGATTCATAAATTTCCCATAAAACCAATATCAATACCTTCAAGAATGCCATCCAGGCAGCAATGAATAACAAATTTGCTAGCCTGAAGTGGCAATATTTTTACTGAGAGATTTAAGGGATCTAAGCAAGAGAGTTGAATTGTTTTACTTAATTACTTCTATTTTGATCTTGTTCTTACCCAAGTGCTTTGACCTACACTCGTGTAATATTATATATAACAATCTTTATTTAGCCACTTAGTCATTTGAGTTTCACATCGTTATTTTACACATTAATCTGGTCCATTAAGTAAGAAGTAGCTCTGACTAGACTTCGAATAGAACACACAAAAACAACGCATTCTTACATCTTGAACAGATCTTCTCCATCAAACTGCATTCATTGCAATACAAAAGTCACAGTAGAGCATTTATTTCAATGTATTAAATACAGAACAACAAAATTTCATCCGATATGAGTATTACACTCGGAAACGACCAACGAGAAATTCAAAAACACCACAATTTTCAAACTGCTTCACCAGCTCTAATCAAGGAAAAGAGCAGTTACTCAACCACACCTAAAAGAACAACATAATACCTGCTGGTCTAGTGCATTTGACCTAGATCAATATGTGTTTCGAACAACATTTTTAGACCAAGTGATTTTACTATCGGAGAAAAAACTGAAAAATACTGCAATATTGGATTGACATATATTAAATGTTTGAACTTGTAAGACAGATCGAAAAGCTTTTGCCATGATTGAATTGCTTTGCCATTCAATTTTGAATTTTTCGTTGTTATAGCATGGATAAGAGTAGGCTTATAGTTGAGGAATTAATTATGAATGAGTGTCTAAATCTAAATCTAGCATGATATCTTTATTTAACTCTCCAAAACAAAATGTATTACTTTATTCGTAAATGTAAACTGTAAAACATACCTAACATTATTATTATTACAACAATAATTAAAATAGCGTAGTACTATGCGCAAAAAACACATATAAAAGTATTAAAACAACATACAAATTGTTAACCGACTAAAAAAAAATTACCTAAAATAATAAATAACTTAGACCACCACCACCAGTCATACAAACATACACACACCATTGTTATTGTAACAAATATTTTTAATTTACAATAATAACAACCCAACAATGTGTTTTAGTATATTATTATTTAAAATATGTTTTATATGTGTGTTTGGTCTATATTATATGAATTTATACAAAATATGTACATTTTATTTATTTAAATAATAACCGTTTGCATATTTATTGTTTGTAAGGTATACAGAAAGTTTTTATAGAAAAAATTGAATAATTAACCCTCGACAAAAAGTAAACTTGACCAGTGCAATTTACAAAATTTAAAAAACCTCCGACAAATGCGATTTATTTCTTGTAAGACGATTTTTGGAAACTTAGCTGTATACGATACCACTGAAAAACTCACAGACGCACAGATAAACACTTTAAACTCATACTTGGAGAGCTCTCCTTTTTTGGGACAAATTTTTGGAAATATTATAATTGAAATTAAAATATTTGAGTTGATTATTTTGAATTATTGTTTTGAATTACCTAATTATTTAATCATTTTACTTTTCGAAATGAATTGAGCCAGGTTTATTTTACCACTCATTTCCATAGCTATTATTTATATGTCAAAATTATATGTTCTGCATTTTCCAAACTGAATCGATTTTGAAGATCATCGCCAATTTTTTAGTTTTTTTGGGTACGGAACTAGCTTAAGCTCGCACTTGAAACATAGCCCAGAACACTCTCCGTTAAATTAACTTTCAAATGAAACCAAAAAAATTCAAATCGGTTCATCCGTTTAGGATCTACGATGACACAGACAGACTCACACTCAGACACACACACACACACACACAGAGCGGTCAAACTTATAACACCTCTTATTGGAATTAGTTCTCCGAGATACTGTAAGAGTCAAATCTGATCCTAAAAGGTAAGAGATATTATAATACCTCAAATTAGTTGATCCTCATAAAAAAGTAACATTTTTGGTTTAAAGTAAATGCGATTTAAAACTATGTCATTACTGCATTTAGTTTGTTAATAACTTTTAAGGCCAGATAAATTTTCAAGATCATTTGAAAATAAAAACCAAATGACCTTGAAAGTAGAATTTCAGGTCAAAGTAGTCATGGACAAAGGGAAGTGTCCTCTATTACACTTGACAACTTTTGGCAAATGAATATTTCTCTTTCGGTTAAATAATGACATATATTTCCAAAAGCAAACGATTTTCGAAAGCAGGTTTTAAATAAGAATGTCCATTACATAATTTAAATAGTAATTTTATTTCTTAACTTTTTAGAGTCTTAACTATTAAAGCAACCCGGAAAGCTGGGTTCAATTTTAAGTCAAAACATGTTCCCTAATCAACCTCCGCAACTTTTGTTTAAGTTATTTTATTATATATTTTTACATCCTGAATAGAATATGACATGGTATACAAATGACATAAGAAATTCAATAAACGGTCCGAAACATCCGACCAGACTTTATTATATTATAAAATTGATTATTCTTGTAATATTTTTATTGAAAGCAGCCAATTGTAAGAATTATTTAAAAACATGTAATGAGGAACAGGCTGAGGTATTTATTGGATTTAATATAATATTTAGAAGGATGTAGTTTGGTAAGGGTGAGGTTAAGCAAAGATTACCAAGTTACAAAAGTTATTTAAAAAGACATTTTAAATTATATTTGATCAATTTTGGATAGGGTTGATTTGACCACTTTTGTAGATTTCATCCCCTCCAGTTCCACGGCTACAGGGGAAGGAGCCCACGAGGGGAGTTATATCAAACCTAGGACCTTGTTGATATAATCCCTGATACGAAGTTTCACTGCTGTCCCCACAGCCTCTCCCTAGAAAATCTCATTTTCCGGTATTTGGAAAGGTTTTCCCTAGGGTGTGGGCCTTCTCCATTTTCCCGGATATGTGGCCTATACCCAGGAACACCTCAGGTCCAGCCTTGTGCCTAGCTTAATCGAAATCGTTAGAGCCGTTTTTGTGAAAACCCCAAAAATCGTGTTTTGGCCTTGAGGGAAGTACCCTTGAAAAAAGGCCTAGAGAAAAAATAGTTTGGAATTATGACCAAGCTGAACCTATGTACCCTAGTTTGAGGAAAATCGGTTGAAAATTGAAGGCTCCAGCTTGATAACAGACATACCGATATACCGACTGACGCAACATTTTTTAAAAACTACTTTTTCCGAATCAGGGACCCTCAAAACGTGTATTTCCGTTGAAATCCCGATATCGATTTTTTTTCGATCACAACACTTTATTATATTTATATTATAATAAAGTAAAAAACAATTTCAGTGCATTTTTACAAAAAACACACTGTATAAACAATATTACAAATAAAATATTATTTATTTATGCTAATATTAAAATTTAGATAAATATAATATTTGTAAATATTGTATTGTATTGTATGTATATTCACAAAACCAATTTTGGAGACATTGAACAAACAAAATAGAATTTATACACACAGGGTGTTTGTGTTTATTACACAGGCCATGGCTCTAGTTAGAGAGTAAAAACGTAAAAACAATAAAATATATTTAAAGGAACAAAAACAATAGAGAGATGAGAAAATTGGGTAATAATAAAATATATACACAATATGAAAATGATGTGAAACATTTTAAAACCGGAAACTACTATTGACCGGAAACTGAACATATAACACAACACAGATACACACACATATATAATATATACATTTATTGCATACTAGAATAGTTACTACTGTCGTTTGGTTTTTGGTTATATTTAGGGTAAAATTTGTGGTAGAATTTAGTGTCCAAAAATAATAATAACATTGTACACATCTCTATATGTGTGTATATTTAATGTTTAATGTTATGTAACTATATTATTTAATAAACCTTGTCAAATTATGGTCCACGTTTGGGTTTAAATTATATACAAAATACGTACATTGTATGTAGAAAATATTTGTGGTATATTTGTAAATGTGTACCGGACGGGGCTAAAAAACTATCAACAAAAACAAAAAATTCATTGCCTGTGAATATGGATATCTTACAACTCGAACATCACTGATGATTCAGTCAATATAGACGAAAAAAAGGCCGGACCTGGAAAAAATTACAATAGTGACTCTGAGGTTATAGATCGTTAGGGGGCCATGTAAATAACTTTAAAAAAAATTAAGAGAATTTTTCGTTCCGCTGTTTTTGAGAAAATCCAAAAAAATGGGAAAAAAAATTTGGAATGTGTTTTTCTCGGAATCTATTGATTTAAGGGAAAAGTTTTTCAAATAAAAAATGTAGAAGACATTGTCAGCTACATTTTATGTCGTTAGAGCAACGTCATACGAGTTAAATTACAAAAAGTAGGTGGCGTTAAGGTATCAAAAAAAGGGTTTTTCACGATTTTCATTGAGAAAAAATGATGTTTTTGTAAAAGTGTAAATAAGAAACTTGTTTGACTCAAAATTAGCTTCAACTTTTATTTAAACAATTTTTATGAAAAACTTACCGTTTCCGAGCTATAGTAAAACAATGTATGTTTAAAATAAACCAAGAAAATAAAAATGAAATCAAGTACTCCTTTTCAAAATTTTCAAAAACTTAACTTTCAGATTTTTTAGCAAGCTGTATTTCAAAAACGGTAAGTTTTACAAAAAAATTGTTGAAATAAAAGGTGAAGCTAATTTTGAGTCAAACAACTTTTTCATTTACACTTTTACAAAAAAATCATTTTTTCTTAATGAAAACCGTGGAAAACCCTTTTTTTGATACTTTAACGCCACCTACTTTTTGTAATTTAACTCGTATGACGATGCTCCAATGACATAAAATGTAGCTGACAGTGTCTTCTACATTTTTTATTTGAAAAACTTTTCCCTTAAATCAATAGATTCCGAGAAAAACGCATTCCAAATTTTTTTTCCCATTTTTTTGGATTTTCTCAAAAACAGCGGAACAAAAAATTTTCTTAATTTTTTTAAAAAGTTATTTACATGCCCCCCTAACGATCTATAACCTCAGAGTCACTATTGTAATTTTTCCAGTCAAAATGCCAGATTTACTGTACCATGATAAATGTTTAATTATTGGTTCAAGTAAATTCTTAAACAGTCAAATACTTAATGGGTTGCGTTTAGCAGAAAAAAGCGCTAGGAAGCGCTTGTAAGCAAAATGGCAATTGTTCAGCGGTAAGCGCTGTCAAATAGTAAATAGCTATATTCCTCTAGGACGCTAAGTTAGCTTTAACCGAGGAACCTAACCTAATTTAAATATATGTTTGTAAATTATTCATATTAAAAAATTACCAATAATGAATAATATATTAAATAATGTTGTGAATGATGAACAAGAGATGGAAGATATTTGTCAGCGCAACTGAAGTTAGCAAACATGTCCTGGCCGAAAACTGTACAGTTTGTTTTTCAGCGCTAGTAAGCGCTCTCAAGGGCTTTTTCCTACCAAACGCACCCATTTCCAATAGTTCTTTTTGAGTTGCTTCCTTAAAGATTAAAGGGGCACCACAGATTAGTTACAAATAATCCATATCAGGGGCTACAAATCTATTAATCTGATTAGGGGATCCACTTCGAATTTGATGGGGTAATTTTGATCCAAAAAGTATAAAAATCAGGTTAATTTAATGACTGGATGCAGTGTTTCTGAGATATCGTAATATTTGGATCGATTTTAGTCCGTATATCTAACAATTATTCGACCAGTCATCAAATGCAGCCGATTTTTGTACTTTTTGGGTCAAAATTACCTTATATAATGAGTTTGATCGAAATTGAGGATACAAAAAATTTCTCGATTTTTGCAATTTTTTTGAGGGGTACCCACCCTTTTGAAAAAATCGAAAAAATCGCAAAAAAAAATTTTGTTTTGTAATTTGATCAAACTCGGTGGATGGGATAATTTTGATCTAAAAAGTATGAAAATCAGGTTAATTAAATGATTGGATGCAGAGTGTCTGAGATATCGCAATATTTGAATCGATTTTAGTCCATATATCAAAATCTATTCGACCAGTCATCAAATGCACCCGATTTTTGCAATTTTTGGGTCAAAATTACCTTATATACTAAGTTTTATCGAAATTGGAGATAACGTAAATATATTTTTTTACAATATTTTTTAAAAATTTTTAAAAGATTAAACGGTTTTCCAACTAAACCTACTGCGACACTCTTGGTGACACCCTGTGTACAATGGTTTTAAATATACACCGTATAATGTGAACTATAAACATATAATATGCATGCAGATATGTAAAAATATTACTAGTTTTGTATATTTTTGTTACATTTTTTTTTTTGTGAATTTTTATCACGTAGTGACTTTTTGATATATTAAGTTACACTAAAGTTTCATATAATGACTGCCATGGGTTGTTTAAATCATAAATGGAATATACATGTTTAAAAAAATATAGCTTGTAGATTTTTATATTTTTCCCGTAAAAAATTTTTACGTTTTTATACGTGAAGCTAGCTAACAAAATGTATAATATGTTTTTTCCATTATTGAAGTTTTTCTAATGCTTAGTTTTATATGTATTGTTTTAAAAAAAATATTTTTCAAAAATAGAAAAAAATTTGACTGTATAATGGATATTATACCATGTATATGAAATATACCAAGGTATACTAAGTTTAGTCCCAAGCTTGTAACGCTTAAAAATATTGATAATATGAATTAAATTTTGGGATAGGTGTTCATAAAATCACCTAATTAGTCCATTTCCGCTTGTCTGTCGTCTGTCGTCTGTCTGTCTGTCCGTCTGTCATCACGATTACTCAAAAACGAAAAAGATAACAAGCTGAAATTGTGATAGCGTACGTAGTACGTAAAAAGTGGGGTCAAGTTCGTAAACGAGCAACATAGGTCAATTGGATCTGGGATTGGGTCTTGGATCCGTAGGACCCATCTTGTAAACCGTAAGAGATAGAACAAAAGTTTAAATATAAAAAATGTCCCTTATAAAAAAATAAACAACTTTTGCTTGAAACATTTTTTCGTAAACATCACTGTTTACCCGTGAGAGCGCAAATTATGCACAAATTGTATAATATGTATTATATGGGAATATCAGTTACATATGTGTTACATGTATCTATGTGTAATGTGACAGAGTAATCAACACTGTCTATACATGGTACTTCAAAAATAACCTCAGTCAATTGTTTGTTTTCACTTGTTATTTATTCATTTAAAATAAAAGTTCGGGATTCAGTTTTGGGTTCAGAGTAATTTTACTTTAATACAATATGTTGTATAGGGTATTATTTTTGTTAAAAGTTTTATTAACTTCCCAGCATAGGAAGTTATAGTAAGGGGTCCGATTTTCGAAATTGAAATTTTCAACATACCTTTACGTTTCATGGTTATAACAAGACTTTAACACCAATTTTAAGAAGTATGTGTGTGTTTACGTCCGTTCGTACGTAAGTAAGCCCGTAGACAATTGTTTTCGTTGTCGATATCGTGCGTACAAGATATCAAATTTGTTCAGGTGTCGATCGAAGAATATTAACGGCAATATGATCCGAAAATATTTTATTTTAACATTCGGTCGTCACAAGTCGGGTGAGTTTTTTTGTTTGGTTTTTTCCCCGATCGAAATCGCCGAACAAAAGATGATATCGACTTCGTTGATCGAGGCGTATTAACGGCAAAATGACCCAAAAAGAATTTCATAATATTCGGTCGAGTCGTTTCGATTTGGTCGAGGTTTTATTTATTTTTGACTATTTATTATGTAGGGAAGTTATTCGTGTGGCACTGTTAGACCCAGGCGATTATACTTAGACCATATCTATTTTTAGTACCACAAGTACTTTCCTCCTATACGAGGTAAAAAGTCTAGGAAAATTATAAATATTATGTGGCCTTTGTTTTGAAATTAAACAGATGCCAATATCTTAAAAATTCTAATTTAATTTTTTGGTATTTCCAGCATAATTAGTGAACGTGTTTCTTAAATCGGAATGTAACATAGATCATTCAAACATTTCTTTTATTACAAGCATACATGGTAATTATTTTAGATAAGAAGTAGAGTTTTTCCTGAAATCTCATCTTAAACCTTTAGCATTTTCTTCGACATCAATTAAACAGTTGTAAAAAACTTGCATGAAGGATGTTAACAATTACTATCGCACCTTGACCCGTCTAAGAAAGGAATGAACTAATGAAGAAATATTACTTTTATAACCGACATAAGATATAATAAATTTGTAAATTTCATGTTTAAAAAAGTAAATCCAAACATAAATCAAGGATTACCATGATACGAATCTTCAATATTACAAAAATATATTCATATATAAATACGAATGGACATTAAAACTAGATATACTCGTAAATAAATAATTAATTGTCTTCAATAAATCAACACCATACTGACTCACTAATGCGTTGTTGTATTTCATTTCGCTTCTCTATTGAATAGTTTCAATTTTAATTTACATAAATTTTTCAAATATATAATAAATAAACACATTTTATTAATCATACAACATATACATGGATGCAACGATGTATAATACAGGGTTCAAAAGAAAAGTACGATTTTGAAAACTCAAAAACTTCAAAATAATGTTTGAAAGATATTTCAAAACAATATGCACTAAAAAGTAAAAGAATAACGATAATATAATGTAGTTACAATTTCATTGTTATTTTTGGTGCCAGCCAAGGAAAAAACTGTGACAGAATAGTTTGCTACATCCACTTGGCTGACACCGAGTCCAAAAATAACAATGATTGTAACTACACTATATGATCGTTATTTTTTTACTTTTTAGTGCATATTAATTTGTTTTGGAATAGTTTTTTTTTTAAGTCGGTTTTCTTTTTGTAAAAATTTTTTTTTATTTTGTGATTTTTAGTGAATCTGAAGTACTAGTTTGTCACTATAAAAAGTCCATTTTCGCGTACATACTTATTGCTAATTTAAGACAGATATGGTTTTCTCATGGATGCCATTGTCAGAAATCGCCTAAATTGAAATGGGATCACACGGGAAGCACAAGCTTTCAAATAAAAAAGAATCACAAAAATCGGTTCACAATGTCGAAAGTTCTGTGGTAACAAACATTAAAAAAAAAAGACTCACTCGAATTGAGAATCTTCTACTAGTTTGAAGTCGGTTAAAAACCAATCAATACTCCCCAATTAATATTTCAAAATACTACATTTTATTTAACGAATTTTTAAGTAAATTGTAAATTATAGTATTACCGACTGCCAAGGAAGGTTATGTTTATCACGCGAATCTTGTATGTATGAATGAACATATTTTCCTTTTTTCTTCGTATGTTTCAAGCGGCTCGATGGATTTCGTCAGTAAAGGTATCGTTAAATTATTCGTCTTAAAAGCCACGTGTCCTTATATAGGTGTTTCAAAAAAAGGAAGGATTTTTGGCGCAAAATAAAACATGAATAACGAAAAATAAACCAAACATGCCGGGTCGGAAATTAAAAGGGGATTCAGTAGAAAATATATATGTTATCTGTTTAAATTTAATTAAGATTGATAAATTGGATTAAAAAGTTTTAATAATTATAGTATAATTATAGTGTGTCGGGAAACTAAAAAGTTTAAAATAAAATTAATAATTAAAAACCCGTCTGCGTTAAATAAAATCTTAAAAGAAAGAAATAAGAACAGCAGTTTAGTTTACATGACGACTATCACAGTCTGGGCCCATTAAAATCTAGACCGGCTCAAACCGGTAAACAAAACTTCTGGGCTTGTTTCTTTCTTTTTAGACTTTATTTAACGCATGGGTTTTTGAGTTTTTAATTATTTATTTTAAAAAAAAGTTTGCTTAGCAAGATATAAATAAATGATCAGAACTAACAACTTTTTCTTTGTTAGTATATCTGAAAAAAAAAATTGGAGAGAAGAGAAACCAGGATTCGCGACCACAACTGATAAATAGAGGTTTTTCAAAATCACATAATTCTCTGCCTCACCCTGTATTTTCCATATTAAAATGGTCATTTAAAAGCAGTCCCCTAATATAGTGGTAGCGAAAATCCTATTGTTTCAATAATAACCCAAAACACTTTCACATTTTAACAGTCCCCTTTATTTTAGTTTCACTATAACACTGATTATATTTTCCATTCCATTATAATTCGGCATATAACACCATAACCATTGCCATTTGGAGATGCGATGAAACACAATGGTCAGTGTTAATAATAATAATGTTGTCTATATGTATGTTTATTATATGCATAGAAATTGTTAAGTTATCAACAAATGAAATTCTACTGAGACGCCAAATAAATAAAATACAAACATTGTTACTGGAAATCATGGAAATCAGAATTTCTTTCAATTCTTATTCTCCGTTGCCGATTTTTTCTGTTTGTAAAACTGATTCAAAAATTACAATTTTTTTCCAATCGTTGTAGCATAGCCCACTGTTTCAGTCGGAGAGCAAGCAGAGTCACTTAAACTTCCCGAGACAAATTACCCGAATACAATATCTGTAGAATAAATGATTGAAAAAATATTCAAGCCCTATTTTAGTATTTTTAGTTTGTCGATATTTGTCGGTAGCATCGTAACTTCGAAATGTACGGACAAATTCTGTTGGTTTTCTTTTCTTTTTTTTTTTAACTCGGTGGTTTAATTGGGAATGGTGTTAACTAATATAACCTAATTTTTTATCTTATGATTTTATCTGTAAGATATGTTGAAGATCTGATTAAAGAAGAATGAAAGATTAGTAGCAGGTACATGATTGAGAAACTACCTACTCTTAATTGATTGGTACAGCTGCTATTGGCGATGTAAGATAACAAATCTGCAAATCACGCGAATCTGTTCATCCAGGCTTTGTAAAGAATAACAAGACAAATATAACAATTACGTCTGCGCAACAACAATCTTAGGATCACTCCAGTAGTTTCAAGTATCGTGTCTCGAGCCGATTTTATACATGAATAAATTTTTTTCTCTCTGAATTTTAAACATGCATGTCTTATTAAATTTGATTAGGGCTAGTCGTTTTATAAGCTATCTGATTTTACTCTCACGACATTAATGTAGACTCAAATAAAGATTCCACTATTGAATGGATGATCCTCACCAGTTTGACTACAACTATATACAAGTGATGATGGCGTCATTGTTATATTATTTCTCTTGTTAACATTATTCATCGTTTCACATTCATTTGACTGCAATATCTCTCCTCTATCATTTCTTTATCCTTATCGTTTTGGTCATTCATTTATTCATAGGCATGAATTTTAATTCTCTTACCGAGAGTATGGTGTAAAAGTAAGTTTAGACGGTACAGATCACTTACTACATTTAGTTGTAGATCTGATGTTACATATTGAAAAATGGTATCCATTCGTTTAAAATATCTATAAGTCAAAGGTTAATCTACTAAGCTTGCGTTTAAATTTTGAATTATTCATATCTATCATCGAATGTCTGTTGTTCCACGTTTGTCAATTATATCTCTGCCATTAATCCAGATTTTGAAATTTTGAAAGGGAAAAAAAATTCTCTGTATTTTAGCTTTTGATCACTTCCAAAGCAAAAATGAGATGAGAATCAAAATAAAGTACCCTGGCATTTGTTGTCAACACCCAACCTATCCAATGCACACAATTTTTAATAAAATTTCAAGTCAGTTTTTACTTTATATAACAAAAAAAAAAAGATATCATGGCGTAAGTTTTCTTTGAACAGAATATGTTTGCATTTCACGAGAATTTTGGAGAAAAAGAATTGCGTTTGAGTTCTAAAAATTTCTATTACAGCGATAACCAAATTTTTGTGTGTTTTATTTCGTTGACATTAAGCAAAAAAGGATAACAGTTAAATACCAATTTTAAAAGATGATCTTCTAAACTTGACTTAAATAAACAAATTGTATTTTAGACTCGTGTTAGTTGTTGGTTTTGGTCAGTTTACAAAACAGGATACTCAATCCAGAAGTTTTTACAAAACAATGCGTGTTAAATAGACATACTAAGTGTTACAAAAATACAATGATCATACATTTATCAATAATTAAATTTGCATAAATTTCAAATTAAAAAGGCTTTTTCATAATAATATTGCAATTTAATTCAATTTTAAATCTCTTTTATATACGTATGCAGATACGTTCTGTGAATACAGCGAGATTCTAAAAGACTAGTAGTCACGTAAGTTATAGCTTAACAATCATGATAACATTAAGTAACACTCAAGTTTTGGAGATTTTACCCAAGTCATCAATACACAGGTAAATTGAATTGTATAAATTGAGTATAAGCTTTTACTTCATATTTCACTAAATATTACTTTGAAGTCCTCACTGTTCTAAAATAAGAGCCAATCAATGATATTTATTTCTCTATCAAAAATTGGCAGTACATAGTCGGTGTGGTCCACACAACTAACTTCCCAGAGGGGGAAAAAATATTAAAAAAAGGTCTTATTAGCCTTAATAGCTTATTCTTCGAAAATTTACAGGAGCTTATTCGGGAACGATCATTTTCTTCATAGATAAATGATGTGTTTTATCTACTTTTCAGATTGTGTTTATTCAGTTTTTTCCAGTTTTTTTATTACCATTAAAAAACAGCTCAACTAATTCTGCTGAAAACTCTTTCAGTTTTTAAATGCGCGATTATGCGTCGACTGAGTCACGCGTTAATGTCATAACTGGTTCGCGAGAAAATCGAGGAGAAAGAATCCGAACAAATGCACATACGTCCATATGTACACATACACACACAGACATCAAGGTTCGATTCGGATATTGGGGCCTTGAAACCGCGAAAATATCTAAAACTGGAGATTTTCATAATCAGCCCTATTATATTAACTTCCTCTGGGAAGTTAAAAATCAAAGTCGTATCTATAGATTTTAACAGAATCGCTCCAATATTAAAGCGTTTTAGACTGGATTTTTGGCGATATCTGAAAAACAACTCACTCAAGAGTAAAAAAAAATAAATAAACTGAAAATTACCTTATAAAAAATTTTGTATCTGATTTGGATATTTAATTTTTGCAACAATTTGGTCCAAAAAATAATTAAATCAAATCGTTTTGATAGTTGAACGACTAGTTTATGATACATCAATTAAGTATATAAGGGGAGATCATCCGGTGGAAATTCATTCGATACTTCAGTAACTTGTCGAAACCAATTTAAATACTTGAAGTGTCGCAAATGTAAACTGAAACCATGTTCGATGTTCTCTCTCATCAGTTCTATAAAATCACTCCATACATCAGTTCTATAAAACCACTATGAGTATGGTGTTTTCAACCACCTAACAAACAAACCTTTCGTCCTCTAAACAACTTCAATTTAAATTAGATTGTATTGTTTTGTTTTGTAATAATATACATACGTGTTTATAATAGTTAGTAGTATTTGTTTGGCTACCTATTTATTTTCAACCTAAGTGGCAAGCACCACTAAAGCAACACTAAAGCACAATCAAGCATATTAACTGAACTGTTTTAATATTCAATTATTATATTATTATTATAATGGGAGTAAGCGAGCAAGCTTTGGTCATTTTTGTGAATGTACAATTTTCAATATAATAGAACGTTTTTGTTATGTGTTAATTGAATTTGAATAATTGAATATTTAAATAGTTTTAAAATTGTGTGTGATAAATAGATGGACATTAGATAATGCTCATACTTTTAATTCAGGCTGCAGTAGCTCATTTTACCTCTTAACGGCCATTTAATAAAACTGTGTATCCGTTGACCAATCACCATTAAAATAACAAGAAAAGAACGATAGTTGTAGTGGGACACCCGTAAGGAAATATGTTCCTTTCGTTATAAAATTGTATTTAATAATTTTTTTCGTATAGCAGACTATAAAAATAAATATTTTATCAAAAATTATTATACATGCGCATTTTCATCTAAATATAAAATTATTTTATGGATGGACATTTTTTTTTTTTCGGTTAAATAACAAATAATATGTCCAAAGCCATCTATGAACAGTAATCAGAAGTTACAAAATATCAGAATCAAAAGTTGTTTTAAAGAAGTAGAACTAATTGTCGTGGAAAAATGTCAATATCTCTTCTCGTGGATGAGATTCGATCCGTTGACCTTTCGTATAAGGAGTGAGCACTATAAAAACAAGGCCAAGGCCTGATTAAGAATATCCTTAATAATTCAAGATAAAGTACTAAAAAAAAGGGTCAGTCGGGCATTTTTTTGCCTCGCTTCCATCGGCCGAGAGCGCGATAAGGAACATTGTTTCAAAAAAATTTGAAATCCAAGTTTTTCGAGTGCAATCAAACATTTTCCCGGCTGCGTAAAAAAAAACACCCTATTACCGTAGATTTTAGTATGTAAGAAGTTATCCTATTTGACATAAAAAAGGTATATACTAAGAATCTGTGGTAAGGAAATCACAAAATTATTTAAACTTTGGCCCCAGGTGTAAAAGTGAGGTTTTTTCTGTGTTATTTTAACAATATTTTACGGAGAAACTACATAACTCGATATTAATGGATTGGTATAATTTTTACACCAACGCCAGTAGTTAAGGCTGTCAGAAGTTTGTTCAGAAATAAGTGATAATTTCTAGTGATTATTCATGTTTATTATTCCAACTAGTTTTTGTTTGAAACATTATCGAGCTTTTTTTAAAACACTATCGAGCTTATTAACCGAACTGCTTCAATATTTAATTATCATTAATATGACATAAGCTTTGATTATTTTTGTGAATGTACTCATAAATTTTCATTAATATAGCGTTATTGTTATGTGTTAATTGAATTTGAGTAATTGAATACTTAAATTGTTTGTGATAAATAGATGGACATTAGGTAACGTTTTCCTTTTCAAAAGGACAGTTGTTGATTTGTTGGTTTTATCTTTAGATTAGTATCTTTTTATACCCCTATGAGTAAGAACTATGAGTGTATACCCCAATTTTTAAGAATAGCGTTGGGTATTATACTTTCTAGTACGTACAATTTCTGATGCCTACATCATTTTTGTGTAGATAGAAATTTTCGGTGCATAACTTGTCCACAGCCTTGGTTCTAATGGCAATAAAAATAATGGTGTCAGCCAAGTTAATGTAGCCAACTGTTCTGTCTCAGTTATTCCCTTGGCTGACACCGACTCCAAAAATAACAATAATTGTAACTGCATTATATTTTCGTTATTTCTTACTTTTTAGTGCAAATTAATTTGTTTTTAAACTGTTTTTTTTTAAGTCGGTTTTTTTTTTGTTAAAAGTTTTTTTATTTTATGATTTTTAGTGAATCTGAAGTACACTAATTTGACACTAAAAAAAGAACCATCGAAATCGGTTAGCGTGATACTGAGTTGTTCTTCCATTTATTGGGCACATATTTTTCTTTCTAATCCTAAAGAAACTATCTTGTACTACACCACATCCTTGCCCAGGACTATAAACCGTTTTGCATTTCGTACTCGAAACTAAATGAACATTACATGTTTAATATGACAGAACATTACAATTAATTGTCAATAATTCAATTTATCAATTATTGATCAATTTCAATATACCTACCGTATAACAAAATCCCTAATGATAAAACAGTGTAATGCTTAATTAATTGACCTGAATCCCAAAAGAAAATTTGCTTTAATAAATTGGGGTTGGATAAACTCATTTGTAAAACAAAACAATTAATTCAATGAAAACAAATTATTTATAAAATTAATTTTTTCCGCATAAAAAAAGATCGTGTTTATTCACACGTTACTTTAATCATAACAAAATTATAATGGAGGAATTATCGATAACAACCCGAGCGCAAGAAATATTTTATGAATAAATTTTCCATAACTTACCTGATGGTAATTTAAACATTTCCATTTTATCAGTACAGCATTTTTTTTAGAATAAAACTGATTAATGCCACACTTTTAGCTACTAATTTGAGTTATTCACGTTAAAAAGTTTAGTAATACGATTTCCATACTAACGTGTGATTAGGCATAATGATATAATTTGAAAACATTTAACGTGTCAGCACTCGCGTTAGGAACATTTTGCTCAGGCTCGATTTAAAACACAAATAATACCTTTAATTTTTCAAATGCCATATGTGGCTGAAGCTATTTCTATCTTCATATCACTTTATCTATTTTCGAATTATGAATTTTTGCCATCTATATATAGTTTTTAGTCCCTTATAAATAGTGAAAATTTCTCTCATCGCGAAATAAAGATATATAAAGTATTATGACTTTGGAAATTTTCGGGCCTGTTTGTATACTTTCGTTAGTTTAATATAAATCGTACTTATATTAACGTAATATGGTGAAATTAGTTAAAATGAACTGAATAATCTAGATTATTTCTCTCCTCTAATACTTTCACCCTCAAACATCATTCAATAATCACATAAACAAACTGGTTTTATTAGGGAATATTCATATATTTTTTTTATATTTTTAATTCATTGTTTACACCGTTATAACAAAGTAAAAATATAAATACTGCTTAAAAATGATGTATTTAAGTGTAAAAAATATTTAAAATACAATATCATTTTGATATATTTAAATGCAGTTTTTTGGCGCTCTCTGTTAATAACGTATAAGTTCGTGATCTGTCAATTGGTGACAGTTCTATGTATTATTGACACTTTAAAAAAATGAATTTACAACACAGAATTTACACTCGTTATTATTAAGTTTTCTAATAAAAAGCCGTAGAATAGTATAATTTAATGAAATACCATATAAAATATAATTAATATCATACAGTATGTCAACAAATTTTACAAGACCGTACTATGATGTCACGTGCGTATAAAAATTTGAATTTACGTTTTAGAAATTTTTAAATGCCCTCACTGTACTTTTGTTTATTAATTTTAAGTAATTAAAAAAATATTAATTACTAAAATAATGGTTTAGTTGAAAAGTCCAGTCATTAAAGTTACGGAAGAAAAATATTTGAACCAAATTAAAATTTCATGAATATTCCCTATTAACTAGTGCATTAAAAAATAAATTTACATAAAATTATAAAATTATGTAAAGGTTCTGATTTACAAACTTAAAGAATAATTAAATCTCTCTTTACACTAAAGATTACCGACCGGTTGACGCGAGTGCTGACGGATTATACTGTTGCACATTGCTATTA
Organism: Chrysoperla carnea; assembly: GCF_905475395.1. Taxonomy (NCBI): domain Eukaryota; kingdom Metazoa; phylum Arthropoda; class Insecta; order Neuroptera; family Chrysopidae; genus Chrysoperla; species Chrysoperla carnea. The sequence continues at coordinate 35,660,762 of NC_058340.1, read as the reverse complement.
CACACATATTGTGAACACATTTTCAACATACAGAATAGCCCTTGAGAATTGCAATTAAAAAACGATAAACGGAATATTTGTTTTTTCACAAAAAAAAAACACAAAAAAAAAAAAAAAACACACACACAAACAAAACACACAAAAAAAAACAATGAAAAACTTTCGAATAATATTGTCAATAAATTATATTGGAAATTTTTCCCGTATTTAGGTTCGTGGAAAATAAAATTTTTTTCAACAATATTTAAATTGAATATTTTGTACATTAAAAAATAACCAATTTTATTGTATCTCTAAAAGTGTATTCTAAGTGAAATTTAATTAAAATTACTAATGTATTTTTGTTGTTGTGAAAAACTATAACAAACAACATTTAATAATGTTTACATTTAAATAAAAAAATGTAAAAGTATTTTTTCATATTTGTAAATAAGTGCATGTAAAATTAAAAATATTAAAATTTTTTTGTTCCAGTGTTGGTGGTGTTTTTTAATTTATTTGAAGATTTCTTGTTAATTGTTATAAGTCCGGTTCTCTTTGTAAATGACTAGATGTATTTAACATATTTTATTGATATCCATTTTTTCCGGGTTTTTCTAATAGCTAATTCATTTACTAGAATCACGAACTCCATTCTTCCATTTTGAATTTTTGGGAAAAACTTTTTTTTCTTTTCACATTTTTGCAATTTATTAGGGATTGATAATACCCCGTGAAAAAACTAGTTAAGTTTTTATTTTGTTATTTGATAAAACTTGATTTATAAGATTTTTGTGAGTCAATCGGTTTCTATGGAAATTAGCATATAATATAGTGAAAGCCAGCTGAAAAACAAACCATGTATCAATATTCAGATTATTTTATAATTTCTCCGTGCGATGGCGTTACGAAAGCGAGGTGTTGACATCATTGCCATTTGAATTTATAGAAAACTAGTTTCAATTGTAAAATTACATGAAAAATCTATTTAAAAAATAGTAAAATCTTTGAATAAAAACAAACTACTTTGGTTCGAGCATTCTTTAATAATTTCTTTGAATTTAACACCGTTCCAGCTTAAATAGTTACGTTTTGAGTTATAGTCAAAGTATTTAAGCAATTAACTCTGCTTGTTATCTTTTCTTTTTTTTTTTGTATGTTTACAATGATGTCGCAGATATCAAATAATATTTTGACTAAACTATTTAATATAAAATATTTGATATAAACAATAATATGCAAATTTTCTTCGGGAAATATGTTTTGGTTATTGAATTGAATTGTGCGAGAGTATTGTATGATGATAGATAGATACATTCATCCACGCTACACATATGACTTCAGTTGGCATCCACTAAACTAGTATTGTTGTGACAATTTTTGGAGTATGGGGTAAAGGGAGAGTAGATTTTACACCATCATCATAGTATCTCACACACTAGTTTTACAATGCTAGCTATTTTAGTTTGTAAAATGTTTTCCATTAAGAATGATGCAAATTTTTGACTTAAATTAAATTGTATATAAAACATTCTAATATTATTGTTTTAAAACAGTATTTTATGTCCATTTGGCAAGCATACGCTACTGCTCAATGTAGCCCGCAGCTTTTACTCTGTTCGAATGAATCAATGGCATTGTTTGTGCTTACTTTTAAGGCCCCTAGATCAAATGACACGTTTCGACAAATGATTCGTGTGTTGTCTAATTATTAACTCAACCCGTTGATTAAAAATTTCTTACCAAACGATTATTAGTCACCTTCTATTACGATATGAGCCAATGAGACACCTACGATATGAGCCAATGAAACATACAGTCATGGTATTTCGTTCCAACTCAGCACCCATTTTGATTTTTTTAAAATTTCATAATTTGTATGTATTCAACATTGTATTCCATATTACTTGATGATTTTCGCAATATTATATTGCGCTGCCCAGACAAATTTCCGTAAAACATTGTCATAAATAAAGAAAATGATGTTTATGATATCTCGCTGTACACAAATTAATTGATTTCCAGCGGCAAGCACTTGTAAAAAAAAGCATGCTAAACTCACTGTCCGCTATTTTTTACGGTATTAAAAATTCTCTTGACAGAATTGAAAGAAAAAAAGTAGGAGAGTTCATTCAAAGAAATATTTTTAGGCTAAAGAAAAAATAGCTCCACGTCGTCTTGTTTTCGAGATATTAATTTTGACGTAAATTGGTCATAATTGGGAGCGTTAAAATATCTGACACTTTGGTATTTAAAAATAAGCCCTATTTTAATCCTGTATAAAAATTTGTTAAATTCTGTCAAAATGTGGTTTTTACAGTAGTTTAAACATGGGTACTGCAAAAACCATGCTGGAAATATCTTAAGTTTATAATTCTATCACCCTTAATGAAAAACCCTTTAGTAGTAAGGTGCGGATAACATTGGGTAAAAGGGATGATTTTACATATAGATATTACAAAAAAGGGGTACACACATCACATTATATGGTGGTGTTGGAGTAATCGTTGTATGCTTGTACTGACGTAGAGGATGACATTTTGTTTCCCATTGTCATTATTTGGGATGTTGATAGATTTAATTTATATGTAAATTATTTTCCATTGTTTCTGATTGTTTTTCATGTATGTTATATGTATTTATTTATACAGTGACTTCATTTTATAGTTTATTTTACAACAAGTCTGATTTATGTATGGATTCTCTATAACCAGAGGTATCGATTCTCTATAACCATTTAAACACATTGTGCTGAAAGTCTGTGCAACCACAGTATTTTTCTGAATGCAGCTGAATGAAACTTTCTCCTACAATATTGCAAGCCAAGTAGTTTTTGGGAGATCTTAATTAAAACCGCTTGTTTTGTACCGCATAAATGAGAAAAACAATAATACATAGTTTTTCAATCTATTTCGACCTCAATGACAGTCAAAGGTTTAATTGTCCAACACTTAACCCAAACACGTTACGGAATTTGTAACGTACGTTGTGCCTTAATTTAACCAAACAAAATACTTAAACTTTTACTAACTCAAATTGATTTTTATTCTAAAATTGTGTAATTTAGAAGCGATAAAATTCATTTACTTATAAAATTATCTGACTTCATGTTATCATATTAGAAAAACAAAACAAAAAATCAAATTCATTAACAAACATGTGTACCTTATTTTATTAACTTCCCAGAGGAAGTAAATGTAATGGGGTCGATTTTGATAATCTCCAGTTTAAGATATTTCCGCGGTTTCAAGGCCTCAATATCCGAATCAAACCTTTTCAGTGTGATGTGAGTGTGTGTGTGTGTGTGTGTGTGTAGGTGCGTATGTTCGTTCGGATTTTTAGGCCTCGTAGTTATGACATTAACACGTGACTGGGATTATTCGACGCATAAGTGTGTATTTAAGAACTAAAAGAGTTTTCAGCAGAATTAGTTTAGCCGTTTTTTAATGGTAATAAAAAAACTGAAAAACAGAATCTGAAAAGTGGATCACATCATTTATCTATAGAGATAATAATCGTAGCAGCATAAGCTGGAGTTCGAAGAATAACCTATGAAGGTTAACAAGACCTTTTTTTAATGTTTTTCTCCTTCTGGGAAGTTAGACGTGTGTATTACATCGGTGGCACTCACACGACTTCAGTACCAATTAATTTTTTTCGATTTGAACATCTCACTAGTCATAAACTTTTTCAATCTTTCATCAAGCATCGAAATGGGTCTTTCACCTATAAAATTAAAAGTTTCAATGTTAATTGAAGACACTTTACATAGAAACAACTTTTTTGTTATTTAATTTTATTTTTGTTCAATTGTTTGAAAATGGTATTTTGCTTGTGTATATTTTTTTTAAACTTTGTATTGTTTTTTTTTTGTTTTTTTTTTTGCAATTTTTTGTTTTGGTTTTGTTTTTAGTTTTTATACATTTTATGCACTTCACTTCACTTCTTTTATGTATAAAAAATAATTAATTAAAATCTGTATCTGTATCCATACTACATCCTACACATAAGCTTTGTATATATACGACAAATACTTTTTACTTTGCTTGGATTTACTTCTGCTGTGATTTATACATTCTTTTATTTTAAAAAATGGTATGGAAAAATAAATACTATTACGACTCTCAGATAATTATCAGAAGGATAAAAAATGAAACAATGCTCTTATATTTCACAAAAAACATCTTTGATAAAACTTTGTTAACTGTTAAAAAAACGGGTAAATAAAAAAATATAATTATTAAAGTTTGATAAAGACATAGGCGTTTTTTATTGTAAGCGGATAGATAACGAGTACATAAGTTTTATGGACAATTTTTATGGAAATATTAAAATTGCCGAAATAAATTTTAGTGAATTAATCTAATGTAATATTTATAATTATTCTACGGAAAATTTAAAATTTTCTCTTTATTAAATCATTGACCGTAGTAGTCCAGTCGAAAAGTTCAAATTGGTGAAATACAGAAATAATGGTCGTAAATATACGTGTGATAGCTCGTTGGACTGATGTCTAGAAAAATGTGCCAGAAACGTTTTTCAGACAAAAAAAAAATTTGCAAATGTTATAAACAATTAAAGTGGAAGAAAGGTATTTCGTTCTTTGCCACTTTCACCTAATTAACTTGTCGACTAGACTAGTAAGTATGAAATAAAAATGGCAAGACTTAGCAAGGTAAATAGATGACAAATTGTTCAAAAATTGACGGCAACTTGATTAAAAGGCATGGCAACGTTTTACCACGAAAATGGTCAATATTCAAATTTTGCGTTCATTCATGAGACATCCTTTACAAACCAACACTATATTTTTTTTAATAATTGTAGAGAGCGCTGTGGAAAGTGTGGGCGGTTATCAAGTCTTGTTTTACATTTTTATGAATAATTTATCCAAATCAATATCAGATTTTATTTGGTCGATTCGATATCCCCTATTGTCACCATGAATTATTCATTTGTCAGCGCTCTCACTATCTCACTAGGCTATCATAAATTTCAAGATTTCAGAAGAAGATTTCTGAAAACTGATATTATAAATGGACATGGCGGTAGATGTTCGAGAGAATGTATATAATAATGTTATCCAATTTAAGTTTTGTAACGTCATATTCAATAGAGCTAACGGTCATATGCCAATCCAAAGTCACAAGAACAGAAGACAAACGCACTAAAGATGCAATAATTGCAAGCAATGTATATGATGATACATATTATGTTTGATGAAAATAGAAATATAATAATTACATTACACATGAATGTAAGATAATATGTATAATAATAATATTACAATTTATATACACAGTTCAAGTTATTGATGTAGAACAAAGGTCTTTGTTTAGGAATTAGGTACCTATACCGTAGAATGTAATATTACATATATATACTTAGTTATGTTACTGTAACTGTTACATTACTAATAATATCCGAATAATATTATATTATGCATATTATTATTTAGACAAAGACATAATATTATGTTAAATATACAAGGTGTCACAATGAGACTACACACGGAGGGTAAATTACGTAGTTACATGTCCGAACGTTAAGGTAGTACCTACACGAAAGTGATATTCCAAGAATTTCTCAAAACTCAGAATATAAAATATTTAATTCATAATACACATGCTGTTAAAATTAGAAGATGATTTACCATGCCATACATGAGATATTAGCAATTAAAAGTGACGCAATTTGTACGTGTACATGGGAGAAGTGTATAAAAATACACAAATTTGCAAATATTACATTTATTTACCAATGACTGACGTCCACCATCTCTATGAAAAACTAATATAATGTAGAATACTATATTTACAAAATATATAAATAAAAATAAAAATTATTTACCATATAGTTTCGATAAAAAACTTAAATAAATAACTCGTTTTAGCGATATTTTTTTATGGAGAGGATATAATAACTAATGGTAAAGTTATATATCATAGTATGTGTGTGTATACGTATAGAAGATTTGTTAGTGAGGAACTACAGTCTTGTGAAAATAATATATGGTATATGTATAATAGTCATAGCACAGTTAATGCACTGAATGATAGTATTAGTCCAAAACTTTTTGACTGGACGGTCGCGGAGGAACTACCTTAATTAAGATATAGCTAGAAAATCTCAAGTACTAATTTTTTTCAATATGTTTTCGGCAATATTCAGTCTTGTTCATTTATGTATAAAAGTATAAATCGTCAATGCATAACGAACTATATATAATGATTTTAGTTTTTAATTTGTTAATATTAAAGAAACAAAATTTTAAGTTTTTTTATATTTTACGAAAACCGATGCATGAAAGACGAAATCATCGCATTAATAAAAGTTTCTTTCACTCAAATATTTGAATATTCTGGTTCAGAACCTATACTTAAATAATAATCCACAATCTAGAGGAGGGTATGGTTTCGTGAGGTGGGACCTAGCTGCCAGATTATTTAAATAAATAAATGTAGGTATATTGTACAATGGTCTTAGGAGAAATTGATAGATGGATGCTACATTTTCATAGATCTTTCCAAAACTAGTCGGAGGAAATTAAAAAAAAGGTTGAAATTAAAGTTTAATGAATTATAAAAACCTTAATAAATTATTTGAAAAAAGCCGTTGTAAACGACCAATTAAGGATGTCTGAGCACGGTAGTGGGGACACAAATTAAAAAAAATTCTCAATTTTAATGGTGAAGTATGTTATGACTTGACAAGACGAAAAGTAAGAATAAAACTTTTTCGATATCTGGAATAATTTTCAAAATATTGAAAACTGAATATTTTTTATTTTGAAAACCAAGGCAAATATCGAAAAATTCATCATCAAAGTTGAAAATAAGGTACAAATAATTTCAATCACAAGTCTAAACTTGCGCTCGTACTAACTTAAGTATAATACCATGTCTGATGTGATGAATAGTTTACGCATATATGAACAAATAATTATAAACTTCACTTTTGCGATATATAAGATGTTCGCAAAATTGAAGTTTATAAATATTTGCTCATACATGCGTAAACTATTCATCAATGATGAATAATGAGCTTTTGGCACGAAAAATCAATCTAGCTAGGTTTCATTTTTATAAAATTTCGTTTTAACCGTGTTTTCAGGAAAAACTTAAACAAACTGTAAAATGCTACCCTATCTACTTCTATTGGTGTTTATCGTAGTTTAAAAAATAAAGTACACTAGCGGGATATTCAAATTGGTATTTGTGTGTTGACATTTTAAACGGTTTGTGTCTTTTTAACTCAAAAAATACCGAGCAACGTTCGGTCATCCAGGTACTTCTACCTTAAATGTTAAGGAATCCACTCTGTATAGTTACGGATATAATTATTGTGCTTATATGCATATGTAATGTTCCTGAATCATATCATTCCATCCTAATATACGTACTTACATTAACAATATTGAATAATGTACGTAGGTAGGCTACTAGGTACCTTATATTATAATATTCAATTGCTAAGTCCTTATATTATATGAATTTATTAGATATATTATATTCAAAAATAGTTAACATTAACTTCAAGTATAAGTAATCAAAATCTATGATGTATTAAGATGAGGGCAATCATTTTCTTGAATGTAATTTTATCTTTCAAACGGAATCATTTTAATAAATGAGAGTATTGCTTGCGGCCAAGTTCAAATAAGTACTTAGATATATTATTTATTAAATAAATTCGTATTACAGAAAGTTATATTAATATGTAAAATTATATATACGTTCAATAAATATGAGAAATGTTTCAATTTAACACTTAATTAATGTTTGATATCATTTGGAAATGGCAAAACTAAGATTTTTTTGTCTGAAAATATAACGACTAATGTCATTTTTAACACCCGAACAAAAAAAGGGGTGTTACAAATTTGACCGCTATGTGGGTGTGTCTGTCGTTATGGCATCGTAGCGCCTAAACGGATGAACCGATTGTTATTTTTTTGTTTTGTTTAAAAGGTAATTTAAGGGAGAGCGTTCTTAGCTATCTTTAATGAGAGTATGCGGGTGTGCGAATTCAGGGATCTGTATCCGAAAAAACTAAAAATTGGCGATGATCTTCCAAATCGGCTCAGTTTGGAAAGGCTTTAAAGAAAAAACCAATTTAATGGACAGTGTTCGTAGATATGTTTCAAATACCAGTTTAAGGTTCCGCGAAAAAATGTTCGGGGTATTTTAAATTTTGTAAACACTTGTTCACTGATTTTTACAACATACAACTAATATTTTTTAGTAAATAATAATGTCAGCCATATCGACCTTCATGATTGTCCTCCAACAAACGATTTCAGATTCTTATTATTAAAAGATTAAAACAGTATCCTTTTCTTCTTTTGCTATCATATTTAGCAATCAATAATCAAAGTGTCATTTTTGTATTTCCTGGGTCAGAATTACACTACAAAAAATGATTTTTACTTAAATCCGAATCCAGAAAAATTTTCAAATTTTATATTACTTATTTTGTGACTGAAAGGAAAATTTCGGAGGTATAAGCTCTATCGTCAAGGAACCAGATTTTTTTTATTTTCTTCATTAAAATTATGTTAGAAGACCATTTTTATACAAACACGGAACAAATTAATTTTTATCCAATTTTTGGTTATTTACGTATTATTTTAAAAAAATCGAGAAAATTACCCAAAAATACTTTTTTTCATAATGAAATTTGATACATTGGGAAATCGTGTTCATTTATCGAAAAAATGAGTTGTTTTTGAAATATTATCTAAAATTTTGTACGTACAAAAGACACTCTTTTAATCGTTACATCATTGTATAAATCGTATGAAGGTAAATGTTTTAGGTCCCATATACCATAAATATTTGGTTGATTTGAACTTTTCGTTTTGTGCGCGTCAATTAAATACACATCTCTTCTTCCACTTGAAAAAATCCCGAAGTCTAAAATCGTTTTTGAAATAGTTCATTTTATCCCCGTTCTACCGACGGTATTAGTATTATGATCATCAAATTTTCTATTATCAGAGATCTAAAACAAATTAATCTATCTGTAATTTTTAAGCTTTACCTGATCTTTATATCTTTGTATGAACATGGAAGTCATTATAATTATATTATTTAAAATTCAATTTACAATAAAAGTATGAGTATGAAGTTAGTAACATTCAATAATAGATAAATAAATAAATATAAATAGTCATCACAAACTAATGTTATTTACACAGTTTAAAATTATTTAAAATATTAAAACCATAAATATATTATTTGTATAACAAACGATTGATTGTATATTTTATAGGAATAGTATCAAATTTAATCTCTATCTCTATCAATATTATACACACGCTTGGGGAAATAATATTAAATGAAAAGTTATTATTGACTGAGTAATAACAATCAACACTAACCAAATGTAAAAGCAGTTCACGAAATACGGATGCAAACAGCATATCTACCTTATTTTGAAAAAAAAAATTAAAATAAATCTTAAAATGCTTATTTTAGGCATATTAATAACTTCGAAAAAAGACTTTGAAATCTTTAAATAGCTGAAAAAAATTTCATCATACTTTTGTACATTATTGTTTTAACATAGAAAATGTAAAAAACGTGGCGACTTCCATGACTGATTTTCTACTGTCGTTACCCCTTTCTAAAATGTAATTATTAGTTACGAACGAAGACGGAAACGTTAAAGTTGGTATAAGAATCCACAATTTTTGAACACAATTTTTCTCAAAATTTTCGTTTAAGCAAAAATTCATACAAAAGAACTAATTAAAACCAAATTTTTTTTCAATTCAAGTTTGTAACAAATGGTTATATTACAAAGTTATAAGTAAACAAGTGAAAACAAACAATTGACTGAAATAATTGTTGAAATAACCTGCATAGACAGTGTTGATTACTTTTTCACGTTCACATACATACATGTCACTCATACATAACTAATATAACTGATATTGCTATATAATACATACTATACAATTTACTCCTAAAAATTTGAGCTTGTTATCTTTTTCGTTTTCGAGTAATCGTGCTCACAGACGATGGGCGGACGGACAACCGAAAATGGACTAATTAGATGATTCTATGAACACCTATACCAAAATTTTTTTCGTAGCATCAATATTTTTAAGCGTTACAATCTTGGGACTAAACTTAGTATACCTTGCATATTACATATATTCATGGCATTAGAACATGTGACACTTAAACTTCAGTTTATTTCAGCAACACTATGTATTGAATACTTAGGTACTCAATCCAGTCAACAGATCGCCATCTGTTAGAGTCGTTTGGAGCTAGCTAAAAGTTAATTGTGACTGTTGTGACTGTCAAATAATAGACAAATAATTTGCAATAAAATAATATTGCGACTATAAATTGAGATCTAAGCTATCCTACCTTTCAAGTTGGATCAAATTGCACACGGAAATCAAATTTAAAATCGGCTCAGTACTTTAGGAGTCCATAGCGGACCAACAAATAAAGATTAAATTGTTGTATTTCTGTTGTGTTAGCTATCGAGAGATTGTTTAATATTCAACAATTGCCAAACTCACATTACTGAGTTTATAAACATTTTAGTTTTAAAATAATATTTAATTTCCATTTTGTTTAGAGATATTATAAATTTTACCATACTCAATAAAATATTTATTTGCTGTATACATATATTACTTACACACAACATTAATAAATTAAATAGTATATAATTAATAATTATATATATAAATCAATAAAGTTTTATTTATTTTTTGTACATAAATTACTTATGTAAATGTATTATACGTTGGTTGTTTTTACAAAAATAAAAAAGTGAAAAATCGTTCAAATAAGAAATTCATAAAAATTGATAATTTAATTTCCCCTGCATTAAATCAGGTCTGATCGATTCGTTTGTGGCATCGTAGCTTCTAAATGGATGAACGTTTTGATTTTTCACTGTTTCTTTAAATCGAGAGTGTTCTCAGCTCTGTTTCAAGAAAATCTAGTTGTTATCCAGTACGGTAATCCTAAAATCGCACTGAAAACATAGCTTAAAATAATATCAAAAATCGGTTCATTCGTTTGGGAGCGATGATGCCACAGGCAGAAGCATTCTACTTTAGAAAGTGAAAAATTCAACTGTTTTTAGTAATTAACAAATAACTGGCACCCAGTTAGTAAGTCCAACATGGATGGCACACGGAGAGAGAAATTTATCTTGTTTTTTTAGAAACTTGTTGTTCAAGAGCAAAACGAATCAGATTTTCTTGTAATTAAATAATATATACCTATTCGCTCCGTGCATGAGTTTTACTTCAGAGAGTAAGCATTGTAAAGACACACTTCTTTATTAATATAATTGTATGAATGAACATATACGTCTATGGATTGTATATATATATATCTATAATATGTTCAACATATAAGTCTATGATATGTTTTACATTGGAAAAATACTATTCTCTAACAAATGTAAATAAGTCATGGTAATTTACATTAAAAATATTATTTATGAAACTTTGTCTCTTATTTTCACAATATCTAATACAACAACTTCACAGTTTCTAATGCAACCATTTACAGATAAATAATTGAAAATTAGTCATATTTTAAATAAAATGCATGATTTATTCCAAATTTCATAAGATCTGGGGTCGATTTAGCTGTCCTCAATCCACTATTCTCCCTGCCGATCTGTCAAAAATGTTACGACAAACTTCTTCTCATATTTAAATATCATATTAGTATGAATTCGATCGATTCCATAATCAAGTGTTTACATATACATGCAAACAAAAAGTCAGGAACATACTTAATCATTGAAAATAATAATGATAGTAATGATAATAATAGTAATAATAATAATCACATAGTATTATTTGTTTTAATTTGCTGAAATCTGCATAACTAATGTTTATGTCTGTATATTGTTGTTATATAACGATACAGATGTATTGTTTATCGTTTCAAACTAATAGTTAACATTGATTGTAATAAATTTACAGAATGTACTAAATCTATTTTATTTATTACTTTTTTCACTATCATAGAATTCATTTTACACTTCAATTTTATAGGAAACTGGTTCAAAACTTGAATCAAAGAAGATTGAATAATAATTTTGTTTTTTAAAAGAAAATACACATTATCAAGTTATGGCAGGACAAACCTTCAAAAAATGTATTGTCTTCCGAATAAGAAATATTTCTGTTACAAATAGTTTTCATTTTCAAACCACTAGCTCTCGTCGGAATCTATACAAAGATCGTTTCTGATTTTTTCCCATCTATTCGTCATAATTATGTCATACTTAAGTACTAGTAAGGGTTGTGGACAAGGTAGCATTCTCAATGTAAGGTTATTGAAAATTTGAAAGCAAGTGACTGGTCCTTCTTCACACTCGCACTTAATGTACTGTTTTAAACCATTTCTCAGAGATTATACAAAGAAAACGTTATGAGTGTATTTTTCAAAGTTCAATGTGAAAGAAAAATTTCTGTAAATTTCATAATGTAGATGCTTTCAGCATGAACAGAAGTGGGAGATAATTTTGAGGACGTGGGTAAAAATAAGTTGTTGAATGTATCTTGGCCCTAAGTCTATAAAATTATCACTATTACGTTAGATTAAAAAAATAACAAAATTAACAACTAATGTAATTTTGTAAAACTTTACTCAGCGGGTGAAATCATTGCCTAATTTCAAGAGAAGTAAAGGGACGCTGAAAGAGATTAAAATTAAAATTTTCAAAGGTTGCTGAAAGGGATTAAAATTAAAATTTTCACTAAACCAAGTGATTGTTGCTTCATTTGATACTCGTTAACTCTCACTGACGAGGCTTAACAAAGATTTATAATTTAACTCCTTCGAGCAACCGAAATACAATACCTCAAAAATGCCAGATTTCGCAGCCGAATTAACAGGAAACAAAAGCCTTGTATTATCATCAACTAACAATCTAGTGAAAATAAAATAGTTAAGATTCATTCTTCTTACTCAAAAATACATGTCAACTTCTTAACTACAAAACTATTCCAAATAAACACAGTACGAAGCTAATACCTTTAGCATCTGGAACAGACAGGAATAGTTATTAAGTTTCATACAATTCAATTGAAAACAATAGTTGTTTGACCGGTAAAGACCGCATAAGCAAAATAGTTATTTTTTTACTTTTATTTTCTTATAATTTATCATGTGAAAATATCGACATCGGTTATGTCTGAAAACTTTATAATTTTCATGAATTCTTCTTTCTTCTCTGTGTGTCGTCTTTAAGTATTCTACGACTATATACCTGCTTTAAATGAAAGATGTCTACATTATTAAAGTATAATGATATCGGGAAGTGACATAGACAAAAACGGAACAATATAAAATTGTGAAAATAAAACTTTGTTGTATTTTTTATTATTATAGACGTAAATGTCTGGTAAATAATGTGATAATAAAGTCCTTACACGCGTATTTTTGGAAATTTATATTATATATTATTTCTCTAACCTGCTTTTCTTTGTCCATGCAATATCTTCCTTATTCCCTTATCGAATTCCATGATTTACTCTTCATTTTCAAGCTTATCGTACTGGCTACTGACGCAAAATAGACTGACGATCTAAAACTCTACTGCTTAGGAAACAAGGGAGAGAAAATATTATTTAGACTTGATTTTGTTCAATATGTAATTTGAATAACATATCTGTAATAAGATTGCCTATAAATAAAAAAGTAAATTATTTCTTTGGGCTGTGTCCCACATGGGTCGAGCTAGTAAACAACTATATTTGTTAATAATTTTTTATACCTTTATGATTTTAAAATAATTTTCGTTATTATCAATCAATTACCAAAAAAACATAATTGTTGTTAGCATTAAAAGTGAAATCGTTTCTTTTTCGTGCCTACATAAAGAATATCGGTGGATGATGTTTTGCGGGTTTCCCTTCTTCTGTTATTACAAAATCAACTTTATGACTGCAAGAAAAATTACCCAGCATACGCGTGATCAAATTTTTTCATTCGGTGCTTTTTTCATCAAACCTTTTTCAGGGAACGGGACTGTTTACTCGAATTTCCACGAAAAAATTAAGAAAGGTATGTTAGCATCGTGTATGTGTATGTATATACAAGCAGGTATTCTTAAACTATTGTAGTTATTTACGATACTATTTACGATACGTCTGCAAAATTTGCACAATGAGTGCGTAGCACGAGTAGAATAGTTCTAGAAGTACGTTAATAATGGGTTATCACACGTATATCGTACAAAACTTTATCTACGCCTTTAAAATGTTAAATAAACAATTATTATTATTAAAAATTTGTCATGGCTTATTGAGAAAAAAAAATTAAAAAAAAACTATACTTTACGAATTCATTCTAATATTAGTTTAAAAAAGACATACTTGTGATTTAGTAGTCAACCCAATATGTGGATACATTACCCATAATTTAATTGATCAGTATATTTAATACGACATAACATAAAATTCCTATACTTAGTTTAAATTATCTCTATTATTTTTGACTTCTGATAACTTATAACTCATTTTTCTGAATGAAAAAATATAAATTTTGGACAAAAACTACAAATTGACAGCTATTGTAAAATGTTTTTGCATATTCTAAAAATTCATGGCGAGCTGAATCGATTAAAAACGTTTTAGTTTACTATCAAACCTACATGTCGGATTTTGGTGGCTGTTGAACTTTTTGTGGTTTTACCTCTCAACCAGCAAACAAATCATAACGTGCGATAAGGAACACAGTACACTCGGTAAAAATATATAAATACACATTATAATTATTTGTATGCGAATTATATATTTGTTGTGTTTACTGATTGTACTTACATTACATTTATAACATTTAATATAATACAACTGTACGGTACATGTTCTATGTAACAGTTACAGTAATGTAATGTAACGTTTATGTATTTAAATGTAGTCACTTCAATAATTATTATACTAACAACACTGAGCAACATGCATGCATACATTTACAAATATATGTATTGTATATACATGGATGCATACATACATGTTTGTATGCATTTATTAAACAAATATAGATTTATGATTAATATTAAGAGTGAGAATGTGTTAGAGGACGGAGAAGGTATACAAAAATAATTTAAAAAAATATATATAATAATAATAATGGGGTTTAACTTCCGTTTCTCTGACATATACTCCTTTGAAAAAATTGAGAAAACGGAAAAAAATTTTGGAATTTTATGAAAATCGGTAGATGGGGTAATTTTGATCCAAAAAGTATAAAAGTCACGTTAATTTAATGATTGGATGCGGAGTTTCTTAGATATCGCAATATTTGGATCGATTTTAGCCCGTATCTTAAAAACTATTTGACCAGTCATCCATGATTTTTTGTAAATTTTTATGGAGAAAATCGCAAAAAAAAATTTTGAACACTTTCAATTTAGAAGTTCTTTTTCCGTAAGGATTACGAGATTTAAATCTCTCCATTCGATATAGCACGAATTCGATTCGATTTATAAAAGAAAATTCTGCTGATTTAAAATGATTGGTACTCTAAGCCAACCTGTAAGTATTCTCAAAACATAAGATCTAATATTATAACAAAATTAAATTTTATCGCATAATATTTATAACCACAAAATATTAGTTATAATTTAACTGAAACAATAATATTAATTATTCAATTTAACTTTAAATTGAGATCCAAATTTAATTTAATTTGCTTACATTATTTATTTATTCCTTTTGTGAATACCTGAAATAATTAATTCTGAGAATTTTCAAACCTGTTATTTCTCTTCAATTATTAATTTACTTAAAATGTTTAATCATATTTTCAGAATTTGGAAAAATAATTGAAAAACATAAATTTACTTTGGCTACTTTATTTTTTATATTTGTAAAATTCCAAAAATTGTTTTCCTACACTTAAAAATAATTATAACCATATATTTGCATAGAAATTCTGAATTACACAACGTAGGCAAATAAAATTTATTACTTTAATTTCGCTAAAAATTTAATTATATTGATTTGAATTGATAAAAGAACAGGCTTCTATAATTATCAGATCTAAAAAGTAGAAAATAATTGAGTGATTAAGGAAAAAATTATTTTATTGTAAAAAAGCGTGAGATGCTAGATTCAAATTATTTTAAATATTTTATAGACAGATATTGGTTGGTAAACGTAAAATCATTATTAAGTATCTTAAAAAGCACCCCACGTTTTTTTACGGTCTAAAAGAAATTATTTTCTACTTTTCAGTTCATCTAGGTTCAAAAGTGTGTGTTTTAGTTACATATATTATTTATTAATATTATATAATGTTATCTGCGCTTCCACCATCAAAGATTTTTTTAGGAAATCGTTAATCCTGATGATATATAAAAGTATTGTGTTGTCATCAATCCTTGAGTATGTATGAGAAGGAGTAAATGAAGTCTTCATTCCATTCGACGGTTTGAAGTGGGTGAAAATCACGTTCAAAGATTCCGTTACATATATACACATAGATAGTTACAAAGCTTCTTACAAATATCAGCGAGCTAAAAAAGTTACTTCAAAGAATAACTACAAAAAATTTGTTTTTAACAAATATTACAACATTAAAAATATTGTTTTTTAATTAATAATAATTGCTCAACTGTTTCACTAAATGCAAAATAATTTTTTGCGAAACATTCAACAGCTGAAAAACTATTTTGATAGTTTCCCAAAATGAAGAACAGCCATTTTCTCAAAGTTCTTTCATTAAGTGGTCTCAGTGGTCTCAAGTACTTTCGAAAATGTTTATTGGGCACTCTACCTGAATGAAAGGGTGTTAATATAAAAAATCAAATAATGAATCTGTTTCTATTTTATTTTCATTTGTAATAAATTGAACAATATGTGAAATAATTTAATTAAAATCAGTTGAAATTCAATAATATTTCTCCGAATCAATTTGTGCTATAGGGCATGTTCAAAATCATTTTGTTTTTCTTGGAAGAGTTCTTTCATGGAAATTTTTATGAGGTTTTTATTGTTTTATTAAAATTTCATCGAAAATAAATCGGTACATACTGAAATTGGGTAAATAAGCATCAGTATATATCTTTCTTATCTGACATAGATACATACATGTAATGCCATCTGTTGATGTGTCAACAATACGCTATTTATTCCTATTCAATCGTTTTACATGAGGGATGTGTTAAAATCACATAGAAAGGATTTATAAACTTGTTATAATCACATAGACAGTCCTGTTACTCTAAATGTTTAAAGCATTCATTATCTATTGGGGTTATATAAATACATATATTTTATGGAGCAGATTAAGCTCGAAAAAGGACGGGCGGACCGTTGCCATAAGATAGTTGTTTTTAAGATTGCTGGAATATTAGTCGTGTTTATTGTTTTGTCTTGTCTAACCCATTAAGAAAAAGATGAATTTTCTTTGATTTTAAAATTAAAAATATATTTGTAATTATTACCATTGGACAAAAAGGTGAATACCAAAGAACTGGTTTATGTTAGTATTTTCTTGCATTATTTGAAAATTTTTCTCAAGTTGTTGCCTACCTAATACCTTTCAATCCTTTGTGAAACTTCGTTGAAAATTCATTGAAACAAACTCTCTCACAGAAGAAAGCTGAAAATAAAACACCGGCAAATTACTGACACCCAAAATTTAGAAGCAACAAGTGAAAACTTATTAATTTCATTCAAAATCAATCGAACGTCAGGTGCCGACTGTTCTATGCTTTAAGGTAGAAGATACCGGCTAGCAGCCGAGATTGTTAAGGCGTTTTAACTTGCTTTGACTTCTGGCTGAGAGATTGCGGGCTCGAATCCAGGCAGCGGTAGTGTGAACAAAAACGATAATGGGGCGGTAAATTGATCACACTATCGAAGCTTGGATTAGAACGAAGTAACCGACTCTACCCACATCATAAAAGTAATTGTATATTCGGATGTAATTTAAGAAATAAATAAAGATTAAAAATAATGATGTGGGTAGTCTCTGTTATAGACATGGCCTGAAAAACGAAGATTAAACCCCATTATTATTATTATTAGGAGCACATTTGAGGACGATTTTTGAAACGAAAATATAAACATAAAAAAGGAAAATTGAATCTGCTGAGCCTCTAGCTCGAGCAGCTTTTACATTCGTTGTACAACTTAACCTGATGTATTCATTCAATTAATAATTTTCATTTCAAAATAAATAAAATTATTATGTGTTTATTAAAATAAATCACACGTAAATTTCAGATAAAGTAAGTTTAATAACAGTTTCAATTAATAAACATTTTATTTCATTTTTTGCATTTTTAATAATAATATTAATAATAATATTTTTTGTATAAAAATATAGTATCAACCAATTTTTCTATTACTCTCATATTACAATTGTAAATTTAAAATTATAACAAAATGATAAAAAAAAACCAGCTATTAGTTTTAATTAAAACAAAAAACAATGTTTAATAACACAAAAAATTTTTTAATAATTGTATCTCTTTTTCTGCTTTATACATTCGCAATAAACATGGTGATTTTTTGAGACATTTCGAATCCACTTTACCGAAAATGAGAGGAATTGAAAAAACGTCAAAATATGGACTTCTTTTTTTTTTTTATTTTCAAAATTTCCATGTAAAGAATAAAAAACTCTATTCAGCCTTGAAATAGTTTTCATGTTTTGCTTTGTTTTGAAATATTTTGCACCATATTAAAATTTTCCTTATGCTTCTTAAGAAAGGTTGAAATTGATTTGCCTTTAAGTACTGTTAAGTAAATAAGTACTGATAATCCATTGATTATAAGAAAATGATAATGTGGTCCAGGATATTGAAAATTGGTTAACTATAAAGTAAATAATTGTTTCGCTATAAAATATATAAAGATTTCTGAATCGATTTGTATTTTGTTTGTATACACATATGTATGGCTTTGTATTAGTATGGAAAAGGCAGTACTCAGAATTTAGGCAATCATTCCAAAAGCCGTTTACTAAACTAAAACAGCTCGGAATAGAAATTATAATGCTTATTTCAATTTCTTTATACATTTGTTATACAAGAGTTTTCTAAGGCGTAATTTAGCAGTCTTTATAAAACAGTCATAGAATATTATATTCCCTGGATTATAATCTAGTTTTGACTTTTGAAACAGAATTGTGAAAAAATGTATCAAGGACACAAAATATACTCTATTTTACAATTGTCTTTTTAAAATTAATAAAAATGCATTGTCTATAGATATTACTACATTTGTTTCGAACAATAAATCAGACTAGACATTCTAGACATTGAGTAATTTCACTGTTTCGGTATTTTGAACGAACATTAATAATGAAAATCAATATATTATTATGAAAACTGACGTCAACTGAATCAGTTTGGTGCTGATTGTATGAATAATATGCACTTATTATCTCCACATGTTCGTAAAATATATGTACATGGTGATTTAGAATTACTAGTAATTAATTTTTGTTGTGGGAAATTTGGATATGGAAAATATTTAAATTGCAAGTGAAGATCAGATGACAGATTCAATTTTTAAGCACCCTGTATATACTTGCGGATATTAATCCGTAGTTTATACAATTATAATAAAGATTGTTTAATTACACAAATATGTGTTTCTTAAAAGCGAAGGATTAGAAGCAATAAGGACGACTCTCATACACACGTTGATCACATTTTCTTGACACGCTCGCCTAATAAGATAATCTTACTTTCAATAGCAAAAGTCTACTACGAGTTTCAATGAAGTTTCTTTGAGCTATTTCATTATCATACCCTTATCAAATCTTGGGTCAAAAATATAAGATTCGCAGAACAAACTATTTCAGTGAGATATTATTGTAGTAATATTCACATTTTGATACTGTTCCGAGATCTGCGTTATCCGAAACTTGTTTCAAATAGTAATACTTAAACACAGATTTTCTGAAATCGGTACTAAAAGAGACAAAGTGTAAGATAGAGATCCACATTTTTGAGAAGATGGTAAGGTTTTTGTTAGTTTTGAAAATATAAGAAAATTCATCAAATTAATATAAAAAATAGTTTTTAGTAAGTCTGAGCAGAAACTAGCTGCTAGTTAACTTGTTTACCTAGCAATTGAAGTCAAGCCATTCAATACAGACCCCATCACTTCCATAACAATAACTTACATTAACCCTTCATTTCTACGAAACCTTAATTGAATGGATCATAATATAATATTAGTTTCTGTAAATAATACACCAAATAATAATTCCTACATGTACAGTCAAAACTGGCTAAACCAACGAATCAGGTATATCGATGAAATGGAAGGGTTCCGATTGAACCTTTATATAGACACATACAGGATGTGCTGTTATTGACTGTAGATCGTTGGCCTGAAGAATAAGCGAAAAAGTTATTTACCAATTTTCTATCTGAGGCCTATTTTAAAGGATTATTAATATAAAATTAATACAAAGTATTTACATACATAAAATAAAAATTCTCAATAAATACAAAATGAGCCTATTCTGTAGGCGATCTGTAGTCATCCATTATTCGAATTAGACAGCCTCAACGAGCAACTCTATATGCAGTTATAACGAGTAAATTCGTTCTTTCATTTGATTATAAAAAATTACACATCGCTGATAACGACCATAATTTTTGGCTCTTTCAATGTTGATATAAACAATTTTGACTGCATATTCCCCACTATCGTAATGTTCTAATCCATATTATGTTATTGTATAGTTTTACTCCTGTGATAAAGACAACCGACATAAAGGAATATATGCATTATTTTGTCTGAGTCATCATCATTGTGTGTGTATGCACTTTCAAATTGATTATATAAGGCTACCGTTTTATTGTATCCATTAAACACTAGGTATACAAATATATGTATACATATAATTTAAAGCTTGTTCTTTTTGGCTCAATGTAGTACACTGAATGTAAGTAAATAAGGATGTTGCAATTGTATTATAACTATTCGGTCCTTGTCTTCCTACACTTAATGTAAATTCTATCGTATATTGTTTACTAGTGAATGTTTGATTAGGATTGTTGCAATTTACAGGATGTTAAAGAACTTTGTGACTTTGTCAGTATCGATGTGAACGCCATACTGTGTATTGTATGGAGGAAATAGTAACAGTAACAATAGTTATGGCGGACAAATCAATACAGTATGAGTGTGCGGCTGATGAAAAAATGATTGTTAGACTTAACATTTTGATTTTATGTTCCAAAAAATTTAAAAATCACTTTCTCATTGTTTGACTAAAATGAAAAAATAGTTATTTTGGTCTACATTTAAAATTATTACAAGTTCATTGAAATATTTTAATACATAACACTATTAAATTATCAATATGTAAAGATTTTACATTCCATAGCACATTAGTTATAAAAGTTTATTTTTTAATTTTTAAGTATGGAATGTAGTATGGAAAAAAATGGGCAAATTTATAATTTAATAGTGAAATGTATTCAAATATTTCAATAAACATGTTATAATTATGATTATGGGTCAAAATAATTAAAAAATGCGAATTTCGTCAGGAAAATCGGTATATGGGTATAAAAAAATATTCTAAGCAACTTTTTCCAATAATTTTTTTCGATATCTCTAACCTTTCTGACACAAGACAAAATATTAAGAATTGGCCTTATTTGTCAATTTTTAGTAGGTTGAAGTTTTAAGCGGTTAAGATACTTAACCGAATTTTTTTCCGAGTATCTTAATCGAGTTTTTTTCGGTTAAGTATCAAAAAATTTGTTCCATCACTCTGTATGGTTGTGCTAATCGATTTCAAATCGATATGCCTATAAATAACGAAAATATTAGCGTGCCTTCATCTTATGTGCGACACACTATATATATATATATATATATATATATATATATATATATATATATATATATATATATATATATATATATATATATATACATTTTACTCGATGTTTTTTATTGAAATGAGATTTTCCGTCTTGTATTTTTGAAAGTATAAAAGGCCAAGAAGATTTGCTACACAGTTGACACTTCCAAAAAACACTTGAACTTAAACCTTAACATTCACATTTGAATATCAAACAGACTCTTACTCAATTTACAGTATGTTTTGTAATAATTAGTAGCACTGATGCAAAAATTTGCACTGAGTACTTCATATTCCATTAAAGAACGGATATTGTATGTTATAATCCAAAAATAATTTTCAATTATACAAATAGAAATCATTTACACCAAAGATTTAAACTTCCATGTTAGTTCACAAAATATCCTTCATAAAATGATTAACATAAAGCTCACACGTAAACGTACATTAAAGTGTAATAGAATCGCACATATAATTTAATTAAAATTTTGAATATCTCACATAATATGGGAGAGTATGGGACCTTGGCTCACAATTTTCATTTTTTATGCTCTTTTAAACCATTTTTTCGAAAAAAAAAGTCCGCGATTATAATATATTAAGAAATTTACAAAACTTGGAAAATAATAAACCAAATGTACAAATCACACCATATCCATATTAGAATTTACAGGTGATTTATCACAACGTTTATGAGATAATTGCGATTAAAATTAACATATTTGACAGGTGCAGCATGGAGAAGCGTATATAAGTTCAATTTCTTTTATCTAATAGAAATATTACCATCAATATGAAAAACCAATTTTTGTTGTTGTATAGTTTCAAGAAAAAATAATAACAGATATAGACGATAATTTTTATGATACGGAAAGAATTGTGCGGACAAGACAACTATAGTATTGTGGTTGTAACAGAAACAACTGATCACACAATGAGTATTGTGTGTATGCTGGTAGTATTAGACAAAAGTTATACCTCATTTCAATACAACCTCATATACTCTTACTGTGCATATAATCAAAACTTTTGACAATATTGTAATGTAGTAACGTCCTTAAGGGGATATGCATGGGTTAAATAATACTAGAGATTTCATTAAAACTTTATAAATACATTTTTTGATTAACAAAGTTTCCAAAAATAAAATAAAAATTCCTAGGTCATCGTGCTTTTTATTATTATTTTATCGTTCAAAGTTGGCTGAAAAAATTTCGAATCATATAGGTTATCCTTTTCAATTGGATATTTCTATATCAAAAAATTTAGAGAGTGCGATAAAAATAGATAATCTTGTAGTAACATATATATATATATATATATATATATATATATATATATATATAATAATACCATAAAAATATAAGGTTACCGATGACATAAAAATAAAATTTTAATTAAATTATTAAAATTCGAAGATCAATCATTTGATAAACAGAGACGACTACAGAGTATTGATGATTGAAGAGCAATATCTATATTATAAAATTTATAAGCATCACTTGCACACAATAAATTATATATTTTTGTAGCTGCGTAGTATTGTAAAGCCAAAACTAACTCCTTACTTGACTACAAAACATGTTTTTGGTTTATCTGTATGTACCGTGCAATAAACCAAAACTTTTTTACAATACTCTAGGCTTATGAACAATTACCCAAGGCACATTGTTCCCAAGGAATAAAACCTCATTATTATGCATACACACATACATAAATACATACATACAGACTCAGCATACATCCGTAATAAACATTCCTATTTGATACCTATTACATTTTATTGCACTTGATACCTGATAATATACACATATACCTATCTATCTATGTATATACAAATAATATATATTTGTCATATAATTATTATACATTCATTTGTAATAACAAGACTATACTTTGTGTTGTGTAAGCACGTGAGTGAGCTATATGAAACTATAAAGAGCTATATATGTATGCTTTTACTAGCCAAGTCACGGAAGCAAATCACAGGCTATTCATTCACAACAGTCTTATGTAATACTAAGTATGTCTACAGGTACTGTACATACTGTGTGTAATATTAGAATAATGCTTACTATAATATTATAATAGCTCGACCCGTTCAGAATTCCACAATGCGGTAGCCGTGGGAAAAACCTTGATAAACATCCACAGATCTTCTTTTTTTTATTTATAGGCAATTTTATTACAGATCTGATATACAAACTACATAATCAACAATTGAATGATAATATTTTTACTATAGCCTGTTTTTTCTAAAGCGGTACAGTTTTAGACCGTGCGTCTATTTTTCGTTGGAAGTGATCATGATAAGCTTGAAGATGAGGGGTAAAGCTTGGAATTTGATAAAAGAAAAAGGAAGATGCCGTGGACAGGAAAAAACAGGCTAAGGAAATAATATATAAGATGTATACACAGGGAGTTAGTTGAACATTGAAAGAAACGGTGTTAATTTTTATCTTTTGGTCCGAAAATATGGTAGATGACATACTTTCGTTACGATAGCTTTAAATTTCAAGTTAACTTAATTTTCTAAAGAATGGTTTCTTACATTTCTAAAAGTAGTTTTGGTCATTAAAACAACGAAAATTATCTTGGTAGTTAGCGATATTTTTACAACGTAAACCAATAGTTTAAAATCTGTTTTATCCCTAATATAATTTTCCATCGATAACATCTCAGGTGGCTTTATTTTGACTTACTGACTTTTTAACAAAAATGAATTAAACTTTTTTCTAAAATAATGATTGAACAATGAATAAATAGATACAAAAACATAATAGATACAGTGCAAGTTGTTATCTTCCATGCCTGGATATAAACTTGAAAATAATTTCCTAGTGCTTCCCCGTTTTTAAGAAAGTCTTCTACCAAATTTGGTGATTAAATGCCTACAGGCTTAGACTATATATTGTCTGTCGGTGAGTTTCTATTATTTTTATTTAATTGATTCCTTCCTTTTAAAATATCGTACATAATATTAAAATCAATTTGTTAATTAAACGATTATGAAGAGATTTTAGGAACTTTTATGAAGCACAATGGTTTTTACAAGCGCTTACATATTCTAATTTCAAAACTATCTGTATTACAAAACAATTCTGACGTTGAGTTCAAGAATCACAGATTTTTTACAATTCCCTGTATATTTAGTTTCCTGTTAATAGGACATCACAACATATTGGATCCATTTATGTTTTAGAGAATGCTGCATATAAAGTGGAATGTGCTTCACTTTAGGATGACGTTACCAAGAGCTAAACTACGCAAATAGATAGATGGTACTTGGTAATATAACCAACTATTATTATTCTATCTGAGATTTACATTTGCAATATGAAATATGTTTACTTGTAATGGAATACATTATAACACATATTATTGTTGTTTAATATAAACACAATATTATGTTATATTATATTTAAAATAAATGATTTTCTGTACGTATTTAATGAATTTTTATATTTGATTCTTGATGATGTAACACCAAATATAATCAATTGGATACAGGTTCTTTTTTTCATGAATATTTAAGTGCCTTCAATAGTTGAAAACAAATTGTCTGTATGCCTCTTTTGGTCCATCCATTTAACTTCAGAGATGGTGAAATAACTTTTCTCACCTCCGTGCACTCTCCCGTTGTGCAAAACGAGGTTGCCGCTTTCTGCCTCCGTCCTCCAAGTAATAGATACATTAACCCGTTTTTTATATTTTTGAGTCAAAACTTCCTTATATATATAGCTTTAACAAAATCTGAAACCCTTGAGAAAATTGCAAAAAATCGCGAATTTTGTTTTGCCTTCGATATCGATAAAATACATTATATAAGATAATTTTGGCCCAAAAATGCAAAAATTGGGTTTATTTAATGATTGGATGCGTTTCTTTTGAGAAATAATCCAAAGTTGGAAACGAACAGCAATTTTCTCAAAAACTATACATACAGTGGAAACATTAACCCTTTTTTGTGAAAAAAAAATGACTGAGTTAATTGTTGAAATACCATGTATAGACCCTGTTGATTACACTGTCACATTACACATAAATACATGGCACACATACATAACTGATATTCTCATATAATACAGACTACAGTGATGTTAACGAACAAATGTTTCAAACAAAAGTTGTTTATTTTTATATAAGGAACATTTTTTACACTGAAAATTTTGTTCTATCTCTAACGGTTTACAAGATCCAATTGACCTGTATTGCTCATTTACGAACTCTGTAAATATTTCAGCAATATATTTTTTGTTTTTGCTTTTGAGTTATCGTGTTCACAGACGGACGGATGGACGGACGGACAATCGGAAATGGGCTGATAGTCGATTATATGAACACCTTTATCAAAATTTTGTTCGTAGCGTCAATATTTTTAAGCGTTACAAGGGACTAAACTTAATAAACTATGATATATTTCATACACATGGTAACAAAATAAAATGAATGTTAGATTAAACAGTTGTAAGTTTCGTTGTATATTTAATAATTGTATGTAATTTCAACTAAAAGACATATTATATCGTCATCATAACTGTTGAAGTTGATTGTTCTATTTAGTTTCATAACAACACTCATTTGTTTAAATATATCACAATATCATATTATATTATATTAGTAGGTAGGTACTTATCAAGGTACATATACCTACGTATGTAGATAGATATGTAATATATGATGAAATGAAATCATTTTAAACTATTACAATGATTGTTTGTTCTTATATGTATTCTTATTACAAAATTAGTTGAGCATATTACTTTGTAATCTAAGTTATCTTATTTATATTCAACAAATGATAATTTACTTGAAGTATTTATAATGGGTGAGAATATGATGGTTGAATATTACTAAGGTAAAAGTGAAATTGATGGTTTTTTAAGACATTTTAAATCGAAATTTAACTCTTAAAATAATATCAATTGCCACCAAATTGGGGATTAATTGGAAAAGCTTATTTTTTGCACAAACGTGTCAAGACTAACTCGAATGGAGCATAAAGTGTACAGGATAACTTTTAATATTAAATTAATTTCGGTCAAAAATTTGAAAATTATGGCCCAAATTTAGTAGGATTATATACTTTTATAAAAATTGGATAAAATTTCGATGTGATCGAGCAAAATTAAATTTTTTACTCTGATAACGCCATAGAGTTAAAAAATTCGAGTTTTTGATAGCATAGGTAAATTTGATCCAATCTTATTGGAATTTTTTTGGAACCCACTAATTTTGGGTCATTATTTTCAGCTGTGATATCAAACTTTTGCTAGCTATTACTCATTCTTGAAACCTATCAGAGCTAGGTTAATTTTGATCACAAATTTGAAAAGTATGACCCAAATTTAGTAGGATAACAAACATGATTTATCAAAATTGGATAAAATTTCGATGTGATAGAGCAAATTTAATTTTTTTTTGGATTCTGATGACGTCATAAAGTTAAGAAATTCGATTTTTTTATAATACTGGCAAATTTGATACGATCTTATTGGAAATTTTTTTGAAACCCACTAATTTGGGATCATTCTTTTCAGCTGTGATGTTAGTTTTTAAACGTACAGACTCTAAGGTAAATTGACACGGTTATGGCTACTCTCCCCATTTTTCCTTTACTCTTAATTTTTATCAAAATCGTTAGAGCTGATCCCGATATATATAAGATGTAACCTAAATATTTGCCACCGGCGCTATGTACCCTGCCTTGGCCCTGCCTTGGAATCAGCCACGGTTGGCTTAGAGCCAAGATTATATTTAAAAACAAATAACATAAAATTTACTTTAGAATATACCGATAGAATATTATACCGATTTTATGTTTGTGGCTTTAATTTGGAATTTTCAATTGAAACTTGATGGCCTTTTAAAAAACAACTTGCTCAAAAAGTCAGCAACAACATTTGCAATTAATTCAAAAGATTTCATCTGTTTTCTTTCAACCGGATCAAATTTTTAAGAACCTTTTTCTGAATTTCTTGTACTTGGCTATGACTGTCTGTATTATGGTGAAAATAAATAATAATAATAATAATAATAATAATAATAATAATAATAATAATATTACGTGGTATTATCAATCTAATTTTTCGAGCATATTTATTCATTTTCTCACACTATTTGTTTTCATGAAAACATAGAATCTTATGTTTAGTAATTCTGTTTATGAAAATTATTTACAATAATAGAATTACATTGAAATTAAATTGCGTCATATTACTTGAATCAATACTTCTCCTTCATTCTCTTAAATGTCGCAATCTACACAAAAATGAAATAACCTGCGTGGTTAAATTAACCAGATCCTAAATTTTTAACGACGCTTATAGATGTTATAGTTTCTATCATTTTCCAATCTTTCCGATCATCAAAGAAAACTGCATCAGCATATTGTAAGTGTACATTGTAAAAAAAGCCAGATGCAAGAAAACATGTTCTTATCATGTTAAGAAGTACCATTAGCTAATTATATTAGCTCAGTTGGTTAAGGCGTAACCAATTCACTCCGCGGAATGCTTAGGGTAGCGGGTTCGATTCCTGCCGTCGCAACAAAATCATTTAATTAATAGTTGTGATGGGCTGGTGTGGTGCATGGTATATGCATGAAGGAGGTGCACTCAGCCTCTGAAATTGAGGAGCTGATAAATGAAATTATCAGTGGAAAGGTAGTAAACCTATATATGACATCACAATGGGCTCTATAGCCTAAGTGTGTCCATCGTGGACAGCCAATAAAACCTAACCTAAGAAGTACCATGTATGTTAATATTTTCGTGATTCAAGAAAATGTTTAGCAGTTAAATTATTTTATTCTAGAAGTAAATATTGAGATCATTAAATCAAAAAATTTTTACTAGATACAAAACATCAACAGCCAACAACACGCGTATACTGCCAGCAATTCTATAATCTGAAAGTTAAAAGTAATTTTAAGAAGGTGAATTAAACATTTTCCACCATTCGAAATACGAAATAGTTTCATCGTTTAAGCAAAAAAGGCGAAAATAAAATTTGATTGAATACCTGAAAATAACTTCCGCATAAAGGTTAATGCCACAAAAACTGTTTTTGTTTCGTACAATTGGTTCGAAACAGTTTCAGAATAGTATTAAACAAATCTTAGAATTATTATAGAATCAAACTCAATTAATTTCGACGGTAAACATTTTAGTAAATTTTCAATGAAATTAGAATTTTTTATAATAAATAAACTGTTTTTTATTAGATTTCCTACATTTTTATTAATAATAAAAAGCTATATTGCATTACTATTAATATGAAACGGTTTATTTTCATCAGATTTTTTTGTGAAGCGACTAATATCTAACTTATTGAAAAGTCTAATCTAAATCTGAAGTCCAATCTTCATTATAAAACTTTAAATACATTTTTGCCATCAAGTCAGTCAATTTTATCACCCTTTGAAAAATATTGGATTTTGTTTAATAAAAAGTTTTATTCAAAACATTGGATCAAAATCACCAATTTTTTAGATTTAACACCTGATCAACAAAATAAACAACATAATCTCCTATTTTATTGTTCCTTTGTCTCTTTCCATAAAATAATATTAGCCGGATATGCAAGTATATAATGATATTAATAAAAAAAAAAAAAACAACCTTATCCAGTAGAAATCTTCATGCGACCCCAACTAAAAAAAATGCATATATAAATTCTTTTTATTTTTTATTATGTGTCAACATAGTTGTGGTATTAAAATTGGCGTATTGTTGTCGTTCGTTGTTGTTGCACGATCAGTAGTTTTGTTGTGTTTACAACAAAAAAATTTAATTTAAAAGTTAATAGTGATTACAAAATATATACAACAATACACAACAACAATACCTACACGAATAAAAAATCGTGTTACGATAACGAAAACAAAATAAGAATTTTGATGTTCGAAAATAAAAATGTCAAATATATTTTAACGAATAAATTACAATTTAAAACTATGCTACGAAATAAATACAGTTTGTTACGTAATAATTGAGTTTTTGTACCCATATTGTGTTTTTTGTTTCAAAAACTATTGACACGATTGAAGCTATATGCTTGTTGACATTTCCGGTCAATTTTTAGTGAGACATAGTGTATAAAATGAATTAATAATATTTACATTAAGGTAAACCATTTGTTACCATACACAAACGATTAGAGCGATATCTTTCTCCACCTTAATTTTTAAATATTGTGCTCACATACACCTACCTATTTGGGGTTCGAATCATAGAAAAAATCACAAAAGAGAATTAAGACTTCTAGCACAAATTATGTATCATAAAACTAGCCGAACATATTTGAATGAAATTCAAATATAATTAGTAATGAATATCCGAAACACCTACCCATTTAGGTTTCGAATCATAGGAAAAATCAAAAAACAGAATCAAGACTTCTAGAAAAAATTATGTATGTATCATAAAACAAGTCGAACAAATTGGTATGAAATTCAAAAATAATTAGTAATGAAAATCTGAAACACAGTCTTTACGAAGATAACATAGAACAGGTGCCGATAGAGGTGTTAACTGAGAGCAGCATGGAAAAACGTCACCATTGTTCACGAAAGTTTCGAGCTTTGTCTGTCAGATGACTTCGCAGTGCCTATCGAAAGTTTAGGTCATATAGACTGTTATTATTACAGTTTGGAAGTCTCATGGAAGTCATGGAAGTCTTCGTTGCTATTTTTTTAAATAAATTACCATATTCATACTGAAAAATATAGCTGCTTTCTGCTTTATTACTTCATTAGCTTTAACTGATTTTTCATACTATGGGAAACATTACGAGAATTTCTATGGAAATATTATAGTTTGAATGTTGACAATGCTCATAACAAAGTTTACAGTAGTGACCACACAATTGTGTGTCATTTTGAGAGGAATATATCGAATCATACTTTGTCCTAAATTCGTGAAATAAACTTTGTGTAAGAAAATGAATCGAAATCAACTATCGCGAAAGCACGTTTATTTTGTTCATGAACCATAAATATATCGATGTTTCTTTGTATCACAAAATTATATTAAATAATATTTGTTGCATGATGCAGATTTTAACATAGAATAAACGTAGTACACATAATTCTTCGCTTCGCTTTTGTTGTTTTTACTTTACTTTCATATAAGTTCTGTTTGAAATTTTGTGGAGCCATTTTGCTTAGAGCATTACTTTACACTCAAAAAATGGGTCTTCTAATTACAATAGCCTTAATTGACCTCCCTTTACTGATAAAAGTACAAATTACAAGAAAATATGTCATTAACGTGATAGGAGATTTTCTTGGTTTAAGAAAATTCTTAGGCAATTTGACTCCAGATATATTAACTTAGTATAAAACATCAGCCAAGCATAAACCAGTAAATTTGAAATTACAGGTTCAAATCATTAATTTATTTTCTTGTGTAGTATCATTGCTATAACCAATGTTTCATCATATGATAAGTACCTGTAAATGTTGAGACTACGTCATTACCTTTTTTTATTAGCATAAAAACTAGCCCGACCCGTGAAGTTTTCTGCCGTGCGGTACCCGATGCTTAAAACAGGCTAGAAATATAATATATAAGTGAATAATTTACATTATTTTTTTTTTATGCAATTTTATTACTGTTTGGATATAGAAATTACGTAATGAATATAACTAAATCTCAATATTATAGCTCTGACCTTTTTTTTCCTAACCGGAAAGAAGGAAAGTCAAATACTGTGTTTCGTAGATCTTTTATTCCGCTCCTCTATCTTATTTTGCTCCTTCAGTATGTGTTATACCTCTAGCCTATCATACAAAACTTTTTGACATAAATTTCCCAAGTTTTCATTATTGCAATTTTCAGATTTTCCAGTCGTATGAGTATATATGAGTATAGTGATACTATGTATATTCATATACGGATATATAAAAAGGATAATAATCAAATTGAAAAAGGGTGGTAAATACCATACTAACTACTAATAACAAAAATACAACTTTTTAACAAAACTAAAAAAACTGATATAAATCTGTGTATACAAAAGCGATGATGATGTTTATACGTGTTAAGTCTTACAACTGCGAACCAATTATGACATTATCACGTAACTGGGCACATTCCACGCGTGATCGCGAATTTAAGACCTGAAAAAATTTTCAGCAGAATTGGATGAGCCGTTTTTAATGGTAATAGAAAAACTGGAAAAAAGTCGATAAACAGAATCTGAAAAGTGGATGAAACTCGTCATTTATCTATGGAGATAATGATCGTTCCAGCACAAGAGCTGCAAAACATGTTCGAAACATGATCTACAAAAGTTAGCAAGACCTTTTTATAATTTTGTATATTTGACAGGTTTTCGTGCGGACCTCGAGGGTCGCACCAGACTCAATTTATTACGGAATTATTTTTGAAAGCCAATTTT
Source organism: Chrysoperla carnea (assembly GCF_905475395.1). Classification (NCBI taxonomy): domain Eukaryota; kingdom Metazoa; phylum Arthropoda; class Insecta; order Neuroptera; family Chrysopidae; genus Chrysoperla; species Chrysoperla carnea. The sequence goes on along the minus strand of NC_058340.1, from coordinate 35,628,537 downwards.
AATTAAATCATTTTAATCACGAAAAATCATTTAAATAACCACAGTAGGTTGTTTCGTTTTGAACTCCGTCACTAGAAAATATGGTATGCATACATTTATGACTTGAAATCTTTTAAAAAAATAGTATATTCATATAAGTATATAAGCATAACATACATTCAAATTCCAAACACGACAAATAATATTATGCAATCATCTTAGCTTTGTTATTATATTATAATATCGGTCCTGTATGTTGTGTTGTAGTCATTGAACAATAAAATTCATTCAACCAAAAATAAAATTTATTCGGCTAACTTTATAAGCTGAGAGAAAAGAGAAAACTAGACGCTTAAAGTTTTCAATTCGTATTTATATTATAATATTATTATTATTATTGTATCATACAACACCACACTACTACTTGAGTGCCCTTTTGCAACACTATTTTTCACCCCTCAACACAATAAATAAATAAATATCATAGCTAAAAATCCCTTTTTCCCAATTGTACAACTATTGTTGGTTGTCATTCTTGTACGTATGTATGAATTGTATGTGAGGACGTATGTATTTAGTTTCTAGTAGAAAGGTAGAAAGATAATACTGTATTAGCCTCGAAAATGAAAAATGTTTTGGTATCTTTATACATTGAGCAATTCATTATAGTCTTTCATACAGTCGTCCTATTAGCTCATTTGATTTAGGGCGTAACAAAATTAATTTAATTAATAGTTGTGATGGGCTGGTGTCGTGCATGGTATATGCAAGAAGGAAGTGCACTCTGAAATTGAGGAGCTGATAAATGAAATTATCAGCGGATAGGTGGTAAAACACATATATGGTATCACAATGGGCTCTATAGTCTAAGTGTGTCCTTCGTGGACAGCCAATGTAACCTAACCTCACCTACATACAATTCTAAAAATTATCGTAAAGCTCAGTTATTCTTCCCTTTTTTCTTCAGTAAAGCGCTCTCTTCCAAGCCACTAGGCCAATTTTAGCTGAAATTTATGGTGTTTTGTTTCATTTTTGCTATTGAAAAAACGAAACATTGGAATAAAAAATACAAAAATCATTTTCTCTAAAATTAGACAAAACGGCGTGTCGTGTGTATTTAATGTCAGAAATTTTTGGCAAAAAAATGATTTCTGTGTTTCTTAATTAATGCTCCACTCATTTTTGCGTAAATTTATTTCAATGGCATCAAACACCGAGTTAAGTCTTGAATAATGATTACCTAGAAACCATTAAGTTATTATATATATACAAGGTGCTAAAAAGTATGAACTCCTTGTTAATTGGGCCATGATATTTCCTTACCTTGAAGGTCTTGGTCAATGTCATATTTGGACGTTAAATATTCTGGTCTTTCCAACTCTGCAATAAAAAAAAGCCCTTCTCATTTGAAAAATCGATTTTTTGTGCGCTATAGCTTTGAGATTATGTTCTAAGTCAAATCCAATGCCACCATTTGATTTCTCGCCAAGAATAGGTTTGATTTGGTGGTTATTTTCACCATTTTTGTCACCCTTATTCCCATTACAAAATACCATTACAACATTACAAAACTAATACAAAAACCATTACAAAATACCATTACAAAATTACAAAAATAACTTTGACCATGAAGATCATGATCAAGAACGTGGTCAAAATCATATTTTTGCGTATAGTTTTCCGCTCTTTTCAAATCTATAACAAAAAAAAGGTGTTTGCATTTTAAAAATCGATTTTTTGGTTAAGGTATTTATCTCTGAGGCTATGTTCAAGATCAAATCCAAGATCACTATCAAATTTTCCGTCAAAAATTACGTCGAAAATACTTTAATAGTTTTTTATGTATACCTACCTACACGCGTGGAAACGTATAGGTAGCAATATAGATCACTAACCAGCTGTGATGTGGATAGTTATAAACTATTTGATATCGATAAAATCTTTTGTAAAATTATAGAGAGTACATTTTACTTCAATGAATGCTAAAATTTCTTGATCAAGTGCGTAAAGATCATATCCATTTAAGTATGATGTATGTATGTATAATCCCCATGAGAGATGATAAAAACAACGCCTCTAACGAACATATCAATATGCATCACATATTTCATTTAAAACATAGTTTTGTGATATTATGTGATTATTTTATTATCTCTTCTCTTTTACTATCTTTGTTTCGATTGTATTGTTACGTTATTTCATTCAATATATACATAGTATGTGATATTTTGTTTTTAAATCTATGGATTTCAAATATTGTGGTTAATTACCACCATTAGAGCATAATTTTATAACCCAATATATCAATCGGTTTTTGTTTTATATATCTATATGTAGAAAATATTTTGTTTTATTTAACACGACATGATGTTAATGATTGTGTTTGAAGATAACATAAAATGGTCATTTCATAATTAGGTGGGTGACTCATTGCAAGAAAAATGAAAATATGATAATTTGAAATTCAAATGCTTCCATACTAAAATTCATAGATAGATAAGTATTTTTACACAAATAGAAAATATTCGTTTAATTGTAGACATTTGAAATCAAAATTGCAACGAAACTACATGATAAGATCAATAAATGAAATGCCTATGAAATGAAACAGGTTCGCCAAGATTAGGTTTAGAAATTTATTACTTTTATACCAACAAAATTAAATAAAAAAACTGAGAAACGTCATTAAACTTAAAGAATAAAAACAAACGGCCAACCAAAAAAATAGTTTTATTATTTAGTTATTGGCAAATATTTGATTATTTAACATAAGTGGAAAATCAAGGTATACTAAGTTTAATCTTGAGCTTGTAACGCTTAAAATACTGATGCTACGAACAAAATTTTGGTATAAAAATTTTTCATAAAATCACTTAGTCCATTTCCGGTTGTCCGTCCGCCCGTCTGTCTGTCAAGAACAAAAAAAGATATCAAGCTGAAGCTAGGACCCATTTTGTAAACCGTTTGAGATAGCAGATAAGTTTAAATGTAATAAACATTTCTTATAAAAAAATAAACAACTTTTGTTCGAAACATTTTTTTGTGAACGTCACTGTTTACCGGTGAGAGCGCAAATTAAGCGTAAATTGTCTAGTATGTAGGTATTTTATGGGATATATCAGTTATATATGTGACATATATGTATGTGTAATGTGACAGAGTAATCAACTCTCTCTATACATGGCATTTCAACAATTAACTCAAGCAATTGTTTGTTTTCACTTTTTTTATTGATTTTTCATTAATTTTACAATGAAAAATGATTTTTCTAAACTAATTTTTGAATTTTCTAAATTCAAACGGTAGTGCGTCAATGCCTCGCTTTTGTAACACCATCACTCAGAGAAATAATAAAAGAACATGAATAATGGTAAATGGTTTGTCTCACTAAAGTTTGTCTCAGCTGGCATTCGCCAAATTATAACGCAAATTTCCATAGATTCTGATTGGCTCACAGCCTCAACGGAGGTTATATATGCTTTCCTTTAGACCAAAAAAGTTAATGCAACTTCTATATTATGAATAAAAACAACTTCTGAATCTTATTGATGCTTGATTATTAAAAAAATACCTAACGAAAATCTGATCGTCCTTTAACAAATATCCATTGCAAAACTGCGAATGTATGGCAACAAACAAATTAAAATATTGTTGAATATTTTTATCCATGTATTAATCTATCAATTGTCAATTGAAGAAAATAAAAAATCTGGTGGAAAATTAACGGAATAAAAAATTTACATCCACTAAAAGATTTCTGAAACTTAAAATTATAAAATTACGTTAACGTTACGATAGAATTTAAATAAAAACAAAATTAAAGTAATAAAGCTCAACAATAATACTTTAATACTTTTTTTAAGTCTATTTACATCCATAACAAATATTCTTCCTTCATATAAAAACAGAATAACTTTGTATAATAATAAGAAATCGTTAAATTTAATTTATTATTAAATGAGAAATAATTACACACTAAACTAAAAAAAACTTAAGAAAAAACATAAAATTTAAAAATTCTTTTCTTAAACACAATATTATAACAATTTTATTATATTTTATATTATTTTAACAAAAACTTCGTTCAACATTAGTCTTTATTATTGTAGGGTAAGGTGTGGTACCTTGGCGACAAGGTATAGACAATGAAAGATAAAATAAATTGTCAATGCTGTAATTTAAATAGCTTCATTTTCTTCGGAAATTCGTTATATGATTACCAATTAAAAATAAAAGGTAATGTTATGTACCTACCTTCTTCTATGTGATTGATAAATTGATAGTTTTATCTAGATTCTTATAGATTGGCATCACTATCTTATACTAGTAGTTTATTTTATATAAACCATATTATCCGTATGACAATGTCTGTGACTCTGGATCACTCTCTTCAGTTTCTTGAAAGGCATTGTTATTGGATTGAAAAATACAAAGTTTTCTTACCAGGAGATAAACAACCGGACTTATCATTGACAATTGTTTCTAAATCTATTGTTTTGCTTAAATGCAGTTTTGAACATGATGTAAGGACGTAAATTAGCAAAGAAGCATCGTAATGTACTTTGGACCAAAACAGTGATTATAGGCAGCATATAAAATTTTACCGTATTTTTGTTAGTTCTAATTGGTTTTCATGTACAGATTAACAACGTACGTACAAGTGGAAAAAAGCAGTATTATTCACCCGTAGAAAAAACAGTTGAAGAAATTAAACGCTCAGAGAAGGCTAGGCATTAAGGAAAATTTTTAGGATTTTCAATATTTCATGCACACACATGATAATATAAACATATAATCAATAGGGGTTGATCCATGGTACATTAAGGTCTGATCCATAATACATATCAATTATAAAGAAATGCATGGTGAATCGGAATAATGGCTTTATAAAGGCGGACTATTTCTATTGTTATATTTTAAATCATTAGTTTAGAAGCATTGAAATTTTGATCCAAGCAGGTTCGACGCTTTCCCAAATGTGTATAGTTTAGTTAATAAATGAATTCTTCTTTCCTACTCTTTAGTCTTATAGTAAATATAGAACGTACGAATGAACGTTATTGTAAAATAATGGTCAATATTGAAGAGCTTTAGTTCATTAACTTTAACATCAGTTTTATTGTAGTTTAGAACAAAGAAAAAGTATAACATTCTAGGTTAGTATATGAAATAAACTTTTTCACTGATTGTGTATTGAAAAGCATTACGTAAGAAGATGGCCATTTACGGGAGAAATCCATTTTTATACCATGTATATATGTAATAACTATCAAGGTATACTATAAGTTTTATACCATGATGTATATGTGTAATATATATTAAGGTATATAAGTTTAGTCTCTTATTTATAACGCTTATAAATATTAATACCACCAACAAAATTTTGGTATAGGTGCTCATAAAATCACCTAAGTAGACCATTGCTGCCCCTTACTAAATAAGCTCCTTAATAACCGCACATCCGTTAAATTTTGCTAGCAGACATCGCCCAAACACCCGAAAAAAAGTAACATGGTTTGATTTACATGAGAAGAGAAGGGCAATATGTCTGCTAGCATTACGTAACATTTGTGCGACGCCGCTAGGAAACTTATTTGGCAGGAAGTAGAAACTTTTTGCAGTTTTTAATAATTTTATTTCCCCTTTCCTCTCTATGTCGACATGGCCGCTCTGCCTGAAGATGTCCTATGAGAGGAAATCAGCATGAAGTAGTAAACAATGTGTAAAGATCCAACATCTACCACATATAATAACGACACTAAAGTATTAAATGATGATGTTTTATATAACAATTATTATATGTGTTCATTCTTTTTGTTGTATATTGGGAAAAAGTAGAGAGTGCTACAGTATATGTAAGCCATTTAAGCATACATATAAATAGGTGTATGGAAGTAAAAAAAAATTATTTTCTATGAAAAGGCCAAGTTAAGTGTAAGAAAAGTGTGTGCGGTTCACGCCTACATTTTTTATATTGTTATAGCTCCAGCAACCCCCTCCCCTACATACACATATACATACTTACTCACACACACACATATGGAAAATCATTCAATTCAATTGAAATGGTGGCAATTTGTTCAGTGATACGTAAATGCGTGGTAAATGTGAATGTTTATTACACATTTCTATGCGTGCGTGAATATGCACGTGCTGATGCGTTCTTTTAATGATATTATTGTATTATTTTCTGTATATGTGCTCTTACTGTTTGTTGTTTATTGTTTAAGCATCATGATTTTTAATAGAGTTCATCATCATATTTCTTTAGTTCATCAAAATATTATTATCATTATTGCATGTTTTTATTTTTTATTGGTTTTGTGGTGAAGAAATAATTCATTATTACGTGAGTGTAATTACCTTTTTAAAACTAACTTTTATTATAAACTATATACTCTATTAACTAGACTTTCCAGAAATATTCACCCTAGCGCTGAAAATACTAACTTATATATTAGTTTTAAGACTATTTCTTGGAAAGGAGCTCTATATGCGAATATAATAATTTCCACAATAATAAAAATCACTACAATAATATTTACTCGACGACAAGCTACTAAAATAAACACGACACTATTAAAATAATTTTTTTGACTAAACAACAGCTGCTGATTATAAATCAAATGAATTTTGTAAATACAACATTTACTTTACAAGAAACAACTAGAGTTTATAATAAGGCGACTAAAACCAGTTCTTTCCTTATTAAACTTAAGCAGGGATGAAGTATAACCTGCATCTGACAACGGCTGCGTTAATTTAAGCTGTGTGGTATTAACAATCAACCCGACGATATATTCATTCAACGGTACTTAAAACCAAATGCAATCTAGACAATTCTAAAAAGAAATAAACAATATTATTTTATATTATTTAAACAAAGATAGAATGCATATACAAGTAAAGTATATGCAATAGAACATACGTGACAATTCTAGAATTTGCTAGACTGTACGGTTACAATTGATTGTAACTATATAAACAAGCGTACAGTGTGCGATAATGTCAGATTACAATACAGACTCTTCAAGTTACAGAAGGGAATTAAAGCGAATTCAAGTGATATTTTCAAGTCAAGTTTTATCATCTATCAGAATATCAATAAAATAAAAGTATTGTGAACTATATTGTGTTTGTATGTAGTAAAACTAACTTAACAATAAAAATTTGTATAAGTATTTGAGTATGACGATTCATTTTTTATTACACAAATTTGATTACGTTAGGCCCAGTGAAGACATGTAATTTTTATCTGGTAAACTTAAATTCTTTAATTATAAAACTAAATCATATCAAAATGGTATAACTAACGGTAAAACTGATTAGCAATTTCATATTATATTGGTCAAACGGCATGAAAAATGATAAAAATTTAAAAAAAGTTAAAACCCTTTTTTATAATACTGCTGTCAGGTGCTAGGCGTACTTAATGGCCTAATTTCAATAAGAAAATTATTTTCCAAAATCCAGCCAACCACTTTTCATGTGTCTTATACCACCATAACGACAAAAAAGTTTGAAACCTAGGCAAAGGTTACCTTTGAAATTTCAACGTTTTACTCATTTTCTAAATATTATTCAAATTCAATAATAACATTTTAAGTTTACTCTGTATATTTCTTGTATAAATTGAAATAAATAAGCACAAATAAAAAGTTAAACTATAAAATGATAGAGAAGCATATAAATCATGACTTAGATATAAAAGATGATGATGACAATGTCTTCGAATATGTGAAACATTTTGAAGTATCAAAACACTTAACTATGAAAAGATGTTCTGTACGTTATACGAACGATGATGTGATGTTACAAGGAGTACTTACATAGGAAACAACGTTTGCCTACTTTAATATTACTGCTTGGTACTGCTTGCTACTGTGTTTGTTACAACACATAGCTTTTGTTCGAAGATTTTTTAAAAAGGAAATGCATTGTCATTGTTTATTGATGACAGTGTTTAGTGTATTGCTAAAACAACAACAATAATAATAACAACCTAGGATGAAGAAAAGAAATGAACAAAAATAAATTTATAAAATAAAATGTTACATTTGTTAACTGCCTGGTAGAAACTTATTGTGCATATCCTGAAAATAACAAGTGAAAACAAACAATTGACTGAGTTAATTGTTAAAATACCATGTATAGACAGTGTTGATTACTCTGTCACATTACACATACATACATGGCACACATATATGACTGATATACCAATATTATACATACTATACAATTTGCGCATAATTTGCGATCTCACGGGTAAACACTGATGTTTACGAAAAAATGTTTCAAAGTGGTTTATTTTTTTATAAGGAACGTTTTTTACACTATCTCTTACGGTTTACAAGACCCAATTGACCTATGTTGCTCATTTACGAACTTGACCCCACTTTTTACGTCCTCAGTACGTTATAAAAATCAGTTTGATATCTCTTTTAGTTTTTGAGTAATCGTGATGACAGACGGACAGTCAGACGACAGCCAGACAGACAACCGTAAATGGACTAATTAGGTGATTCTATGAACACCTATACCAAAATATTTTTCGTAGCATCAATATTTTAAGCGTTACTAACTTGGGACTAAACTTAATATATAATGTATATTTCATATATCCATGGTATAAAAATATATAAATTCATCCTCCACTCATTCCGTTCTCACGTTTTGAGACATTTACAACGTTTGTATACACTTTTAACTCGTACATTCTGTGCACTAAAAAGTGCATACTTTTTAGTGCACAGCATTAACCAATCGGAAAGTAGTGCGTTTGGCATCTAAAACTCATATCTATCAAGGATTGTGTTGTTAACAGCACACAATACCGTGTGTATAGTATATTAGTATAACACTTTATTTTTATATACATTCACTTTACAATATATGAAGCACACTCCATTACACTCTTTTAAAATTTTATTATTGCTTATTTGAATTTCTTTTTTAAAATTGTGTGAGTGAGTTGAGTGTTGATTCAATTTACAAATATAAACCAAATTTATTGGAAATAATTTACGGAAAAGTAAAATTTATATGAATGTAGGAATGAATGTAGAATTTCAACTCAATCAATACAATATGTACGATTATAATTGAATGTGTGCGACAGTATGCTTTTTGTAAATTTAATTTAAAGTCAAAAAAAGAACTCATAAAATGGTAAGTTTTTTTTTTTTAAAGTGAAGTTAAGTGTTGTTACAGAAAAAATTGCAAGCAAAATTTTACATATTATTATAAAAAATGGAAAAATCCTTCTCTTTTTTGAATTAGAAAAAAATCATGAATTTTTTTTAATCATGCTATCAAACGAATCTGATGATCAAAAGCACAAAAGCTTTGCAATATACCATAACGAGACATTGTGGTTTCGAGCCTTTGCTTTCCAGTAACAACATTTTTTGCAATTTTTATTACATTCACTTGATAACACTGTCATTGTATCATAGAGATAATACCATAGAGAGACCTCTTATACGTCTCTTTCATACGCCTTAAATGTCTGCCTCTTTCTACCCCTTTCACTTCGGCCAAGAGTTCATTCATTGCCTTTCCTAAATCTATAAAGATCTATGATATTATCTCTGTGCATTGTATGGCGCAAGTCGACTGGTCCTCGTGGTAGACCAAAACTCTCTAGAGAGCATGAAAAATCTTAATATATATATTTCTTGTGTGTGTCTGTATGTGACTGAACTCCTCCTAGACGGCTGGACCGATTTCGATGAAATTTTTTGTGTGAGTTCAAGGGGATTGGAAAATGGTTTAGATTTAACATTCGGTTTACTACAACTGTTTTTGAGGGCTCCGTACCAAAAAAATGAAATTTCATTAAATGGTGGGAGCGCATATAAATCATATCACATTATGTATACTATGTGTACTATGTATTTTTAATAGTATTCAGGTATTGTCAATAGGCATTTATTAGAGCCATATGCGAGCGCAGCGAGCTCTACTATCAAAGGTCAGGCCAAAGGTCGAAGGTCAGGCCAGTCCAAAAAATAGGAGTTAAATTGGGGTTTAGCGGGATGGGTTTAGCGGACAGGCTAAACGTAGTATAGGTATTCATGAATTGGAGTTACGTTTTTACGGGACAACGTCCGTCGGGGCCGCTAGTATCAATTTAAAAATATTAAAATTTTCTACCTATAAGATTTATTAAATGTTGGCAAATCCCTAGCTTGTATAGAGATGTAATATTTGACTGCATTGAAAGCTACGGTCTTTAGACTTCAACTTCTTCCGTTGCTAAAATTTACTTTCTTTTGCTAATTTTTCAAAGCATCTGGATCTCTTCAATAGATGTTTGCAGTCTCAGGAGATATTCAGACATTATATACCATTGACTATGGCTAGCTTAAAAACAAAGTTTCCTGCAGATTACTATAAATTCTAGTACAGGATATTAGTTTCATTTTAAATTCTCAACTTATAAATTAGTTAGGCGACACTAGATACAATGTTTATATTAATTGAATGTATTTTCAAGATGAGTCACGCTTAAAAGATTTTAAAGAAAACAATTTAGCATAACATTTAAACAGACAACAATTGATACTTATTTTTAAATGGTATGCACTTCCGTACATGTAAAATGAAAATAATTTAATAATAAAATCCTTGGAATAGAATTTCCTTTGTCAAATACCATTGTCATATTAAAAACTTAAATAATCAAAATAATATCATACACAATGAAAAACATTTATGCATATCAATTATATTATTTTAAACAATTATTGTCAAAGAGAAAGAATGTGTGCTTCCGTACGTACAACTCGCATCAACAAAATGTCAAATAATATTATCTATTTCATTTATTGTTGTAACAAAAAACGTAATAAAATTTGTTTCGATTTAATTTTAAAATTGAATTTACAATTTAAAAAAAAGTGTTGTATGGGGTTGTTTTGCTGCTGTATATGAAATTTTCCTTCATTGGTTTAATATTAAGTGACATGTGTTTCCTTTAGAGAAAACTTATTTTGTATTATATATATATTGGGACTAATACTTCCATCAACCATAATATCGTCATCACTAAATCCACCACCATATTTGAAATTTGAAACGCTTTGTTGTTATGTTACAACTAAACTGTCACTTTTGTGTTTACAGTTTTGATGACGAATTTAAAAGGGGGTGTTTTACTTTAGGTATATTTTTTTTATATTATTACTATTGTACACCACCAGTAAGTAACACTTAAATTAAAATAAGGGATGACAACTTTTTTTTCGATTATTACACAATTTAAACAATTACTTAAAATTTATTTGAAAATGATTTTTAAATGGTTCAATAAACACGACAATTTATTTCATTTCACAAATGTCATTGTAAAAATAATATTACATTACATTTTGTGAAGTGTGTAATTTGATGTAAATGTGAATTCAATTTCTGATACTATTCGAAAACTTTTGCATAAAAAATTAACACCGGTCAAGTGTGAAATAAGCTTACATAATCAGTGGTCAGATAAAGACAATAAAATGGATTCTAATCTTAAGGTTATGTTAAGATTAATCATGGCCTATACTCTGTGTCAAAACAAAAAAATTCACGGAATACATATAGTACTTACATTTACTAATTGAAATGGCGGTATTCAGTTATTTTTTGATTCTCCAAGTAAAGAGTTATAGCCGGTTAGTGGAATTTTTTCTTCAGTTCTACTAATTCGCCAATTCCAATCCACCCAATAAAGTTATAATTTTCCTTAACCAACATTTTCAATGTGCCGATGAACCCATACAAATGATCACCATTTATTTAAAGTTGTGTTAAGTGATCTTTGGACAATGCTTGGTCTCCTGACAAAGGGTTGTTCTTGATGGTTTTTTAATCTACAAAGTTTCGCCAAATCTCTAAAAAAAAATACAGAAAAGTATAACAAGTCACTATTTTGCCATGACTATTCTTTATTTTCACTATTTCAAACTTAAGAGAGAAAGAAAACCTTTTTTGGTATACAGAATGTTAGATTTACATCTAGGCCTATAAATAACACGAGTATAGCAGAATACATGCATTAAGCAATACAACTAAGTGAGAGGTATTATATACATATATTGAAGCTTCGATATGCTCTGAGAAAGTTGTAAGACGCTTGGGGAATGGGAGTTTCTTAGTTGAATAGATGAACTACAACAGATAAGCCACGATACAAGTCACTTTTGCAATTTCATATAACATCTATAATACCTCTTACTTAGATGCATTACTTAACGAATGTACTCTGTCATACTCGTGATATTTATATGTCTAGACGTAAATCGAACATTCTGTATTTGTTAGCCGGGATGCTTTTTCATTAAATTTATTTTGCGTATGTTTTTAAGATTTTTGATTTTTCTTTACAGGCTTTTTCAGTGATTAACCATCACATAACCCCTCTTTCAAAACATTGGACATCATTCGACATTTCATAATTTAGCCTTGCGAAGAAGAAAATTTTTATCATATGCTGCAGTATATGTAAGGTCATAGATAAAATCAATAAGATTTAAACAAAAGCTTTATTTTCCTGTTCCTGATTAATTCATAAGTGTAACGGAACTATATAAAAAAGGTCGTATATAAGTACGTATAACATAGAAATTTCTATATTACATATAATATCCTGTCTAATGTTATTTAAATCTCAACTGACTACTCTCGTATCGTATCGCTTGTGTTTTGTTTTGTGCTAACTACTGACCTATCGCTATGGTTAATTGAAACTTTCAATTTATTATGTACATACAATACTCTATACAGTATATATGCATATATTACACAATAAATTTTAAATATACCAGGTAATTGGCTAGTTTATCGAGTGCGCAAAGTCTTACAAACAGTGAAAATTCATGGTTTTTTTCGACATAAAAAAGGAGCAGAGGAGTTGTGAATTTGAAACCTCTAAAAGGTACTTCCTTATCACTGACTTAACCTACAGTCAGTTAATCAACATTTGGAGATATTTGTACTATACAGTTACATTTTTGCAAACCTTGAAAATTCATTATATTTCAACATAAGAAGGAAGTCGGCAGCTAGTAAGCTGACATTGCTAGTTAAGCTGAAAATATACCTTCTTGAAACCAACTCAACCCACATAATGATTTTCAATCTCGATTTGGACGGCCTGTATAGAAGCGCATCGCTATAAAAACGTAGACAAAAGGTTTTTCCCCTGGGAATCATCTCAAAATTGTAGAAATCAAACCTCGGTTTTATAACATCTTTCTACTTAGCAGAATCAACTTGCATAATCCTTCATTGCGAATTTGATTCCATGCGAAATTTGGTAAAGTTATAGGTATTTATATTATACCTGGGTACTTATATTTTTCGTATAATCCTATTTATTTTCCCCAAATACTTTTACTTGTTCCTCTGTGCCTGGATGTGAACAATGAAAATTGATAAAATTAACCTTTTCCATCTGAAAAACTGCTTTTATATATAATTTTTTTTACCAATGAATATTTGAGAGAATTCTTAAAAAAATATATAAAGTTGCAGGCCAATCAAAGAATGATTTTACGTCAATGTGTATACAACAGTCTTATACAGAATGTTCGATTTACATCTAGACATATAAATATCAAGAGTATGACAGAGTACATGTGTTAAGCAATGCATCTAAGTAAGAGGTATTATATAGGTGTTATATGAAATTGCAAAAGTGACTTTTATCGTGGCTTATCTGTTGTAGTTCATCTATTCAACTAAGAAACTCCCACTCTCCAAGCGTCTTACAACTATCTCAACGCATACCGAAGATTCAGCACATGTATTTTGTATCTCACACTTAGGTACATTGCTTAACACATGTATAATATCATACTCGTGATATTTATATGCCTAGATGTAAATCGAACATTCTGTATAATTATAATTAATGTAAATAACCTGAACTTTGACATATGAGAGCTAATTTGGATGGTTTTTTCAGAAAATAATAATTTTTGGAACTTTGATAGTTCAATTGTTTATTGTTTCAGCTCCGAAACTAAAACGAATTTCGTCGATGTTCATATTTCAAATTTCTTGGTCTCATATATTATGTCCAAAAGTTTGTTAAGCTGACAAATCACCTCGTATATATAGGTATGAATGTATATATATATATTCCTGTATGACCGCATAATGTTCATACAATATATTACACAATGTAGGTACGTATATGCCGACCTCATTCCTGTATCCCATAGCATTTAATTGTTTAATAATGGAAACTTGTGTAAGAGGATCTAACTTACTATACCTACGGAAGCACACTCTATCGTATCATGCAGATACCAATAATGATGATGTTCGTTAATGTGCTTAAAAGTTTTATAATTGCATGTCTAGTTACACAGTATAATTTGATTAAGATTATTATTGTTTGATCATAATAAAAAAATTTGTTATTTAAATTTATGATTTACGTATAAAGAAAAAAGATTTACGTTTATTGAAGCACATTTTTTCCAACATATTATTAGTTATAAAGAAAACTTTATAAAATTGTCAATAATTGTACTAGAAGTTATACAAAGAATTTTACTTGTTTGTTTGAAAATCGAACAACTAGACGTGGTAGTAAAATAAGTATGTTCTTCGGTAAATGTAAATTTTTTCCCGTAACCTTTTTCTTATATTACCTATTCATTTAAATGTCTAATTCTACATCCCATAACAGTATATATTCAGAAAATAGTTCTCATAGTTCTAATTTATAACACAATTTACAAGAAGATATATTTATCTATTGATTTGAAAAAATATTTTTCGAATGCACAATTTTTTGCCCATGGCTTGGGCGATTAAAAGAATCAAAGTTATTGATTTAGTAATGTTTATCTGCGAAAATTAAAGTACTTTTAATCAATTTTTTATATTGCCTGTATAAAATATATAAAGAGTTCAGCCTACTTTACTTTTGCTCGCTGGAATTTTGCTTTCATAGAGGTAAATAATATAACCTAGAATTTACTAGTAAACATTTATTATTTAAAGAGCTTTTCATTATTAAAGTATTAGAAAATGTTTTCTACTAGTTCCTACGAGATCAGTCAGAGATAATATATGCTATACGTTAGTTTTATTTAATTACATAA
The DNA here is from genome assembly GCF_905475395.1 of Chrysoperla carnea. NCBI lineage: Eukaryota > Metazoa > Arthropoda > Insecta > Neuroptera > Chrysopidae > Chrysoperla > Chrysoperla carnea. Next base: position 35,613,454 of record NC_058340.1, on the reverse strand, counting down.
TTCTCAAATGAAATGGAATTAATCCAAATTCAATTATGAAAAATAAAAAATTGAATGTGCAGAGTTATTATACTCCAGTAACAACTCTTTCGAAATTTCCGCTAAGTAGATTGTGGTTTGTGTGGATCTTTTGCATTTAGTATATCTGGCAGACTGTATCTGCATCTTGAAATAACAGAACAGATTTTGTAATTGAGCTACTCTTTTGGTTTTTAGGAGAACTTTAAGTGGGCCAGCTTGTGTGACAGTCCATTTTTTTTCAAGAACTAGTTAAAAGTTTTAAGTACTAGTCTGAACTTGCTAGCATCTGTTTATTTTAACTGCTGTGTCTTTATAATGACTACGAATTTCAAAAATAACACTTTACCAACTTGGTTTACACATGTGCAATCAATTCACGCAAAAAAAAAATCGAATTTGAAAAAATCGAAATGCACATCACGCAGGGAGGTTCCTTAAATCTTTGAAGTAAATTTCTATAATTCTAGAAATAGATTATCATGGCTGATATTGAAAATTAATTGTCTTGTTACAAATAATGGTACAAGAAATTACTTAAACAAGACGTGGAGTGTGTAGTACAAAAGTAGTTTTGGCTCTTGGTATAGTTTCAACAACAACAATAAGTTACATTGTAAATTTACAATGTGAAGTTAAATCCAAACAAGCGTACATACCTATAATAATACTTCAGAGAAAAAGTTTAATTTTCAAATAACATAAGATACTTTTATTTTTTCATCAAGGAATTTATAATAATAACAACAACCTACGTTTGAAAATAAATCACACCTTCGGGAAATATTATACGCAGATGAATGATCACACATCATCTACAATTTATTTGTTGTTATTTTTTTTCTTGTATCGTAAAAAGAAAAATTTTTCCTTAGTTATTTTTAATGGACTTCAAAATTTAGGTCACTTACATTTAAAATCAAAATAAATAGCTTTCATTCGATATTTAACCCGAAAAATGAGTTGAACTAAGAATATAATTATAGCTTTCTCAAATAATTATCAAGATCACCAAAAGATATACAAGGCGTTGGCCTACAAAATAAGCTCATAAAGACGCAGGGAAAAGTTAATTACCAATTTTGGATCTCAGGCCTAGTTTGCGAGATAATTAACAAAATAAATGATATTATATGAATAATATTAACTAACTTTATCGACTCACAGTTCAATAAAATATTGAAGGCTGATATTGTATTATTACATAAACTAAGGAAAAAAAAAATAAGTAGGGTGTGGTACATAGTACATAGATACAACCATTCCCACTACTATATTATATCAGTATGCATCAATAAACTAAAATGATGATGACTCAGTCAACTATTTAAACACACAAACAATATTATGCATTTTTTAAGTGTTTTTAATGTAGGACCACCTCCTACCTTCCTTCAATATTTTATTAAACTGTGATTCGATATTAATTTATTTTGTTAATTATATCGCAAACTAAACCTCAGACCCAAAATTGGTAAATATCCGTCCCTTTTTTACAAGGGTAAATACTCCAAAAAAATGGTGTGTTTTGAAATGTTTAGGAAAACGTCTATAAAGACTATAAAAATTTTAAAGGTTAATAACTTTTTAAAGGTTAGCTTGTTTTCTTCTTCTAGTTTTAAATGACACAAATGAAATCGCTTTTGAAGAAGCTCTGCATAGGCCACAACGAACGAAAACTTCTGTAATTCAAAGTGAGAAAGTCCCCTTAAGCAGTGGAGTAAACCCCTTCAGTATTAAAAAAAATAAAATTCACCGCTTCACTGATCAAAGTATGACATTTTTTTATGTTCGTTGCAATGTATTCTGTACTCTGTTTTTTTCGATTCATTTTTAATTTTTGTTATTTTTTAATTTATTTCAATTTTTTTGCTTAAAAGTACTTTTATAGCCTTAAAGTATGTAATATTATGCATACATCAGATATTATAATACATTTTATTTTTTTCATTTTATTATGAAAATTAGTTATATGTATGTATTATAAATTGTATTAAATGATTTACGTTTATAGTATTATATGCTTTATTAAACATTCTTGTATAAAAAAGAAAAGTATTTAATAAAATATTATTATTATTCTGTGTATAATTTATTCAAATGTGACTATATTTTTTATATACTACTATCCAATATTCATCAGCTTCGCTGAACAATTCTCACTGTACACATTGACCCACTTCTCGTTGAGACAAAGCACGGTTGTCCAATAGGGAATATTCATGTATTTTTTCAAATATTTTTAATTCATTGTTTACACCGTTATAACCTAGTAGATAATATAAATACTGTTTAAAAATGCTGTAATTAAGTGTAAAAAAATATTTAAAATAGAGAATAATTTTGAGATGTTTAAATGCAGTCTTTTTGGCGCTTTCTGATGATAAAATATTAATATGTGAGCTGTCAATTGGTCAGTTGTATAATTTACACTTAAAAAAATGAATTTACAACACAGAATTTACACACGTTATTATTAAGTTTTCTAATAAAAAGAAGAATAATATTACTCGATGAAATACCATATAAAATATAAGTAGTTAATACCATACAGTATGTCAAGAAGTCTGACAAGCTACATACTATGACGTCACGTCCATTTTATTCTCTCACTGAATTTGTACTTTTTCTTCTTAACTTTAAGTAACTAATAATAAAATGATATTAATTACTAAAATATTGGTTTAAATTTAATTTCATGAATATTTCCTATTGACTTCGAATATTTAGTCAGAGTTCATAATACACCCGAAATGATATCTTAGGGATGTACATAGTATCTTTAGTGAAAATGTTTGGCCTCGTAGGAAAGGTTAACGAAAATCAAAAAGATCTTCAGCTTTACTTTGAGTTCGATCTTCAGATTTGGCTTCCATACGCTGATAACCTTACATCACTGGAGGAAGCTAGAGTAGGTGTGTTAATAAAGCAAAGAACCAATGCTCGATAAAATAAATGTGTTAAACAAAGAATCTTAATCGGTCATGTCACTCAGAAGTTACATGATTCAAACAGACGCACCAACGATTATACGCTGAAAGATTATTATGTAGATTATCTTTTTGTACGTATAAATAACAATAATAATTGTTGTTGTTTAACATTGAAAACTTTTATATTTATTTTACCTCTGCTATATTTCCTTAAGAATACAGAAAATTTATTGCTTTGGTCTATTCCGATGATGACAATAAATTTTTTTGCATACAAATATAAGCGCTATAAAATATACAACACACGCACTTAGAGAAATTTATTGAAGTTTTCCTAGAAAATTGCATACGGAATTGGATATCCGAATCCGATGTGTGAAATATTAAATATTAGCTTGATAGAACTTCATAAAATTTCAAATTCATGAAACTGAAGCATTAATTTTCGACAAAATTGTCCATTATTCAAAATTATGGCTTACTTACAATGTTGCAATGGCTATGAATTTAAAAAAAAAGACTATTTTTAGGGATAGTTTAACGAATTCGGTTATTTATAAGGAGGTCGTATGATATAATATGATGAGTATTACATAACTTTTAATTTATTTTAAATGTTAAATAGTTTATTTTGTTTGGAACATGTATTTAAATATATTTAAAACTCTATAAATAGTTTTAGCAATCTACATAACATTACATACTATTAGTTATTTAATCTAACAACTAATTACTTTTATATTTATTTAATAAAATCGGTGTAAATGTAATTATCACACATTTAAAATACTATTTCGACACCTGACATTGTTGTATGGAGAATAGGGAATAATCATGAAATTTAAATTTGGTTCAAATATTTTTTTCCGTAACTTTATTGGCTGGACATTTCAACACAACCATTATTTTAGTAATTAATATCTTTTTATTTACTTAATGTTAATTAATAAATGTGCAAATTCAGTGAGAGATATTCAAAATTTCTAGAACGGAAGTTTAAATTTTAAAACGGACATAACGTCATGGTATTGGCTTGGCAAATTCGTTGGCATACTGTATGGTATTAATTACTTACCTTTTGTAGGGCATTACATTGAGTTATATTATTCTACGACTTTTTATTAGAAAACTTAATAATAACGTGGGAAATTCTGTGTTGTAAATTCATTTTTTTAATTTGTAAATTATACATTGAACTGTCACCAATTGACAGGTCGCATATTAATACGTCATCAACAGAGAGCACCAAAAGATTGCGTTTAAACATCGCAAAACTATTCTGTATTTTAAATATTTTTTTACACTTAATTAACGCATTTTTAAACAGTATTTATATTTTTTACTATGTTATAACGGTGTTAACAATGAATTAAAAATATTAAAATAATAAAAAAAAAACAAGAGTATTCCCTTTTGTCATTCCTATTTTATATAATTTTTTCACAGAAAAGATATAGATTATTCATACTTCTAGCCTCATTCCCTTCAAATGATCCAACTTTAACGGAACAGTTTTAGTAAAATTGCGTGCCATCAGTCGCTTCCTAAGAATTCATCAGTATTTATCTACTAAATAATTTTAAAAACATTTTGAAAATATATTTATTCTTTAAATTTTACAACAGAGATACCCGATTATATGAGAAATATTTACGTTCTACAGTTTAGAAAATATTAAAAACTAGAATTTTCAATACACTATATTAACATTTTACGATACAAAATGAAGTAAACTTATAAAGAATCAAAGTTTGATTGAAATCATAGATAAAATGCTTGAATATTTGTTGTATAAAGCAAAACGAATGTAGTTGGATTTTAAATCAACAACCGTAATATTTTATAGAAATCATAAAAATAAAAATGGTTTTATGTGTATGATACAGTGTATGATCGTGGAAATGTACTTTACCTAGAAAAACAAATACAAAAAGAAAATTATAAAATGTCAAAGATCTCAAATGAGAATATCAAAAGTTTTTGTACCATGATAGAAACATTTATGTGAGTATTTATAGAATATGGAATAAATTTGAACAAGTGAAATTTACAAAATTTAAAAAACCTCCATAGCTATAAAATGATCTCAATCAAGGCGGTTCGACCGTTTAGGGGCTACGATGCCACTGAGAAACACACAGACGCACATATAAACACACTAAACTTATAACACTCCTTCTTAAATCAATATTAAATGACGGTCAAAGACATCTGATGAGATGAAAAGGATACTTAGAAAGCTATCTTTTTTTGAGTCAAATTTTTGGAAATATTTTAATTGAAATTGACATATTTGTGTTGAGTTTGTTCTTTTGATTTACCTAATTATTTTACCATTTTACTTTTCGAAATGAATTGAGCCAGGTTTATTTGACCATGCATTTCCAAATATTTATATGTTAAAATTATACGTCATGCCTTTTCCAAACTGAATCGATTTTAAGATCATAGCCAATTTTTAATTTTTTTCGAGAACGGAACTCTAAGCTCGCACTTGAAACATGGCTAAGAATACTCTTCGTTAAATTTCCTTTCAAATGAAACCAAAAAAATTAAAATCGATTACACACACACATAGCGGCCAAACTTATAACACCTTTTTTTTTAATTCGGGGGTTAAAAATGGAAGAAAATATTTTAAATTTGAGAATATATTTACTTTGGAAAGTTTAATCTGATCGTTTCTTCCCAATCCATTCCCGCAATTTGGTAATAATTTTGATTCTAAAGGTTAATGCAATTTCGAAATTTTGAAAATACATGTTACTATAATTTATCCCTCAATAAGGATTATATGTCTCTGAATGTTTGTTTGGAGGGAAATTTTAATATAACGATGTAATAGCTAAAAGTAATTCAGCTATTTCCAAATGATTAGCGAATATATATATTCAGTTATTATTTTGAATATTAAATAAATATTCTTACTTACATATGAATAAAGATTATTATTTCAAATTTATTGATAATTTTGAGGGTTTGATAATGATAACTTTGAAAGTTTATGGTGGTAAATATAAAATGAATGCATATGTTTGATGTTAACTTGTGGTTAAAATAAATTGCCCCATATTTATTCTGTAACTTTTTGTTTTTGAAACAAAAAATGTTTGGACTTGAATTGCAATTAAACTTTTTTTGCTTTATTTCGATGCATGTATACTACTGAAAATTTTCGTTTAGAACCAAGCTTTGGTGGTTAAAAACTCTCTTTCTATAAGAATATGAGAAATCAGCGTTCTTCCAGATTTTTAGTTGAAACTTGGGCTATGGAAAAGCAATCAATTTCCTAAACTTTCAAAAATTATTGTAAAATATTTTTGAAAAGTGCATACTATTAGCTTATTATAAAATATTAAGTTTCTTTAGGGTTGGTAGGTCGAAATTTGCACTAAAATGTATATATGCAAATTATATATATCTTTTTTTTTTTGTTCAATTTTCCGGATGCAACCATGATCGATGGAGTTATCTCATACAATTGTTTTCGTACATTTTACCACGGTATTAATGTATTCTAATGAATATAATTTCAATTTTTTAAGTTATTGTTTGACAGATTAGAAAAAATAAATACTGAAAATTAATCAGTTATGACGAAACTAAGCTTTATAGATTTCAATTAGCGGAATATATTTTTATTATTAATTTTTAACAATATAAGAGATTTTAGCCTCTGATTTTTTAATTTGAAACAGTTGTTGAATGCGACAACTGGTACGAATTTAAAATATATTTAAATATATTATATATGAGGTTACTTTAGTTAGAAATTATATTATATAATCTATATCTGTATATAATATATAAAGATTATTATGATGATTAGTAAAGTATAAGGGGAATGAATATATGCATATTATGAAAAGCGTTCATTCAATTCAATTGAAATTTTCAAATGATTCATTTACTTTAACAATACTATGTTACTATGTATGAAATACATAAAATATAGATATTCTTGTTCCTTTAAGCTACAATATTATATCATCCAACGTATTCCTTATTCATTTATAAGTGTAGAGAACTCTGACAGACATACGGACTAACTGAGAATCATTCATCTATCTATGATGTTCACAATCTATTAACAAATTTATTTGTTCATATTTTATGTTATATTGTTCCTTACATAAAATAAAGACCACGAAAATTTTACTTTTACGAAAAACATGCGCATAAAATATGCTTAACAACTAAAATTTACAAAATTTAAAAAACACCCGACAAATGGGATTTATTCCTTGTAAACCGATTTTTGGAAACTTTGCTATAAAATATTCTCAATCAAGTCGGTTCGACCGTTTCCGGACTACGATGTCACTGAGAAACCCACAGAAGCACAGATGAGATGAGAAGGATACTTAGAGAACTATCATTTTTTGGGACAAATTTTTGGAAATATTATAATTGAATTTGAAATATTTCAGTTGACCTTGTTCTTTTGAATCATTGTTTTAAATTCCTAATGATTTTACCATTTCACTTTTCGAACTGAAATGAGCCAAGTTTATTTGTCTATTAATTTCCATAGTAATTATTTATGTGTTAAAACTATATGTCATAATCGCCAATTTTTTAGTTTTTTTGGGTACAGAACCCTAAGCTTAAGTAAGTTCCATAGAAATATAATAATAAGATTCATTTAAGATTTTAAGTTCGAGTAATGAATTCCGGCTTAATTACTTGGTTTTTATGAACAATACAATCGTCTTGCACCAAGTGAGAGATAATCTAGTGAACAATTTGGGCAAATTTCAAGAGAATGGAAGTAACGACTTGAAACTACTAATTTCAATTTGGTAACTCCTACCTTATTTATGACGATATTGGTAGCGATTTTGTAAAATGAACCAAAATTTTACGTCGTTATATTTCGAAATGAATGTGAATAAAAATTATTAGAGTAGCAAGAAATGTTTTTGAAGGAATCGCGGCAATTAATTATTAGGTGTGAGAAGCTTACTATTTTATTTACTTTATTTGTCAAACATTATAATTTGTTGTATATTTCAATATTTGCTTATTCAATATCTTCTCATTAGATCACTTTTTGCATATCTAAACTATGTATTTGTGACATGAAATATGTTCTTGTGAACTATACACATTATATGACTTGCTTTCTGACTTTGTCAATTATGAGAAAATTTTATTACTGTAATTCTAATAATATAATTTGTAATATTTAGTTTTCGATTAATATTCTAAGTAACTCAAATGAAAAGTGGATGTGCTTTGTGGTTAATTTTACATGAACGTGAAATATTTTAATGAATTCATATTAGTTTGCGTGATTTCTAATAAATCGAATACCAATTGCATATACATTTTTATGTTCAATATCCAACAAATTTACCAACAAAACCTTAATTAAGAATTCTTATTTTGCTTTATATCTTATCAAGTAAGAGTTGATAAAAGATATTAAACATTAAAGTCAAATATAGGGTTCGAGTATGATACCCCAACTTCAAGTAGTATAACTTTCTACCTCTGTTTTAAAGTTTTCTACTGAACTTGAAATGTAGATCTAAAATGGGGCCATTATATCAGTTGAATAAAAATGACACTAGTTAATAACGACAGTTAAAATTCGATAAAAAACGACAGTTAAAATTCTATATTTGAAACATTTTTTCTCGATTTTTATCTCCTTCATGATATTTGCTAATTTGCTTATTTAATGTATATCAAAATTAAGCTATTAAAATGACAAATTAAAGGAAGGGTTTTAAATTTACTTAGAATGATATTTTGGCATTCAGAGCACGTGAAAAACTACATACAAGGAAGACAAAATTATGTAACGCTTTTTATTATTTAATCTCTCGTTTTTATTATATCATCAAATGAATCACCTGAATTATTTACCAAAAATTACATGATAATTCTTATAATAATACCAAATATATATTTATTTATATTTATTACTTCCATTATATTAAAATAAATATAATATTTTAGTATTGACTGTTAAATTGCATTATCAATAAATAATATAATACCTACATATATGTTTATTTACTTACCAAATACAAATATATCCATTTTATTATTATATTGATAAATTATATAAAACATGAATGTCATTAAATACATTTGTGTATGGGAACGTAGTTAAGGTATACTTTTAACTAATATACATAGAAAGAAGTTATAAAATACAATCATATTGATGCAAAGATTTAGGAAAAACGAGTATTTTTTAAATATCGTGAATTTATGGGATACAGAAAAATTAAAAATTTGTATTCAAGAGCCTTACAGATTGAAAATAATATGAAAATTAAATTGAATGCAATATAAAGCTTAATTATGCCAATTTTTTCTATTTTATTATTCGGAATTAAAATCCTCCAAAACTTCTCGCAAAAAAGTCCGTGACAGGATTTGAACCTTGTAAAGATTCACACTGTTTTTTCCAAACAAAATTAAATACACTGAGCTGTCGATATTATGATTGAACCATCATAAAAACATTATTTTATACACGCTGGGAATATTTTCAAATATGATCTATTTAATCACTCACTTGAACGAATCAAAAACTTAAATAAATTTCTACCAAAGATTATGTATGATTTATTTATTACAAAAGTAAGTGTATTGCTAAGATTTTTCAATACTATATACTAAAAATTTTACATGGGTGATTGAAATACCGAATACTAAGGATTTAGGTGGACTTGCTTTGGTAGGAAGCTAACCTAGAGAACTCTCCCCTATATATTTGGTGTATAATCTTACTAAAAATATATATAAAATAAAAAAACCAAATGTAAATATTACATTATATAATGTAAATATTATAAAGACAATTCCATTAAATAATGTGTTTCAAGTTGTTATATGTTTGGATCGAATGGAACGTATGTTACACAAATGTAGTGTACACACGAAGAAACATCTTGGAAACCTACAATAGGGAAGAATATAAATTTATTGCCATAGTTTGTATTATTTGATGTATCAATATATTTATTTCCGGGTTTGAACTGGGTATTTGAGAGCTAAGAACACGTTCTTTGGTCATGAAGTCGATATACCAAAGAGTAACAAAATTCGCCCGCGTTCAATATTTTAGTATCAAAAGTAGAAAATAAAAAAGTAGGGAAAACTTCCCAGATTTTCAACGGCCAGATAAATTAATAAATGAAAATAAATTATAAAAAAAATACAATTCTAAAAGAAATTTGATAAATATGGTGGGAGCGTAAATAAATACCAAGTGTATAACAAGAATGATTAATTTATAAATTAAATTGCTCTTCCACCATAAATTTATTTATAATTTTATATTTCATTTGTAAAAAAAAATAAAGAGACAACATTTTCAATGCTCTTGATTTTCATAGACTGTTTCGATATTTTGTGGAAAACTACCAATTATAATTTCTTTACATCGAATAGGTTCTTTATCTATGTATGTCGTTCTGTATATAAATCCCGTATTAAATTGCGGATAGCTGTTCAATTTCAAAGTTTGTAAGTGGCTCTTTTTTTAAATCCAATTTATTATTTAGTATGTCTTCCATTCTATGTTGAATTGAAACATACTACTTTAATAAATAATACAACAACAAAACGAGATTGATTTTGTAAGAGAAAGTTCATAGCTCGCACTTTTCGCACAAAAAATACGAAAAAACATTTCTAAGAATAAAAAATTTATTCCACTCTATAATGTTGTAGAGAACGGTTCCTTCATTTAGAACAGCGTTATCAGCGTTTTTCAATGATTTAACTTCCGTTCTTTTGAATAAAATCTCCTTATTTTTGTCGAACTGTGTACCACATACAAATACAGAACCAATTTTTATCATATCACTCAAAAACAAAACTTAATATCAAAAATACAAAAATATAATACCCAATATATAAAATTCTGTATGTGTATCTGTGTATGTTCCATCTATCCATCCATATTCTATCACAAACGACAAAACAAACATACTTTTCCAAATGTAAATAATTGTTTTACGTTTTTGTTAAACCATATAGGCATACATACAAACCCATGCATTCATGTTGGCCAAATAGGTGACGGTAGTGAACTCTCCCTGATAACAATGAAATTTAACGTTTTAAATCAAAAAGCCACTATAAAATGGCCACTGAATTTGATGAAAATTTTTACTTGCGTTATATGCATTTATATATTCAATACAATTTTTAAATATTTACTATGTCAGAGAAATCCGTAGCTGGCTTCTACGATGCTTTTCCAAAGAAAGTCAGATATAGAAAAATGTTTGTAGTAAATTTTTTCGCATCAAAAGGGCCTTTTTTAGACCCTGATCTTTTTAATTGGACCCTGACCTTTTGAGTAAATTGAAGTTCAACTGATTTTCGTTACTGGTGAGAGATAGATCACTTTTAAATTAGAAATATGTATAGATTCGGTAGAAACTAAATGTAAATTTTTCTCGATTTTCTCGATTTTTTCAAAGGATTTTTCCCTTCAAAAAATTGCACAATTCGAGAAATTTTTTTAATTTTCAATTTCGATACAACTCAGTATATAGTGTAATTTTGACCCAAAAAGTACAAAAATCTGGTACATTTGATGACTGGTCGAATAGTTTGTGAGATACGGACTAAAATCGATCCAAATCTTGCGATATCTCAGAAACTATACATCCAATCATTAAATTAACGTGATTTTTATACTTTATGGATCAAAATTACCCAATCTACCGAGTTTTATCAAATTCCTACAAATTTTTTTTTTGCGTTTTTCTAACTTGAGAATTTGATTAAAAAATATAAATCGAGCAAAAAGCACTCCAGGGTGGGAAGTGTCTTGAAAATTGAAATCAAGGTACATTTCAAAATTATAAAAACAATATGAGGAACTAGAATGATAGAACGTTCATAGTCTAATTAATCAAAATTTTAAGCCAAAAAAGGAACAGAGCCCGAAAAGTTTTTCTCGGATATAATTAACTATGGAGGGCTAAGTACGATCTCTTACATTTTCACATATGTAGTATTCAAAAAAATATATAAACAAAATAAAAATGTTTTTTTCTGTTCAAACAGAACATATAACATTTTAGCAAAAAAAAAACCTTTTTTAACTTTTTATTTTTGGAAAATTATTTTTGTCAGATATGTTTTTATTTTCAATTGATATTGCGCTATCAACGATGGTAGTCAAGGTTAAAAACATTATTGTATGTATATTATTGAATTGATAACGGAGGAAAAAAAGTATTGGAAAGCTATCACTAGAAACCCATAAACCCATAAATTTAAATACGTTGATAAAGGTAAAGAGAGTTTATAAACTAGCGAGCAATATCATATCTTTTTTGGTGTTTTTAGCACGTTTGAAATTTGAACTAAGTTACAGTCTGCATAAATTTACATCATTTAAAAAAAAGTGAATGTAAAACAGGAAAATTTTACCATTGGGAGTTAAATATTACCTTTCTGTAATTAGTTTTTGTTCGTCAGGTTTATATCGACCAAGGAAAATAATACCTCACCTTAAAACATAGCTAATTACATTCTCGATAAATTATCAAAGTTATAATAACATATTTATTTAAACTCATGAAATAGACGCTTTTAACCTAGATTTCACTTCCCTGTTCAAATTCGGTTTTCATTACATGAATTCCAATGCAACTGAAAGATGAAGGTAAAAAGATCGCAAGAAATTACAACAACGATTATTGATAATATCAAAAAAGTTACAAAATCTGTCAAAACTTTTAAATCGAGGTAAGGATAAAAAGGGTTTTGGATTAAAACAATTCGAATTTTGAAATAAAAATTTTTTGACAAAAATGAAAAGTTTATGTAAGTTTTATAACAAAACTATTTTTAATTTTATTTTTTCGTGATAATTTTAAAGTTTTAAAAGAACTTTTCAAAAGAAAAACGAAAATACCCGACAAAAAAAATGTTCGCAAAAGACCGTATAACTTCATATCAATAATTTATAATTGTATTCAGTTTATACTATTCACGTATTACGTCACAACGATGTTTTACCAACATTTTTTTTGTCGGGCGTTTTCGTTTATTTGTTGAAAAGTTCTTTTAAAAAAGGGCTTTTAAAAATAGTTTAAAATTATCATGGAAAAATAATAAATAAAAATAGTGCCATTCTTTAAATCTTTATCAAAAAAAAAAATTTGGTTCAAAATCTCAATTGTATTATAAGTTTATTGGCCAAAGAACACGTCCTTTGGTCATGATAACAAAATTTTGAATTAAAGTTCAAACCTAGTGGCTTTTTTCCTAATGATCAAAATCGGCTCTAGTTTCTTGGACTTACAGTTTTACTCGGAATTCCGAAATTTTCATCGTATGAAAAAGCCAAGAAAAATATGAGTGTATGTTTCAAATAACAAGTTGCATAATAATAACCAGTAGACTATACTTAGAAATCGAACTGAATTTATATAAAATAATAACACAACAATATCCGTTTCTTAGCAAAACTAGAAACCTTTCAAACTTCTCTAATACCACCCGTAGTAAGTTGAAAAAAAAATTGTAACTACCGTTGATCAACAGGCAACTAATGTGACTGTCTGGCACCACAGGAGATTTTCATTTCTAACGAACTCTCTGTACAGTAACATACGATGATCTTTCGTTTTCATCTAATTGATATTCAAGTGGTTAACACTTATCGTAAATCCATGCATACTTTTAAATAACGTAGAGAACCTATATATGAGTTTAATACCTTTGATTCTAAATATAATATATTGATTCGATTTTAGTATTACCATTATAGATATTATGGTGGTATGTTTATGGGTAAGGTACAAAGGTTATGTTATTGTCACATATGTTTTAATAACGATAATATCACACAGGTGTTTCCACAAATTTAACCATTTATTGGTAGTTAAATAAATAATATGCTTGACTAAATTATGAATCATCAATTTATCTCTATTTCAATATACATTTTATTACGTATACAAAGAAAATTAACCCGTATCTTGTTTCACAACTGGGTGCATTCCACTTCTTAATTTAAAGTAAATATTTCAATTTTTTATTATTCAATGGCAAGCGTTATGTGTTTGACCTATATGTATGTATGTTGATCTGTTCGGACCTAGTTTCTAAACTACTTATCATAATTTTACAAAAGATATATCGTTAGATATCCCATCCTGATCGCCCGCTGATTATAGACATTAGGCTTCATATTAAATTGAATATGCTCTCCAGAGAACATAAAGTTATTATCGAAAAACAAATTGCAATTTATTATAGCGTGTTTGGTATCAAATTAAAGGGCGTAATTAATACTTTATAATATTTATTTTTATATTTATTCATTAAATTATATTCGCAAAATAGTTAAAAATATATGTTTTTTCGTCTGTTCCCTCCGAGCATCTAAACTACTTATCATAATTTGATAACTGAGGTACCGTTAAAAGCGTCTTGAACGTCCACTGGTTATAGGCTCTTTAACACATTAACATGAATACGGCGCCTTCTAGAGGACATAAAGCTATGATAGCACTTTTCAAATACATATATATATATATGTTGTTATACTTTCCCAAAAAATATAACCCCAAAATGTTTTAAATAAATTAAACCCCGACATTTACAGAATCGCGTTCTTAAAAGTATGAAAACAAGAAAATGTTTGCATCTGAAATTATTATGATACGTAAAATCCTCATTACAGTGTGGGGACCTCTAAGATTAAACAGTTTTCCACACGACCGATCATCTAGGTCCTATGTCGACGAAAATACATTGTCCGAAATCGTGTTCAATGAAAACTTAAATCATTTGTCAATTAAACTTTGTAGTTAATCATAAATTAAATATGTTTTTCGTGTTTTCCGGACAAAATTTACCTTAAAAATAAATTTATTTTTAATTTTTGTTGTAGATTAAATTTACAAAATAATGTATAGGTATTGAAAGTGTTAGGTCTAGATCCGTTTTGGATTTTCAAAGGTTTAACATTCCATTTTATAAAATACTGATTACACATCATTTCTAATATTAAACCAGCAGCTCCCACAATACAAAAAGAACAAAAATTATTAATGATATTCACCACACGACTAAAAGAAAAAAAATTCATGGTTTATTGACAAATATGTATATAAACTCTTATGAAAAAGAAAACCTATTGACACACAAAAAAAAAAAAAAATAGGTAGAAAATTTAGTTCGAATTATTATGTATTTTTTAGGTGAGAAATAAAAGAACATTCATCAATTCAACACTTCAAATGAAGTGTTATGTGTATGTATATATATGAATCATATTTTATACGCTCATATAGATGTAAATCTTTACTTGATTAATATTAAAATTTTATGCATTATAAACAAGTAAACCCTTCTTGAGTTTTTTAACAAAATCTTTAATCAAGGGTAAAAGAACGGTTTTTAATGATTTCAGTAATGTACAAGAATTTGTTACCTCTGTATGTACAGATTCAGCGAAATTATGTTAAATATTTGGCCCGTTTTTTGGAGACTTTTGAAGCAAAGATAAATTTTATTGTACACGCTGCCCCCTTGCATTGCACCGTATCAAAAAAGCCATTAAAATTTCATACATTTCATACGGCATATTTTTTTTTTAATATTCTTCCATACAGGTTATATAAGTGTATAGGTGACCAATTAGCAATTAAAATTTATGAGCTATGAAAATATCATTGCGATGCTGTCAAAGGTATATATTTCCTTTTTTCCTCATGATTACATCGATAATTTCTCTCAGCGCTTTAATTAATGGCACCGTAAGAAGATTGTGTGTGCAGCTTATTATATTTGAAAAATTTTGCAATGTGACATTATTATCAAGTTTTTTAACTTGACATTTGTAAAAAAAGGGTACGAATTAGGTAAGAATATATGTTTCAATTTTATCCAAAACTATACAAGATAGATTTATGTTCAAAATAAGAAAGTAACTTCAAATACTGAATATAATTTCATATCAAACTTGTTGGAGAATATGAAGATGGCAAATAGAAAATTTGTGGAAATGTCGAAAGGATGGTCAGAAAATGGCCATTTTATTTAAAACTAATGTCTTTATATCTAATTCTCGAACTAAAAAAGAAGGGTGTTATAAGTTTGACCGCTATGTGGGTTTGCCTGTCTGCCTGTCTGTGGAATCATGAAGAAAAAAGGTATTTTAATGAAGAGTGTTCTTAGATATGTTTCAGGCGCGAGTTTTGGGTTCCGTACCCGAAAAATAAGTCGGATTCTTTTTAAATTTTGTAAATTTCATTTGTTTTACTAGCTCTGGCTAGTAAAATTATTTGTTTTCTAGTGTCTATACAGAGTATTTTAACAAATAATTTAGCATCTTTTGAGTATTGAATTTATCTTTTCATGGTTAATAAAGTAATGATTATTTTGACCGGATGCACTTATCTAAAAATGACGAAATCAATCTGCCAAAATTTTTGAAATATTTCTAGAAGTATTTATCAAATGTTTCTAGACAATAAAACGCATTATTCTTTCGGACAAGACACCTTTTCGTGGTGAATATACTTACACAT
Organism: Chrysoperla carnea; assembly: GCF_905475395.1. Taxonomy (NCBI): domain Eukaryota; kingdom Metazoa; phylum Arthropoda; class Insecta; order Neuroptera; family Chrysopidae; genus Chrysoperla; species Chrysoperla carnea. The sequence continues at coordinate 35,596,974 of NC_058340.1, read as the reverse complement.
AGAGATCAGTGGAGTATTTAAAATCGAATTTTTTGTATTTTGTGTCAAGTACTTTACATTTTTTTTACGCGTGATTTGGAATATATTTGTCAATAATAAATACTTTAAGCATATGAGTTTTTTAAAATATTTAAGGGGAATATACAAAAATAATTCAAAATGAATTCCTTTCATTTGAAATGTTAGTATGTCATGTGAAAAAGCTTACCCAATTATTATTTGTAATGTGGAAGCTGACTGAGATTGAACAATACATTTTTATTCTTGCAGAACAGAAGAGAGAGTCTTCAACGCGTACATTATTATAATGTTCATTCATTTGTGTGTAAATATGTGCGGGTACTTATGTCAACCCGTATATATTACAAAAATTATTCCCTAAATTTTTATTGAAAAAATATGTGAGGATGATGTATTGTTAATAGCAGAAGGTAATATAAGAAAGCGTATGAATTGAATTAATATTGGGATCATTAGTTTTTAATTTGATAAAAATTGTACAAGATTTACTAGTTTGTTACATCTTAAAAATTTAAACCATTAAATTATCTTCTTTCAGGGGTTATTTAAGTTGGATGACTTTTTTATTTCTAAACAAGTATATTCGATGACTTTCACAGCCTTAAAAATATAGAAAACATTGATACATAACTGTATAAAATTGTTAAAAAGCGATATAATTATCATAAGAAGAAATTTTGGCAATATTCTTGAAGCAAAATTAAAATCTGGAGATACTAAAATTGCAGATTTTAAACTTTGAATGATAATTTCAGATGTTTAATGTAGGTTTTATATAGTAGGTGTTTTGCGTATAAGGCAGTTCAGTGATGAAATGAATGGTTTTTCTTACGAATTCAATCAAATTGAAATATAAGATTGGTAAAAGTATTCTGAATCAAGTAAAATAAAACGAAAGTGTCGTGGAACAACTGGTAAGAACTATGCTTCTTTCATACAAACAACTATATTAGTAATTAATTATTATAGATATTGGTTTTGTGGTACGCTACCTTGCAGGTTTAATGTAATGACTTTCTTTTAATTGATTTTCTTTAATAATATTTTTTCTCTCTTGATACTTTTTGCATTTCTGTTTGTTGGTATTTTCAGGTTTTTTTTTTTTCATTTTTTCTTGTATGATACTGTTTGCATATCTGTGCATTAGTACAATTAAAGAAGTCAAATACTCGCTTCATTATTTAAAGAATTAAATATTCAAGCTACTTTAACTATAAACTTTATGAATTAATTTTAATATTAGTTTAAAAAACATACTTCTGATTTAGTACTCAACCCAATATGTTCGTACATTAACCACAATTTGTTTGATCAGGATATTTAATATGACATAACTTGTACTTACTTGAAATTACCTCTATTCTGTTTAACTTCTGATTACTTACAATTATATGTGAATATGAATAAAACACATAAATTTTGGAAAAATAATACAAATTGACAGATAGGAAAATATTTTTGTATATTCTCAAAATTCATGGCAAAGCTGAATCGATAAAAAAATTTTAGTTTCCTAGGTAGCCTACTTGTCGGATTTAAGGATCTTTTTTATTTGAATCTGAATTAAACTTTTTTGGTTTTACCTCCCTAACAGCAAACAAATCCTAACGAGCGCTAAGGAACATAGTACCAAAATGGAAATTCTTTGAGTGGGTTTCAAGAAACATGCGGTATAGTCTAAGGTCTATATAATTTATATTGCTATTCATATATACAATACATTCTTATGAGTATAAGATAATACGCGGTTCACACGCACATGAAAATCCTTTCATAGACAAAGTGGCATAATCAATTGCATACTTTTGAGAAAAAATCTTGAGATGTGAATTTCTTTTGAAAAGATTTCTTCTCTTTGTTCTTATATTAACTGAAACTATATTTTCATTATGTATTATTTTTCGTTTTCAAAGTAGTATAAACTATTTGAAAATAAAGAAACAATTGAATAATAACTTTGTGATATTGTTCTTATAAATTCTTAAGGGTTTTCTAAAGATAGTAGAAAAAGACTAAGAATATAAATTTTAATTGACTTCTTTGTTCATGAAATTAAATGCAATAGCTATTCAATTTTCTGCATTATTAACAATATTATTTGAATATTCATGAAATTATGCAATGTACATGACAGATTGATTAGTTTATATAAAACTGATATATATCATAATGTTTTTTGGTTCATATGATTTAGTCTTTTGTCACCAGACTGATAACAATGTATCCATTTATCATATGAACTTAAAAAAAAGTTAATTATTTTGAATACTACATCATACTAGAATGGGTGGTGAGTGTATTACTGTGTAAAGGAATCACCACATCAACTTAATGTCTATTTCATTCACACTAAATAAATCTTAACTTGTGTGAAATCATTATACATGGTAGATACTAATGACAGCTAATCAGAAACAAAGGGTTAAATTTATTGCTGTATATTTATTATTCTAATATAGTTTATTTCGTTTAAAAAGACAATGCCACCGTTTACGGTTGGATGAATAGTGAAATTTGATGATGGAAAAAATTTGGAATTTGATTTGGAAGAAAATTTGATGGTGGAAAAAAATGTTCACCAGTAAATCTGGCGATTTTAGTTTAAAATTTGAAAAATTTAATTTTAAAAAGTTTTTTATCGAATGCGATAAAAAAAGCAAAAGAAACTAAAACCGAAATTCTGTCTTTCCCGCAATACAAAGACCACGCAATATTATATAGGACAATGGTTTTCTGTGATAATTTTTCTAATCCACCCTGAAACTTTTCTTTGGATTATTCTGATCAAAAACTTTCACAGCCACAAAAATTTTTAACCAGTAGTTTTCGAACTACGGGCAATCGACGAATATATTAAAGTTTTAGTATATGACTACCAAAATGGCCTTCTATGAAACTTTTTTAAACTGCTACCAAAATGTTCTTCAGATCGTTCTGATCAAAAACTCTAACGTCCATAAAACTTTTAACCAGTAGTTTTCGAGCTACGGGCGATCAAAGTTACACAAATAATATATTTATAATACCTATATATGACTAGAAAAATGGCTTTCTGTGAAACTTTTTCAAACCACCCCTTAAATGTTCTTCGGATCGTTTTTATCAAAAGCTCGCATGTCCACAAAATATGGGAGGTCATGGTTAATTGAAACCATTGACTGGTTAAGTCAGCCGAGTAGTGAAGGTTACCAAAGCTCGTTCCGTCGGAGGACTAACTGGATAAGTAAATATGGGTTGTACGAGTAAAGAAAGTTTGGACCCATTGGTCTAATCTTAACCAAATGGCTTTATTGATTCTACTTAACTAATTCATCTTTTGTGATGAAAGATTGAACGTTACATATATATCAAAAAGTTAGTTTCAAAAAAACGCATCGAATAATTTGCTAAAAAAAGAGACTTTTTTCTTAAAATTTTAAAAACCAAGAAAGTTTTCTTGGTTTGGAATCAATGTCCATGAAAAACTCGTGACTAAATTTTCAAGTCAAAAACATTATTTCTAAATACTAAGACGTAAAATTTATTCGACGTTAAAACGTTAAATTTCACTATAAACTATTTCAATCATACACAAACCAAATTATGATTTACGATAACAGCAACTAATCAGTTAAGATCAGGCGACATGTTGTAATATACAATACTATCAATGTGAATGTAGACATCATACAATTATCTGAAGGGGGTAAAGGGTTTGAGTAGGTTTGTTATGAAACCAACATGAAAGAGTTAAAATAAAATACATATATTAAAGTGCATTCATTAAATATGCAACAGACGCATGTTATAAAAAAAATACGAAACTAAACATAAAAGTTATTATTATTCACAAAACTTAAGTACATGTTGTATTGTGTATGAAGGGGTGATTTACGAACTGGAAAAATGTAAAATATGCCAGATAATACGACTTAAGGTAGAGTGTTGTACCTTGGATCATCTTTCTGATTTTTCACAGCAAAGCAGTAACTACGTGACGGCAAAAGCAGCCTACCAGAGGGAAAATAACAGAGAGAGTTGTTCAGTATGTACTTTTGTTTTTTAGGGTTCCAGAGAATAATTACTTGGTCAAAGCGACTCAACTCAATAACAACCCCGATTAAAACAACTCGGGACCAAAACTACTCGGAAGAAAGCAACTACAAAAAATTTTATTAATTGTTAGAAAGTGAGCCTCGTAGTACACTCAGGTATTTACATCGCAGGATTAACGCAATACCTTCACAGAAGAACCTCACAGAATTAAGTACATAATTACCAGATATGGCCAACCTATGGATCATTGAATGAACAAAATCACAGAGTTAAGGCAAATTTCGAAAACCCACAGATACGTACTAACTCGACTCGATTAAAAGTATGACCGTGGAATGAACGCAATTATTACCAGGTTAACGCAAACGCCCAAAAACCTTCAGGTTAGTGTCAAGTCGACTCCATTGAACCCGTAGATCAGTGAGTGAACGCAATCACAGGGATAACGGGTTGCTTTTGTACGACGTTCTTCTACCGGAGCCGTAATGAGTGGAATTTTCGGCCGAAATTATAAGAACACCGAGCCATTCATGCACGGTTCTATTTTGTAGTGCTTAAAAAACATAAAAATTTTTGGTTTACAAGAAGGGGTTGTTTTTATTGTTATATTTAAAAATAAGCATTAAGAAAAATATAAATGATGATTGAGATCCTAGGTATAGAAGTCTCCCTTATGCTGCACATAGAAACAGGGTAGTCAAAGTATTTATGCATTAGCTTAAGGAATAAAAATATTTTTCTTGCAAACAGTAATTAAATAAACATAAAAAAAGTTTTTTTTAGATGTTTCTATAACTAATTTTATGGTATTTTATTTGATAAAGAATTGTAAACAGGAAAAGGGTTTATTTATGCCTGTGAATATAATAAGTGTACATTCTATAATATAAGGAGCTATAAGGATAAGACGCTTAAACGCAACAGCATTCTTTATTATTTTTATTGCATAAATCATAAAAATATGGAAAATATTCTAGTTGGTTTTTATTACATAAACATTATGATTATTGTTTATATTGTTATTGTAATTTTATTGTTTATTTTGTTTAATAAAAGTATATGTATTTGTCGATATGATTTTTCATCTCAATTAACTTATGAATTCAGACTTTACAGAGAGTTTTTGAAATAATATATATGTAATTATTTGATAAAATTAAATGTGCACTTTTTGTATATTAATCCAATTGAAAAAAATATATAAATTGATTAGTAGGAAATTGTTTTTTATATAGATGTTCATCAGACAACAATGACATGTAGAAGTTATTAAATATTATGCTCATACTACACATAAACTTTAGTCATAATTAAAATTAACGCACAAATTCACGCTATTTTAATTAATTAATTAAATTATTATTAGAAATCTAATGACATATGTTTACAACAACAATTATTAGGTTATTGCTTGATCAGTCAATTGAAAATAAATTTATCTTTAAGCGAATAATGGCAATAAAAAAATTGTTTCACGTTTCAATAATCGCTTTATTTTTTTCCTAGCAAAATTTCATAACGAATGATGCTATGGTAGCCATAGTTTTATTTTACTGCCAAAGTTACAAGTAAATATATTTAACTCAATTTAAGAGAAATGAAAAAATACACTCGAATCAGGACACGAACCCGGACTTCTTGCATTCAAGTGTATTTTTTTTCAATTCTCTTTAATTAAGATTACTAGACAAGATATTTGTCAATATTTAGTTTACGCTGTATGTTTCATATTAAAAATCATCAATTATAATCGAGAGACCATGATGTAAATAAATATCGTATGCAAGATTAAAAGTAAACAAAAACAAAAAGTAATAATATTTAGCTAGCTTTAAATGTTTCTATGACCAGGAGTGAGTATTAATATGCTTCGAGGATTTCCGAATTTGAATTTACATTTTTTAATTTTATATTTCTGGTAGAGGATGTTTTAATTTGAGGGGTGGGGTGGTAAATCAGGAATAACTGTCAAGTTTATTCAAACAAAGTAGAAATTTTTAATTTTAGAGGAATAGTTTGTCGAAATGATAGCTACTCGAATTATTATTAAAAGAGCAAATATTACAGAAACAGAAATATTCAAACTTGAATATTAACCAAACTCTATTTATGCTTATGTTAATAAAAATAATCTTTTTGTATTTATGATATAAAAATATTAAGTACTTAATATCTCTGCTAGTGTAATAAAATTTCTAAAAGATAATTACTTTTATGAGAATAAAGTTGAAGAATCTCTTTGTTTAAGATAAACATTCTGTGTAATGTTTTTATGTAGGTACATATTTATAAAATAATTGTTAATTGTATAAGTTTGTACGTTTTCTTAAATTAACTGAATCCGTAAAAAATATTCAAGGTAAGTATTTTACATTAATGTTTTTTACTTCAAAAGGTGTGTGGTAAGCGAATAGATAACGTGTTATATCAAATACCCATTGAAATGACAGAAAACAAATATACCGCTAGAAATTCTAAAGTATAAGATTAAAAACGAGTGAGAGGTGTTACAGGACACCCGGTAGTGGCTAAATTTTAATATTTGATATTTTTAAAGAGGCTATTGCCGTGGATGGGTTTTGACCTGACAACCTTCCACTTGAGCAGCGTGCATTATAACCACAAGAACTCGTACTCATGGAAACCCCCCACTAAAAAAAAGGGGGTTGTTATAAGTTTGACCGCTATGTGTGTGTCATCGTTGAAAGGTAATTTAATAGAGAGTATTCTTAGCTGTGCTTCAAGTGCGAGTTTAGGGTTCCGTATCAAAAAAAACTAAAAAATTGGTAACGATCTTCAAAATGCTTTAAGGAAAAGAATATTTTAATGGAGAGTGTTCTTGTATATATGTTTCAAGTGCAAGTTTAGGGTTCCGTACCCTAAAAATTTATTGGAGCTTTTTTATATTTTGTAAATTTCACTTGTTAATATTTCAATATAACTAAATAACTATAAATAAATGTCGGTCAGTCGGTATTGGAGACTTTTATTTGTCTAGCTCCCGTCGAATAATCGTCGAATAAAAAGGAACATAATTGAAATATCACCGCATTTTGTTCTTCTGTTCTTCCGCTTTTTGGATTTTCTTAAGTTTTCATTTAAGTCTAACTCCCAGAATTCATAATTTAAGATATTTATTTTTAAAATTTTGACCACAAACAATTAACGATAACGAGCAAGTCGTTTATTCTCTCATGTTACGATTTCTTTGCAAGTCTTCCAGAACTCAATTCGGGTATCATTTTAAGATGAAGAAAAAGTGAAACAAAAATTATTAAGCCAAAAAACAGTTCACTACAATATAATCCCCCATGTACGCATAACGTCTTCATTCCTAATTAATACCTAAAATATTCACAACAAATAAATAACATTATAATCTCTTTGTGCTCCAATGCAGATAAAAAAAAATTAAGAAATTATTCACTTGAAAACATTCATTAAAAATTTTCTAAGGCATCTCGCACATCTCTTTCTTTGAACGAACAGGCAAAGACATATACACACAATAAGTAATAATAAGGAAGAGATTAAAATCTATGATGCAAAAGTGAAATTATAATTTTCAAATAAGAAGAAGGGAGGATGTGTGGTGATAATATAAAAACACGTGAATATCATTTTAAGCCCCCGAATATTCTATGATACAGTATAGTGTGCGTACCCCCTATTGTGTTTAAATGAATGTTGTTGGGTGTTATGTGATGTCATTGTTTAGGACAATAAGTATTAGATATTACACTTCGTTTTTTTTGTTATTATTATTTAACATATTTATTGTACCAGAAATTATAAGTAAATATTCTATAAATGGTAACTAATAAAAATAAATTTTAATTAAAACAAATTGTTTTGTGTAATTTTTGGGTAACCCTTTGCTATTATTTACTTTGAATGGGTCATTACTAGAGAAAATGTCACTGTAAATAATCACAGATTTGTATACTTATGAGTATAAACTATTTGTTGTTAGATTTTAGCAATTGATACTAATGTTGAGACTTATTTTAATCATTTCTGAAGCTAAAAAAATATATATAATTTATGAAATTTAAAACATGAATATAAATGTTTGATTAAATTTTATTTAAAATTCTCTGCATTTTTTGTTCCATAATTTTGAAATATTATGAAGTAAATTATTTTGATTTATTTTTCCACGTATTTATATCAAATTTAATGAAAATAACTTTCTTGAAACACTATCAACTACTATTAACACTCAACGAGGCCAATAAATCTATTATTATGTGTTATTTTATATTTTTGATTATTTGATCAAACCAGAGAAAAAGCCAATGGCATCAGATTTATGGTTATTCTTTTTTGCCGAAACTGAAAAATAAAATTTTTGTTTTAGAAAGAAGCTGAATAAAGGATTTGCATGTTTTTTAATTTAATTTTTTTTTTTCGAAAGTTTACTAAAAACTACTAAGAAAAATTGAAAAACGTTTTTCTAAATTATATTTTGAAACGCCAGTGACTTCAACACATCGTTTTAGCAACGCCCCCGCACAAAATAACATGCAGAATGATAAATGGTTTGTCTAATTAAACAAAATTTTCCATAGAAACCACCTAAAAATGTAAATTTGCGTGATTCCGATTGGCTCACAGCCACTACAGGTGTAAATACGTAACTACCGTATTTTTTTTTTTTCAAAAATATAATTCATTTTTACTAATAATTAATGACAAATTGGAAGTATTACTTTAAGAAAATTACTTTAATGTACTTTAGATGCATTATTCTTTCATCTATATATGAATTTGTGATTAAAAAAAATTATCAGTAAGTTCTTTATTCTACATAAGACATGTGAAAAACTATTTAAAGTATAGACTGATAAGTTACCTTTTTATTGAAGAAGAACTTCCTATATTAAAGAGTTCTTCTATCTCTAACCAGTTATGAACCAGAGTGAGCTTTTGATTGTACTTCAAAGCTTACGTCCAATTTATTGCCTGGGATGGCTTTGCTCATTTCTTTTGCTTTGTTTTACTTTACTTAAGCTTGATTTTTCGAGCGTGTATTAACCTAAAAATAATTCTGACACGTTCTTTATTTTCTTTTTCTCACATTTATTTCAGCAAAAAATTGTTTGTAAAGAAAAACTAACAAGTTTTTAATATCGAAATTTTAAAATCGGTTTCTATTATTTCTAAACAATTTCATAATGTCACAGTTACAGATACAAACATGGTTTTATTGATATAGAAATACAGTAAGATATATTTCAGTCGTTTCAATTATATAATTTTGTATTGTTTGCAGTAAATATATACCTTTTTTGTCATTTTAGAACACTACAAACGCTACATAGTTTATGCTTAAACATACATACATTCTCATACACGTTATACACGTTCATATATAGTAAGTCTAGACATTTTTTAATTATTGTGTACAATTTTGTACAAAGTATTATTATTATTTGTAGTAATACAAAGGAATTATCTTTTTATATACTTTTTTATTCTATTTTATTCACTTGTTGTAATAGTCCTTTTACTTCCAATATAAGTTATTTTATTTCAACCAATTTTAACTCTTTTCCGTATATGGGGAAATTGTACTTTTTTCGGCGAATTCGGGGAATTTGTACTATTTTCTTTTAATCATTATTAAGTATTTTTATACCATGTATATACGAAATATATCATAGTATATTAGGTTTAGTCCCAAGTTTGCAACGCTTAAAAATATTGATGCTACCAATAAAATCTTGGTATAGGTGTTCATAAAATCACCTAATTAGTCCATTTTCGGTTGTCTGTCCGTCTTTCTGTCCGTTTGTCTGTCCCTCTGATAATTCAAAAACAAAAACAGATATCAAGCTGAAATTTTTATGTAACGTGCTTGGGACATAAAAAGTGATGTCGAGTTCGTAAATGAGCAACATAGGTCAACCGGGGCTTGGGTCCATAGGACCCATCTTGCAAACCTTTAGAAATAAAACAAAAGTTTTGGAATCATCATTGTTTACCTACGAGGGCGAAAATTAGGGGAAAATTTTATAGTATATATATTCTATGGAAATATCATGTATGAATTTGTGACGTAACATCAAAAAACAAATGAGTCATCAACACTGCATGGCATTTCAAGAATTATCTCAGTCAATTGTTTGTTTTCACTTGTTTTTATTTAAATATTTAACAGCTACCAATATGAATTATATTGATTGAAGTGAAAAAAAAAGTTTTTTAATATGGGTAGAAAGTTTAGTTTCGTAGTCACTATGGTCTGGATTGTCAGTGATAAACATACTACGTGACATACATACCACGTTGAAAGCACAGACTCACGGCCGATAACTGTAGTAAGAGCGATCAGAAAACATCAGGTAGTTGTTGTATCATTGATCGCAATATGTTTTATGAAGCTGTCGGGATCTTTCTTGCATTGACTGCAGGTTAGAATACCTTATGGATATTGTTGTAAAATATTTTTTTTTGTCTTAACACTTTCCTTACAGAATTCATATAGTGCATCTATTTATCTTAAAAGAAAAATATTCTTTTAATGAATTTTGATATTGGAAGTATGAATCTATCGTATGTATAAAGTTTCTTTTATACATGATATACAAATATAATTGTTTTATAATCTATAAAGTATTAAATAAATATACATTATTAATATTTATAATGATCAAAAAGCTGTGAAAATGAATCCGTATTAATTATTATTGACACATAGTCACATACCAAACGGATTCAGATACGGATACGATATACGTATCTGTATAATCCATTCTCTTTTATTGTAACAATTTACCATGTTCATCATATCTCTCTGTTATAGAAACAACTATGCTGTTGTTTAATATGAATCGTTTGATCTTTTTCATCCATGTAAATTTATTATTTATTTCTTTATATCATCCTCCCAGTTTAAAAAAAAATCTACTTTTACATTTTGAGAAGGTTTTTTCTATCTCTACAGCTTATTGTTAAAGTTTCATTCAAGTACAAAAATTGTAATTTGTGTTTAAAAAGAATTAAGTTGATTTTCGTTTAAAAAAAGTGTGTGGTGTGAATACTTTTTGTGGAGAAAATTGATATATAATACTGAAAAATAGAAACTTGGTCCGTAATTGTCACTATCACAATTTTCGTTTTAATGTCAATATTAAAGTATATAATTAGGAACACTTCTCTCCGACAACAACACAATACTCACCAAACTCAATCATTACCTTAAAGATACAAAATTAATTATTAAACTATAATATTTATGTAATTTACTATACACTGTATATTATTGGCTGTACATATGACCTAAGTTGTTTAACGTACAGCCGTTAAACTACAATAATAAAAAAAAAAAAAAAATTAGGAACAAAATTATAATGGTATCAGTAACATATTCCATTATAATTTTGTTTTAATTTTTGTCCAAAGTTTATAGATTTACTATCTTGATACCCACCCACTTCACTGAACTTTAAAGTAAAAGCAACCGCTTTACAGCCTCCAACTCTCTTGATTTCACTTATCCCCCTTCCGTAACACTCGAAAGAATTATTTTACAAAGCTAAAATATAAGCACAATTTCAATTGAGTGTAAAATAGTCATAATTCATTGAGTAAATCAAAAAATATGGCCATGAATTGTTTAACATTTACTATTTAAATTTTTACAGAACTCTTTAGTATTTGATTCTAGATGATAATCATAGATGGAGCAGTAAAATGTCAGATTAAATTTATATTTATAAATAATAGCTCAACTGTTATTTTGATGAATGAACTATATTTTGTGCTGTTTCATTCAGATCCGTTCGGTAGTTTTTGCGTGAAAGCGTAACAATTAAACAAACAAAAGAACATCCTTACTTTCACATTTATAATATAAATTAATAGATATATTGATATCAAAACCAAAATTGTTATAGTGGCATATCACTGATAGAGATTGCACTGAATATTTGGGGCTTTGAGATTCTGCTTAATTTGAATTGGCAATAAAATATTGTGATTCCTGTTAATGAATAAGAAAATTTGAAAAGCAACTGTCTTTGTTTATACTGAAGCTGTTATTAATAGTTCCAAAAACTAAGAAACCTTCCTTCAAAAACTTGTTTAATAACTGTTTATCTCTTTTCTTAATAAAAAAGTATTGTTGTAGTCGTAGTCGGTGCTAGTCTCTGAATTGTACTTATCTTTTTTTTTCTCTCGTCAAAAAAAATTAGTTTTTAATTTTCAAGACTTTGATGATAATTTTATGCATGTTTGCTGATACGAAATGCAGATTATATTAACCTAAATAGCTGTAAGGCTAATCAATTTTAGTAAATGCTGATTTAATGATTTCCAAAAGATGACCGGACTTTTTGTAATGAATCACCTGGTTTAAAGTCAATCATGAGTAGATATCTATATTAATATGACGTACCATTCTATCTATTTATAAAATCTTTATTACCTATCTCATTTTATTCAATATATTATATTGATTTTAAAATAGTATCGTCATAGTTTATGATATAAATCTGTCATTGTTTAACTTTATACACAGATAAAAATTTATCTCTATCAGTTATTACATACATATAAAGTTATTGTCTTCGGATTATCTATCAGTTTCAAATATTATCTGTCTATACCCAGTATATATACAGATATATTCTCTCTATATTATTATTATATACATATAGTTTTACAAAAAAAATAAAAAGTAATTTAATTCAATGCTTCAAAGAATTCAAAGCTGAGATTAATTAAAAATTCCCACTTTATTTTTTCCTCATCATATTTATACCACATTTTACAATTCCATAGGGATTTGTTTCTTTTATTTTGTACTGATGTTGGTATAACGTTGTATAATAATGTATTCCATTGGTGTATATTTTTTCTTTTTTGAGGAACAAATTTTTTTAAATAAAATTATTTTTGTAAAAACGGATATTTTTAATATGACTGAATGAATGTGTATAAAAATTATCATTTTTAATTAAAAATAATTACTTAATACGGGAAGTTACCTGAATAATGATAGTATTATTACATGAATTTCACCAAGCCTCCGTTATGTATAGGATGATTGTGGTGGTGGTATGCATGATCAGCTACATGCAATTGGAAACTCAACCCAAGTGTGGTTCAAGACATTACTAAAGCAAGGAGAGAAAGAAGAACGATTAGAATATTCCACTTTTAAAATCACCTTCAATAATTTTCAAACTTTCTTCATAATAACATATATTTTTACTTCATCTATTTTTATGCAAACTTAACGAGTATATGAAGTGCACGACAATCTAAAACTAGTTTGTTTTCGTCAATGTAGGTAAATTGATAATATTCAATGCACATTTCAACATTTCAAGCATCTGTCAAAATTGTCCGAAATATTTACCGAGTAAACTAACTTTTTTTCTGGAATTCAATCACTTCAAATGAAGAATTCTCACTTTACGAATAGAAAAGTGAAGTTGGTTTTTAAAAAGCTTTACTAGAATGCAAGATATGAACGTCTATAATTTTTCATTAAGCAAAGATAAAGATACCCACTAGTGACGCCATACATGGATATCGTCATAGAGATTACATATAAAACTTGGTTTTGCTAAATGGAGATGGACAACTTTTGAATGCAATCTTTGATTGCTTATAACTTCTTCTTTTTTAAGCAATTTTAATTTCATTTTCTTATTTTATCATGGCATCAAGTCTAGTTTTACATTTTTATGGGTATTATGGCCAATTCGACATCAGAATTACCTCCTATTATTCCAAAGTTTTAAGTTTAAACTTCTGTCGGTAGTCCCCAAAAATAACAATCATTTTCTTAATTTCTTATTAAATTATCTTTTTATATCAATAACCAAAATATTGTAATCATTTTGTTGCGGCAGTAAAAATTTTGATACTTTCATTAAAAAAAATTGAATTTCTGAAATTAAAAAGTTCGACATATTGTACATACATATACAATCTAACATCATTGAAGTTAAAGCCAGTTTTCAGGCAATCTTGCTTGATCCAAAATACATCTAGGACCATGATGTTATTTATTTTGGATTGTTCTTTAAGATATTAAATTCAGAAAAGTACAGTATAGATACGCCGCGCTCTTAATATCTTGTTTTATCAGTGAACTTAGATATTTCAATTTCATGTTATTTCACGTAGAAAAATAATGTTCAATTTTCTTTTAAATTAATATAAAATTTTATAAAATACTTGTTTAAAAATATATATGTCAACTACTTTTCACTTCACTTACATATAAAAACAAAAAATAAATAAAATTAGTTTGATAAAATTATTATGTTGTTGATATTATTAAAGTGTACAAAACGTGAGCTTTCAATGCAAACACAACTACGTTGTGTATTATACAACACAAGTTTTTTATAGCATTTTATGATATTTAGTCATCTCCTGTCGTCGTTTTGCGCTCTTTAAGTATTACAACAACACAAGCTTTCTGGAATATGAGTTTCGTTTTGCTTGTGTTGGCGTATTTCATATATCTAGTAAATATAAACGGCCAGCTCGTTATAAAAGCGTTTAAAAAATAAAAATACACGATATCTCTTTGAAAGTTGAGTTGAAAATTATAAAATGGGAAGTACCGAGAAATAATAAATTTTGTATTTCCTTAATTAAGATAAAATTTTTCACACCTCCCAACACTTTTTTGTTTTATAAGATTCATACAAAACTTTCACAAGAGGTGTAAATATTCATCATACATAGCTTATACTTTTGGATTAAACCAGTCAGTAAATGAAAAGTTGACCTTAACATTAAAAGAAATGAAAAAATATATTATTAATGTGAAAGTAGGGATGTTTGCTTGCTTGTTTGGTTGTTTGTTTTTGTGGTTGTGTTTTTGTTACGCTTTCACGCAAAAACTAGCGAAAAGATTTGAATGAAACTGTACAATAATAGTCATACATCAGAATACATGAGCTATAATTTATAAAGATATATTTTTTTTAAATTTTAAAATTAAATTTTTGACATACACTATGCCATCTACGAGCAGCATTTTGAACCATAAATTATAGATTTCTGTAAAATTAAAAACGATATACAATTCATGGCCACCTGTTCTGATACATTCAATGAATCAAGACTATATAACATATAAAAAAATTGAATTCTGTACATATATTACAGTACATATACCCCTACCCGAATTTCGAGTGTTATGGAAGGAGCATAAGCAAGAGCTAGAGAGTTGGAGGCTATCAAGTGGTGACTTTGACTTTTAGCCCCGTCATTAAGTAATCTTTGCTAATTGTGGAACGATACGGCAAATTACATCCCATTTAGACTCAAAGCATCCATCGTTTGATTAGTTACATATCCAGTTTTGTTTGCAGTTTTCCAATTTGATGTTTGCAGTATTAAACAGTATGGATTCCTGTCGAAATCTTTGAAAATTAGTAGCAGTTTACAGAGACGGTAAATTTTTCTAAATTAATTTTTTGTTTTTGTAACTTGTATGTTGTTGTAAACTACTTCTTAGTAATATTTCGTGCAAAACTACAATTAGTATCAAGTCGTTCGAAATACCTTAACTATTAGCAATTTTAAATGATAGGTTTATGGTATTGATGCATCATGTTTATCGTTGAAAAGACATGTAATAATAAAACCAGTCCATGTCTTTATAAGTTGTGTTAATGGTTTTATTTAGAAGAGTTTCTACAGATTCACGCTTCACTGGTTCAATGGATTAATAAAAGTACCAATTTATGTAGTGTAGTATTATAGTAGAGTTTTATATATTAAATTATTTTACCAAACTATTTCCTTCATTTTCTTTAAAGTTGTTCATACTACTGATTATGGACGACGGATGGCTGCAATAAACATAAAATTTATTTTGAGAGAAATTTATGAAAACTAATCGTATTTATCTACTTTTAATAAAATTTAATATAAAGTTCTCATTAGTTAAGTAAGAAATAACTGGTGCCTGCGGTCGTGATTCTAGAGTATGAAGGTAGTATGACATGAAAATGCTGTTATAGACAAGATTAACAAATTAAAGCCTAGCTTGTTCTAATAAAAACTTTATAAATCTTACACAATTTTATTATACATTATGAGAAAAGTTTCACGGTAGTAAAAAAAGATCAAGAGTTACTATGTTCCTTTTGCTATAATTAATGTATTTTAACTTTAAAATCAATTTTATCTTATTTTTTTAACTTGTAGATTGAAATCAAAGTACTTATTTGGCTTTTGACGTACCTCTAACCAGAAAAAGTTAACGATCTCAATACTTAATTTAAGAAAAAAACTATTTGACTGATATAAATCAAATTGATCATTTAGTAACAATACTTAAAATGATATCAGCTGTATCTAAGCAACGTATTAACAGCATTTACTTTTTACAGGTTTATAAGAGAAATTCATGAACGGGACATTCATTAACCCAATCTTCCAAACATTTATTAGCCCAACGGATTCGACGCAGATACGAATCGGTTTTCGTAGTTTTTGAAGTATTTAGGTCCGAAATGATTCTTTTCCAACCTCATGATCTTTAAATCAATATGCTTGTTATAACTTATCCTGAAACTCCTTTGAAAAAAGAACATTTATTCAATAGCGCTTAATGTAAGCTGCTTTACGCCAAAATTGTTTTAAATTTTTGAAATTTCACTTATTTAGTATGATCTAAGTAAATTAGTTTTTTATCCTCGATATATTAGTCTTAGAAGAAGAACCAAATTGAAAAAAAATGACAATATCATCCAAAAAATGTACAAAACAGTAAAAGAAAATTTATATACCAACATTATCCCTAAATTTCATGTGATAACATCTAAAAATATAATAGTTTATACTAATAAAGTTTAATTTCACCGCCATTATTTTAATAAATGATTATAAACAATGAACACAGCAACAAAGTATATAGTAAGAAAAGTATATATTCACTATACCTACATGCATATTAAATATATTCAGGATCTTCTTAGGGGTTGGTTTCACTCAAAATTATCTTATTTGTGGTGTTCTATTTTTATGTGGAGTTGTACAAAGTTATGTGTATAAATATTATAAAAGGCCAATATTGATAAGACTCTTCAAGACCAGACTAATCACTTTCTGGCTAAGGATGAGAATTTGTACAAACAATCAAGAGATACTACATCGATCTACTACGATCTTATAGTGTAATTTTGTACAATATAAGTGTATTCTTGGACTGTTAGTTCTTGGTTAGTCAAGATACTCCATTTTTCGCCTTTATCTCAGGTAAAAGGTTTTCATAGACAAGTATACCTATTCCGAAGAAATGGATCAGGACTCATCAGAAATTTTGTATGGCGTGAATGTTAAGTGTTTGTCAAATAATCGAAAGCAACTGTACATGTGTAACGTATACGTAATTCAAGTTTCCTATTTATTAATTTTGTAAGTCAACTTTAACATTAACCGTTCCGTTCGTTTTGAATTAACACTTTATTGTTTATTAACATATTGAAACATTTGCGCCACTAATTCATGCGTTACTAATAATATTTGTCACCTAAGAAACACATTCCATGCAGCTTTAGCAGTTTCTTTCATTTTTCTTTATTTGTAACATCTTTAACTATACTATGTTGAAGTAAACTTGATTGAGATTTATACATGATGTTTTCGGTGAGTTTTTCCAATTAATGTCAATCATTTTGCGAACGACACACTGGTCTAATAACATTTTCATTGGGAGGAAAAAATTCGCGGTTGTTGAGTTTCTGTCAAAAGTGAGACGGACAAAAAATGTTTCTATAAGATGTGCTAATATCCGATAGATTTGAACAAAATGTTCCGGAAAATTCGTCAATTGCCTGTCACTTTTATCAAAATTAACGCCCTATTAGCTCAGTTGGTTAAGGTTTAACCAATTCCGTCCGCGGTATACTTAGGGTATTCGATTCTCGCCGTCGAAACAAAATTAATTTAATGAATAGTTGTGATGGGCTGGTGTAATGCATGGTATATGCATGAATGAGGTGCACTCAGCTTCTGAAATTGAGCAGCTGATAAATGAAGTTATCAGCGAAAAGGTGGTAAAACACATATATGGTATCACAATGGCCTCTATAACCCAAGAGTGTCCTTCGTGGACAGTCAATATAACCTAACCTAACCTAACATTGCCAATGTAAACGTCATATAATTAATTATTTCGATTTTCAGGATTAATAAAGTTTTTAAGACATCAGGAAATCAACTACATACTTAAAGGTAAGAACATTTTAGTATATATTGTTGTTGTGTACCTATATTCATTGTATTTATGTATAGAATGAATATATTGTACGCATAAAGTAAAGAGCAAGTAAATCCCTAACTAATTTACTAATGAGAAATTGTCCGCATTAAAATCTGTAGCGGTCTGAATGGCAGGCATAGTAAGTAAGTATACTGTTTACACACAATACCATACATAATATAGTGTGTATTATTATTATCCTTTGTACTTGTTCAGTCAGAGGAAAATGTACCTGTTTCCATTTTTCTATTTTATCTTTGTGGTCTACTAAAGCTTACTTCACAATAAATACTTCACAAATAATGAACAACTTTCAATTTTATTGTAAAAAATCGTCAAACATTTTTAATATGAGACTAGCATGCAAGTGAAATTTACAAAATTTAAAAAACCCCCGACAAATGCGATTTATTCCTTGTAACCGTTTTTTGGAAACTTATGAAATACTTATGCTATAAAATGTTATCATGCTATAAAATGTTGTCAATCGAATCGATTCGACCGTTTAGGGGCTACGATGCCATAGAGAAACACATGAATGCCATAGAGACGCACAGAAAAACACTTTAAACTTATAACACTCCTTCTTAAATCAATATCAAAGTGATGGTCAAGGACATCAAATGAAATGAAAAGGATACTTAGAGAGCTATCATTTTTTGGGACAAATTTTTGGAAATATTTTAATTGAAATTGAAATATTTGATATTGACGAATACATTGAAATATTGTGGTAAGCTTGGCCACCTTCATAGTTCTCGGCGGTGTTTTTATCCAAATCTGAAGACAGCTTTATCATTATCGCCATGAGAAAATTAAAGTAGTACGACCGTCAGGGCCAGTTAAGACTTGTAGCTGTAATCATTTATTCCTTATTTTGAACGTTGATGATGAATTTTGTTATAATTTCGTGAATGTAGACGAAATATAAGAAAACTTAATGAAAATTTGCAATTTTCAATATTTTGAAAATTACTCTAGATATCTAAAAATGTTATATGGTCAAGTTATAACATAATTAATTCACTATCAAAATTGAAAATAAATATATTTGTAAAATTGGTGTCCCCACTACCGTACCCATACATCCTTAATTAGCAGCTAGTTTTGAAGACATCTATGAAAACATATCATCTATCTATCGTTTTCCATAAGACCAATGGCAAATATGCCTACTTTTAGTCATTTATTAATTAACTAATCGGAATTTATTTATACTTAGTCCAACTTCATATAAAAAAAATCAAGCCTTTTTATCCAAAATTTCTCGGGCGCTCGCACATTGAGGATTAGATAGAAATACCCAATAAATGTGAATCAGCCTCTACAAAAAAACTATATATCATTTATTTTTCTTAACAAATAAAAGTAAAAAAAGCAAAAAGGCCGTATAATAAACTTTACACAGACAAAAAAAAAGCGTGCTAACAACAAATAATGCGTATGTAAGTTGATAATATTTGCTACATTTGTGTTGTGTTGTGTGTTCCTGTAATAATAATTCTTCATCACATCTCATAAAACCCTACCTGAAAGAATATTAATAATAATAAAAAGAAAGCAAAGCAAAAAAAAAAAAAAAAAACATAGTGAATGAATGAATAAACAACACAAAAAACGTCATCTATCCACCTATATTTGTTAATAAACAAAAGAAAATGCTTCTCTATATATGTGAGTGAGTGAGTAGTGTATCGTTGACGACCACTTCAAAGTGAAAATATATAACTTTTTGCATATCTATACCTACAGATGTAGATATGTTTAATTCATTGTTGAAATTTGTTTTGTTAGTAAGTACACACATAAAGTTTTTCAACTTTTCTTTTATTATAATGTGTGAATGGATATGTACATACACGATAAAAATATTTTGGCACATCTTTAATATCAAAATGAATCGCTGAATGTGTTTCTATATTCCTTGAAGTACGAGGATGGATCTTACGGAGAGAAAAATTTAAGATATTGCCTCAAAAAGTCGAAAAACAACACTTTTCTATATTCCCATACATAAGATTCGTAATAATAATGTCAATTTGAACTCTAATACCATACCATAAAGTTTAAGGGTTAGCAGAAGGGTTCCGGGAAATCAAAACAATTGAGTGACGTTAGTATCGTATACATACTTTTCATTATTATTAGCTGACTCAGTGTCTCGAATAGCAGAATACGTATTACAAATAATAATAATAAAGAAGCTCGCCGTGTCAGCTAGTTTGTAAATAAATATGAGATCACTGCGGCATTTTAGTTAGGAAATGGTTTGTTTTTAACCACCTAACCAAAATAGGGTGTAATAAATTCTTATAAATTTGACCGCTATGTGTGTTTGTCCGTGTGTCTGCTTGTGGCATTGTAGTGCCTAAACGGATAAACCGATTTGGATTTTTTTGTTTTGTTTGGAAGATAATTTAAGGGGGAGTGTTCTTAGCTATGTTTCAAGTGCGTGTTTAGTATTTCGTACTCGGAGCAACTAAAAAATTGGCGATGATCTTCAAAATCGGTTCAGTTTTGAGAAGGCTCTAAGGAAAACGATAATTTAATGAAGAGTGTTCTTAGATACGTTGTAAATACGAATTTAGGGCTGCGTACTCAAAAAATTTCTCAGAGATTTTTTAAATGTTGTTAATTTCACTTTTTGTAATAATAACTTGATTAAATTTAGTTGAAGTCCTTGTAGTATAATAGGAAGGCTGAATTTTGATATGACACCTGAGAATATCTAAGTTTATTGAGCAGTTACGAAAAAGGTGAAAAATTATAATTTTCCACTTATTGTAGTTTTTATACTGTCTTTGTTCTCTTCTGTATGTACATTTAAGAAAAGCCAGATATACAAATTGATATCATCAATTATTTTTTAGTATGCTTCATTTATTTTGAGCAATCTGACACAGTATGCATGGAGATGGGATTAAGCAAATGATTTTTTTCCATTTCTTTTTTTTATGATACCGAAAGAATTGTTGTTCATTTTTCTTTTGAAGTTTGCTTTTTTCATAGTATTTTCTTTCAACCTATATATTTCCGGTATTAATTTTTCAAATTTTTTTTATTCTATTTTATGTTTTTGTATTCTCTTTCCAATCGTGAAAATTTAGATAGGTAAGTAAATTTAATGAGAATCTCGAGTACAAAGTTTGTTTTATTGGTTAAAAAATGAAAAAGTGTTCTTGTGATTTTCATTGTTATAAAATACCTTCATTGTTAAGTTTTAATATAAAAGCCTGTGGCTATATTTCCTAGAATATATGTGTATTCAAAGGCTTTTTCTAGTTTAAATATTAAAAGTAATTATAGTCGTTAAATATAAATAAGAAAATGTTTGTAAAATTTAAGAAAATAAATGAGAGCAGCTACAGACAATGTGATTTAATCGACATACGTCAGTTTTCATCCAGTTCCTATTCAGAATTGTTTACATATCTATTACATACCCCTTGCCCAATTTGAATACATAATCAAATCACAATTTAATTGATTGATGGTTTAGTAGAGCACACCTTCTGGTGAAATCCGTTTTAATATTTATTTGGAATCAGAATAATGAAGTTAGACAAATAAATCATTTGTCAAATACTCATCGATCGTCATTATAAATCGTTGATTTTGTTGAAACTCGATTTTTATCGTCAATTCATTTTGAAAAGAACGCAAATCGTTCCCCTGAAATGAGTAATAAACGAATTGATAATTTTTCTAAACAGCTTCTCTATTTGATTTGCTATTTTCAGAATACAGAATTGGTTATTTTAAGCACTTGAAGGAGTTGTTTAACAGCGATAGCTTTTAAAATTCAGTAAATTTTTCTTCATTAACATTATTATACTTGAAGCTAAAAACTGAATGAGGAAACTAGATAAGGATGATTAGCTAAGATGCTAAGAATGGGAACATTGTGTCAAATAAACAAATTAATAAGCAATTTCTGGTAAATAGGGGGAATTTTTTTATATCTTAAAACTACAAGAATTTTTATCAAATCCTCTGGATATCTGACTGTTTTTTAACTCTTATTCTAAACTTTTAACAAATCCTGTACATTTTAATGGACTCTACATACAATTTTTTGTTTCATATTGCGGTTAAAAAATAAAAATTGAAAAACAAAGCAAACTTGATATTTCATTTACAACATACAAAAAATAATACAAAAACAAAATTTTTTATTTGTAAAAATACAAAATTAATAAATTTCTGGTTAATTTTTATTGTATTTAATATATTTATATATATGCACCATTATATAGAAGGTTTTTCATTCAGAATGGCTGAACTTCAATTCTTATATGCGATATTATTAACATCGGTTTGTTTTTTTATTTATGGTAAACATATGATACTTCACTTCGCTGGAAAGCATGAATGTGACAAACATAATTTTTCGATTACTCCAACGCATAGATTCTATTCAATATCAGCTATGGCATTGTTTGTACTTGAATATAAGATCATTAAATCAAACTTCACGTTTCAACGGCTTTCGCATGTTGACTGGACTCATATTCACGACGGTAATTAGCTCAAACTAAATAGTCATATAGATAAAAAAAAGAACGAGAACTGTTGTGGGTCACCCGGTAGGAACTTTATTCCCTTCGTACCTTGGTACATTATAAATGTAACGCTTACTTTTTTATTTACAGGATATTTTTTTTGAAAACTTAAGGTATTTATTTTAGAAGTCAAATACTTGTTTGATTTTTTAGTGAATATAATTTTATAGCAAGTTTTATCTTTTACTGTATGAAATAATTATAGTATTAGTTTAAAAAAGACATACTTCTGATTTAGTAGTCAACCCACTTGGTGGAACATTAAGTTTGGTTAAAACATAACATAGAAATTGCATTGCACTTACTTTCACAACTTAATTTTTTTAAATGATAAAACATAAAATTGGCTCTATAGCCCATTGTAATAATAGCAAGTGTGCCCTTCGTGGACAGCCAATATAACCTAACCTAACCTAACTTCATAGTCCAATTGCTTCATAATTTAAGTTGAAAGTTCATTCTTAATAGAAAACCTTTTTGTATAGTTTACATATGTATTAAATGAAAACAACAACTAATTTAACAATAATAATAATTCAAAAACATAATTAATATTTATTCATTTTCGATGTAATTAAAATTTATATTCAAAAGATAACAAATAAATAAATATACAAAATACCAAATTACAATATAACTAATTGCAGATAAATGTACCAACTACTATACCTACTATGTTTTAGCTATTATGTGTATAACATTGTAAATAATATAAAGGCATAAGCCGATTATGAATTTATTTTAGACTAAATAACTCATAGATACATCAATTTCATAAAAATCCACCTATCTTTATCTAATCATATCTCTATGGTTCATGTAATTCATAAAAATATATTGAGTGGATCATAAAAAATACTATATTTATAATTTTTTTTTAAATTATAGAGAGAAAAATTGCCAATACAATTGGAAATAATTAATTATTATCGAAGAAATGAATTTAATTTTTAACAAACTTAAAATCCATGAATTCGACTGAACTGTAGCTTTTTACAAAAATAAACAGTCATAAAATTGAAACTAGGTATATTTAAATGGTTTGGTAAAATTAAGCCGCCTTAATCTTCACCCTTAAGTGGGATTTTATGACTATTTCGGATTTTTTGGAAATTGTGATTTTTGAAATATTTTAGAAAATATAAGATTTATTGCAAAAATTTATCAAGAAGAAGTTTGAAGCCAATTGCAGTTTTGAATAAAATTTATTGCTCAAGTCAATGGCTACGAAGATACAGAAAGAATAAATTTTAGTTACATTATTTATAGCTTTAACTTGTGTTTTAATTTCGAAGCACTTAAATAAATTGAGACACCACTCTGCTCCTATTTTGAAAAAAATAACGGATAAAGCTTTACTTTTTTCGAAAAACTAATAAGGTAAAATTTTATAATCTTACTAATACGTTTACTAACTATGGAGAACTTAACATGTTTACTAATTATGGAGATAGGAAAGTAATTGTATATTTATATGCATACTATTTATAAGATTTTTTTATCCAGTTTATGATGTATCCATTAAGATATCCATTTCTTACTTGAAAAAGATAGGTTTGTTAACTTCTACTTTTATAAATTAGATCAAATTATGTTAAAATTAAAAACAAATAGTCTGACACGAAGAGTTTTATAAATATTGTAACTAAAAATATAAAAAATTCATTATCGTCCACCAAATTAATGTGCCTACAGTGCGTGAAGAGATATTGCGAAATAGTGCAAACTGTATGTGCCGTTTAGAGATGAATCCAAATGTGTATTTGCTTAACTTTCTTGACAATAGTGAAACCTTAAAAAACTAGAAACAGACAAAATAGACTTAATATTTTAGAACTAAAATATAGATTTATTTGACATTCAAGTGATAATTTTACTTAAATAATTTTAGTATATAATAATTCTTTATTTTTGTGTCTTCTTGTGTATTGGGTAGACACAAATCACGATTTTTATCTTGTGACCACTTCTATTCCATAGTTCTTATTAGAACTGATAATAGATAAATCGAGGATGCTACGAAAAATCGTCCACCAAAGCGGACAAAATTTAAAGATGATTATTTGTTATTTTTATAAATAATTAAATAATTACATAAATCCTAAATTAGATACTATTTTAATTTAAACAATTAGTTTATTCAAATTAAAACAACAAATGTTAGATTTCTATTACTTTATTTATTTTGCATAATCCACTTTTTTTTTTTAATTTTGCAAAAGAAAAATTAATTGTTTTACATGTATTCGATCTCTTGGATCATCTTCAGAACATAAAGTTAAATTAAAAATTTAACAGGTTTAAACACTGTTTTGCTTATGACGTAATTACAGGTAATAAAAACAAGTTAACAACTTGTTCAATATTTTGTTAAAAATACATATTATTTTACTAAAACTGTATCTATTTACCTTGAAGGTCAAGTGGATAAAAATTATTCAATAAACTTATTATTTGTTTTTCAAAAATTTGTAAATATGCCAGATGTAATTTAATGTATTATTATTAAATGAATATTTGCTTTCAAGACGATTAAATATATAAAGGTCTTTCACTGAGCCGCGAAGTTATTAAACAAGTTCTAATCAATATTATAATCATTAAATTTAGTTGCTAGAATTTCAAATTAATTTGTAACTTAATGGCAATTAGTCAGATAGTCACTGCTGTTAATTACTTCTTTCAAATTATCTAATAATCTGCTAATAAATTACTTCTTTCAAATTTAATTTTAATAGATGTTACATATTATTTTATAAATGAATGAAGGCTAGAAGATTAAATATTTTATTTATGTATTTCATTAAGCATTTGGCTTAGTATTATTAGTTACTGCTTACTTGTTGTGAGACGCATACGAATGGGTTGATGATTATGATTATAATCATGATACCTCAACTATTACCAATGAAAATATGGTTTTACATATTTACTATACGTATATAGAGTCGTAGTATAGTAACGTTGTAGTTATATTTAAATAATCCCTAGCACATATAAAATATTATCATAGTCAAATTATTATAATGCTTTAGCTTGATTATTCTGCACTGATGTGTTAATAAGGAAGGGTTCATTTAATAATACCATTATACAGTATGTGATAATAATCATAAGGGTCAAGACTATAATCGAAATAAATGTTTTTAAAGTTAATTGGACAGTACACTCTATTTAAAAAAAAAATTAAAAATTAGCATCTTACATCATTAGTAATCGGATTTATATAATTCTTTAATGCAAAAATTGATAAATAATTGTCTTTTAACTTTGTTCGGCCTGGTGGACAAAAATTTTCTTGAATTTATTATCTTAACTAAGCTACTTACAAAGCTCTTCGTCAGACTATTTTTTACAACTGCTTAAGATATTATTTGCAAAGATGGAGTAATTCAATAAATCGTCGATTCATTCGATACCCGTCTTTTGATGGAGATAAAACTAGTCTATTTGTCGTCGAATATCCAGTGCTACGTCAACATCTTCACACCATTTCTAAAATTAAATTACAACATTATTAATTGGAATCCATGTCCTAAGACGGAAGTTTTTTATTTCTCTTTCTTTGATAGTCAATCCTAGAAATAAATTGTAACAATTCAAATCAATTTTTGTGTATTATATCCTGCCAAAAACCTGGTTTGAAACTAATTTGGCACCGGCGAGATTAATGGCACTAGTTAAAATACGATACAATTTTGTAGCTTTCAAGATATCAAAGTCTTTAAAGTCAGATGCTAAAATAAACATATTTTCGTAATTTTTGGGCTGAAAATATCATAGAAATTGCTTTGTTATTAAAATTGGCAATAAAGTATATTTTCTTGTTTTTTTGTAATTTCATCAAACCCCTTGAAAAATTAATACAAATTGTTCTTTCTCCTATTTATGATTTAAGACTTATTGGTTTTTGGCTAATTTAAAGATAGAAAAGAGCGTATATGTTCCATTAATGGTTAAAGCTGTGTTAGTTGTTTTTAAATCCCTTCTGTCTTCATTAAACTTTGACCTGCCGGACAGTAAAAAACGGTTCAAAATGTCGGGAATAGCTTTCATTGAGATAAAATATTCTTACCTGAAATTTGATAGCGAATCAGCTAAATCTAAAGTCAAATTTTGAAATACACACACTGTAAAGGTACATTGTATAATACCACATGATATGATCATTAGGACTTATAATATTTACTGTTCGTTACTTATTTACTTACTCATGAGAGTATTGAATTTTGAAAATAAAAAATAATAAAAAAAAATATTTATATAAAGAGATATTTTATATATCAATTGGGAATAAATGATATTCAACCCCCATATATCACTCAATAATATAGCAGGAAATCTACGTCTATGGTAAAGTATTGTATCTTGGGAACAATGAACTTGAATCATATTTCATTTACTGGAAATATTTGGCTCCATAAGAAGCAGCAAGTTTATGAAGAGATACTTTTTAGCCAGAAGTCAAGTGATTAAGAGAATAGTGGGTACCGTAGTTTATGTGGAAAGATAGAAATTTAATTCACCCCGTATCATTCTAAGAAAAGGAATTGCAAGGGTTTTCGATGTTTTAAATACAAACCTCATACGGTGCTGTTCCCTTGAGTGAACTAAAAGGATTATCTTGAAGAGAGCTACTACAGGTAGCTATAATCGGTGGGGCACCAATAAATTATAATACATAGCACGTAGATATATTGGTGCTGTTGAGAAAATCACGTATTGCACCAAGTAGTCAACATTTAATTACTAGAATATTAGAAGAGTAGGAAATTTTGAAATTGTTTTTCTTATTCTACGATTTTTGTTTGTTGGAGGGTAGTTAATCATTAGTTTTATCATTTAAAAAAATTGAGCTGTGAAAATCATCAGAAGTTAAAGAAAATATAGATAATTTAAAGTAAGGACAATGCAAACCTAGCGTAATGTACTCACATTTTGGGTTGATTATAAAATCAGAAGTATGTCTATTTTAAACTAGTACTACAACTGTTTCATACAGTAAAAGTATAAAATTTAATTTTTTGAAGAATGAAACAAGTATTTGACTTTTAAAATTAATACCTTAAATTTTCAGAAAAATATCTTGAATTAAAACAGTAAGCGCTTAATTTATAATGTACCAAGATGCGAAAGGAATATAGTTACAACCGGGTGTCCCTGGACAACTCTCGATCTTTTAAATATAGTTAATTCACACACTAGAACACTATTGTAGTAAATAATTGTTTCTTAATAAAGTTTGAGACTGTTATTATTGTTCTTGTCTTAAGTAACCGGTTGTCGAATGACAAAAAAGAGTTTTTCCAATAATGAGATACTGTTTTCACAGTTATTATAAGGAAAGGATTCAAAAACAAGAAAATATAAATTGGGATCCTAGAAACAACTTTTTCCCCCGTATAAAATACAACACAATCCTTTATATGTATAAAACCTTTACAGTTATTTAATTAGGGGTTAAATGCACGTATACAATCGGTTTATTTTCATTTTATATAAAGGTATACGGTATGTATGTATATTTTATTCTATTAAATAACATTTTCTATATAATTAAGCTTTCGACTCAATTTTCTATACAAATTCTATGTAAAATTCTATATTATATTTAATTATATTATACATTTTAGTACCTATATTATAATTCTCACGTTGAATTTTAATTACATATATGTTGAAATATTTCTATTGTATTTTGATACAAAAATTCATAAAATTTACAGCTTTTGTTTGTAACAAAAAATGGCGAGTAAAAAAGTTTGAAAAATAACTTAGATCACTCAAATTATTCGTATATGAAGTCAAAATTAAGAAGAAACTGAAATAGTCGATATTTAAATATTTACCATCATGATTTAGTTTTTTGGGTATAATCTGTATTTTTCATTAAATTTAAGTTAACGTAAATATAAGTACTCTAAAAAAAATTGGCAGTCATAGGGACTGCCGATAGAAGTGAAAACTTAGAACTTTTAGTGTAAAAATTTTAAATTTCAAAATATTTGAATTAAAATTATTAACATCAATCTGGTTTTCACATCTATTGACACTCCGAGCAACAATTATACGCTTGTTTATATGGTTTTTTTATTATTTAAATATATTACGGGCTGTACAAGATATGACAAAATATAAATACAATTCAATTGAAATAACAACCTACACCTATTATATACGCAACACTAATGTTACATAATACGTCAGCTATATAGCTTCAGATATACTGCTATAAACATGCACGCACACAACATTTTCCCCTACCAAAAAGTGCCCAACGTCGCTAAAGAAGTTTTCATTTCAATAAAAAATTATTTAACTTCACTGAATATACTTTCTAAAATTTATAAATAAAACATCTTGCTGTGTAACATAAAGGACATTCTAATATAATTAGCTGAAATTGCTTTTATTATCGCGCATTTGGTTTTAAAAAAAAATCTAGACTTTATTTTGAGTTACTGAGTTATGCACGATCAGCCAGTTTGTTTTCAAGACATCAAACAATGTTGAAACTTAAGGACTACACTTTACGTATTACATATCGGTTCATTTCTGCCGAAATCTTCGGTACATGTAACGGCTATCTGTTCAATATAGCCTATTGTGGTGGTTTTTAAAGAAGCTTTTAAGCTTTTTAGGGACGATCAGTATTTCGTTTTTTTACGTTTAAATGTACAAAAAGTGATCAATTAATTAATATAATATATAAAATTTTTTAAGATTAATTACATACATATCCAAAGAAAGTTATAAAGATAATTTTCAAATAAATGTAATTATCTGTTACGAAAAAAAATTTATTATTTATAATCGTAATTGAAATGATTAATGTCTGATAATTTTGACAAATGATAACTGAAAGTAGTATATTCCATATTTATACACATAAAATGAAATAAATACTAATAATATTTTTTAATGACATTGTTAAATAACTAAAAGAATAAAAACGATATTAAATGGATTTTTTTACTTGCATAACCCTCAACCCCCTCAAATATGGTTTTAAATAATGAAATTCTTATTTTTTTATTCACAAACTCTGATACTTTTTTTTTGTATTGTATAAAAGCAGTATCACACGCCACTATATTAGATTAATAATGTGTTTGTAGTAGTAGTCGAGTATTTATTATATTGTTATCATATTGAAGTGTATATAACGAACGACAGAATGTAATTTCTTTGGTTGGTTTGTTTGTCAGTCTATCTGTCTGACATCATCTCTAATTTGAACGGATTAGGGGAATAATGCCACCCTTAGAATGTAAGTAAGTGTTTGTCATGTATTTGATTGATGCCATAGAAAATTGTAACAACTATGAAAATTAATGCAAAAGTCATTAAAGTCGTTTTTGATCGAAACAAAAACGTTCGAATCATCTTCTTCTGTATCTTCTACATTCGACTGAAGCGTCTTTTATACCAGATTATTACTTACTTACTGCTGGTTTCTTTGTACGACGCGATGCTATTTTGTTATATTAATGATGTCAATTATTTTAAATGAATGAAAAAATATTTAAAAAAAAAAAAAAAAATATGGATGCACAAAAAATATAATAATAATAATAAAAAAACTTTTTAAAAGTAATTTTACCATTTTTTATGCGCTGTAATTATTTTTAATACCTCGTAATTATTTTTATACGCGCTGCTATACATAACATTTGGTTATTGTTGAACATAGAAGAGTAATGGTGTGTGTGCTACGGTACTTGTAAATTACTGAAAATTTTGTTATTATTTTTTTTAATGCAATATCCCATTAGTAGTTTTTGTTTCACAGAATGTTTAGTAATAATTTATATAAATAGGATAATTTTTTAAATCATTGACATTATTTATATAAAGTTTATACAGAGAAATACTCTTGATTTCTACTTCGATTGTTTTCCTTTATCCAAAATACCAGTTATGCCAAAAACAGTAAATTATCTAAGGAACAACATTTCAATAACTGTACTTACTACTTCCAACTGAGTTTCTTCTCAGTGTATTATTTTTGAGCTTAATGAATGAACAAGTAAAGGATTAAAAACGGTATAAAATAGCAAATCTTTAAATAGGCTTAGCAACCACTAAGCGCAGTTTTAAAGAAGACATTCTAGCGCTCAGAGAAAATTTGAAAGCCTAGCTCTAAATATCTCTAGATAAACCAATCAAATCATACAGTTTTCAAATGTCACCAATAAATAAATAATGAATGTTCCTGTTTCTTTCTCAAGTAACTGGATATTTTGTACAAAGAAAAAAACCATTAAAAATAATCCCTAAATATTAATAAACAAAGATAACAAATTGAATCACACCAATAGAATACAATAGAAATAAATATAGAATTTACACCGAATGAACGTAGTGGTGTATAAATCCGTGAATGTAAATCATACACTTGACTTACATGTTCAGATGACATTCCATTAAATAGTATAATGAATGTAGTAAGAAAACGATGAAGAAGACGACAAGCTATTATAACCTGCAATAGATAAGATATGTATGTACGTAACGTTAATACTTAACATTTCCCGGTTTCCCGTTTCTATTCATTTATTTATATATTCGTTTATAGCTCTCTACACACATATTACTGCGTGGTTTAGGATTAAGATTCCACATAAAATTGTGATGCAAGAAAATTTAAAAATACTTTCTTTTTTTTTACATTTATTATTTGTTTCAGTTGAGAAAATCACCATGCTTTCAAAATGAGCTTATTGTTTATTTGGGCGTTCAGTGTGCTCAAAAAGCGGTCTTACAGTTATTCAAAGAAACCTAGGCCAAAACGAAGATAATCACGCTTAAAGCGTTTAAGTTTTGAAAATGAATACAGCCCAGAGATAACTATTTATTAAAATACTACAATGCTTAGTCAGGTCTGTTTGTCTCCATGAGTACCTCGTGACTAACTTGAGAGTTTCTAATTTTACACAAAAATTTGGAAGTCTAAGCAATTTTATCGTTGCTGCTACACAAATTACAGAATCATTGATGACATGAAAAAATTTTGCTTCCTTTAAACATTGTCTTACTTACAGATCCTATGTTCATCGGTTTCTCCTCACTTTCATGATTCTGCTACAGATGGTAACTGACTTTCTTTTCGAACATGAGATAAGAGTTATAGGCATTTAGTTATAAAATCTTCCACATTTTAGCTTTTATTCAATTGACAAAAGTATTCTCCCATAGGTGTATTATTTGAAATTTTAGAAGTCAATAAATATATGGGCAGTACTCATGTGCATTAGAATTAGGTCAAGAACTCGACTTTCTTGATATGAGAGAAATAATTTTTGGAGTGACTATGGAAATTCAAGCTGCAATAATAGTTTTCAGAAATAAACAGATTTTTGGATTAAACATCCTGTTACCTGAGTTAAACACACTGTAAAAACACATCCAGGGTTAAGCACCCTGTAAAACACAGTATAATAACTACATTGGTTTGTATTACTTATACTATGGATCATATATCCACAGGGATTTGAACACAATCCTCTCTAATTAGATATTTCTTACACTATAACATGTATATTGTATTCAATGTAAGAAAAAAATAATCTAAGTATTTGTACTGTGGATATTTGCGTATTTTAATATCCGTATTTAACATTTAAATATCAAAAAGAAAATTTTCTTGTTAATACTATCAATTGGAAAATTTTTATTTTTCAAAAATTTAAATATAAAATACATAAAATAAAATGGAAAAATTGAAATTAAGTCCTTAATAAAGGAAAATTATATAATAATACCTTTTTCTTGCCTTTTAGAGGATTAAAAGAGGTGAGTTTAGTAAAAAAAAAAGTTTTTAACCATGATCGCAGTGTTGAGGTTTCAATTTGGTGACACTAAAGCCTCAGTTTTCTTACTTTCCAAAACTACGTTTATGACTCCTCCAAAAAAAGGCAAGATTCATGGACAGCAATTTTCATAATTTATGATTCAACTGGAATTGAATCGACTTGATCTCAAATTCATAATTCCAAATATTTCTTGAAATTGGTAATGCTTCTAGGAATGTTTTGTACTTTCATTTTTTCTTTCTTGTTTTCGATTATAAAAATTGTCTGCTAGCAACAATTTAAGCAATAAGTGAAGGAAACTAGGAAAATATTTTATTTTATGGTTTCTATGGCGAGAGCATCGACAAATAATATAATTGTATTCTGAGAGAGTTATTTTGTATAGAAAAGCATCAACAATTCTGTCAACAGATGCCACAATTAGCGTTAAATAGACAGCCAAATGATATATCAAGAATTAAAAACAAAAATCGAATTCAGTTGGGCTATTTACTTATAAGCTAAAAAACGCACCTATTTAGATTTGATCCAAGAAGTTTCAACAATTTTATCTACTTTTCATAGCATATATGCATTCCAATCCCTTGAAAGGTATAAAAATATGCATCCAAAAATTTTATTTTATTTATTATAAACTAGGGTAAATTTGGTGTAGGAATGTTTTGTCAATTTCAAGAAATTAATCATATATAACATTCCTTTTTCAAATACAAAAAATTGTGTGACAAATTTTAGTGCAAAAACCTCAGAAAATTTTTTTGTTTCGTTAAAAAGAGTAAAACGATGAAATTAGCATTTAGCTTTACAAAGGCTGATTCTATAACGTTTGACAAAAAATTATTTTTTTTACCTCTATAAAATGTGCACAGCTGATACAGTTCACATAATTTCAAAAGCATATACCTATAAAAAAAAAATTGAAATATATATTAATGATTCTTTATAACAGTAATTCAGGTATAAATATTGTCGCTTCAAAACCCTAAGGCTATTACACTAGCACACATACACATACTTCACTCTAAAAATAAAATAAAAAATTAGCATTTACATTCTACATTTTAAATGTATGTTTTATATAGTACTTTATGTTTACGGAAGAATATTATATAAATATTGTATACAACCGGCTTAAAACAATTGTTTATTATAGTTAAACCTTATTAAATGCTATGATACAGTTAAACGTATACATTACATATATACATGTAACTTTATATATGCTATGTAACTATGTATGCAATAACTACAAAATTCATTTTATTTTAGAATAACTTTATGGTGGGGGCGCAAGTAAATGGCTAATGGATATAAAGAGATAATATACAATCGCATTTGATTGCGCTTCCACCATTTATTTACTTCTTCAATTTGAAAAGTATATTTATTACTAACCGTAAAAATTTGGTTTAAATTATTGGTACTTGATCGAAATGATCAAAATATGGTTAAAAATTTATTACAGAGTTTAGGAAATAGCACTGAACAACAAAATTCGATACCAGAGATTCAAGAATTGAATATGATATCAAGATAATCTATGTTGTATCATGCTATTTTTAACGAATTTGAAATCCTTTCTTACAAAATTTGTCTAAAAATCACTTATTTTGTCATATTTAATGACAAATAACTACTAAAACATGGGTTTTAGTATTTATTAAATATTTAAGGATGTTCCAGCATGGTATTTGCAGTTTCTATGTTAAAACAATGCTACAATTTTTTTTTCGACAGAATTTAACGAAAAATTAAATTTAAGAATTTAATAATGCTTACTATTAATTCCCAAAGTTTCAGAAATTTTGACCGTTTAAAATGGGAAATAATTATGCCAACGTCCCAATTTCGATCAATTTACGTCAAAATTAATATCTCGAAAGTGAAAATTAATTTCTAAATTTTTTTTTTTAGAATTGTATTGTATAAACATTTTTTTCTACTTTTTCTTCAATATATAATAATATCATAAAAAATAGTTGGAGAGACCGGACATTTTACATGCTTTAAATGGGACATGACCCTCAAAATCGCGAACTTTGTCTTTAAATATCTCGCGATCTAAACGGTCAAAAATTATGAAATTTTAGGAATTCATAAATAAAGCTATTATAAACCCGAGAAAAAAAATTCGGCCAAATCTGTCGAAAAGTGATTTCATGCTGGTACTACCTTAAACAAGTTTTTCAGCTATTTTTATTTGATTAGACATGTATACAAGAAAAACATATTTTTTGCATACAACCAAATTTTTTGTTACTATTCTGTGTCCCTTAAATTTGAATTCATCCGTCGAAACTTCTGAGATATCATTAGATCTGTTCAAAATATAGTAACTAATGGTATTTTTTAGACGCCAGATATTTTTGAAACTATCGGATTTTAGTTATAGTAGAACGCCGATTAATCGAATCGCCAATTATCCGAATCACCACAATATAAAAAATTAAAACCAAGTATGTATGTAATTTTTGTTTTGTTTGGTTGTAATTAGTTGAAACTCGTTGTAGTCCAGATATATTTCAATTGATATGGTAGAAAGCTAGAGGCAAGACACTACATACAGTTTATTTATATATGTAACAGTTCGTTTTTCTATATTACTAGTCTATGTCCGATTATCCGAATTTTCGATTATCTGAATCGACTCTGGTCCCAATTAATCCAGATAATCGACGTTCTACTTTATATAAGAAGAAGGTGGATTTCTTAAAGCTACCACTTGCGTAGGGAATGATTACTGGCTACTATATTGATTACTAACTCCAGAAGTTCACCAATTAAAATTTGGCAGGATTGGCTCTCGGTATATAAATATGATATCTAAAATAAAACTGTATTCTAACAACAAACAGTAAGTAAGTAGATTGTCGTTTTTAAATGATTAAATAAGAATGCATCAAGCATCAAGCTTGAAGCTCATCCTACATTCGGTTGATATAACAACAGTAGTCGTGCACTCAATACATTATAATCTTTTCTAATATTAAATGATATTTTGTCTACGTTTTTTTTCTACGATTATTATTACTATATGCATAAAGTATATATTTAAATCATATCAAAGTATCAAGGAGATTTATATTTTTTCTTTTAAAAAGAAAATTTTTATCTATAATATGATCCCTTACATCTCAGTTCAAGCTGTGGTTGTTACATTTATATATACGATTGAAGTATGTTTCATTAATAAATATGCATATAGACCGTGTGTTCACAATGACGTACACTTCTTTTGATTTATCTTCTTAAAATAAGCTCGATTTTTGCGAAATGTGACAGACAGTAGAGAATCAATTAAACGAAATGCAACGTTTATATTAGAATTATAGAAAAAGTTTTAGTCCTTTTGAAATTTTACTTTTTACGCTACGATTTTCATTTTCGTGACACTTAAGCCACGGCATGAACTTCTTTGTAAACAATCTTACCATTATCAATAATCCCAAAGGCAAAATAAAAGAGCACGGAATTTTTTCTTATTATACTATGGGTTCACGGTCAAATAGATTAAATATTTTGTTAACTTTGAATATATTATTTCTTTTTGTATTATTTTTGATAATAATATTTTTATTTTTAAATTACTTTTAGATAAAAATTAAACAGATAAAATTGTATTGAGTAAATGTTATTATTTTTGTCGAAAATAAAAATGATTATTTTTTTATCTGAAACGAATTGAATTGTTTCGTCTACGTCTAAAGCATATTATGTATAACATTTATGTATATATTTATTCAAATATTATTTAGAAATATTCAATAAATCTGTTATAAAAACATGTCCACGTGTTAATATTATTCAAGCAAATTAAAATAATATGAATCATACAAGATAATACACTAATCGAAACACTTCTCTTTAGAAGCCTTGCATTGACCAAACGAATATCATGTTACATTACATGTTTTTCGTAAATCTTACTTTTTCCATTTGGTCACTTTTAATCATTGAACCTATATTTTTCGATTTTGTCCCAATTTCCTATGCCATTTTTTGTATTATATAAATTTTTTGTATTGTGACCACCAAGTAGTCATCATCGGTATAATTTAGCTAATCGTAATTACTCTTATAGTGTATGTTCCGTTGCAAATTTGGTGACTCTTTGCACTAGATTTGTTGAAGACCGTCGACAAATTAACAACGATCTAAGAAATGGGAGCCAAATCCAAATTTGATTCGAAATATCTTATAGTTCTCTTTGATTTATAATAACATTATTAACCGACACTTTTTTTGTTAGCAAGCTATGTTATTCTAAAATTTAGCTCTTTGTCAAGATAGTATCACTTTTACGAAATTGCTGTTTCATACTAGGTTTTTTATTAAAAAATAAAATTCCATATCATTTAAATGAATAATTTGTTGTTTTTGTCAAATTATGGGATTCCCACGGTGTGCTTCCTGTCAAGTAAGTATCAAAAACCATTGAATGTTAGTTCTTATTTTATCCGCTAGATTGCATTTCTAAGCTAGAAATGACCAATAGGGACCAATCGAAGCTAAAGACCAATCGCTAGAATTCTTTGGCTTTATGACTCAATTAAATAAAATAAAAACACTTAAATATATTTGTTGATTATTAAATAAATACTTGTTTAAAACAGAGATTCTTAATGTAGAAAAAACAAAACACAAAAAATAAACTTTTAAACAGATGTTACAGACAGTATTACTTAATATAATACAACATCTATTTTGATACAATGAATATTATTTTAATATCAACAACACAATCAAATTATTTACCTAGTGGAGTGTGCTTCAAACAAACAAAAATATTTGTATATGCATTAAAAGCATTTAATGTATAACTCATTCATGGATGTATTTACACTTTTTTTGTCTATTTCCTTCGTTTACTTATTAAAATTCATTTTGCATTTTGTTTGATAATTAAATTGATGTGTTTGATTAAACTTAGGAAATCATGCCGCCGCCGCGAGATGTCAAATCCATTCAAGTCAATATGCTGTGGGCTATCATTGGTACAATATACATTATTATTATTATTAAGGGGCGCGCTAGTAAGTTCAATGGTGTGTATTCCCTTTTGGGTTTCTCAATCTATATGTATATAATATGTAGAACGTAATACGAAAAACCTGTTGAAAAGTCAATGGTAATAGTTATTGAAAATTATTATTTATAAAAATCTCTGCTTTCGAAAATATTAACATTCAGCTCTTCACTCTTTACATCGAATGTACAGAGTGGCCACAAATTGAGAAAATTCGTTACGAATGTTAATGGTCGTTTAGTAATGTAGACCATTTAACAGATCAGGAAAATGGTTCAAGAAATCACCCTCGAGATTTGTAGGAGGTATTTAAAGAATTTTGTAAAATAACAATTAAATGTATGAAACACGAAGGTAGATACGTTGAAGAAAAATCGAACTGAAGGTAACTGTTTTTACTTACGCCAACAAGAATACTTGTAACGTAATGCATGAAAAATAAATTTTCTGTATAATTTATTTTGTTATAAATGTTTCAAATTAGCAAATAAACATTTTCATTATGGATGACTGGCTAATTTGGATAACAGATAACGTTTTATAAGTAGGATTTGCAAAATTTAATTTAAAATTGAGGTGGTCTAAACTTTTCCTTCGTTAACAATTCATTCCTAAACAGTTATCTTCAGTTCGTTTTTGCCTCAACGTATCTGCCTTCGTGTTCCATACATGTTCTTTTAAAAGATTGATTAAATACACTCCTATATATCTCGGATTGATTTTTTGAACCGTTTCCCTTATTGTCTGTTCAAAAATGGTCTACGTTTGTAAACGATCATTATCATTCTTATCGAACTTTCTCAATTTTTGGACAACCTGTATATTCAATGTCAAAAGTGAAAAGCTGAATGTTAATATTTTTGAAAGCAGAGCTATTTATAAAGAATAAACTTTCTTCGTAAACCTTATAATAAAAATTCTTTAAACTTTCTATAACACCATTTTTCCTGAAATAAAAGAAATTGTTGCTTTTTCTGTTGTTCTAAGCATTACAGAAATATGCAAGAATATTCCACGACGGACCAACAAGTAAATTATATAAAAGATACCTAGAGCTTTACCTCCATGTTGTTTATGATAAATGAAGTATTCACAATTACCACGGTATTAAACATAGGTACGTATATATATACAATACCTTATCAAAATTAGTAATTAGTATTGAATTACATTATGATTTAATTATTTAATATCTGTGAATTACAACTAATTAACTGATCTAATTATTAATGGATAATTATAGAAAAATATTTATTTGGATAATAGTTCAATTGAAAATTTGATATATTAAACCGGATATTTGTTTATAATTGGAAAATTGTATATAAACAAATGTAGATTTACTGTTCACAATTATTTTACGTAATCCATTTCAAAATTGAAACATGGATTAATAATGTAACTATTATACAAAAGCAGGCTTTCATAATTTAGTGTCATCGAATTCATAGAAAATTTATTCAATTTTTTTGTTGTTGTGGCAAATATAAAAAAACTAAACATCAATCTAAGCAATGCAATTAAAAGAAAACTCTACGATTCAGTTTGGCTGTTTTTTGGCAGATCATGTAAATTTATAAATATAGCAAATTTATGGTTCCGTTTGTTTAACAGCATCCACACCCCCAAAACATAAAGAAACGCATCCACATCGCCAAAAAACGGAAGAAGGTGAGAAGTTTGCAAATGTCAAGAGGACTGAAAAATAGGGTACGATTTTAATAAATCCATTTTCAATCCTTAGGGTATTTGTAAACTTTCTGCAGATTTTTTAAATTTTATGTTTTGAATTGTTTTGCCTAAAACCTCAATTAATAAATATATAAATTCAAGAATATTTTTTACTTCATTATGAGCTTTCTGTCTTAAAGAATATACTTTAACATATAATTTTCTACTCGAATAACCCAACAAAGGTAGAAATGGTAAATTCAATTAATATAATTATTAAAAAAAATTCAATAAACGATAAAAGAATAATATCAAAATGAAATTCATTCACCATGAATATATTTTTTTATTTTTCAAAATATTGACTTTATTTTAAAATTCAAAGGCTTTTTACTTTTCTTATTAACCATGGTATGTATGTATACTTTTCTTTATTTTCTCTGAATACTTAATCTTTTCTTCAACATATACCTATACTTCTTTTTTTTTCATGTGAATTCTTTATCTTTGATCCAATATCAACAGCTAATTTAATATTTATTATCTTCAAATTTAATTTTCTATTCAAATTCAAAAATGAGAATAAGAATGTAACATTTATACAAGGAATACATAAATCATATTTTTTATATTTCAAAGAAAACATAAGAATGATTACGATGTATTTTGATGGAAAAAATAAGATGTTATAGATTATGTAAATCAATTCATTATTAATTCGAGAATAATGTAACATTTTTTTGTTACTATCAACGTCATAGATATAAAAATGCCAAATTGGGAGGGTAGTTTCTTAAAGGCTCATAAAAAATAACATATGGAAACATCTTACGTATATTTTAGTAACATTATGAACTCTATATTAGTTTTTAATACTATTATGTTTAACATTAGCTTCGACTTCAATTTTAGCAGGCTATAGAGTTTGCGAAAAAACGTTTCATATAAAAATTGTTTGGTTTTGAAAGCTTTGTCTTAAAACTGACACATTTTCAGACTTTAAATTAAAATTTTTTACGTTTCAAGACTGTCATGTCGCCAGAAGGGTAGAGCATGTAAAAATGTACTGTAAAGTTGATTTTAAAAACACTGGTACTAAAATTTTCTTTCAACGATAAATATTTCAAAGCATTAAACGAAGAATATACAAAATGGTGTAAGTTACCAGAAGTCAAGTTAGTTTTTAAAGATATTAAGGTACCTATGTCATTTTTACTTTGAGCATTATGCTTTCCGTTTGACTTATTCTAAACGAAGCGGTTGAGTCGAGGATGTATGATGAAAATATCTCTCCACACATTTTATTTTTATCTTCAAAATTTCTCAGAAATATAGACTTCTTAACTGAGAAACGAAGTTTCTTGCTAATTGGTGAAGATCTACGGTCATAAATAAATATTCTAGAAAGTAAAGAATCTTTTGAACAACTGCTCGAAGCTTTGAGAGTGACATAAGAATACCTGATGGTCTAAATTGAATATGCATTGAAATTATTAATAACAATCATTTTTCCAAACCAAAGATTTTGTTTTTGCTAACCAAACAAGTTTTGCTACCCAGACAACTTCCGAGCACAATAGCCTAGTATTTAATATTGTATACTTCGTATATTACCTATTAAATAGTGCGTTCTAGATTAAATTTAATTAATTAACTTAGAAATATGGTTTATTTTTGTAAGAAATCATATTCACAACAAGTTTATTGGCTTGTTACAACATACAATGATCCCCCCTCCATACCATGACTACCTAAAATATTAAGAGAAATTATATTTCTTATGTATATATACAATTAAACTATTGTACTGGAAAAATTAATTTCCTTTCCTTTCTTCAATTTTCTTTATAATTTTCATAAATTGTTATAAAAAAAATGAAAATAACAATTTTATAGAAAAGCGAGCAAAAATATCTCTGAATATAAACTATAAAAATAATTTTTAGAGCTTAAATAATTTTTATATTTTGTCAAGTAGAAAATATATGAAACATTGAATAAAAGTTATTTGAAAATGATGTTTAAAAGGTAAAAATAGTTGTGTAATTAAAACGAAAACGCTGTTAAATAAAATATGGCAGTAAATTAAATTAATATATGTATAAAATCATTCCGTAAATGAATTCCAGTTCCAAAATGAATAAATTCGTTTGAAATCGGTTATAATTACAATTAAAACAGTTTAATTTTGAATACGGAGTAATAAAAATTTACAATTTTTAAGTATTGTTATCCGTGGATTCTAATATTTCTACTAAATAAAAATTCCTTATCAAAATAGAAGTAATTTTTAACCTTCAAACAAAAAAGGAAGAGGTTTTCAATTCGACTGTATTTTTTTAATGTGTGTTACCTCAAAACTTTCGACTGGGTGAACCGATTTTGATGATTTGTATATCTATTGGAAAGTTGGTGCTTCCCGTGCGGTTCCATTGCATTTTAGTCCAGTTCTGACAACGGCATCCATGAGAAAACCATTAAAGTCTTAAATTTGCATCAAGTATGCACGAAAAGAAGACGAATAACTCAATATAACGCTAAACGATTTCGATAATTCTTTTTTTAGTGACAAATAAGTTAGTGTACTTCAGATTCACTATAATCACAAAATAACAAACAGAAAACCGACTTCAAAAGAAAAAACTTTTCCAAAACAAATTAGTATGCACTAAAAAGTAAAAAAAATAACGATAACGGCTGATACCGACTACAAATATAATAATAATTTTAACTACATTATATTATCGTTGTTTTTTTACTTTTTAGTGCATACTGATTTGTTTAGCA
The DNA here is from genome assembly GCF_905475395.1 of Chrysoperla carnea. Classification (NCBI taxonomy): domain Eukaryota; kingdom Metazoa; phylum Arthropoda; class Insecta; order Neuroptera; family Chrysopidae; genus Chrysoperla; species Chrysoperla carnea. The sequence continues at coordinate 35,554,812 of NC_058340.1, read as the reverse complement.
AAAGTTTTTTTTTTTTTTAACTCGGTTTTCTTTTTGTTAAAAGTTTTTTTTTTTTTTTTGTAACAGGCAGTTATTAGAATAAAAAGAGTCAATAAAACCTAACTACTAAAATTATACAAATAATAAAAATTAAACTATGTAAAACTTTAACTCATACGTTCATTTGTTTTTTTCCTATAAGGTTTACCATATACAAAGTTTGTTTTTGCAAACTAAAGTGTAGACAATTAAATTAAAATTGATACGTCCATTTGCTTTATACATAAGATAGCTGTAACTATATTGTTAAAACCTGTGAGTTAAACTTTATACATCTTTGTCAACTTAAATTAACATTAAATATACACTAGATAAGATACAAACACTCTCACAAAACTATCGCCAGGCGATGCTGTAAAGTTATACGTACGAACAGTATCAAATTCATATTATGATGAAATTATTTGAAATGTTGAATAAACTAGAGTTCTTGTTTGGAAAATCAGATACAAATTAAAAATTTTTGTACCAAACCAAGACTTTAAATTTAAGAAATGCACTGTTTGCAATGGTAGGGATTGAAATGATAGCTGACTGAATAGTTGTATTATTATTATTTGTTTATTTGACTTTCTTTGAGTTTATCAATTTCAACAACATTTTACTGGTATATTTACAACAATTTTCGCGCAATTAAATCAACTTGTTCGTCTTGCTGCCCCAACCTTACCAATAAAATTTCCTAGCTTAGGTAATTCATGTAGCTTCCTAGCGTGCAAAACTTCAAATTCAACTTCACATGCATGTGCTCAAAATACAACTAGCGAAAATTATGGGACTTCGGTGAAAATTGTGGATTTCAGATTTTTTTTCCAATCAGTTTCTCATGAAAATACCACCAAATTACCAGCCTAAAACTTTTTTCTAAACGCTTTACTTCGAAACTAAATGAATTTCTTTCCCTGTAAAGATTTCTAATTTTTTGGTTAACATGACTGAGGACTTGTAATATCCCAAACTATAATACAAAAATATTTTACTAGCGATCTTGACGCTTTAATAATTTTAATAATTAAATAAAGATAGATTTAATACATTTATAGATTAGATAAAGACATATGTTTATGTAACAGTTATATATATAGTGGACACTGCAGTAGGTATATCTCACTCTTCTGTACACCAGTATAAGATATTGTTTCATAATGACTATCAAACAGTTTCAAAATCTTATATAACATGCCCCTAAACTTTTGTTGACTTTACTTAATTGATAAAGTGAAATAGAATGAACTGAAAATATATCTTACCTTCGGGGAGGATGAAGGAGTAGCCATGGCTATTCAAACGCTAGCATTAAAATGTTTTTATACTTCATCAAATGATTTAGTTAATTAGCCACCTCAAGAACTTTGCGGTTTCACAGTAGGCATGTCACTAAGAGGGTGAATTGTATATGCCGACAATTATGTCGGCATATACAATTGGTATGTTTCATCTTGAAACATACAGACAACTAAACAGAATTTTTAGAAATGAAATGTGAATCAGGAAAAGAGTAGACAAATTTTCCCTATCATTTATAGTTTTGGAGAAAATAGACACCAAAGTTTTGTCCTAATTTGCACCCTCACGGGTAAACAGTGATGTTTATGAAAAAAATATTTCCAAAAAAAGCCATTAATTTTTTTATAAAGAATAACTTTTCATTTTAACTTTATTTACTTTTCTTCTATCTCTAACGGTTTACAATATGGATACTTTTTTCATTTGATAGCAGGAGCAAAAGATACACTATTTAAAGTTTTTTAAATTTTTGTTTTTTTTTGTAATTTGTAAAAAAAATGATAAAAAATTAAAACTACCCCCCAAAAGAGGACGTTAAGCATCACCTGGTTAGCCAATTTATTGGTAGGAAGTTTTTGCAACTTAATCAACAACAGTGGAAAATTCAAAAATTGCAACACTTTTTTCTTTATTACAATGATTTTGGTTTAATTTTGTTGCGCTACTATATATTTTAATTTTCATTTTCCCAATGCTCCTTTTCATTACAAAAACAGTAGTAGATACGAATAAAAATCCATTTTCACGCATGTGACAAATAACCAGCTATGTCGAGTGACTAGACCTTCGATACTTGAAACTGCACCAACAAAATACCATCTTCTCGTAATCATCATCAGCATCTAATATGTGAAACAATTTATATGTCCATTGATTACCACACCCACCCACCACACATTCTATCCTAGTAACGTGTTCAGCTACCAGTTTCTCATGTTACATTAGTAGAAGTGTATAGAAAAGCCTGGCCTGACCCTAATAACGTTACTTATTTTACTCACAAGTATATCTTTGTGAATTGTATTATTATTGGTTACATCATCAAACTATTAAGATAAAGAATGTATTATATACGTATGTTCTTTTTGCATAAATGTATACACTATTTTCACTAAGTGTAATTAGAAAAGGATTGTTATAAATATTTTAATAGTGCAATTCTTTTTTACTAGCACTCAGTGTACTACAATGAGACAAAAAGAACGGACAGATAGTTTTCTATAGATTTGAATTGAATTCGATTTAATTATATAATTCTATTGTTTTTGGAAAATATTTAGTTTAAATTGGTTACAGCAGATGCTTGATATAGGTTTTGAATACAATTTCATTTATTCGAAACATATTTTCGAAAAGTATAATTAGTGGACTAAGTATAATAAAATTAAATGGGAAAATATTAGAGATAAAATAGTAAACCTACATTATATTTTATTTCTTGGTCATATATTTTTCGTATTATTATTTCCTCGGCAGTCCCCCGGATAAAAAGTAACCTTGAATAACTCTCTAATCAATGAGATAAAAATATCTGTTGAACAACGATGTGGCGACAATTTTTTTTACTAGAAGAAAACTAACAGATAGAATAATTACAATCCATGTGACAATTGTTTTTAAATAAAATAGAAATCACATTTATTAGTCAATTATAAATTCTTTCAATTATGTTCTTTATAAACCAGGTCATTCGTGGATAATTTGTTGTACCATATTTCTTGTTTTAAAAAAAACACAAAATGTAGACGAGGTAAAATTTGCATACGACCAATAATTTTGGTTCAATTCAACGTTTTGTATTAGTAACTTCAATTAAACTGGCTTTCAAATGCCCCACTGAAACGATTTTCAGTAAATATTTTAAAATAGGGTAAAATCGGTAGTGAAAAATAAACTAAGAAATTAAAATTTATGTAGAAATATACTTAAATATAATGATTTTGAGTTAAAAAAAAGCACATTATTGTTTTATTATATTAAAATTAAGTAATAATTCAGTATCAGTATCATGTGACCCAAAACACGAGCCGTGAAATCACATGTATGAAATCATACAGGTAAAAATAATGTGCATTAATTACTAATTTGTAGCTGGCTTCAATAGTAATTATAGGCTATGTTACCATCAACTTTATTTATTCATATAATAATTACATACACGATAGTTTTTTTTTCAATATAGCGCCACCAAAATGGCTGACAGCGTTTTTGCAAGAAAGAAAAAAGGTTTAAAATTTAATTTAATTTTATGGAACGAAAGTTTGTTTTTTTCATTGGCAATATATTTTTTGTGCCTACTTATTTCGAAAATCAGCATTTTGAAATACTTTTTCAAACAGACTAGAATATAAAACCCAGTTATTGTTATAAATTATTAAAATTGATTATTAATATGAAAATTTTAATAACTTGCATCGATTTACATAAACTATATAGTAACAGTAATAATTAATATTTATTCATAAATGAATAATTTATAAATTTGTATCAATAAATTTAATATCGAGTAAAATGAAAAAAATATACCAATTTAAATTTGTAATAAAATTCCTACAAAAATAATTCATTTGATTGCACTGGGAGATCTTAAGCAAAATTAAGTAGACTATATTTTTGCTTATCCCAGCAAGAATAATAAAAATATGTAAAAAATTATATTATTGACAAAAAAATTGAAGAGCAACCGTGTGATAAACATAAGCTAAATTTCATTTCTAATTTTACTCCGAAATATGAAAGTTCAAACGATTTTATCAATGCTGCATCATTTACTTGTTTGATTATTAAATTTTAATACGTTTTGTGGTTTTCTGCACTTACTCCTCGACTTACAACAAAATAAAATAAAAAAATTATATGTTTACTAAAATAAATATTTATTTAGTTTGAAGTTTAGGATATGTTTCGTGACTTTTATATATGATTATGATATGTGTAGTACACAGATATATAAATTTCAACTCCATTAGTATATATCTAATAAATATCTTATTCACTATTAGATATTTAAGTGGAATGTTTTAACGTACACACGTAAATCAATCATGCACAACAATATAAAAATCAAATTATAAAAAAAGAATAGGTATATGGAATATGGATCTATCCAAATTAAAACTTTTATATTTTTGTGTCCTCTATATTAAAGAAGGTTGTCGACTCCTTACACAACGATTTTGTTAAGTATTGTTTCAATTAAAGATACTATTATTTCTTTAAAAAAATTTATCTTCTTTTTTTCGTAATAACAGAAAATTTCGTGACGTTTTGAAATCGAAAGTATTTATGATCTTTGAATGGCCGAGCAGAAAGCTGAGCAGGTTCATTTAATTATTGGATGAAGAGTTTCTAAGATATCGATATATTTGTATCGATTTTGGCCCTTTGGAAAAAATCGAGAAAATAGCAAAAAAAAATTTTATTTTGGAATTTGATGAAACTCAGTGGATGGGGCAATTTTGATCCAAAAAGTATACAAATCAGGTTAGTTTAATCATTGGATGCAGAGTTTCTGAGATATCGCAATATTTGGATCAATTTTAGTCCGTGTCTCAAAAATTATTCGAACAGTCATCAAATGCATCTGATTTTTGTACTTTTTGGGTCAAAATTACCTTATATACTGATTTTTATCAAAATTGGAGATTTAAAAAATTTTTCGACTTTTTTGCAATTTTTTTAAAGGGGTAATTTTTAAAAAATCGAGAAAATAAAAAAATTTTGTTTTGAAATTTGATGAAACTTAGTGGATGAGATTATTTTGATCCAAAAAGTATAAAAATCAGGTTAATTTAATGATTGGACCAATAGAAAGTTACAATGTCAGCCAGTATCATGGGTAAAACTTCAAAAAGTTTTATATCCATAAAATTGTGAACAGAAGGGAACATAAGTGAGTGCTATAACGTGATAGTCTTTGTTTTAAAAGGAGAAATTGTCCAATAAAGCGCTCGTGTATCTGCTAGTTAAAAATATTTTTTGATAAAACTACATACTTGACAGTCGCAAAATAATTTTGTATCAGCTGTTTTCTTGGAAATGATGTTTGATAATTGTAACATTACGGCACTGAAATCTTAATTGAAAAACCTTATATTGCATGTTGTATATAGAGGACAGATGAGAGTTTCATATCAGATTACTTTATTTTTTATAACAAACATTTTCCATGATATATTAGGATGATTTATGTATACATTATAATATAGTAGGTAGCTACCGTTAGTTAGATAGGTAGGTAGGTAATATGATGTCCGATTATAAATATTTTATTATTAATATATCATAATATTATATTTATTATTTGTGATAGTTTTATGTAGCGTGTTTTATATATTAATACATATTATATTATTTTTTATGAAGCGTGAACATACAAATGGTATATTGATAAGGTCTAATTACTAAATAATCTGATCTTTTATATTTCGTTATTTTTTATTTTTTAATAATAATTGTATTCCTAGTAATTTATCACCTTGAGTAAATTGTGATGTTTCCCACCCTTTACATTAGTTGGTCAATGCTCAAAAAGTAAAAAAGGTGTAAAGAAAACTTCTTTGTTTGATTTGAAACAATAAAAAAGACTACTAAGCTACTAAGCTATTTTATTCAAGTTAATTCATTTTATAAAATTTTCATTCAAAACTAATAATTTATTTTTATCTTATCGAAATTCTTTGAGTTTCGTTGTTGTCGCACTAATTTTATTCGGATAAATTGTTGTGGTCTATTTTTTTGAAAATTTCATCAGCTATTTGAGGATAATCACCTGCTTTTGCAAGATTTTGTTTAGAAAAACGCTGAAAATAGTAAAACTATGAATTATTGTACTCTTTCACGTTAAGAAATGTATAGCATTTACTAAACAATGCTGGTATGGTACAGAGATAGGTAGTATAGTATCTATGTTACACCAGAAGTATTATAGGAATGGCCAACCAGTATCAGCCTGACACCCATACTGAAATGACTCATCCGCCATAACTATCGCAAATGTTACTATTCAAATGCAAATGGCGTTCAAATCGGTATACAAATTGATATCCACAAAAAATATCTTACCGTGTACTATGAAAGACACTACTTGCCTACGCTTCTTTACCTAATTGAAATATATTGGCCTTTGAAATTCATCGCAATTTAAGGCTCATATCTATGGCAACGCAAAGAGGCGTAAAATGTTGACACTGAGTTGGCTTTAAAAAATGTTGGCTTCCCATTACCTGACGCCGCCCAACGCAGCGTTTTACATCGCTTTCCGCCGTCCATGGACCTGAGACATTTCTGTGTTGCGTTGGGACCTGTTCATTTTTGAAAATTTCACTTGTTAAAGCCAACTGCCAACTGCCAACTGCCAATAGAAAGTGATTGTAAATTGAAAATAGGTGGTAGATCTGAACATTTTATTTGCCGGAGTATTACGTTTTCATAATTATAAACTCTTATTTGGATGAAAAAGTCACATATTGGCGTAAGAATTTTCCTCTTGAATGCATCATTAATATGTAGATATGACGGAAATAAAACTTAGGATAGTAATATAGCTAGCTTTAATAATTTGAAATGACATCAGTTTTTTCACAATTGAATAATCAATATCATCAAGTTATTGGGCAATAGTGATCAAAAGAGTCTAATGATTTATTTTCGTAATTTGGATGAAAATACCGAAAACCTGATTCAAAATAATTTTTTCGATTTGATTTACCTAATAGACTTGATATTATAAGTGCGGTTTTAAAAAATAAATTCATGAAAAGCGATTATATAGATTTGATGACAATTCTTGGAAAATTAATATTCATTTCCTCGCGATACGTATTATCAAACTTAATTCCCACATGATACCAAACATGCGAGTACAAACCGATCACTTGATTAAACCAGATGTTTGATACAACAAATAAATACATGATTAAAAAAGTGGATAAAATCAACACCAATTACTACTATATTTCCTCAATTTTCAAAACTTAAATAATATATTTCCCATTTGTACATGTTGTAGACCAAAAAAATAAAATTATATTCGATAATAACTCTATTTGAAACAGGAACCGATATTAATTTATTTACATTATCAGATATTATTTCATTTCATACTAAATAAATTCAGATTTCATGGAATTATTTGGAAGGTTTAAAACGAATATTTATGAAAATGAATATATTATAGAGACTACCTTATTTACAAAAAAACAATCATATATGAAATTACAAATAACTGTGGTAATCACACTTGTTACCAAATCATCTATGGTGTACAGGGAGTTTACAGAATACTTAATCTTGAATTACCTCAAATTTTGCTAATGGGTACACACCCACAAATACTTAAATGTATCCTATTATTTATACCCGAAAACGAATGCATACGGAAAACGGCATGAATTAAATTATGCTGTTATACTCGCAACACGTGAATTTAGTCAAATGGATGATATTTTGAGTGTTTTTGGGTACAAATTACATAAGTTAATGTTTTATTTCGAAATCGGAAACACGTTTTTATTTACCTTCGAAATGTCTCGATTAAAATTGACGTTTTTTTTAAACTATGATAAAATGACGTAAACTATGTATTCGATCATAACGCTAAGATATCAGCGACACGAGTAAAAAAGTCTTAACCATACAACTCAGCTTTATATGTGTATGATATTTGTGTATGGCTTACAAGATTGGAAACAAACATTTCCGTTTCATATTGAGCATCTCTTAGTTCTTTTTTCTATCGCTAGATAGACTCTTTTTAAGTAATAAAATCCGATAGACAAATATCCTGTCGAGTTCATCTTAGTTAAAAACAACTACAGTCTACTTAAAACAGAAAACTACAGTTTTTTCTGGACGTTTGAATTTGCTAAACTAATTTCATCCACTTAAAAATTACAATGAAACCATTTTTTTTCTCTGAAAATATAATCGCCTTACAATCAATTCGAGAAACCTTCAATAGAGATTTTCAAGGATATTTAACAAATTACTCAGCCAACAGCATTGAATTTTATTTTTTAATTTTCGGCTTCTAAATAAGCCACATGATGAATTTTATCAATATTGGAAACATATTCAAAAATCACAAAAACAAAATTTTGTCTCAAAATACATTCGGTAATTTTGATCCAAAGAATGCATAAATAAAATCCATTTTCAGTATTTTTTTCTATGAAAAATCTTACATAATCCGAAATCTTAAGAAGGAAGACATACTATTTCATATATTACCTCGAACGATATCTTGAAAATTACCCGAACAATTGTCGTAAGAAACCAATTTTCACATTTCTCTGGATAAAAATATTCTAGTGAATCGCGTTTTATCAAATTTTGATTAAAAAATTTTTTGGGATTTGAATCAAAATTTCAAACATTTTTGTCGAAAACAAAGGCAAAAAAGCTTTTATATTATTCTCTAAAAAGATAACGGCGCAAATCCGAAGAAATTCATATGTCAGTAAAATCGGAGAAATATCATAAAATTATTACTGAAGTTCTACTTTTCTAGTAATTTTTATTGGTGACCGTTGAGATTTTCGAAAGGAAGGCTTGAAGAGGAGGTCATTCACCATCTACTATACCTATTTATTCTTGTTTTAGTGCATTATTTCGTCAATACTAAATATATTCTCTGTGAATACATTCACAAACTACATGTATACCATGTATTATGGTATACGTCCGAGTATATTAAACGTAATTATATATGCTCGAATAATAATAATGTTCGAATATCAATATGTCAATCAAAATAACAGTGTCCTGCATGCAATAATATTACTGAATACAGGCTTATATGGAGAAATAACACTTTATCTGTATGTGTGTGTGTGTTTATGTATGAATGTATGTACATTATAAACACACACACACTTGTATATACAAAACTAATCTGTAATTCATGTGTTCATAAATACAAATATGTCTATTCGTCCATAGTATCAAAATATATTTGTACCGGAATGATAATTATTAATGATAACTTGAAAAATTCCTATCGAGCTAGAAATTGCAAAAGTTCTCGGAAGTACTATTTCACTTTTTTTTTGTCAGATAAATTCTTGAATTAGCAAAATATAAAGTGGATGGTTAGGAACAAAATAATTTGTAAATATTTTAGACAGCAAAAAAGAGAATAAGAACTTTTTCAAATTGATCGCTCCAAATAATGCATTTCGATGACAATCGCTCATAATCAGGGCCATAACGAGAGTACCTAGCACCAGTGGCAAGTATTAACGTTGCGCATTAGATATATCGGGATCGGATTTTTATGTAAATTCGTATACTGATAGCATTTAACATAAGAGTAAAGGGAGAGAGAAAAAATCTAACTTTTCAACTTTATGACGTCATCAGAATTCAAAAAATTTAATTTTGCTCTATAACATCCAAATTTTATCCAATTTTGATAAACCAAGTATGAAATCCTACTAAATTTGAGTCATACTTTTCAAGTTTGTGATCAAAATTAGCCTACCTGTAATAGGTTTCAAGAATGTGCAGTCCTGGTCCCGGAATTAAGCACATAAGTGATATCTAGCGAAAAATTCACATCACAGCTGAAAAGAATGTCCCAAAATTAGTGGGTTTCAAAAAAAAATTAAATAAGATCGGATCAAATTTGCCTGTTTTAAAAAAAAATTAATTTTTTGACTTTATGACGTCATCGAATCCAAAAAATTTAATTTTGCTCTATCACATCTAAATTTTATCAAATTTGAATGAACCAAGTATGTAACCCTACTAAATTTGGGTCATATTTTTCAAATTTGTGATCCAAATTAGCGTAGCTCTAAAAAGTTTCAAGAATGAGCGGCCCTGGTCCCGGAATTAAGCACATTAGTGATAGCTAGCGAAAAATTGTTATCACAGCTGAAAAGAATGACCCAAAATTAGTGGGTTTCAAAAAAAATTCCAGTAATATCGGAACAAATTTGCCTGTGTTACCAAAAAAATCCAATTTTTAACTTTATGTCGTCATCAGAATCCAAAAAATTTTATTTTGCTCTATCACATCCATATTTTATCCAATTTTGATAAACCAAGCATGTGTTAGTGAATAGAGATAACAACTAGAAAAGAGATGATCTTCTAACGGATGGGTAGATTTTCTTGAAACATAGCTAAGAAAACAGTTCATCCGTTTAAAAGCTACGATGCCGATTGATCGAGAGTGCCCTTAACTATCGGTCATATCTGATTTTATGTCTATTAATTTTTAAATTTTATTATTATTATAGATTATAATATATACATTGTGAAAGTTACAGTGTACATCCGGTATAAATAATATTTCCTATACAATAGATAGTTTCTACCATACACACAAATAGTATATATACATTTATTTGTGCATGTATTCACATTTATGGTTGTCATTTTGACTAACCATGGTTCAAATAATTTGATGCTATTCTAATTAATAATATCTAGCCGTAACTAAACAAAACCAGCTTAGTCATTCTCACTCAATTCATTTCCACATTCATACATGTTTGTTGGGGGTGATTGATTTTGACTCAATCAAACAAAAATAAATACTTTTGTGTTTGAAATCAATTTATGAAGGATAAATTACTACATTCATAGTGTAAATAATTGTAATTTTTTTGTCTAATTGTTACAAATATTATTACCACTCAGTCATTCAAGAACCTGTATATTTAATTCATTAACCTTTATTGGAACGAAAAACTCAAATTGCACCTAATGTGAAATTTTTAGTGGTTTTGGAGTCCATTTTTCTACTATACCCTCCAAGTAAACTTTAATAATAAAAATAAAACATACATTGCCGATCCAAAATATCATCGACACAAGTTTCATGACAAATGGAATAAAACCACATGCTCCGATCCGACCTTAAGCTAAGTTAGAAGACCCTTTTTTCGGAAATTGAAATTCGGGAATTGAAATCGGAATTGATTACTTTTGGAAAAGTGGAATTACTCTTCGGATGAAATTTTATTTGATAGATTCTGAAAACTACATTAAGTATCAAGTAAGTAGTGACGCTCTATTCAATATGTTTTCCATTACATTTCACAATTGATCATCTCGAATTTATCGAACACTTTTCAAATATTTTCAAAGGAAATCAGAAGGTGTTAATTCTGGCAATTTTCAAGTATGATTTTTTATTATAGAAATAGTAGATAGTGGAAATTCCAGCAACTAATAGGAGTCGCAATCATAGCACTTGTCCTTTTTTTTCGAAAAAATATGGGCCAATAATAAACTAACTTAATCTTTATGATACCATGTATATATGAAATATACATAGTATATTAAGTTTAGTCCCAAGTTTGTTAAAAATATTGATGATACGAACAAAATTTTTGTATATGTGCTCATAAAATCACCTAATTAGTCCATTAGCAACCATAGCAAAAAAACAAGCAACATTTGTTTGAAACATTTTTCCGTAAACATCACTGTGGACTCTTGAGGGCGCACATTAGGCGCATTATATAGAATGTATTATATGGGAATGTTAATTATATGTCTGTGCGACATGTATATATGTGTATACATGGTATTTCAACAATTAACTTAGTCAATTTTTTTTTCACTTGTTTTATGTATGTTAACTGTTGTATAGCATCTGGATTTCTGTGAAAAACCAAAAACTCGTAACAATGTAAATATAAAAACAAATAGTCACATTAAATAATACCCTGAATTAATTTTAATTAATTCAAAGGTTATAAACTCCTTTTTTTAAGGACAAACAAAAATATTGAGTTTAATTGTTTAATTTATTTTTTGTGTTCACACTTATTTAATAAACCACCCTTTCTTTCTGCCATCCGACAAACCACACCCCTCGCCTTGATAGTGTTAAAAAAATAAATAAAATGAAAAACCTATTGTTCAGTTGTTTGGGTACACGTACACATTATATTTGCTTGTATGTAACCCTGTTTTGTATTTTTTTTTCTTTGTATCGTTTTTTCTCTTCAACTTGTGTTACACGACAACATATCCTTCCGCCTTTTTCTCTACACAATAGATAGATATGTTCACGACCGACGTGCTTATAAATTGAAACCAAGTGGTGAATATTTTTTAATCAAAGTTACTATGTTAGTTATTGTATAAGTGAAGTTAACTACTACGATTGTATATGTTGGTAGAATTGATTCATTTATTCAAGATACAGGATGGCCACAATCATAAAAATTCTTATATTTAGATTATTCGTTGTGGATAAAGTAGCTGAAGGGGACAACTGAATCGATCGCAGCGCTGTTCACTTATGAAATTTGCAATATATAGCATATTTTATTAAAAATATGACTAAAAATATGCAATTGCTATAGTAAAAAGTCGAATAAATTTGAAATTGTGAAAAAAGACGAAATTGCAAAAACATTTTTAAATTGTAAATTGACATAATAATTGAAATTTGTTAGAAAATAGAATTGAAATAAAACTCATGCACGGTAACAGCTTGAGATGCTTGAATATTTTCAGTTTCAATTTTGGTAAGTGTTTCGCTGCGTTTTCTTGGCTTTGCTATTGAAATAATGGCTGTAATTAGGATTGGGCTTAAATATGGACATCAATTTGAAGACGTATTTAAGTATGAATAAAAAAAAGTATGAAAGCTGTCGCTAATAAAAAAATATGAAAATTAGCGAGTAGTCCCAAAGTGACTGTAAAAATGTGAATCTTTATGGAGATGTTAGACCTTAAAGGGCTACTCAAGGCTTGAACTTGGATATCATTGATGCGTCGAAAAAATCACAGGAAAATTGCCGTAATTCAGATTTCGATCTTATTTCAACTTCTTCGGTATTTCACACAACTCATGTGCTTATATATGTTTTTTCGTTGCTAGATCCCTTCATTCAAGAAAAAAAATCATAAGTTTATTCTCAAATTCTACTAAACTCTAATATTTCTCCGATCTATCATTATCTTAAGGCCTATTGGTTAGGCAAAACTTAATATAAATAAAAACAAAACTTAATATATTCATTATAACTCGCTGTAATATCTAGCTTTAGATTTTATTCGCACCGTGCGTGAGTTTTTTTGGAGGCGTTTCCATGGTAACGATACACTACTTTAATTATAGAATTGTATGGATGCAAATATAATTGTATGGATTGCATTTATGACTTACATTGAAAATTTAATATTATTGTCTCACAAATTTAAATATCTAAAAAAGGATAATTTACATTTGAAAAATAATATTTGTGCAATTTGATTTCTTATTTTCAAAATTTTTAATGCATTAAGTTTAATTAATTAGTGTTTTTCAATAAATTTAATTTGACATTTTCTATAACTTTAACATGTAAAGAATTGTAAATTAGTTATAACAGCATGCTTTAACGCCAAAAATTTCAATATTTTCATATTTTCAGCGCAATTGGCAGCGCTGGCATCGATTTCATTGTCCTTACCATGACTTTGCACACAACGAATGTTGGAGACTAAGGCTTTAAATGTCTATTCAAAGTTCCTGAGAATTAGTTCGAAATAGGAAATAAAACTTCTCTACTTTTATGAACACAAAATGAAAAGAATAATGTCAAACTTGTGTGTGTATAATTTCCAAGAATCTACCATACAACTTACAATTTTCTTAAAGAATCATTTTAGTTGGAATCAAGAATAATCCTAAAAAAGACACATTTTTATTAAAATAAACATTAGTAGAAGAAATCAAATTCAAATAACTGATTCTATAACCTTTAAAAAATTACCATTATTCCTACTTGTTACTATTGAGTAATTATCATTACTATTGAGTATTACGTTGCGTTTTCCTTTTTTTGTTACGGTGTGCGTTTCTGTATCTGCCTGTATTATATTCGTTTATTTGGGTTTAGCTTTAGTATCGAATCAAATACCGAAAACTCAATTCATCACAACAGACATATGTCATACTAGACAAGATAAATTACTATGAAACATTTCAACTACTTAACTTGATAAAGATTAAAAATTGTACTAAAATAATACTACGTTAGTATTTACTAGTTACTTTACTATCTACTACAACTTCAATTTATATTTAATATAATTTTACATTCACTCAGATTACTTCATTTAATTATTTCTATTCAATAAAAATTATTTTCATTTTTTTATATATACATGATTGAGTGGTTACGGAAAATGGCATGAAGATTGAACGACTTGTGAAATGTGGGTGAAGGGAAAATATTGTTATCATTTAGAATATAAAATATCGCTAAAAGTACCATTGATTACAAATTTAGTACTCTTGGAATGAGTTCGTTACTTCAGGATCATTTTTTAATAACATCAAGACAAATTTTCTAAAATAAATACAAAATTTAACCCTAATGAACCTTCTTTACGGTTCACGCATAATAAAACAAAATTGTTTTCATTTATTATTCGATTTTTGAGAACTGTTTTGTACACTTCCGAACCTTTTAACTTCTACTTCTTGGGGTCAATAACTTTCTTTTAACATGTTCGCCAGAAAAAAAAAAAATCGTCAAAAAGCTTGATTTTCATAAAATCAACCTGCGAACCACGATTAAAATTCATTCTTTGTATAAAATTACTATTTTATTATACTTAAAATGGCAGACAAAGAGAATAATAGAAATTTTGGTACAATACTGTTTCCTCTGCAATTAATTAATCTGCAAACACTTTTCTTACCTTTTCCATCAATCTAAACGGAATACTCGAAATTTATTGTTACAAAGAGAAGCAATTCGATTTTCTTCCGGAGCAAAGTTTTTTATAAGAAAACAAAAAACTAAAGAATAATTCAAAATTTTATATACCATTTAAAGTTTGAGCTAAGTTTAAGAAAATCCCGTATTCGAAAACTAACTAAAAGACATTTTAAATAATAATTCAATCGTGTATGTTTTTCTTTCTGCAACGACTTGTTGTGTTTCATCATTTCAATAAGAAATAAATAAAAAAACAATAACATGTATAATAAGAGAATTTCCATAACAAATCAAAATAAATTCGATCAAGCACTCACTATGTCTACTTTTAGGCTTAAGTTAAAGGTTCGGAAAACAATTTCATGCATTTGGTGTGTGATTATTGTTACTAGCTTTTATTTAACTGTCTTAATTTTAGGTAATATTCTTGTATTTGAACATTAAAGTTCTTCCAGTTGTGATAAAGAGCTGAAAATTGTTTGAGATTGTAAAGGGGATAACAAAAATCACAACATATTATAAACACAAAAAAGAGTTTGAAAGAGTATACTTTACGAGCTTTTTATTTAAGTTAAAAATTTTCGTTAAAGATTTTTTTACGCATCCCCTACTGACGCTATAAAAGGTTTTAATTTCAGTGAAAAGTAAAAATTTTCACCACAGCTATCACAGATATCACGGATATCACAGATTTCCATATCTAAATCGAAAATTTTAAACACTAAGTTTTCAAGCTCTTAAACATAATCTTATACAACATTCACTAGGTTAAAAGGACTAGGAATTAATTAAGTTAAAAGGAAATTTGTTTTGAACATAAGCTGTTTATTATTTTTCAAAAAATCAAGTTCGGAGATAAATTTTTTTGAGTTATATTTCAACCTCTTAAATACCAAATAAGTGCTAATGATCATTTTTTACAATAACTAAATACCATTTATACGGTGGACAGTAGTCTATCTATATAAAAAAAATTGCATTGGGTTGAAAAAATCCAAGAAACCCAAATTAAATAAATGTTAGTGATTTTAGCCTCTTATTACGGAACCCTTTAAAACTGTAAAGGAAATAGCATAACATATAATATAGAAAAATGGTAAAAGAATAATATGATCATCTACATATACATAAACTAGAAAACAAGACGACATATGACGAAGGAAGAGCATAGTAGTAGCATAAACACAAAAATATAAGCAAGTAATAAAGTAGTGAACGACAACATATGAACAATACCTATCCACACACAAAAATGTGAGTAGGGAAAATGTGAGTAGGAAAAGTATAGTAAAACGGTCCAAAATTACGATCTAGGAGTACACAAAAGACCAAATTTGAAACGCACAAACTCTTAATGCAGTACTCGTGGGTTAAAATAGGCTAGAGAAATTTCCTTTCTTTTTATTTATAGGCAATTTTTTTTACAGGTATGATATACAAATTACATACAGAATAAAACCAAATCTGAAAATTATTTTTCTGGCCTGTTTTTCCCTAAGAACGATAAGCTTTAAAATGAGGGGAAAATCATGAAAATTGATAAAGGAATTAGGAATATCTCGCGATGCGACAAAAAACTAGAAAATAATATATTAGATAATGATGATCTTTTGGATTTCTTTTCTTGAAAAAATCTCCAAACTTATTGCTTTTCAAAACTATTTCCTTCAAATATTAGACCATCTCCGAGCATTTAGACTCTAACCACTCAAGTCATCTTAGGTATGTTTTTAGCATTAACATAATAAAAGTAACTTTTTCCCAGATAAAAACGTTATCAGCTATTTTGTGATGGAATGTTGTAGATACATTGCCTAATATAACATTAAATTTATCACACAGTCAAATTTTGCCAAATTATGTCAGAGATAAAATAGAACAGTCTTTGGGTGAACATATATAATTTTTTTGCAATTTAATTTGAGCTTTCATAGAAAAAGACACAGGCTAAGGACAGTACGGATTTTATTACTAAGTTTAACGTTATAGGATGTGCGATATAATATAAGAAAGCTATTATTTCTTAAAACTTATGCAATTTATATTATATTGGGGCAGTTTTACCCTACCATGGATATAAGCCAACAAGCAACAACTCACTAACTACTCTATACACAATAATAGAACATGTCAAAAACAAAATATTACTTTAAAAACATATACACTAGAATATATACGTAGTACGAACGAATACTTTATTCTATTTAGAAAATAGTAGATAAAGTATAGTTGTAAATTTACTTTCATGTATATACAGAATGAAAAAAAATTTAAGTAAAAATACCTTTTTTAGGAACAAGCTTTTATTGTACTAAAAAGTAGTAAATTCAAAGCGCCTCAAGCCTTAATGTATGTATGAGGTATTCATAAGAAAAATTGTTTTCTACTTTTTAGTACAATAAAATCTAGTCCTTAAAAGTATTTTTTATTCATATTTTTAATATAAATCTTAAAACCAATTGTATATAAAATATGGTGAAGGCGATTGGGAAATTTGGTTATAATAATAATGCATTTCGTCCAATTTACATATGCATCCAAATTTTAGCTTCATCGGAGAATGGGTCAAATTTAACTTTCAAAATATTATGTCATACTTACATACAAGAGAAGTTAAATAAAAGCTTGGTAAATAGTAGGTCCCAGCAGTTCAGCATGAAATATTACAGCTAACTAGGTACAAGACAAAAGATCTAATACATAATCTAGAACTAAAATAAAAATCAAATATTCTATATTAAGCTTAAGATGAGTAAAATCAAGCCAATAGTATTGGGTCTTACATGGTAGATTATGACTTATAATGACTTGTATCAAGCTATTATTTATTTCGTCAAATTTGATATTGAATTTTTATAAAAACCTATCATATTCGAACCTTTAATTTTCTGATCTTTAATCTGTTTGAGGAAAGCCAAAAAAAGTCACAGCAAGTATGTAAAAAGAAAACACACAATGCTTCTCTAAATTACGGAATTCCATAAGAGAAAACACTATTGAGCATTTTTTACGTATGATTTACCACCAAAGAATATTACAATTTTTTTCTCATCATGTATCAAAAAAGTTCCTAAAGATTGAAAACCTGAAACTCGTAGTGCATAAAGATACATGAAATGGTACTCTAATGTATTGTTAAATATTATTATATATCGTAATATGTATGTGCAAAAATTTTATTTAAAAATTGTTTTATAATAATAAGAACGAAGCACTATTATTTTGTACCAAAAAACAAATATTTAAATAACTAGAAAAATAAGACGATTCCTTCTAAAGAAATTCTCTTACTTAAACCAAAACTCTATTCTATTTAAAATGGCAGAACTTAAAATTTAAATTCAACTTTTTTTTTAATTTGAAAAGGGTATTTAATATGGTATCTACTTTTAAGGCAAGTCAGTCTAAGCTCAGGGTTTGACGACTTTCGTGTTTTGTATGATTATTAACTTTACCAGTTGATTTAAAGATGTATGAGCACGGTAGTGGAGGCACAAATTTAGAAAATTGATATTTTTAATTTTTATTGTGATATATGTTATAACTTGACAATATAAGACGAAAAATAAGAATACAATTTTTCGATATCTGGCGTATTTTTCAAAATATCGAAAATTGAAAATTTTGTTTAATTATTCAGCTTTCGATATTTCAAAAACCAAGGCATATCGAAAAATTTTATTCTTATTTTTCGTCTATATTCATGAAGTTATAACAAAATTGATTATTAAAGTTGAAAATAAGATAAAAATTATTTCAACCTTAAATCTACCCGGCTCTAACATCCGTTATATGGACGGAGACACTTGTGTTTTTTCTTTCCTATGACATAGCTTATATGTTTATATTATTAAAAAGTTTTTTTCAATTTGTTTTCATTCATTCCAAGTGAAAATTAACAAAATTTTTTTTCAAAATATGTCGTTTTTGATTTTTTATCGATTTTCAATGACTTTTTTCTTCAAAATTTGCATGGATATCAATGCTGAAATTCTAATCACATATTCTTTGAGTAAAAGTCTGCCTATAAATATTTTGAACATTTAAATTAAACATTGTTGTCATTCTCATAAATCCTTAATATATTGAATATTTATACTTATCCATAAAATATGAATAGCTGTCCTCGAATTATTTTATTATCCAAACAATACTTAAGTATTCCAACAAAATTATTGAATATTATCCTTAAATACAGTTAGTAAAACATATAAAAATTTCTTTTCAACAATAATTTATATGTTTACTTTTGAATCAAGTTATTATTTTACTAAATTGATACATACTTGTTCAATAAATAAATTGTCATCGATATGTATCCCATTATTAAATAACAATATTTGATTATTATTTGTTCATTTTTTATTTTTATTTTGTGTAAGTTTTGAATAGATATTGAATGAGTATCATATTTAAATAACATTTGTTTTTTGGTATAATTTAGTAAAATTGCATGCTACTTACACTAAAAACAATACATTAAAAATTGAAAGACAATAATTATTGTTATGTCAACAATTCACCCTTTTATATAGAAACAAGTTAAAAAGTTGTAGACATTTATGATTACATATTAAATCATGGTGAGTATGACCTTTAGTTCAATGAAATCGCTGTAGGACTGCCATTCAAAAAATTTGCGTTGGAAAGCCAACTCAGTCAAATTCTTTTTTTATTATTTATATTATCTTTCATTACAGACGTTACAAATTTCGAAAATGTAATTATTCATACTCTGATTAATTTCAAAACCCAAAAACTTCACTTCTGTCGACAGTCCGCATAACTCATTATCATTTTTATTTTACAACTTCATATAGTATTTCCATTCGAATGATACTAAATCGTTTAATTTTATATTCCTTCTTTCCATTTCTCTCAATCAGAAACATTTTTGGGATGGAAATCACAAAAAGCGTCTTTAATTTGGATCGAATCTTTAACTGAAAAGTTTTTTAATTTTAACATAGTGTAGGTGCCCACGATGTAAAAAAATAATGGAATTTTTTTCAGTTGGAAATCAATAAAAACTATAACTTTATATCTAAAACTATGTATTAGTAAAGTATATTTTTTACTTCTAAGAAACTGCTAGTGTGGTTGTTTTATATAATCGAATATTTATTGGCCATTTAATAACTATATGTAACTAGCTCTGAGAAACATAAATTAGTTATCAAGGAAACTTATATACCTAATACTTATCGTAGGAGCTGATTTGGTATAAATTTTTAAGTAAAATTCAATTAGAAAGTATTCCCCATTTTGTTTTTTTAGTTACTGTAGACATGCTATCGAAAACTTCCCATTTGTGATGATTCAAAATCTAAATGGTTATATACTTCAACAAGAGAAATTTCATTTGGTCTAAAAAAAGTTTACTAGAAAAGTTCCTTCAGTATTGAAGTTTTATTTAGCTGAAATTAATAAATATCGTGAAAGCAGGTGAAATTAGTACATGTAAATATAAAATACATGCAATAGTTATTATTCAGTTTAGTTACACCATTTATTAGACATTAGCTGGAGTTACATTCTTGGACATTAAATATTTGGAGTTACATTCTTGGCTGATGAGTTATACGCTATTTTTTAAATTGTTTATTTTCTTACAAGTTACAGTGTACATAAACAGAGTAACACAAGCTTAATAATTTGTTTACCTCATTCACCAAAGTATTCGAGTACTATCATCCAGGCTTTCAGTTTTCGATTTAAATTAAAGATATTATTTAAAAGGCTAAAAATACAGCGCAAATGATTTTAAGAATTGTGCTTTTCATTACCACTCATAGTTCAATGGTCACTGAATATATTCGGTGTATCGAACATAACTATTTCCTTGTCGGAAAGAAATTTGATATAGATAACGATTAAATAACTACATAAACTAAAAAAAAAAAACTATTTTTTATACATTTTTTATAATATTTTTTCGATTAAAGGATACTTTTTTTTTTGTAAAACTGCATCATTATGCAACCTTAATAGTTTCATGTTGATCGATCATCATTTCTAGTCCACTTTATACATTTACAAAAACACAGAATGTCACCCCTCATAAAGTACCGGCAGTATTAATTTTTGTAACATTAAATTGTTTGTTTGTACACAGGCTTAGAAGAAAAGATTAAAGAAATTGTTGTTGGAATTCTACATTAATTTACACAGCAAAATAAATTACTGTATTGAAGTACGTTTACTTTGAACATTGTATGCTGCTGCTTTTTTATTGATTTTAATACCCTTTGAATATCATTATATATAAAATTTTTTGTATGTTTATAACCGCAAACTT
Source organism: Chrysoperla carnea (assembly GCF_905475395.1). Classification (NCBI taxonomy): domain Eukaryota; kingdom Metazoa; phylum Arthropoda; class Insecta; order Neuroptera; family Chrysopidae; genus Chrysoperla; species Chrysoperla carnea. The sequence continues at coordinate 35,533,509 of NC_058340.1, read as the reverse complement.
GAAAAGTAGTCATTGCATTGACTTGAAATTTTGACCTTCGTCCATGCATTTACACTCAAGAGTGTTTATATATACTTTGCATCCCGAAATTCTAGCTTTCAATTTAAAAATAACTTTAAAAAAAAAAAAAAAGATAAAATTCATATAAGTGTCGCAATATTTCTTAATTATTTAATATCAGGCAAAGCCACAGCGAAACGAATCTGGACCTAGCTAGCATGATACTAATTTAAATTCTCAAATTGTGAAATGCTAATCATTCATACTATAATTAGTTTTAAAATTTAAAAAAAAAAGAAGATATTCCAAAGTTTTGACTTCTGTTGGCCGACCCTATGACTGCCTTTTTTTATTATATTAAATATTAAGAAACAATCTTAAAGCATACTCATTGCCGTAAAAGATCAGATCATCCAGATGCATAGCTCAATTGCTCTCATCTGTATTATAATTGTCACAGAAACTTTCTAAAGCAGGCCCAAAATTTCTTATGCTGCAAATTTTCTTTTTTCTTGAATGATGTTTTAATCGGTTTCTAACAATCAAAGTTTAATAATATCAAAATGAAAGTTTCAGTGTAGTTTCAAAAAGTAGGATTTAGTCAGTGTGTATAGCCTACTCTGTGTTTGCAAAATAAGAGGGGCACATTTTTTTGGTGACTCTATTTAAAAATATATTTAAATCGATACCAACAAATACACAGATTAAGAATATACATGATAAATAAATAAATATATTACATGTAAAAAAATAAGATAAAGAAGGGTGAAAAAACACACACATAACATACTGTGATCAATCTATGTCCATCATGTCAGATAAAAATGACCATTAAATAGTACTCGTAAGTTTGTGACAACCAAAACAAATTCCAAAACAAATGACTATATACATATATTTGAAAATGTATATGTTTTGTTTACACACAAAAAAATAATATTAATTTATTTAATTAAAAATCCCGGGTCTATTACTTTCACTCCTGTAGGGCTGTGTAGAAGTACTGAAAATACGTGATCGAATTTGATTTCAAAATATGTTAAATCTGCTAATGCTTAAAATGCCATTTCTTTATCTTGCTTTATTGGACTCTTCTTTACTTTAATAACCCTACATTAATTTTTAAGAAGTCAAATACTTACCTCCTTGAGTTATATATTGAAATTGACTAAAGAAATACTTACTTGTTTTAAGAACATCCACAGCCAAGTAATGAAACAGTGTGTGAAAACAGCAAGATTTATATTGGGTAGGAGGTAAATTGAATTCTGAGTCTTAAAGAAAGATATTACAACTTGGTCGTTATTTCGTAAATGAACAACTCAAAAACTTATAGAAAACGAACTCTGTTTAAATGTGGAGGGCGTGTGATTGATGAAACCCAATTTTGTTATATTTATGTGTTCAACATAATTTTGTTTAGTAAAATAAACAAATTAAAATAAATATTTTATAATTAATGAGGCAATCGAAGTAATTAAATATATTTTATTTATTTATTTTATGATCAAATAATAATGATTAATATTATTATCGTGTTATTATAATGTTTAATTGGTTTTTCATATTATTATTGTAATAAAAGTGGTTAAATTAACAAATAAATATACTTTAAAGCGCGGGTTGAGTTTTTTTATAGGTGGTCTAGACAATACTATACAAGAAGCACAAATTTAAAATAATATTGAAATTTAATTTTTGGAGGAATAAAAAACTATGTAAATATGTTCAAGGTATTCCCAAATATTTCCTGATTTACAAATTTCAAAAACTACTTTTGCGTTGTAACAACTGAATTTAGTTGTATTTATTTCTCACAAAGTCTTGATATTTTGAATAATTTATGCTTTTGAAAACCAAAATTGACAAAGCAAATTTTTCTAATACTTACCTTTTTTATAAATGATAAGGAACAAGAAAATAAGAAATCAAAAATACTGGCTTTAAAGTAAGGACTCTTCTAGGACAAATTATACAATTTTCCATTCATTATACGCTAACGGTCACAGAATAAATCTATTCATCTATTCATATCTATCTATCTTTATCATTCTCCAATTATATTAATCAACTAACTAATCAATTAATCAACTAACTAATAAATATACAACATTCGACATGATTAACATAATTAAAGTACCCATCAATTCCACCAACAACTCTAATTATTAATTAATAATATATTTTCTTTATTAAAATAAATACACTACAAATCCCAAATAGTGAGTATTTAACTGAAAATTAACAAACAAATTTATTTTTATGTACCCAATGTATCTCAAATACGACTTTTTATTAAATATGGTGGAAGCGCAAATAAATGCATGGTATAATATAATAATTCATATGTTATCGTCTTATTTTGCGTCTCCACCATTTATTTCAATTTCAACAGTTCATTTCTAAGTTTATAAGAGAGTACCCATAAACCATGTGGCTTTCTCTTTGTAGCCTTCCATAATTTTTTCTTTTATAAAACACTAGCATTACGGCATTGTAAGAATATGGCATTCATAATATAAAGGTGCCCAATGTTTGAAATTAAATATCCATATAACGCAACTAAAACTGCAAATTATTTTCATTGTTCAAAAACAAATATATTAAGAAAATAGCGTAGCTCAGCGTAGCTTTTGAACTTATCCCCTCTACCTCTTGATCATTCTGAAGGGCTTATGAATGCTTCCTAAATGATAAAAAGATGAGTTCTTGTCTTGGAATAATTCATTTTTTTTATAACTTTTCATAAGTTCATTCGCATTTTTAAAGACTTGTATCTATTTTTCCGCTGTAAAAATATCCAGCGTAAAAGATTTAATGACAACAAGAAGCGGGCCTTTCTTAGATAATAAATATATGATTAAATACGTTTTCATTTTCAGCCACAATTTTGTCCGCTTTGATATGTTTGCGAAATTATTTCTGTGATAACTTATGAGAAAAAATCGGATACGATTGGTGTATAATTTAAATAAAAATGTGACTTTATTACATGGAAATTTTCTGAAATTTTGAAATATTTTTAGAAGTTTTCATAATTATTTCTCTTTCGAAAAAAAATTGTTGAATAATTTTACATCACGATTACTTGAAGAAAAAAAGAAAAACAAAATGATTCTTAATTTATCATATGATTTCATTATATTTATGATTACATTTATAAGCATTTTCCCTTGAAATTGATAACACTAATAACGTTCAATCATATTCTCAAACATTAATATTTATATTTATTAGTGGATGTTGTAGTATTTTGAATATTTTGATTTAATTAAATACAGAAATTTGTTTATATATAATTTAATTTGATAATTGAATAATATGTTATGTTGACAGTATACAAAGGAGTACAGGAGACGGAGATGTTGCTGTGATGTAGAGAATTTGACTGACTGATATATAGAGTTGGTGTCGAGGTGTTTGGTTTATATATGGTTGTTGCTGTTGGTTCGTCAAGTCGCGATATAGTTTAATTTGTCAGATATTCAGAACCTACAAACATTATGAGGAATGTGGATATGTTTGGGGGTATACCATCGTATAAGAGATTTTAGCATGAATACAAAGATGTTTGTAAACGATGATGTTATGTTTCACCAAGAAAATTTTGTATTTTTACTTCCTTGTAAGTCCTGAATATTGTATTAGAAACGTTCATGTGACCATTAAATGAATAATAGTATTTTGTTACTTTTTGGATCAAAATTACATTATATAAGTACCGTGTTTCATCAAACTATAAGACAAAAAACTGTTAGTACTAGAAATTTTTTCCGATTTTTCAAAAGGGCAAAAACTATTTGTTAAATGATCAAATGAACTAAATTTTCGTGATTATTGAACTTTTTAGACTAACTAAGATTCAAAAATCATTAAAATTTGATTCATTTTACTATAAAGTACCAAGTTTCAAAGATACCGCTTTTTGGGTCACAAATACATATGTGATTTTTTCGATTTTTTCAAGAGAAAAAGTTTAAGAAATTTGTTCAAAATAGTATGCCCCGAAAAATCGAGAAAGAAGATTCTGTTTTCGATTTCAATAAAACTCAGTAAATAAATAAAATACAATTACTACGAAAATCTGAATTAATTGATGATTAGATGATAAATAGCTTCTGAGATATGTCACAAAATCCTTCAGGCTGGTGATTTTTGAAGTTTCTAGAGTTATTAATACACAAATAGTCAGATCATGGGACACAAAGTTTCAAAAATCGGTTTTTTATATTTTTTCTAATTCAAATTAAGAAGGGTTTAAGTATCTTTAGCAATATAAATAATACTGATAGAAAGTTTTGAAGTTGCTCAGCGGCCACGTTGAGCAACAGCGGCGTTGCTCGGCAAACATGATTTGAAAAACTTTTCAAATCAATTTAAAAATGATTTATAATCGTCTCTAAGCTAATTTCAATAAGATATGGATTATGCAAAATTCAGACATCTCGAATGCTCCGGAAAACCTTATCAGCTCTCCTACTATTATAAGCAAAAATTACCTTACGTAAGAGATTTATTTTAAAAATTCACAATATATTTTATAGTTTGTTTCATGTAATGTAATTATGTTTATTACACTATATATATATACCCAGTTAGTTGTTGCATGGTTATGAAAATGCATATATGCATAATTAATAACAGCACCTGTATTTATAATATCCTATGAAATGTAGAAAGGTACATCATGCTATGCGCATTCATATTGCACTGCACAATATCCATTATAATCATACCAAAATCTGTATGTATGTTCATATAAAATCTTTATTTCATTAGATTTATACATAAATATTTTAAATTTTGTAACATATCTAATTAAATTTAATAACTAAACCTCAAAGCAATATATAAAAATTTTATTATTAACCTAAATAAACATAATAAGAGTACTAGCGGACGAATTAAATGCAATATTTTGTTTCCAATACACTTTAAAACGATTACTTCACCAACCTGTCAAAAAAATAGTTAAACTTTTGGAGGCATGATGAGCTGAACAAAAAAATTTCCATCAAGAAATACTTTAGTTGTAAATATCTATTTTTTAATCAATTTTCAAAATTGTACGATGATAGAATAATAGTTTTCTAACTTTTTTCTATCAATGCTGTAGGTAGTTACTGACTCACAAACCCTGATAAATTATATATGTGAAATTTTGTGGGGATGAATGAAGGTATCAAACTAATTATACCTGGTAGCCCATAGATATATATTTTAAAAATACATGACATGTCACATTTGAGAGTTAGAATAAATGGGAACAATTTTTTTTTTCTTTAAATTCTGAACTATTCTCTTAAGATCCCGATTATATACTGGCTATGCTTGCCTCTCTCTCTCTCTCTCTCTCTCTCTCTCTCTCTCTATATATATATATATATATATATATATATATATATATATATATATATATATATATATATATATATATATATATATATATATCTATAAATATATAGGAGACTTTCTATAGATATAGATAGTCACTCATCACGATATCTCTGGAACTATAAGACCTAGAGACTTGAAATTTGGCAGGAATATTCCTTTTGCCAAGTAGAGGTCAGCTAAGAACGGATTTTACGAAATTCCACCCACAAGGGGGGTTACGGGGGTGTTCATGAATAAAAAATTCATATTTTTCAATTATGGCTTTTAATAGTTCAAAACTTGGTCAGAATGTTTTAAATTACATTTAGAAATTTTTTTAACCTTCGGAGGGTAGAAAGGTGTAGCGAGAAAGTGGGAAGGAAATATCGAATATTTACAAATATACCTAAGTGGGGTATCAAATAAAAGAGCATGACGTGTACATTACAAAACTGTTATCCAACGCAAGGAAATGTGGAGGGAGGGGTGCAAGTGGGGATGTTGCCCAGCAAAGCGGGTAGTTCCCAGCTAGTATATATATATAAGTGATATCAAAAGAGCTGGAGGCTATAAAGCGGTGGCTGTAACTTTTAAGCCCAGTGAAGCGGGCGGATATCTAGCTAGTTATATATAAAATTAAAAGATACTTCCAAAATGACTTTAAAATGAATGGTAAGCATATAAGTAGTACCTGCCAGAAAATTACGACAAAAAAGTAATAAAAACATTATACAGTTTTGTAGTAAATTTGTGTAAATGAATTGAATAATTACTGAATGGTAATTATTCATGGAACATGATGTATATAATTTATATGTTATATAATATAATATATTAGTATTGCTTTTAAACTGTACATGTCGAATTATATTAGTTGTTGGTTGTTAGTTGAAAATGTATGATTATATTGTTTACTTGTTAATTAGAACTAATGTATGTCTTTTGTCCTCAATTAATTAAAATGTAAATACCTTATTGTACAAATTATATTCACTATTACGTGGTTCTAACAGTACTACACACAATGAAATGTATAAACAACAATTATACAAGTATGACTTATTCAGGTTATTCGATTTGTACTTTTCAGCAAAATTTTACTAGCTTGACCAATATGAATGCATCTATGAATATAACGGAGTCTTTGAATGTAATTTTCCCGAATTGGAAGCAGTCCAATTGACTTGAAAATTTGCACTCTTATCAAAGTTACCATGTTAATACAATTATTAAATAACTTTATCCTAGTATCCAAACCAGGATCAGCAGGATAGATCGATAATCGTATCATGATTACTTCAATAATATTATCTTGAAATATTATAAGTGCTCTATACGGTCAGATAGATAAGTGGCTTTTGTACTCGCTTCTCACGAGGAAGATCGTGAGGTCAAAACCCATCCAAGTTGGATAATAATTTTAATTTTAATTTTAAGTAAAATTCAAAGCGTGAGGTGTTCGATATGTGTAAAATCAGTAGAGTTAAAAAATGGCTATAGTGATCGGACCACGCATTGCATTTTGCATTAAATTAAAAATTCTTATTCACGTTTTAGTGCTATAATGTTTTTTAGTTTTTTTTACACTATAATTTTTTAGAGAGAAATGTTTTAACATTGTTCAAATTTCTAATTTTTAGTGTTCTAATTTTTCAAACAGTTTCTTTTAGCGTAAAAGCGACTTGTCTCAATTTTAGTGGTATTCCCTGCGTAAGTCATTAATAAAATATTTAATTTCGTCAAAATTATTACAAGCAACGTAATAGTTTTAAAAAATACGTAAAAAAATTCGATTTCCAAAAAATTATGAACTTTTCTTTTGATGCAATAATTACGAAAGTTGAAATTATTTGAAAGTAAGTAGTATTTATTTCTTTCGAGATATGACATAAATTTCAGCTTTGTGATTTTGAAATACCAATAACCCGAATTTAACACACTTGAAAAACACTCAATAAGGTACTTGAAAAAGAAATTGATTTGTACCTCTATTTACTAGCACATTATATCAGATTTTTTATAATAAACCGAAAATATTTCTTTTCATTTTTATAACTGATCGAATAACCTTAAATAAACAATAGTTTTCAAATAATAATTTTAATTATAGAATAGATTTGATATTTGTAGAATTTCAATAAGTTTGATAATTTATATAAATACAAATTTGTAGGTAGTTGATGCTGCTGTTCATTTTAGAAATTAATTTTAAAACGGTAATTAATATAACTATACTATATAATAAGAAAGTTTACAATTCCGGAAAAACAATACAAGCAAATACTAAATGTAAGTTTATAAAAGGGAATAATTTAATATTTACAGGTTGATAGATTAATACTGTGATAATAAATATTTTCTATAAATCAAGTTTTATTAAAAATTTTGAATAGCTAATCTTTAATCTTTCAAGCAATGAAAATGCTTTCGTTATTAACCATCCATGAAATTTTTCTAAAATTATAAATGCTTGATTTTCTCTTTTTAAGTCAAACCGTTGTAGTTTTTTATAATTTACAGACCCCTCTCTAATTTTGTACTCCAGATTATATAACACAGGGCATTGCAAAATTTTGTAATGTAAGTTTTAATACGTTACTCTAATCAGAAGCGATTAAAAAGCGACTTCAATCGAATATTGGTAATATCCGTTCTTTCAAGCCGTTTATTTTTTTTGATTTATAAAAAAAAGGCAATAAATGTTTACGAACTTATTTGTTCATCACATGTATATTCCAATAAGTATACTCATTGGGTACGTATTACGTCATCTTGCTCAGACTTTAAATACCTTTTACTGATTCTGGTTTGCAGTAGCCTAAAAGTGACTTATGGACGTAATGGTGTCTCAATGTAAATCATTCAACTTTCAATTAGCCATTTATTACAGCCAATCAGGCAAACATAAAATAATGATATCTTTCTACTGAACCCTTTACCGTTTTCATTACTAACCATAACTCAAAAATTTAAGCCGTCAAGTAGAAGAAATTTTCATAAATAATAACAAAATTTGTTTACTACTTACATACATTTTACGACTTCTAAACTTTATAAAACATAGTAACAACATAAAGCTATAGTTATTAACACGGAATGTGTTTGGTTTGCGAAAACTCAATAATAAATATTATAAAAGATGTATAAAATTTGTTTTTAGAATGTGTTCTCGAAATTGTGTTTTACTTTTGACGAGTGACGATTATTACGATTATTAATAAAACACAAATTATTATCGTTTCTTCGAAATTGATTTTTGGCGTCTATTTTTATCAAAAAAAATTGTTATTTTACAATAAAAGTTTTTTAATATTTTGATGTGTTGAAAAATAATAAAATTACAATTCTCGCAGCTAAAAAAAAAATTAAATTTACTTTTACTAAGATATTGTATTTTGAAATGGTTCACTTATCTTTTTAAAATTGTTAATCTTTTTCTTTTCAAATAGTTATTTACTAACTTTTCTTACAGTGTATCGACCGGTATTAGCCCTACTGTATTTTTAGGGTAATTTCAGTATAAAATGAATTGTGGATGAAAAATTAACTTTCACACAAAGTTATTAAACAATTCATAAAATTCCTAAATGTCTTAACACATGTCAATAGGATAATATAAATGAAATATTCCACTTATAAAAATTAATAATAAAAGAAAATTGCAGTGTGGTATGATTAATAAAAGCTATCAGAATATTTTTCGAAGAAAACTTTTTTGGTAAAAGAAAACATTTTTTTGTTGATTACACATAGTTTTTATTTATTGTGTTGACATTTTTATTTAAATACAGTGAGATTTATTATATTATAAATATAATAGATAAAGATAACAAATCAAAGTCATTAATATTTGTTTAATGGAATGCATTTCTTATAATTTCAGTTAACAACACACCAGTGTGTGTATAAATAATTTATCTGAAGGGTGAATTTTTGCAATGTAATTTTGTAAAAGTGAATTTAAACGGTACAAATTTATTTTGTTTGAAAATTATTTTACAGATCTAAATCTTAGTGAAAGAAGAAGGGGTGAAAATTCACACAGATTTCAAGACCGTTATAACATTGAAAGATACCGTATCGAAAGTGATAATGAAAACCGGAGGGAACGAGTTAAGTATTCGTAATGGGAGACAAAAAATATAATGAACTGGCAAAGTTTAGGCTATAAAAGACAGCCAATAGAATGATTGACTCTCCACTTCCATCATTAAAGGCTTTAAAGAAGACAATATATAAAATGATTGCGGTGAAACAAAAAAAAGATAATTCTGAGATTTGAGGATTGCCATCTTACTCGAAGAAATATAAGCTATTATTCCAAATGAAGTCGCAAAAGTAGAAGATTTATTTGAAATTGATCATAATTAAAGACCAAAAAAAACAGGCTAAAAAATTTGCCTATTAAACTACATAATATAGCCTTAGTAGATTTCAATCAAAATGAAAATATCTAGAATTAAGCTTAATATGCTAAGTTCCAAAGCTATTTTACCAATTAGTTTAGAAATATTTTGGCCTAATCAATTAAATTTATAGTCATAAAAGGCACTCATACAAAATCACTTGTAGTAAAATGTAAAATATCTTCTAATCCAAACATTTTGAGCCAAACATAATCTACGAGTTCCTTCAAAAAAATTTAATAAATATGTGTCAAATCACCATCCCCAGCTGATAATGAAAAATTATACTGAATGTGGCGATAATAGCCTGACGAGCGTGTCGTTTTCATTGATTTAAAAAGGCGTTAGTGAAATGGAGAACTAGTGCAAACCATGTTAAAAAGCACGTATCAATGAAATAGAGTTTAAGTGCCTACTATATATTACGATAGAGCTTGCTATTTCAAAAAGCTTGTACAAAAAACTGTTGCAAATTGATGAACATATAAGCCAAATGATAATCAGAGAGCATATTACACACAACTTCCTATAGTTTAGGAAGCAGTGCCTTTATTTAATGAATCAAGCTTAAAGAAGAACCGCATCTTAACACACATATTCTCTTAAAACACGTCATAACTATACCATCTAAAACAAGCTTTATAAAGCAAGATCGTTAAAATCTTCATATTTCTTTGCAAATTTTATTTCTCCTTACTTGAAGTGAATATTCTTCGACATTGGTGCTGTACCAGTTCGTACCATGCTAACATGTATACACAAAAAATAAGAAATCTCTTTTTTTCAAGCCATATTAATGATGTGTTAGAAATAGCACTTGAATATTTGTTTTGAATGTTTGATGAGACGTGACCAAGAATATTTACTGAATAATAATTTATCAATTCTTATTTCAGTTTTTTTTTTTTTTTTTTTTTCGTCGTTTCAATTTTTTATCTTTCTGGTAAAAACTTTTTGTTTTAACACCGAAAATGGGAAACAAGAATATTGTTCATTATATATGTATATAGGTGCACAGCAAAAAAAAGTTACGAGTAAATGTTTCAACATTATAGCCAGTAAATTTTACTTGCTTCAAGTAAATTTTTACACACTGAAGTACTTATTTTCTTGAATTAATTATTAAGATCGTTGACTTAAATATACATGTTTACTTCATTCTAGTATTTTTTTTTTTAATTTTTTGTGTTATATAATTATTTGTCGGTTTGTAATCTTTACGTCGCGCTTTAGTCCGTCTGTCACAGCAGTAGACCCTACAAGAAAAGTAAGAATTTCGTGAGAGAAAGAGTAATAAAATTTTTAGGTTTGTTTTAACATATAAATTAAAAATTGAAATAAACACTCAACGCATTCATGATCAATTCGTTTGTGACACCGTAGCTCTTAATGGGAAAAACCGATTTTTTTTTTTGGAAACATAATTGATCGGGAGTGTTGTTAACTATGTTTCAAGAAAACCTACGCATCTGTTAGATGACCATAAACTCGCATTTCAAACATTTCTATGAACACTGTCGATCAAATTACCTAAAAAAAACAAAATCGATTCACCCGTTGAGGAGCTATGAGGCATCAGACAGACACACGTATACACAGATCCACAGACAGGGTAAAACGGTAACACTTCTTTTAACTAGTCGGGTGTTAAAATGGAATTATTCATCAAAAATAAACTTAAATACTTTTAACTAAAATTTACTTATTATTATACATTAATTTACTTATTCAGAAAGTCATTCTGACACTTCTAAAAGTCATATCTGACACGGCATTTTTTCTCTTTTTTATCCGTTTTCGTTACATTTTTCCTTTATATACCTTTTTTTATGCTTACTTGTGATGACTTTTCGAATTTATAATAAAAATAATATATTTTTATTTAAATGTATTAGATATGGAAAATTACACTTGAAGCTGTATTTTTACTTAAAGCTGGATTTGCCATTATATTTAGTTGAGTTTGAATTATCATAATATTGCAATAAAAAATTATTTTCTCGAAGATTATGAATTAATAAATACGTATATTTATGAAATGTATTCGCCTCTTTTTGGTTATTACTTAAACGCATGAATAAAATTAATGAACCGTCGTTTATTGTGTACAATGAAATATGAGCTATAACGGGAAACGAACCTGAAGTAATTGATTTTACATATAGCCTCTAAACATAGATGTATTATAATTGGTGAAAAAATGGAAACAATTTTGAAAATTCAATAACACTGATAATATTGGAACTCTCGAATCAGTGCTGGATTTACCAGTAGAGCAAGTAGGCCGATCCGCAGATTTAGAGACGATATCTGAAAAAATTTGAAGCTGAATAGGTAAGTAGATAAGTTTTCTATGAAAAAGTTTGCAAAATGTATATAACATATCAAAAATAATCTAAAGTCGCCCCTTAATCAAGAAAAATTAAACATTTTAGTTTTTTCCTGCATAGAATTGGAACTTATGAACACGATTACTTCCGACGAAGAGAGATGATTTTGCCAAAAACAACTTCAACAAAACTAAAACAAATTCTATTTCGTAGTACTTAATAACTCTTAGTGAATGAGCTTTGCATTACTTAGAAATACGGGTGGATCTAAAACTAAAATCTAGTCGCCAAATTTAATGAGTAAAATCTAGCGTGAATCTATGTAAAATGCACCGAAAAAAGTTCATCTCCAATAACTTCATTTTATAAGATATCTATTATAATTCCAGGGGATCTTTACTAAAAGAATTCTGATAGCAACAAAAAAGAATTGTAAGTTAAAATTTAAGAACATTGAGTCCACACTTTTCTATTCTTCGTATCGATTTTAACAAAATAAATGAAAGTAAGCCATTTTTATGACAATACTATAATGATACGATATTAACACAAGTTGCAAATATTAACTCAAGTTAATATTCAGTTTAGAAATTGTTTACGAATCTTTTCTGTTAAAGCCTAGATACATTTTTAGGCGCATAAGGCTCTTATTGTTTTTAAAAAATAACCTTGAACATTCCAATCTCCTTTTCTATTCTTGGAAAATTTTATTTTTTTGTATTTCTCATCTCAAATCGTTATTTCATTTTGTTTCCTCTCAGATATGCATCAAAATCGTTATGAATTTATCAACTGAACAATTTTTTTATCATTGAAGCGTCAATAAATTTCTCTTTTTATGTATTCACCCAAAAAAAAAATTCAAGTACGCAAACCATCACCACACACCACTTAACAAAGGAAAAAGAAGTAAAAAAAAAATACATAACAACAACAATGAAGCAATGATGAGAGAAAAAATGGCAGATAATAATTTTTAAAAAGAAAATGAATAATTTTCAAATAATATGACAATACTTGGTGTCTTATGTCTCATTCTATAAACTACACACTCTTAACCAACGAACCGTAATAATAATGTTTACAAAATAAATATATACATAAAAAAAATAACAGAAAATAAAAAGATACAAACAACAAAAATAAACCATTTTTCATATAAAACAATCATACGAAATAATAGAATGTTATTCATTTAAGTTTTACATTTATAGAAAATTCTACATATTTTCGACGAAAATAAAATAAAAACTGCATATCGAACAAAAGAATGGTTCAGTCTGTAAGTTGCTCATTATTCAGTGCAAAGAGGCAATTGTAAGAAATTTAACAATTAACTGCAAGTAAAGTACATAAAGGCTTTTTCTTAGAGACTCGTAACATTAAGAAAACTAGAACCGAAGTTTTTTCTTTTTATTATGCTAAGATTAAATATATAAATATTGGAACAAAATGTTTACATACCTGCCAATTAAAATAGTGGTCATAGAATTATTAGGAAAATCATTTTTTCATTTGAGTGTAAGTCCCAGCCATTGTTAAATAAATAGGTAAATATTAAGAAACTATAGTAATTTACATTAATACTGTTCAAATATATGAAAGATGTGTTAAATAAGAGAAAGCCTTTTAAAAGTTTTGTCATTTCATAGGCTCCTGCTGTATTTTTTTTTATCAAAGCCTGTATGACTGCCATATTGACTGCTTGACGTCACTAGTGATGTTCCCAATATTCATGAAAAACTGACACTGAGTGATTCTATTCTATATGTACAAAGAGTTTAAATATCAGTTACTTAAATGAAATGCAGTATCTCATCCATCACATTAGTCGAAAGGTCTAGCACCATTAAGACTAAAGTTAGCAAAATTTAGGAAAAAGTATTCGTTTTTGTTTTCTAACCAAAAAGGAAAATTGGAGGCTTTTGATTTCAATTTCAATATGATTTTATTATTTGACATCATAATTTCTTGTGTCCTAATAAAATCTTCATGTAGGCAGAGTAAAACCAAGCATTGAATGCACTAATATATCACCTTAATTTAATAAGCTTCCGCCATAATTGTAGCATTTTCATTTATTTAATCATAATTTTGGAATAGAACGGGTAACTTGAAAGCTAGTTTTTAATTTAAAACCTGATTTAATCAATATTTCTGTGTGTATCTTGAAGAAAATATGTGCAATCATTTAAAGATCGTGAACTATTATAAATTAATTATTATCAATATTTGGCTTTAAAAGTAAATCATATTTTTTGAATACTAGCTGGCCAGAAACGGAATTCTAAAAGTATACAAAGAATTGTGGATAACATCAAATACAAACGCATTCACTTGTGATTTTTTTTCTCTTTATTTTATTTTTCTTCAGTTATTTCAATAATATAAAATATAATATTTAAAGTAAAATTGAAATTGCCGCGCTTCACTTGTCACGTGTGTGTCGCTACACAAATCACATTTAAAAAAGAAAATAAGAATGAACATAGTACCACTAAAAAGACCTTACCGATTATAATACATTTATATGTCATTTCCCTTATGCTATGTTTTATTTTTATATTTATGGTTGTTCTACAATTTAACCATAGATCTTGTACTATTAGATAGAAATAGTCGATTCTACGCAAGAGTGGTTTATTAAATTATTTCAACCTTTCAAAAATAATCCATATATTATTGCATGGAGCTTAAAATATTCACTAAACATAGTTCGATAATGTTGAATTATTCAAAATATGTTGATGATAACAAAACTAAAAACTTACTGGTTTGACTTGACCAGAAATTTAATACATACGAAATTGATATTTAACATTGTAAGGTCTTCACGTGCGTTGTTTTTTAAAACATGTATCTTAGTCTCTGGCTAACGCATCCTGCATTAAAATAAGTGATTCGATTACGAATTTTTTTGTTTGTTTCAAGGGTGGTTGAAATCTTTTCACAATGCTTATAGCCATCCTGAAAATCGGAAATGTGTTCACTGAAAAGACCACTAGAATGGAGATTTAAGAAAAATAAAAAGAAATATTACTGCTTTCGTCCTTTTACCATTTACTTGATATAATACGCTGCTCATATTTTACTGTTGAAAATCAAAATTTTTTTTATTTGCAGTTGAGGTTAAGAACAGTTGAGGCTGGTAGCTACAACTATTTAATTAATCGGCTAAAGCATCTATACACCTCATACTATCTATTCACACTTACACACTTACAGCGAATATAAAAATCATCTGCAGGGCAAATTTGACAACAATATTATCACGCAAAGTCAACTAAAGTCAACAAAAATCGTATGAATTAACTTCATTAGACTTTTCCAAATACAACCTTTGTCGTCAATGAGACCGATTTCAATTTACTAGAGTCATAAAAATTGAAAACCTCGAGTACACGCCACACAGCGAAGCTTCGATGCAGCGAAAATGCTCTTAATGGAAAACAATCCATTTCTGATATCTATGTGTAATAGATCAATGAATAAAAAATACAGCCGTCCGTAATCGCAATTGTTAAATGAAATTTAAAAGTAAATTATTTTTAAGTGCACTTTGTAATAATTTTTAAATGGTTCGTCGATGAAACATCACCAATGATTGCGTTTGTGTTAACACAACATACATACATACACATTTTTTTAAAGTAAGTATTATCTTGGGATTAATAATTAGAAAGCAATATCTATAAATTTCAACTTGAATTGTTATTGTAGACATTAATTTTAAAGTGTTCTTCTCTCGTTACATTTTTTTTTATTGTGAAAATTGTCGTATATTTTCACAATTGATAGCAATTCAAATGAAAATGATATGTATTTGTGAATAGGAATATTGTTTTTGTTGTCGATTTCTGTTTGAATTGACAATTATGTTTTTGAGTCGATTTGTAATTTCAATGCGTAGATTAAATCATTCAAGTTTGTTATAATAAATATATTTGAAGATTTATATTTTAATGATTCGTTAAAACAGTTTTAAAACATTGGTCCTAAACTGAAAAAGATTACCTTGAACAAAGGATTAGGCATGGTAAGGCAGATGTTCAATATATCTTATGTGAAAAGAATATAAGATGTTGGCGAATGAGTTTTGAAAAAAAATTATCGCGATTTTTTCTTCGAAAACATAAAATTTCAGGCATTTCAAAAAAAAAGTCACTCAAAAAACGTTTTTTTCAACTGAAAAATGCTATTATCTGAAAATTTATAAACAATTTGTGTCTTAGTTTTTGGAGTTCACATTCTCTTTTATGATCAAAACATCCCGAAAACCGATGCAATTTAAGTAAAAGACAAATATTTTCCATTTTTGACTGAAATCGATTCGAAAAATAAATTTTCGATTGGGTTTTTGTTACAACATCTTAGGAATTACACATAAAATAAACAATCAATTTAATGTAGGTACAGGTATGAAAAAATTTAGTAAACACGCGCAAAATTTGACCCCCTACTCTCGGAAATCGGATACAAATTGGTGTCTAGAGTAATTTTGACCCAAAAATTGGGTTTACCCAAAAAATTGGAATTATTGATTTCATTGGGACATTTTTTACTCTCAAGATTGTTAAAATAGAGGCAAATTTTTATATTTTTTAATCAAATATCGTATAATGTACAAACCATGCGACCATGAGCGTGGTTTGTTTGTTTACGTCAAATGATATAATGTTTACTCACAATTATTAGTTTTACTACTGCTTATCATTGGCTGCAGGTTATCGACTGATAGTCAGTGAATGAACAAATGTATCAATTTTTGTCATACCCGTATCTCCTTAATTAGGCCTCAGATCCAAATTTGGAAAAGACTTTTTTTGTTGCTCTTGATGAGCTTATTTTGGAAAGCTGGGTTTCTGCTGTCAATTACAGAACATGGTGTATACATAATTTCAAGATATAGCAAATTGACTTTTTAAGTCTACCATACACTATACTAATACTATATCATCTATACATATTTGTGTTGTAAACCTAAACCAAATGCTTTTAAACTGTAAAAGGATTTACATTCAGTTGACTGCACTGAATAATAATTTATATTTATTATACGTATTGTACAACAGTTACCATATAGACATTTATAGCTAACTTCAAACTACATGGAGCTAAACATGTATAGCTCCAGTCAACTAGCTACCTACCTACACACATGATATGTTAGGTACTACTATAGCAACCAAGCAACCTTCTTCTTTTTCATATTAGTCTAGATATGTTTTATATATATATATATATATATATATATATATATACCGTCACATAGTTATGCTCTTTAGGAATGAAGAAGAATGAAAAGTTATTGAATTTTACACAGGGTGGTATTATTTTTAATAAAATTATTACTTTAAAAAATGAAATTTATACGGTATTATAGATTTTAGTCGATAAACCTGGAATCATGTAACGAAAATCTACCGAATATACCTAATATTTAAAATTATATTTGTGGTAACGAGTATCTAAAGAATATTTAGACTTTTTATCACGTTTTATGAAAAATAAATTAAACTACTCGCGAGAAAAAGAAATTTAACTCACTTACACTTTGTCTTTAAAAAGAATGAGCTGTCAATCAATTGTGCGTTAGGAGTTTCTTTTTTTAGAAAAACAGAAAAAAGTATAAAACTAAACCCTCTTTCCATTTTAGAATTCCAGTTCCGGAACTATTTACAAAAAATTTATAAAATAAATACTCAAAATCTATAATATATACTCGAATATTTTCAAATTTACCCAAATCTGATATCAAATAAAAGGGTATGATGTGAACATTAAAAAACTGTAAGTTACATGAAAATTAGTTCAGCCGTTTACATCGGGAGTTAATCAAGTTTCATAAAATTTATGTGATACTATTATATCTATTTCCAAGCAACCATAATATCCTACAGCGAAGCATGGCAGAGTACAGTTTGGCCTTTTGCCAAAAAATTAAGGTTCCGCACCAAAATAATAAAATTGATGAAATTGTGAACAAAAGGATGAAAGTGACGGCATACAAAGTGAAGGTTATAACACAATAAACTTATTTAATTATTGTAAATGAAACGTTTTAAATTTTGTAAAGTAAAAAAACATATAATTTCTCAAAGAACATAATTTCAATTTCTACGTCAGAAACAGAGCTGATCACCAAACTGATCATTAGGTAGAAAAACTTTATTCTGGTTCTTTCGGGAGTTAGGGACTCCGGACGGGCATCGAACAAGTTCATTACTTTGACCCAGTATGAAATTTGTGAGTCTGTTAAAAATAGATTTGCATTTTTGTATGAAAATTATTCTTAAGGCGGTTAAAAACATTAGTTATGGCCTTAGTGTGTCCCTCGTAGAAAGTGAATTCAACCTAACCTAACCTAAAACAGAATAGTCATCCTGTTACGAAAATATTTCAAGACTTTCAAATAACACCCTTGTTAGATTGTAGGTACGTATATCGTAGTTATATTGTTACTAGAAAAGAAACCCAAATCTGTACACTCTAAAAATTGGCTTCATAAATATATACATTTTTACATACATACAACAAACATATTTGAAAATATTATTTTCTTTTGATATGTGAGTTATTTTCATATTTCCTTTTCTTTAACTGTTTATATAATACATATAAATATATACTCTTCTTAAAAATGTGTTATTGTATATACATATACACACACCAACAATAATATCGACTCAAAATTTTTATGAAATTTTTATTCGAAATATAATAATAGGTTTAATATCTAACATACTAAATGAAAAAGGATATTTCTAAATAAATTTCAACTTTTTACGCAACTTCCTAGATCAAATTTGTATTAATTTGGTCGTCGTCACCAAATCGTCACAAAACTCATCTAGGAAATTGGAAAAAAAATAGAAATTTCAGAGGGAGAATACCAAGAGGAGTCATTTAAAAAAGGGTGAAAATTTAAGTTGATAAGGTTTTCACCAACTTTCCTCTTTGGCACGGATATTCGTTGTGGAAAATAAAGAAATAAGAATATTTAATCGAAAAAAAAAATTGTAAAATTATTTTTCCCGACACTCGAAAGAGAGGTTTTACAGATAAAAGAGAATTTTGCCTGAAAGAGAGTTCCCAGGACATGAAAATTTGCATAAAGGAAAATGTTTTTAGACACGATCTTCACTTGAACCTCTCCAATTTCTAGTAGGTGTAACGAAGAGAGAACAGCTTAGATTCAGCATTGATTTATCTGGCGAACTATGTGTTTTTGCAAAAATACTGTTGAATTTATGAAATTTTTTGTACTAATTTCTTTGAAACCTCTTTGCCAAACATTTCTCTTTTACATTTATTTCTTTTACGAAGTATGCCCATGCACATCGTCTTTCCCTAGACCTTTACGAAAGCTTCCCCTAGTCCTTGCCCTATTGAGATCCTCTATATTTAGTAAAATCCTACTTTATCAAGAAACTATATAAAGATTTAATAAAAAAATCATTCAACGTTCAAAAGTTACACAATCTCACAAATACAGCTTTTTAACAGTTGCTCAACAAAGAAAAGCATTTAATAATCCAAAGATCAGTTTTTTACGGTGACAAACCTAAATTTATTAGTTAATAGACCAAAAACTGTAGCTTCAATTAAAAAGCTGTGTTTCTGTTTTACAGTTGAACGAGCAATGATGAATGGCTTCTGGCTAGTTTTTCGAAAAGTAACGAAAGGTAGCTATTTTAAATTATTGGGAGATTCGAGCTTTTAAGGCGTTGAAATCACAATTATTGTAGCATAGAAGATAACTACGAGAAGTACTATTAAATTTATATAAAAATCCAAGCTTATTGAGTCGATTTTATGACTTTCCAGTGTATGGTAAATTATGTTATTATTACATGCGAAAAGTAATGTAATTTATGTGAAACGCTTCAGCGCTATAGTACTCTTTCTTTATATATACCAAATAAAAAATCATCAAGATATTATTAGATTAGAGTAGTAGCTTATGCTTTTAATGTAGCTTAAGATTGTAATGCAAGCACCTACACAAAACCGTAATAAGTTGAAAAATGTTATTACTTATAAAATATCGTACACCTTAATATAAAATAAATTAAGATTGTGTTCCAGTATTAAAGTTCTCTTTAATATTAATATCTAGATTGTTTCATCAACATTTTTATTTCACCATCAATGAGCCACACAAATAAGAGTCCACAAATTTTCGTTAAATTTAAGATAAGGTAAATTGTAAAATTTGATAAAAAAATTTATCTCTAAGTTTTACGAATACTTCAAGATTACTTTGCCTAAATCAAAACGATATCCCTTGTTAAAAATCGATATTATTTGTGATTGCGGTATTTAATTTAATTTAATGCAGTTTCCATATTTAAAAAAATGCGCATTCTCGAAAATTTCCTTATTTTTAAAAATATGAGCGTGTCATCGAACAATTATTATAATTTATTATTTTATCCAAAAAAGTCAGTGATAGGCAAAATCATTAAATATTAAGTATTTCAATTTATTTAAAAATTCTTGCCATAATTTTAGTCAACCAGTTTCCACATTGTCTATTTTTATATTTACCTTATACCAAAATATATTGTACATAGAGGTAGATGGTTTTTAAGGTGGTAAATGAAAAGCAATAAAGAAAAAACAGATTTTTTCCATTTAAAAGCAACTATAAATTTATTTTTTAAACATATTTATTTATATGTATTTTATTGTATTTATATTGAATGAACATACAAAAAACATTTACCGGCTGTTTCATAAATTGCATGTGTACAGAGTCATGGAAAATGGAAAAATGGAAATTTTTAAAACCATTCAATACCTCGTACCAATCAATCGTCGTTGTATAAGTGCTTCAAGGACCAGCCAGATCATTATACTTACAATTATTTCAATGTAAATATTTACATTTCTAATTGAGGAAAAATCCAAATTTTGACATGTTTTAAATAAATAACATCCAATAATATTTGACTCAGGAATATTTTTTTTAGTTATTTATAAACATTTCCGTATTTATATAAAAAAAAAATCCGGTAAATATTAAAAAATATTTTGTAAAAATTGAAATTATAAAATTATATTTTTATTTTGTGCATACTTTTTGTTGAATTTTTCATTTACAATGTATGATTTAGCTGATTTTGCTTAGAATGAGTTCCTGTTAAAAATATTCCGCCATAATAATACTATCTGTGTTTTTGAACACGCTGTCTGATAGTATAAGAGTATGGTTTATTTTTTTAAATATATTTAATACAACAAGTTTATGTAATTTATGTTTTGAATATAATTTTTTTTTTGGTAATATATTTTTAAGTAGCTTTGCTCTCGCTTTTTTTCCTTCGTTATTTTTGTTATATGGAGAGAAAATTTATTTATTTATGTTATTTTAATGTAATAAATAAAATTTCTGTTGTATTGTAAATATATTTTTGTGTACCTATACATACTTTTGTATATTGTAAATTTATAAATATTAACTCCCATTTGAGACTAAAGTACAATAGTGTGAAAACAATAAAATTACATCTGACATCTAAGGTGACTGTGGGTAAGAAAACGGAACTTGTTTTTCACGAAAGCTACATGTAGAAACAAATAAAAAAATTATAATCGCGATCGGAAAATAACATCAGTTGATATGTAGAGTTGAGTATGGACAGTTGGTACAAACAGCAATATGCCAAGAGTTCTTACGGTTATTGACTGATATATATTAATTGTGAATAAGTCAAAATATTTTAATAGATTTTGAGGATGTTTGACCTTTCTTATAAAACGGTTAAATATATAAATATTTTCAAAGAATTCACTTGCATTCTTTTATCGAACCTAGTCAACCCTGGTAGCTCTAGTGGTATGCCTAGGATAACGGGTTCGATTACCGCCGTCACAACAAATATTAATTTAATCATTAGTTGTGATGGCCAGGTGTGGTGCATGTTATACGCATAAAGGAGGTGCACTAAACCACTGAAAAATTGAGGAGCTTATAAATGAAACTATCATCAGAAAAGGTGGTAAAACACATATATGGTAACACAATGGGCTTTATAGACTACGTATGCCCTTCGTGGACAGCCAATATAACCTAACCTGCGGAATATTTTTAAATTATTATTAAATGTTAGTATTACATGAGAACTAAGTAATAATGAGAAAAACTTGAAATTAAGCATAAAATAATAAATATTCTGATGAAAACTTCCCAAAAAAATTTAAAAAAAATGAAATTTTCATGGATGAACTGTGCACTAAAACATGCACATACTTTTACATCGTAAAATTTTTCTAATTAACAACTTTTCTAACAATAAAATGATATAGGAAGGCACTAATAATTATCAAATACCTGATTCTTTTATGCACTAAAATTCTTTAATAATTATATCAAGTACCTAATTTGAATTGCGAATTTTATTGCTAATTTAAAAACTTAGTGTTTTAGCTAGTATCAAAATTGGGTATATGATATGAAAAAGGAATTATTTTGGAGTAAATTTTAATATTAATATAAAGATAATAAAAACTGTGTGCAATCTTTCAACGCGGAATACGAAATAGAATTTTGTTTATTATTGTATTTACTGATTTAATTTCACCATCATAGAATAAATATAAACTTTTAAATAATAAATATTGACCGAGAAGTTTTCGAAGAACTGCATTTCGATCATTTCGATGATAACAAATGTATATATCTAGCGAATATTATATATTATATAAGTATATATTTACTTATATTGACAATATGAAAGCGGCGAAAAATATTTTAGATATTATATTATTTTACTAGCGTTGATCATCTGACCAGACTAAGACTCTATGACTAAGGATCGAAACTTAAGGATCTGTGGACATGAGGTACATTGTTCAAAAAGAGTTTCCGCAAGACAAGACATGTTTCTAGAGTTGATATCATCTCGTTTCGTTTCTACTGTAACTTTTTATTTTTTTTGAAAAAATAATTAAAATATTTTTGTAAAATTGAACAAGTACAAAAATTTATATATTATTTTATTTTATTTATTTATTTATTTATTTTATTGATCGCCGTTTTGTGAATAGTACATTTTTAAAGATTAGTAATTCGTAGTAATTGATTGAAAAATCTACCGTCTCGGATTTTATTGCATATTCCTTGAATACACATTGTCTGTTTCACAAATATTTATCGAAAAATCGAGACAAAATTGATGAACGTACACCCATTTTCGCTTATTTATCAACCTCTTCGTTATCCTATTGTTCGTCGTCCTATTTATTTTTGAGTGTCTCTTTTAATATACCTATAATAGTACTGCAGACTAGTAATGACTTTGAAACGTTTCAGATTTTAAAGTGATTCGATGCATTTTAAAACAGTTTTGGAGGGTATTTCAGGTGAATTTACCACTTTAAGCGCAGCCCGACTACCCCATAAAATATAATATATTGTTTTATTATTGTGCTATCTTGCAGATTTTGGTTTACACATTTATTTATGGCATACACTTTAGAATATCGAGACTTATTAACCAAAGGTTTTTGGTGATTATACTACAAAAATATTAGACAGCCATTTCATTAAATGTCCCTCCTAGTTAAGAAAATAAAAATACTATTAATAAAACTTTTGATTTTTAGTAAAAACCATTTAAAATATTCAACGTTGTACATTTGTCACCCTTTAATTTGACAAAGGGTGATACATGTTACTAACACTAAAATAATTGAATTTAAATATATGTTGTATTAACAACTTTTCCTAATAACCAAACATTTGTATATCACTATACTAAATAAAATACATGTAATTTAACAAGCAGGTACAAAATCTTTTAGATACAACCTATAATTTTTGAAGTTTTTAATGTATTTTCAATTATCAAACAATAAAAAAATCATATACAAACCATTATTATTTTATTCTAATTACTATCTTTAAAAATACATTTAATTTTCACGTCATTAAAAAATATTCTTTTGTTTGGTTTGTTCGTTAAACAGATATTTGAAAAATAATACATTTAACTGAATATCACTGAAACTAATATTTCACTTCAATTATTATTAAAATTTGAATTCTTTTTCGTATTTAATAATAAAATTTAAATAAATAAAAACTTTTTAAAGGGCAAGCTTTTACTGTACTAAAATAATTGCTTTTTTGAGCTAGTCATATATGAGTATTTGTGAAAACTTGAGTCTCTCCAAATCATCCTTGCTTTTTAAAATTAAGCACTTTCATCTTCACAAATAATCATGTACAAGTGACTCTATTTTCTACTTTTTTAGTTCAATAAAAGCTTGTCTTTTAAAAATTAATTTATATTTTATTTTTTTTATGAATGTTTATCAAATATGGTGGTATATTCGATTTACAATAGCCTCTCTTAGCTTCCTATGCATTGTCAACCAAAAGAAACGCGTATTTCAGCTCAATTGATTTACCATAACTGCTTTAAAATTCAGCTGCAAGATGATTTAACTGGAACAAAAATACATACAAACAACGCAAGTTTAATGAAAGCTTGTAAAATTTCTCCCAATCCAATTCAAATCTTTCATACTCTAGATTTTGTTTTCCAATTATACTACCACTGGCGCATTGCATTTTAAAAATATTGTCGACCCGAAAAGGTATCGACTGATGTTCTACTGTCTTAAGTTTTACTTCCGTTCTATTTCAACATACAATGAAGTCTATGAATCTTTCAATTGAAGTTTTCTAATGTGGTCAATCTTAACATCTTCACCTTTATCTTTAAGCGTGGCTATTGGAGAAAAGGAGGGTTTTTTCTGTAAGTTCATCGATTTCTCCACCAATTGTAAACAGATTTTTGTTTTTTTGATAGTATACTCTCGAAGTGGTAGTGGTATTTACCTACTAAATTAAAACAGATTCGAAAAAAATATAATCAAAATTGAAATTTATTCCTCACTTAAATCTCATGAGTCATATAAGATTCGAGGAAATTACAAAGTGTAATAACAATGGAAGTTTTTATGATGTATCATATATTTATATTATTTTCCTAATTAATTACATCTAATTGTTTAAATGGAATCAGAAAATATTATGTACAAACATAATTCATAGACATATATTTTGTTATATAAAACAAAGAAACTCACCCCCCAAATCAAATACACCACCCCTTGTTGTGTGCGTGTGTATTATTTGTACTTCACCATAATATAAATACGACAAACGTAAGTTCACATGATTTTGGTTTGCGCCCCCTA
Source organism: Chrysoperla carnea (assembly GCF_905475395.1). Classification (NCBI taxonomy): domain Eukaryota; kingdom Metazoa; phylum Arthropoda; class Insecta; order Neuroptera; family Chrysopidae; genus Chrysoperla; species Chrysoperla carnea. Next base: position 35,508,185 of record NC_058340.1, on the reverse strand, counting down.
ACCATCCATATACACTTACTTATACATTATTTTGGAAGAGTGTCCTGCCTTGGATTAAAATTTACTATTATACGTTCTTAACACCATTATTAAAAGTCAACAATAGAAAGAGAACAACAGAGAGTGTGCTTATAACACATTATTACTAACAGTTTTGGATTAGTCATGTTTGTATTAATAAATGGTACAATACCATAATGTACCATTGATCAAACCTTAGTGTACCTACCCCTCAGCATGTACTATTTTCAATTCACTTTCGGGAGTGCACTAGTACACAAAATTGTGTAGGACTCCATTCCTAACACCCTTGAAAGCAATTGTTCCTTCGAAAATAACGAGTTGAAGACTATTTCTTTGAAAATTCGATCTTATCGAAAAAATTCCTATCTAAAACGAAACTGATTAAGGGAGGCAGTTTAAAAAAATACAGTGAAATCGTCAACCCTTTTCCAGATCTATTTAAAAGAAGTAACATAACAAACGCCATTTATCGCAACTGTCGTTTGTATTATTCTAAAGATCGAGCTTTAAAAAAAATATGTTTGATCGTTCTGTTTCGAAGCATACCTATAATGCGATGCTATTATAATTAATAATCGCAGAAAGCTAGAAATATTTGAGGGGAGGGATTGGACGGAATTGAATTTTCAGATTTAGAACTAGTTTATTAGGCATACTCTTCTCTGAGTTTCCATCAACAACTTTTTTTCCAATAACTGAATGTAGAAGCGGACTTTTTTCCATGTGTAGCTTCTTTTCTTCCAATTGCACAAGTTAATTTTTTCTGTTTTACGCGAGAAAAAAACGCGTTACTATTCTATTTCATCATTGTATTTATAAAATTTATGTCTCGTAAATAACAGCTTATGATAAGACTACTGAAGGATGATCACTATCGTCAAGGTACAATAGTATCTACTACACTTACTTACACATTATTATTGGCTAAATAGGAAGGGTATGATTGGGTTATAAGGTGAAATGAATTAGTTTTTAGGGATAATAATAAACAACAAAGCATATAGAATGAAAATGGTAGTGTTTATGAGTTAAATAAAATGCAGACAGAAAATGAAAAGACATTTACATACGAATGTGGCTTGATAAGTTGAAATAATTTTAAACCGCGTACACACACAAACTTGGAAAATATGTTTAAATGTTTTTTTGGGTAAATAAAATACAATATAAGAGGTTTTTAGTGTAAAAAGAAGGGTAGGAGTACGATGATGGTGAGGTTTTTCATGATTATTACATGCATATTATTATCCCAAAATCAACCCCCCAATGTATTTGTATGTGTTGTGTAATGAAAATTTTTGCTTACTATATTTGATGACAATATTATACATTTTGCGTCGGAGCGGGTTTACTCGATTCACATTGGAATTTATTGTGCATATATTTTTGTGTAATTGAAAACAGATATTTTTTGGGTTAAAGTTTTAAACATTTATTATTTAAAAAAATAAAAATAATTTTCACACTATTTACATTTACGATATCGTTACACATTGCTGTGAGCGTGACATAACATCTATATACAAGATAGATTCGTATACAAATGCTACAAAATGGCGCCAGTTCTTTTGTTTTTGGGATAGATGATTTTTTGAGAAGCCTATTGGTCGATCGCATTAATTTTCTTAATAAATTACTATAAGTTTTTTAGAGATCACAGAAAGCTACGAAGTATTCAAAAACCTTAGAAACAATTTAAAACTCCCGTTGTATCTCAATTTAAAAACGTCTGTTTTTTAAATGTACATATATTGTGGAATTTTTTTTAACAAAAAGAGAACTGACTTCAAAAGAAAAACTTTTCCAAAACAAATTAAAATGTACTAAAAAGGAAAAAAATAACGATAATATAATGTAGTTAAAATTATTGTTATTTTTAGAGTCGGTGTCAGCCAAGGAAACAACTCTGACAGAACAGTTTGCTATATTAGCTTGGCTGACACCGACTCCAAAAATAACAATAATTTTAACTACATTATATTATCGTTTTTTTTTTTTTTTTTTTTTTTTTTTTTTTTTTTCTGTTTAGTGCTTATTAATTTGTTTTGAAATAGTTTTTCTTTTGAAGTCGGTTTTCTTCTTGTTAAAAGTTATTTTTTATTTTGTGATTTTTAGTGAATCTGACGTACAATAACTAATTTGTCACTAAAAAAAGAATCATCAAAATCGGTTGGCGTGATATTCAGTTATTCGTCCTCTTGTGACGCATACTAAATGCAAATTTAAGACTTTTATGATTTTCTCATGGATGCCGTTTTCAGAACTGGACCAAAATGAAATGGGACCACATGGGAAGCACCAGCTTTTAAATAGATAAAGAATTATCAAAATCTGAGGTAACACAAATAAAAAAAAATAAAATACAGTCGAATTGATAACCTCCTCCTATTTTGTTTGAAGTCGGTTAAAAAAGAAAAATACCGTTCTGGATGAGTAGTTTTCAATTTGATTACTGGTTTTCAAGATGTTGTAGAAAATATCTCCAAAATATCAATTTTCATGTATAATTTTGAGTAATAACATATTCAACAAGTCGTAAAATAAACCCAAATTTAATACTTTTTAAGTCGAAATTACTCTATAAGTACCTATGCCGAGTTTCATGAAATTCGGGCTAACATACAAAAAACGCACCCTTTAAGAAAATTGAAGAAAAAAACAGTAGTAAGTTTTATTTTCTCCAATTTTGTCTGGTACATAATGTAATTTTAACCAAGAAAATACAAAGAACAACTTGTTGGAAAATAATACTTGTGCTCTAGGTAATTGAACTGCAATTTCATAAGTCCAAATAGTTTATAAACCTATCAATGTTTTTACTTTCATCTATCTTACTTTCATTCTATAAATTATTGCAGTACACACAGAGGTAAAAAATTGTGTGTATATGTTAAAAGCATTTTCACATGTTTTGTAGGTATTTGTTAAGGGGGATGGTTGGGTTATTTTTTTTTATTTCTATCTACACATGTTTTTTATTATTAACAATTACTGTAGTGCATTCCATTCGTTTTTATTATTATATATATTATGTTTAAACAAATTTTTATAGATACCTCACTCATATACATGAACTTTCCATTTTACAAACATATGCATTTGGAATCGTTATTATTTATAAATGTTTTGTGTGCTGCTTTTATTTTTTTATTCGTTTAATTAAATTATGTGTAAACGTAATTTTATTGGATTGAAATGTACAATTACACACGCTTTCATTATTGATTATGTACTAAACGCTATATAAATGTATGGTAATTGAACCTTTTTTTTTTCAACCGCTTATTTTACAAATGCTGCCATTCATAGCAGTAAAGTAATACATTTTATTGGAATATTGAACTAAGCTTGTCAGAATTGAACAATTCTTTTATTAAAACGTACCGAAGAGCATTCCTTCGTTTTTAAGGAATTGTTCGTAAAATAAAGTTTATTCTAACCTCTCGTTGTGCACATAGCCCTTAAAATAAATATATTGAAAAGTAACATATTTACATAAGGTACAATTTTAGGTGAGGTTAAGTTAGGTTACTTTAGTTAAGGTTAGGTTAAGTTAGGTTAGGTTAGGTTAGGTTATTTTAGGTTAGGTAAGGTTAGGTTAGGTTAGGTTATATCGGCTGTCCACGAAGGACACACATAGGCTACAGAGCCCATTAAACCTTGATAGCTCAGTTGGTTAAAGCGTAACCAATTCCTAGGGTAGTCAAAAGTTAATTTAATTAATAATTGTGCTGGTAAGGTATAGTGCACAGTATATGCATGAAGAAGGTGTCCTCAGCCACTCAAAATAATTGAAAAGCTGATAAATGAAATTTTCAGCGGAAAAAGTAGTCAAACATATATATGAAATCATAATAGGGTCTATAGCTTTAGTGTGTTCTTCGTGTGTAGCAAAATAACCTAACCTAACCAAATGTATCAATTTTAAATTGCCATAGTTAAAAATTTAAAAAAAAAAAAAAGCCCTGTACTTCATCTTGCTTACTTAAGGTCTAACTCAACTAAACAAATTTTGACTTGTCTAGTAATTCATCACAATATAGGACATAGCTTTAGGTATACCTACCCAATCAAGAAATCTATGATCATCTTTTTTTGTGCTCTTCTAATCTCCAACCTCATAATTTCTTAAATAAGTTCTCGATTTATGTAATACAGAAAAATTTGTAAATAATTTAATACAAAATTTATTAAAAACCTTTTTCACGCTACTGTAAGTTTGACACACTATCTTCATTACAAAAAAGAGAAATAAATCAGTGACTAAATTTATGGATATAAACCTCGAAACAAAAATTTAATAATCCATTATCAAAATGAAATACATTTACAAAAATAAATAAATAAAAAGATTTTAAAGAATATGATGGTTAAAGTATTGTTTGGGCGTCGCGACAAAGTAACTCCTTAAAATGTCAAGGGACATGTGAAAAATAAACTATTAGAGACCACATACAAAAATATGTGTAGGTATATTCTCTGAGTTGTTTTTTTTTTTCGTTCTACCTTGGTATGGATATTTATTACACCTAAGAGACTAATAATTTTCTGCTTCTATATGTATACACGGTACACAGAATTGGAAAATGGTAAAAATGCAATTTTTGAAATAGATTTTTATTATTCTTATAAAAATTTAAAACATAGAAAATTACATTTTACTAAAATTAAATTTTAAGATCAGTTATGCATTTGACTTTTAGAAGCTTGACCCTTAGCTTTGGGTTAGGTAAATTATTTAAAAATAAATTAAAAACCAAATTTTTAATTTTGAAACATCCAAAATGTGATTATAAGAAAGAAAGCATCAAAAGACGGTCAAATGTAGTAAAAAATTATTTTACCACTAAGCTTTTATTTAACTTGCAATGTATGTATGTATATGATACGGTGGATTCTTTGAACTCAATTTTGAAGTAGATATCTTCAACCGATTGAGCTGAAATTTTTAGTTTGGATGACAATGCATGTCGCTTCCCATCGCTTCCCACCATATTTTATAGGAATACACGTTTTTAGTCTTAAATTAAAAATTAAAAAAAAAAAACTTTTTAAGGGACAAGCTTTTATTGTACTAAAAAGTAGAAAATGATTTTATCTATAAGTCACTCATACCCGATTATTTGTAAAAGTTTGAGGCGGTTAATTTAAAATATCAATAATGAATCGGAACGCTTCATCTACTCCACATGCCTAAATACTTTTCGATTCATGCTTGATATTAAGCGCCTCAAGCTTTTACAAATCAGGTATAAGTGACTTATAGATAAAATTATTTTCTACTTTTTTGTTCAATAAAAGCTTGTCCCTTAAAATGAATTTTTATTAAAATTTTTTTAAATTAAGAAGAGCATTTTTGAGGGATATATTTATTATACATTTTGTTAAAATAACTATATCCTCTTCAGGAACCACAATAAAAATATTTCGCTAAATTTATAAAAATAAATTAATATTAATTGGCTATTATAGTTTTATTATAATATTCCTACCTAAGTAGCTAATTAATAATAATTTGTATAAATTTAGCTAAATAACTTTATTGTGAGTCTTGATAAGAATATATTTTTTTTAAATGCACACAGTTTTTTATTGGTATTTTCGGGTAGAAATATTCTCTTTCTATCAGCTAGTTAAAAAGGTTCAAAATAAATTACACTGTATTTATACGGTAGGAATAATAGCTGGGAATTAATTATTGTTCATTTGACGACAGGTCTATGCTAAAACCGCAATTTATATGCGTAATTAATATAAATAAAATTTCTTCAGATTTTAGTTGATAATAAAATGACAAGAAATTTGCATACGAAGTACCACCTTTAGAATATAACTAGAAAGTTGAATGACAACCATTTATATATTTTGATTAACCAAAACAGATAAGTAAGAAATTTTGGTATGTTTCGAATGATAGTTTATTTTTTATATTTCATTAATTCTCGCGTCCTCTGTCTAGTTTATTCTGATATCTTGCTCTCAAAGTGCAGGTTCGTAGTTGATAGAGCTAAAATACTTTTCACAAATCGATGAAAGTTTTAAATATTCAAGAAAGAGACCTAATATGTGTTGTCAAGATTGGCTAAATTCATGAGACTTTATCCAGAAAGTTTGTTAGATATGTTGATAGATCGTATACCACGAAAAATTAGTATCAAAGTGTCAAAAAACTGGATAATTGGATCCTATGAATCCAGAAATTTCATCAAGACAACACAACCTGTAGGATGACACACCTTTACAGTGATACCGAAACTTCGACTTTCTACTGAGTTTGAGATTCTTTGACTATGTCTTGATTTTGAAATCTTCATTTGTTAAAACACGCCGTTTTTCAAGCCAAGAAGAAGTTCGAATAAAATTTTTGGGTGACAAACCCTAGATGTAATATTTAAGTCCTTAAATCCTTACATCATCATAGCTAAATAACTTAGATTGGAACGGTTCAAATATAAATTTCTACTATAACAGAATTGTAGATAAATAAATTAACATTGAAAATCTTTCGCTAGAAAGTTCGATTTAAATTAACACATTTTCAAAACTAAATGGTTGCCAATTACTTAAATTACTATTAGGGTATAGAGAATATATAGAAATATCTTGAATGGTGAATATGAGATTGTACACTTGTGTTGTAGATGTTTCCTCTAAGCATAAACACGTACTTGAAAATTGTATATAATATTTAACCCTCTATTCAATTCACTTCAAATCTTTTGTTAAAATAAGGTAATAAGTATATAAAATGACTTACATTCATCGAATAACACTCCTTTTCAAAATATTGATTACAAACAACTACGTTATATTGTTAACAATTATTTGAAATTTAATGGCATATGCCATCTTCATCTATTCGAATTTATATTCGAACTGCTTAAAATTCATGTTAACAAAGAACTTTCAAGTAGTCGGATGGCATCATAATTCTGTCTTCATTTTTAACTTAGAATATATTCACGTGTCATCAATTTATAAGGGAAAATATTTCTAGGATTTTAAAGTAAGTATCTGATCTGTTCGTCACAAAACCATGTATATAAATTCTAGTTTTCCCAAAAAAAGTTATTGTTGTCTAATTATATTTTTCTAAGAGTGAGCTTCTTTACAACTAAATTAAAAAATTTTTTTAAATAAATAAACGCATTAAAAATTTAATTCTATAAGTATTGTAACTTTTAAATAAAGGAATTATGTTTCAAACTATAATAAACATAAACGTATAAAGAAGTATAGACGTTTGATTACCGACAGGGAGTTGCGGGTTCAAATCCAGGCAGCGGCAGTCTGATAAATTCTAATTAATGTGGCGGTAAATTGATCGTCGTCGCGTCAAGTAAAATACCTTAAGATTAAAAATATTGATGTGGGTGGCCTCTGTTATAGATAGATGTTATTATTATAAGAGATGTGACGTTTAATTCTTATTATCAAATTGAACTGATTCAGATGTACCGAGCTCCATATAAATATTGATTATCCAAACAAAGTATATTGTTAACAATTATAATAAATTTGATGGCGTGTCATCTCTATCTGTTCCAATTTATATTTTGACAAAGGTACACAAGTAAAAATAACTGATACCTTTTTCTCAAAATTATTGAAACATGTCCATCCTCTATCATGAGATAATTTTCCTTAAAAAAGTTAGTTTTTCCTCCCAAAAAAAAAACCTGACAATTCATTAATTATTGGGTTACGATAAAATTTAAATCACAAAAAACTAAAAGAGATTTAAATGTAAACGTTGGAAATTAGTTGATTGATGATATTTTAAAATTTATAAGTCAGATTGATCTATTGTTTTTATAAACAGTTGAATGTAAAATATTTAAATATTCATTAGATCTTTAATAGGATGAGCTTCAATTCATGTCAGTCAAAACAATATATAAACCATATCTACCCTGCATGGATTTATTTTACTTAGCTTTTACACACAATACCATTCGAATGGACTTTAGTTTATATCATATAATGAATGATTATAATGGTATGCTGATTTAAGCCTCTGTGTAATTGGGTTTCTTTGTTTCACATTTGAGATTTCAACCCTTTTTCCAACAAACATTAATTTCATTCAATCAATCAAAACATATGCATTTAGTTTTCACAATATATTCATTCTAATTAACTTTGGAGAAAAAAATGTGTGCTACAGTAAATGTAACTTTTTTTTTTTGAAATGTAATTTGAATGAAAATACATTTTTTCGTTATTGTAAATATATATAAATGATGATTTGAAAAAATATTAATAAATCAAATAAAAAAATGTAATTTAAATATATGTTTAAAGTATTGAAATAAATGATTGTGGTTGTTGACATGAAGCGCACTCCTCTCATATATACCACCTAGTATAATGATACAGAAAAAAACTAATCGGGTAGGAAATGCTCTCATGTCCTCGATATTATAGATTCTAGGGTTTTTACTTAGTTAGGATGTCTCACTTTCTCTGTCATTGTCCAGTACTTGTGAGGAAGAGATGAGCTCTTTGATGTGAAATCCGTTGATGTCAAAGCAGTCTTGCTGTTCATAAACGGAACCAAATGATTTGTGGTTTAGTGACCGTGGATGGTAGCTTTTCAGTATCGCAACGGACCCTATGGCTCCAGGACAGCTACTCTAACCTAACCTAACCTAACCAATATTCATTTTAACGAGAGATTATACTCGGCATTTTATCACTAATTTTGTAGGAACCATAATGGCTCTGATATACTGAGCCCATAATTAAGGATTAAAAAAGTTTGTATGAAATCTGAGGTGACAATTTTCCACCCTTTCGATTAGTACACACAAAAGTTTTAATCACTTCAACTGGCTTTTTTTTTTTGCAACATCCCACTTCAAATACATGTAAGTAAGATAGTCGCGGAAACGAAACACTGAAGTTCGAAAATTTGAACGAAAATTGATGTGTGAATAGTATGTCTCTCGTTTTCTAGACACGTCTTAAAAGATCTTCTGTTGGGTAGTACCTTTTAAGACACGACCTGCAATAACTGCCACCAGACCCCTGTAACAAGCCTCTCTATCTTGTTACTGCCACAAAGGTCCTGAAAACTAAATCCGAGTAAAGCTAGTACTCGGGGGCAGTACAGGGATGCTCGGAATCAATAGTAGAGATATTATATATAGAGGTACAATAAAAAAAACTTACACAACAGTATTTTGTATTTAATACCAGATATTGTACTACAAATCAGAAATAATTCATCTATGTCAAATCATATTTATCTGGAGTGTGTTACAGTTCCGGGAATTGTTGAATTTTACATGATAGATGCACATGTTATATTGTAGAAGTGAATACGAATAGTGATGATTTGCATTTTATATTCACATTAATGATTGTATAAGATAACTAAAAATAATTTAAAAGGGGGGTTTGTGAAATCATTACCATTTTAGCTGTTATTCGTTATATCAAATGATCATACAGTAAATTGACTAACCAATTAATTGTCGTACATGATAAATGTAATATTTGATAAGTGCGTTCTTCATTTATTGTTAATTATACTGAACATTAATGTTAGAAACGAAAAAATATTTAATAATAAAATTAAAAAAGAAGAAAAGGTTATTATCGAATATGTTGGAGAAATTATTTGGGGCAGGTGGCTGTGTTTGGTTCTTGTTATTATTGGTCAATGTTGTGTGTTCTGTTTTATTTTATATACTCTCAATATATTTTATGTTGTAAATGGAATGCTCTTGTTACAATGAATGTCACCATTATCTATACATTTGTGGCGTGAACTAGGAAATGCTTTTATCAGATTTCCTTTGTTTTCGGATGGCGTCCTGTGGTCTCCAACCAAATTCAATTACTATAGTATAGAAAATGCATACAAAGAAAATACCAGAGTTTATCGTTTAAATTGTACTATTTTATATAGATTACTTTTATATTTTTTGTTTTATGGTGTAATGAGATTTTTACTAGATATTTATCCAAAATTAGTAGAATTCTTATTCTTCCCTCTTAATTAAGTATTTGGAATAAAAAAATTCTTATTTTGAAACAAAATACAAAAATACGACACTTATAAAGATTAGTGAAGTTATATTTCTTATTTCATTCTTTCTTATAGAAATGTAGTAACAAATTGTGAATTGTTTTTAGATTTAGTTTAGGATACGAAATGTTAAAAATTAATGCGAAAATATAAAATTTAATAAAAAGTAAAATATGTTAATATATATATGCAGAAAGTTAATTAACAACGATTTTAGGCCTGCCGCAAGGTGTCTTGCTCGTCATATTATGAAGGTGGTGTTGTGGGGGGGGGATTGCAGTGAAAAGCGTTGTTAGGTAAAATATCGAAAAACTTATAATTTAGTGCTTAGACATTTTTGAAGAGCAACTTTGTTATCACCTTTGTCCTCAGCACGACTATTAACATTCAGAAGATACTGGTAAGGCTAGAGTGTCATGAACAGAATAGATTCGCTACTCGTATCAGTTGCGTCAAGGACACGATAGATACATAAGTCTTCTCCGATGAGTGTCGCATAATCGAGACCCTGCAACTGATAAACAATGCTATTGGAGGAAAGATCTTGCACTATGTATTTCTAGTTTTCTTAGCGAGTTGGAGGAAGCTGCGAAAACCAGAGGGCAAAAGAACGGATCCATAAGTAATGATAAAGCCTCCAACTTAAAATTATTGTCTGTTGGCACGAACTTTAGAAAGACTCGTAATTTTTGTCATACGTCAGTAATAAAATGTCGTTACAAGCTTCCATTTATTGTAAACTTATTACACATACCTAATAATATCCAAAATAATCAGATTTTGAATGGTTTTTTATAGGATATTTTACTATCAGTTATCAGTTACATGATCGATATGTGTCATATGATATGATTTATTATATTATTATTGTTATTATTTGAGAATGATCCCTGTTTTATACTTCATATTTCCCAAGGGTATTTATATTCAAATATGGATAAAATGAAAAATAAAATAAAAAATGAAACAAAAACTATATATCTATACATACAGTAGTTATAACACAGCAATCATATATTTTGACTTTAAATTTATTTAAATTTAATGCTGACTTTAGGTGGGTGGTTTTTTTTTTGTTGGTGGCTCATTTTTTTTATCAATTTTGAAGATCATATGATTAAATGAACGTAACCGAATTTACCAGTGACGTCTTTATTAGAACACAACTGCCACATTGTTATCAAGATTTTAGTATTATTTATAAAAATTAAAACAAAATTCAATGGTTAATATGTGTGGAAGAAAATCACTCTATTACTTTTCATGAAAAAAAATATATACCTGCTTTTGTAGAAGGTGCGAATACATTTAGGATGGGAAAAAATTAAATACACTACAAAGGTTTGCGAGAGACATTTCGAACAAATTCCCCTCAAGCTCCAGACAAAAATATAGAATTAGTAAAAACTTTCCCTCAATCAATGGAAATTCTATTGGAAAGTAATCCAGAAAGTTTCTGAAAAGTCCGTGGTTGCCGCTATAGTTAGATTCTAGAATTTGGAAAATATTTTGTCTTAAGCACTTTACATATCAAAATTATGCACACCACTTTTATCACAAATACTTTTGTATCTTTTAAACAAGTAAAAACAAACAATTGACTAAGTTAATTGTTGAAATACCATGCATAGACAGTGTTGATTACTCTATCACATTACACATACATACAATACATAACTGATATTCCCATATTAGTACATACTATTCAATTTACGCCTAATTTGCGCCCGCACGGGTTAACAGTGATGTTTACGAAAAAATGTTTCAAACAAAAGCGGGTTATTTTTTTATAAGGAATATTTTTTACGTTTAAACTTTTGTTGTATCTGTAACGGTTTACAAAATGGGTCCTACGAACCCAAGACCCAATTGATCTATGTTGCTCATTTACGAACTCCACCTCACTTTTTATGTCTTGAGTACGCTTTAAAAATTTCAGCTTGATATATTTTTTCGTTTTTGACTTATCGTGCTCACAAACGGACGGACGGACGGACGGACGGACGGACAACCGGAAATGGACTAATTAGGTGGTTTTATACCAAAATTTTGTGCGTGCATATTTTTATACGTTACAAACTGGGGACTAAACTTAGTATGCCTTGCATATTACATATATGCATGGTATAAAAACTTGAGACTAAACTTAGTATACCTTGCATATTACATATATGCATGGTATAAAAAAGGCTACACGGAATAACTTTCGTTATAAAATAAAGTTGAATACGCCACTGAATATTATTTCGTTATGTTGCGAACTAAAGCATAACATCACAAATTTTAATATATTTATTTGTTTTTTCAATTTTTGTACTTGTTATTCATAGTTTTTATTATTCTCTATCATAATTTTTATGAAAATAAAATTTGATTTCTTTATTTTTGACATTCAAAATGCATGACATTCTCTTCTTTGACTAAAGTTGGTGTATATTTTATTGTTTAATGGAGCTAACATTCCATATGCAATATTCAAATGATTTGGATACTGCAATTTAGCCATATACAACTATCCATTTGTTTGGAGCAACGGATGGCGGCTAACAGCTGAATAGCTCACTTAATTTTCCAAATTAAGAAAAATAAAAAAATTTCAAATTGGTTTATAGATTTTGAAATATTTCTCTTTATTGCAAGCAGGTTGTCCACGAAGGACACACTTAGGCTATAGAGCCCATTGTGATACCATATATGTGTTTTACCACCTTCCCGCTGATAATTTCACTTATCAGCTCCTAAATTTCAGAGGCTGAGTGCACCTTCTTCATGCATATACCATGCATTACGGCAGCCCATCACAACTATTAATTTAATTAATTTTGTTGAGACGACAGGAATCGAACCCGCTACCCTTAGCATACCGCGAACGGAATTGGTTACGCCTTAACCAACTAGGCTAGTAATGCAATTAATAATATATACTAAAATTTTAAAATGTCGGTTTATTTTTTTATTTGCCTTTCTCTCACGCTAAAGGCGAGCAACTTGTCAATGTGATTATTCTGCACAGAGCTAGCTGGCGGTATTTAGAGTAGCTGAAACTACTTGAAAAGTGTATATAATCATTTTATGTTATATGTAGAAAACGTTAATAATTTGGTAATGAAAATAATTTAATAAAAAAAATCATTAGGCACTTATTTATTAGGGTAGAATAGAATTTGATAACGAATTTTTTATATATTTTGTATTCAATGAAAACATAACATCCGGTACATTCAAATATATAAATATACCTATGTATAATAAAAAAATAAGTAATATATAATAATAAATATGTTACATCCTTATATCATATGTAACCGTATGAATTTCCCTACAGATTTCATATGACTTATATTTATATATAAAAATTCTTAACAAAACAAGAATAAAATATATATTATATACAAGGTGTTTCAAAATCATCCCACTAAATGGTGATAATTAACTCCTTTCAAAACTTTTCCTGAATAATGAGTTTCGAAAGTTATTATTAAGGACTTGATCCATTCAAGTCCCGATTTAAACCTAAGGCTATAGACGGAATTTACTACTGTGTTAGCCTTACTCTTAATTTTGCATTTGTATCAGAAATTTTTAATTATTGTGAGGAGACTTCAAAATAATCGTTTATAATCGCTGATCAGTGGTCGCTTATTTTATATAGAATCATTAACCGACTATTCCACATTGTACCTTCTCTTGGCCACTCCACTAGTATATGCACAAAAGTACAACCGAATTCTTTGCACTAGTTATCATTGTAATCATAAACGACTTTTTCTAAAATAGCTGATTCAACTCGTAATCTTCTTTACAAATTTCCATTTCCTTGGAGAACGGTTGCATTAATTTTGCAGTAATATAACAGTGACTTGCCGATTAAAATCAAACAAAAATATTCGTTCGTTCGAAACACCCGTGTACTTATATATCCAATGAACTAACCTTATGCCCGCTAAGTAACGTCACCGCTCTCCGAACGATCAGCTTTACCATACCTGTGCAAGCAAAAAAAGAGCGAAGCAAAGGCATAAATCTGCTTTTATCGAAGTAACTTTAAATACGCATTCTGATTGATTCGCTTCAAAAATGTTTTTGATACATCGGATACTCTGTATACTAAAATCTACTATCTTCTCTGTCTCTCTTTGTATCCATTGTAATCACATTTAAAATTTAAATCATATGTATTCCCGCGTTTTATCTTCCAGCATCAACTACTAAGGTAGTGGATGTATGTGAAAATGTCGAATGTTATATTTCTTTATCCATATAATTTAGTTATATACTTTTCTCCTTTTTTATTATGTCTCGTTGTAGGTACTATTTAAATCATAGTATTGGCAAAATCTTTTTTAAGACAGTTTCGACAGTACACCTTTTTTATGGGGAGTGGAATGTTAAACTGATCTTCGTAATGATTATTTATTTTTGCGTTTCTAAAACAATCTTTTTTCAAAACAATAAAAATCTTATGATATGGCGAATAACTTTGGAAAACGCACAGTTTGATAGTGGATCGAAAATAGTTTAAAAATTTTGAGTATCCCAAAGATTTAGGCCTTAACTTAAATAAATTACACACAAATTTGAAATAAGTGAAAAAGTTAGTTTCATATAAATTCAAGGTTACATATAATTTGAGTCATTCATATAGAACGGGAGTAACGGAATCGGTTACGTTCAGACCGGATATCTAAAAGACCCGGGTTCGAGTTCCGGCTTATGTGTAACTTTTTCTTTTCTTTCTATCTGTTCAACTGAAAATAGGCCAAGTGCGCTTATCATTGAAGTATACAGTTTCACCTTCATGTTTTAAGTGGTATCATGTGTAAAGATAGAAAGAGCTATTAAAAGTATATTTTATGATATACAAATTTGAAATAAATGTATAAAAAATTTAGTTTCTTAATAAAAATATTTCGGATTATGTTGTTAATTAATCTGTCTTCAAAGTTTAATATAATTTGTCAATAAGTTTTCCGAGATCTTTGAATTTGAAAGACGAAGTACTCGCTTTACTATCTTGGTCATACTTGGTCATATTATCAACATATTTATTCCTCATATACTACTTTCTCATTTAAATAAAGTAAACTGTCTTTTGCAATCGACTTTGTTCAATATTTCATTGCGTCAGCTGTAAGGAAAGGAAATCATCATACTAAAAAAAAGTCGACTCATATTAAACCCTATAATGACGTAATGCTCATATATGGTATCGACACCACAGTCTGTAGGTTTTAAAGATGGCTTTGATGCAGATCTTGAAGGAAATTAGAAAGAAAATGCCAAGAGATATCCGTGTATTTTGACATTTCAAATCCCCACATCCACACACATCCCTATTATTCGCTTTGCCAAATCTTTAAAACTTTCTTACATTAATCATTGGAGTGGTGGGTAAATGTATTTAGTGGTCGGTAAATCTAAAAAACGAAGATATAACCCTAAGTTATGGTAATACTTTTTTTCAAATCATTTTTTTTAGTAAAAATGATGGACTTAAATAAAATGAAACCTTTTCTCACGTTATGAAGTTCTCTCTAAACTTTCTAATACTATGAATATACCACCCACATTTGCATACACTTATTATGATATATATTTTTGGTTTTGTTTCGTTTATTTTCATCAATTCATACAATTTTTCAATTCGTCAATGTATGTATGTATATTTCAGTTATTCGCTGACAGATGTCTCGGATCGCTAAACACATCATTTCCACAAAACCATCCTTCCGTTGTCGTCAATTCAGTACTTCGACTAACTCTTGCTATATCTATTTTATGATTATTATGATGGTACCTCATATTTTATCTGGTTTATCTACGAAAAATAAAAATTGTTCCCATACACAGGAAAATATTTTCAATTTTTGTGACGGAAAAATTTAATATTTTCTATTGGGATTTAAATAAACGATAAAAAATATTAGTGTACTTTATAATGTAGAAATATATTTATATTATGTAGAAAAATTTTGGGAAATTTATGAAAATATGAAAAATTATTTAAAAGGATATTATTATTTAATTCAATGGAAATGTCTCCGTAATTCATACAAAAGGTCTATTTTTTAACCTGAAAATATCTTCCATGCATATCACATGCAACAATACATGATAAATTAATCTTCCCGATTGGTAATATTATAATAATCGTTATTTCAGAGAATCAATCGATGAGCGAACAATCTCTAATATGTGATCATCAGATTAGTGGCAATACTGACCGCATACCGATCAATTTGAGCTAAATTTTCACAGATATAAGGCAAATTTTCAATCTAAAAAATTCTTTTTTCGGTGCTCTATATAAATTTATACATAATATATTAATATTTAAAAAGATTTTTTAATTCATTTTCAATGCTCTGTAACATTTAATAATGAAAATATAAAAATCTGGAAAATTTTCTCTCAATTTATAATAATAAAACGTTTTCGAAACTTATCCATTATTAATTTTCAATGAACATTTAATTTTATCTACTTTTATTCTATTATACACTGTTTTCTGTATTAAACAGGTGATTTCTTTTAAGTGTCTACCTCAAAAATGCAACGGAATGTAAATGGAATATGTTTTGTAATGAATTATTGTCCTTTGTCGCTAAAAATTTTTATCTACACCTCAATTTTTAATACTATATTTTTCGAATACCTAATAGTATATTGGATCCATTTTTGAGCCGAATCTATTTATTATCTATATATAAATAACTGGAAAACATTAATATTTAGAGAATAAGACTTTTTAACTTGAAAAAAGCTAAATTCAGATGAAAAAAAGCTAAAATCAGAAATTTGCTTTTTTTGTTTCAATAACAAGAGCCCAAAAAAGTTGCAAAAAAGCTTAGTTTTATTTGAAAAACTAAAAAAAAAAAAAAATATTATACAAATATATTTTACTAAACTGTTGAATTTAATAAAACGCCCTAATTGGCGATGATACGTTTCTGTATAAAAATAAACTTTTTTCTTATAAATAATAAAAAACTTTAAATCATTTACTTTAACTTTCTTTTTAAGTAAACAAGAAAAAGAGAGACTATACTTTATAATGATGTGAGTTTAATATTTTAAAAGTAATCATAGGTTTTTTATTTATTCGAATATGTATAATTTATGAACAATTTCAAATAAGTCTTTTCTCTCACTTAAGTTTATTTTACCCAAATTTTCATTACTTACTTCATTTTTCGTGTTACTACTACATCATATACCATGCACTATACCAGTCCATCACTGCTATTAATAAAATAAATGTATGTTGTGACGGCGGGAATCGAACCCAATACCCTAGGCATACCGCGAACGGGAGTGTTTACGCCTTAATCAATGGAGCTACTAAAGTTCACTCTATTGTGATTCCAAAAAAATAAGTATCTATAATGGATATTTTTTTAATACTTCAAAATTTCGTGTTTTGCAAAGTATTTCGTGTTTTGCTTGGTTTCAAAAAGTCTTATAGTATCTTTAATCTACTTAAATTTGCGGGAAGTTGAATCTACGTTATTATGGTGAATAGTTGTGTTGAAAACTCTCAGTAAAATGTAAGATAAAAGTAACAGCAAAAATGCATGTACCCTTTCCACGCAATTATAGTCTCCGCATACCAATCTGTTAATTCTGTTAAAGTTTTTTCCTTCACCACAGAATTCACAAACTCACGACAAATAGTAGAGGTAATAAAGTTTAAACCATGGTAATGTGGGTGGTTTCTATTATAGTCCAAAGTATTTGATAACCAGACGAAAAAACACTTTATAATTGTAAATGAAATTATCACATTTGCAAAAAGAGATGAAAAATTACATTTACACTCCAATAAAACAAGAAAAACAATGACAAATAATAAAAGAATGATGCTTTCTATGATCCATCTTGTTTTACGTCTATTCATTTCTGCCAAAGAATGTCTTTCTTAAGACAATAATTTATATGTAGATCGCGATAATTGTGTTAAATTTAAATAAAAATGTTACTATCGTCAAATCTTTGTAAATAAACATATTATTTTGTAGTTTTAAACCTTTTTCTTCAGCAAGTATATAAAGACATTATATTAACTGATTCTTGTTTAACTTCAAACGTGTTCTGCATTCGAATTGACTGCTTTTGTATTTTTCCAACCTTACCTGCTCAATTTATACTCTTGACACGCTTTGTAACTAGATTTAAACGAAACTATGGCTTTGATCTATTAATAAGATTGCTTCTCTATGCAATAAAGATTTTGATTTACTTAAAGCATTGAATTTTAACTAAAAATCAATAGAAATTACAAGTATAATTTTCATAGTTTAATTTATCTTTTTTGGCAACCTTTGCTAGCTTTTAAGTTCTGGCTGAAAAGAGAGACGTTACGTAGCTCTTAAACAGATGATACAATTTTTTGTTTGAATGAAACGTTATTTTGTAAATTTGATTGAGAGTGTCCTTAGCAATGTTCTAAGTTCGAGGTTAGAGTTCTGTAGGTACCCGATAACAACTAGAAAAGAGGTGATGATCTTTAAACGGCTGAGCATATTTTCTTGAAACATGACTAAGAACACTGTCGACTCTAGAAAGAACTAGAATGGAAAAATTTAACTACGCTTGCAAATTCCTTGGATATTTAGAACTTTTTTTGGTCGTGACATAGAGTTCTAGGAATTTTTGAATGTCAAAGTGCGTTTTATCTGAAACTTACTCAAAACAAAACATTACATTAGGTAAAATTAAAAAATTTAATATATAGTCTTATTAGATATTCACTTGTGCAATGTTGGCCGAATATCTTCGTATTTAAAAAAATATTACTAAAATGTTCGAGTTTCTCTAAGGATCAACTTACAAATTAAAAGTTATCCTTTCTTTTATGCTCCTTCCTCCTTTTTCTTCTTTCTCTATGCTTCCTTGGGGCATGAACAATTTTTGCTTGAAACATTGTTCAGTATCGGACACCTATGATAATTCTCAATTAAATGGTGGCTTATGAGACATTCTATATTTAATCTATCTAATCAAATTTAAGCCCAGCTCCCAGCTAGTGTTGATTATTTTTCATAATTTAAGTGTACAAACAACAAAGTTGATTTAATTATCCGAAACTGATTCGTATTCAATCTAATTCTATCATCTTCGTGTACCATTTACCAATATAATCTATAACAAAAAAAAACATACATTAATTCAACAAATAAACGTTATCCTTTTTATTTTTACAATATTTATTGACCGTAAATCAAAAAATGACATATTCTATATACTTTTGTCTTACAAAGATATAATAGATGTACACAAGAATAAAAAATGAAAATAATATTATAGAGACAACGAAAGGCGAAGACGAAGATATAGAAGAAAAAAAAAGTATCAAGAAAAAGTATTTTTATACGAGGCGACGCTTATCATTACTGTCATCGTAAAGATAAAGTTACATAATGCAGTTACTAACTTATAAGTTCAACATGTTTTTCATACGATATTAAAGAAAACATTTTTATTATACGTTTTTTTTAATTTGAAAAAAAAAATAAAGAAAACTGTATAATCGATATTTTATGTTTTCTTATTAAAAATGTAAAACGATATTATTTGGTCTTTTATATAAATACTTTTATTGAATCGAAAGTATATCTAATGATATGAAAATATAAGGAAAGAATTTTCGTGAATATAAGCATTTTGTGTTTGTGTGTGTGTGTGTGTTAAAGCTTGAAGATGTTTTCTTAGATATTAAAAAAGAGTGATTTGTACCAGAAAATTTTTAGCCAGGCTAAAAAGCCGTTTAACATTTTGAAAACTATGCCTATGATTGTCTTGATTGAATAAAATTCGCCCAAAATTTAAACGATTTTCCATTAATTTTTACACCAAAATGCCATTTTCTTTAATCCTTTGCCTTTTGATTTAAATCAATATTTTCCGGTAAAAGTCTATGAAGTTCACTCGATTCAAGGTTACTCGCGATATACATTATAGGTCCACTTTAGCTAGAGTTTATCTAACTAGATTCAAAATTGTAGCAAGAGCACTCAAGGCAGAGCTCAGCATGGCCATTCAATCTAGATAAATTTCATAACTTTATATTACATGCTTATTGTTATCTCTGTAATTCATCTTGTAATTAGTCTATTGAACAAATGAAGACATTGTAGCCTTAAATTGAAAATCCAGTCTTTAAAACATTAAATTTTACATTATATTTATAATTATTTTTAGTTCATTTTTGTTTCTCATAAAGAGTTGTTATTTTTGGAGCTATGTTCCTGATCGCATGTAATTATCGTTCTGTTTTTTTTGCTGTTTAGAAGGTAAAACTAAAAAAAAATGCATCAAAAAAGACGACATCACAAACCGACCATTTTCATCCAGGTTACCAATCAAACTAAAACTTTTTCCATCGATTCAGCTTGCCATGAATTTTGAGCAAATACAAAAATATTTTTATAATTTGTATTTTTTGTCAAAATTTTATGCTTTATCATTTAAGAAAATTGAGTTGTGAAAGTTATCAGTTGTGAAAGTAATCGATTCTTAATATCTTTGCATGTAATTTCAAATCACTTAGACAGCCGGGATGAAACCTTAATTGGATAATAATATTCCTTTTTTTTTTTCATTCGATAAGACCACATAAAATACAACCTGTACGTTCCAGGATATTTTATATCTATATGAATGTATTATATTGCAATATGATATATCGTTAAATGTCGGTCAATATCGAATGACATCGACATCGATATTATATATGATATTAACGGTTTAAATATATGCGATCTACAGACTATCATCCATCTATATAACTATTATATATATCACACAAACCTCGTATATATAATACTATTGAGCTATGATGCTGTAGCTATTATTATTATTATTATCTGTAAGCGACCACAAACGTCATCTCTGTCTACTATACTGTACACTGAAAAAAATTCTTAATACCAACCGATATGAGGTTGTCCCAACCTCATCTCGAGATCATATATGGCGAATGTAATACAACTACCGTACGGGGTTGAGTGGTGAAGTTGACACAGACGCAGGAGTTTGTATGAAAGTTATACTGTCTTAACAAATTTCAAATATTGTTGTTTTGAAATGTAACATTGTTTTAAACAATCTTTTTTTGATTGGTTCTATCACATAACATATGAAAATACTGATGTGATTGTCACAACTACACGAGCAGGTAATAAAATAAAATGCTCATACCAGCTAATAGGTTTATTTAATATGGATTACGATTTTAGTGTCCTTAGTCTACAGCTTAACCAACTGCGCTATCGAAGCTTGTTATATAAATACCAAATAATATGGTAAATGTTTTAAAACTGATCAATATGTTTATTTCAAACTCTCTGTTAACTGGCAACAACAATATTCATGAAGTGGGCTCACTAACATATGGGCTAGACATGAAAGATATGCTATCATAATAACCAAATACTCTATTTAAACAAACGCAAAGAAATTTTCTTATAATTTATCGATTCGCTTTATTTACACGATTATATATTCCAACTAAGTACAATTTTATTTTCCATAAATAAAATGTATGACTTTAAACTAAAATCAATTTCTTTCTTAGAAGTGACGATTTTGTTTATTTAACTTCAGTGATTTTGTATTAATGAGTTCACATTTTAAATTCAATCTCATTCTATTGTAAATACAAATATTTAAATGTACTTGTTCCAATCGTTAGGCAATTGTTTGAAAATATTTTTACTTTATTTCAATAGGAAATAGCCATCTTCAAGATAAGGTTGTCATTATTTTAATTTTTTTTGTCAGTGTATCACTAGGTGCACCATTCCTATGGTAATATCATCGTATTTCTATAGTAAATATATTTATTCAACCATTTAACCCCCCATATGTAGTTTTTGTACAGGTTATTATATCAATGGCCTTTCGTTTCCTGGATTATATCGATGACCCACACGTTTTAAAAATTAATATTGTATTAAATTCTTTTACACAAAAAGTTACCTATTTTGATGGTATAATAATACCATTTTATGAATAGATTTTCTATTTTAAATTAGAATATTTCAAAAATTATTATAGAGTTTCCTTAATTCTTGTCCGAAATTTAAATTATTTATTAAAATTTGACACTATTGATCCTTATTCTAATTTCTGTGACATTAATTTCCAAAAAAAGCTACTTAAATGTATCGTAGGGGGATATTCTTCCAATTCTAAAAGAACAACTTTAATGTCCGTGTTTTTTATGTAAAAGCGCTGGTTAACTTATTACTTATAATGCAGATTTCTAAAAATTTCAATATCTTGTCTAAGGAAAACTTCGCACACTTTTCAGATTTTTGTCTAAAGATGCTAAAACGACTCCGGTTTGTAGGTTTTAAAGTGTTAAAAATGCCATTCTACATAGTAAATTTCGACACAATCAGAACTCTCTACCAAAAGGAAGTATCTCAACTTCATTAAAATTGTCAATATATGTCAAATTGCATGAATTTTGGTCGCTAGTTTATGTTATCAAATTATGATGCAATGTAACTTAAAACAAATAAATGCCAAAGCTCTAATATTTGACACGATGTATGAACAATTTTATCGCCGTTATTGAAACGGCGAGTCTTTTACACGAATGAATACCTTCCATTCTGTATCAACAATTTGTCAAGCCAACAGCACACGTTGTTGACTAATGCAAGTCGCATTAAACGACAGTTTTTCTCGTTTTTAAAATTAGTTTTCTATTTAATTTAAGGCCACTCTATATACATTGGTATTTTAATACCATCCAAATAGGTGGTAGATAATATGACGACCATACGATATAAGAGTGAAACTAAAATGAATAACATATATAACGTTTAGAACAATATTATATTTATTTAATATATTATATACTTTTATATTATATTATATGTTATACTTATACGTTATTATTGCTTGCCTATCTCATGTATATCTCTTTTTTCTTTATTCTGATATTTATTTACATTTATGAAAGTTTTGATTGATTGTTTTAGGGTCACTGATCTATTGTACACAATTTATTTTTAGTCAAGTTGTAGATATGAATATCGTATACTATATGTAATATTTTATACAGCCATTTTCAATATATTATAATAAATTTGTATCAATTTTCCTTTTTATATAATTATTTATTTATTTTAGAGTTGATATGGGAATGTCGTTAAGGGTCGGTCAAATTTTTAAATAATGTCCGTACAAATATTTGAGAAAAAACACTATGTTTCTATACATCGGGTCCAAGAATATAATATGATATTTTTTGTTTGTAAATACGGTTTATATTAAAAAAATTTTATAATATTTTGTAACAAATTAAATTAGATAATTTTATTAATTTACATTTAAAAAATATTATTTATACAAATTCGTCTCATATTTTCACCATTTTTGTCCCTGATTTTCACCGAAATCAACCTT
The DNA here is from genome assembly GCF_905475395.1 of Chrysoperla carnea. Lineage (NCBI taxonomy): Eukaryota > Metazoa > Arthropoda > Insecta > Neuroptera > Chrysopidae > Chrysoperla > Chrysoperla carnea. Next base: position 35,484,706 of record NC_058340.1, on the reverse strand, counting down.
ATAAACCAGAAAATACCGTTATAATAATAAAAATATGGTGGAAATTATTTTCAATGCTTTTTGTTGTGGTTTTGAAATTTCTACAAATTATTTTTTCAATTAAAAATAGATATAAATTCAAACGAAAAAAAAGCAACAAATTAGAAAGCTGCTGTAAGAATAGTATAGAACTACGTAGAAATTTTGAAATAGAATTGGGTTTTGTTGAAAATTAATTGAGAAAACTGATAAAACATTTGCTAAATAATTTATAGAAAACTATACTTAGTTCTAAACAACTAAGTAAATAGTAAAACAGGCCAATAATAAAGTTTCCTAGTCTATTAAATGTTGTAGGTAACTATTCTCTATACATTTCATATTCTAAGTATGTTTTGTCTTTTGAAAAGTCATTAAAAAATGCCTTTACAATACCATTTACATTTGTATTTACAAATTACATCAAAAACTCTTTATTAAACCGAGAATCAGTGCCAAAAATACGGTTATCATTTTTTGATTGGATATTTAATAATTTATTGAAGCTTGATGAAAATAGAAAATAAAATGGGGCTGTAACTTAGGTATCACCATCATATTATTTCACTTGCGATAACTATTAGTTTAAACTGACATTGTCAAATTAAATGGCAACTATTTGAATTATATTCCACTCAATTTTTTCCATATGGCAATGCAAATTTAGGAATTTATTTAATGCATCTCGTTTCTTTAACATTCTTTAGGCATTTTACTTATAATTTTTATTTATATTCTTACATGAAATAAAAACAAACCTACATATATAAAATACAATCAGAATCGTTCCAACAAAACTATATTCATTTATATCGTTAGTTTCACGTTATATATACTATGTTGTGTAAAATTCCTATGGGATCTAATCTGTTGGATTAAGTAGATAATCTTGATGCATTGTGTAAATTTGTCTTTGGTTTTACTATTTCATTGTCTTGTTTAATATTATTTATATAACAGTAAATTCTAAGGTGTATATATTATACATATGTATATAAATATATACATGCCATGTAAACAGGGTAGGGAATAAGTGAATATACAGTATTAAACTTAATCAGTTTCATAAACTATTAGATCGTGAGCCTGTAATAAAGCGAAATTTTAAATCTTTTTTTCTGCCTCTTAAAGGATTGCTTAAGGTTTGGAAATTTGATAATAGACAAATTTTAATAACTGTGGCTAGAGTGTCTAATTTATAAAAACTGAGTTTTATGATTTTCTTTTCGATATTTGTACGCATTATTTCCAACAAGAAGATTATTTTATAAAATCGACTTATAAGTTTAATCATTATATAAATAGCCCAAGTCCGATAGTTTACCAATCGATGGAATTAACTGCACATGTCACAAGTCAACTTATAATAATACTAATACTTTTTTCTGTATATCGCATTATGCCTGACTCTGTAGATAGCAAGATGTAATAGTGTTTACGAATAAAATATATTATATATATTTAGATATATATAATTATCAAATCCTTTGTCATTTACTTGATACATTCCATTACCACACATGTGAATCGCTTGCATTAATTTACATTACTTAAATTTAAATTCTCTCACATTAACAAATTGTTAACATTTAAATATAGTTTTATCCAGGGATAGTTGGCCTTAGTTTTTCAAGAAAGGGTTTTAAAGGATAACAGAAGATTTTAACATTGTATTTATTACATTTGGTTTTCTAATAAAACGAGCTACTGACAATAAATATTGTAAGAATGCAGTAATAAGATAAAAATAAGGTAACAAGACTAAGGTAGTCTTAGAGTTTTAGAATTTTTGATGAATATATACTCAACATTCAACTCAACTCAACTTTATAAAAAACCGTTGACTTTTATATAAATTTCCCAGGATTTTTAATAATTAGACTTTGGTCAAAAAATCTTTAAAACGCACTTGACAGTTTAAGTTTTTAAAATTGAATCAATTGAACATCCCATTTACAGTTTTGGCAAAGACACTATTACAAAAGCTTAAAAGAGTCTAGAATATCACCTAATCGCATGCCTGCAACTCTTAGTCTAATTGTTTGTTTCTACAAACTTTCAAAATATGAAAAAAATAAAAAGTTATTTTTAATATTTTCAAAAACACACTTCATAGTCCACGTTTACTCCTAACTCTCAAAATAAAAATTAATGCTTTTGAACAACGGAACGTTACTATTTTAGAGAGATTACTGAATAATTATAATGAAATAAAAAACTTAAAATACTAATCCCAGTAAATTACTACTGATATTTAAATAAAAAAATGAAAATAGGGATACTCCCATTATATTAGTAGAAAGCTGAACATATTTCCAACATGAAATTACAAAAAATTGTCTCTAATTGTCACACGAAAAAGTATTTTTTGTTTGTTTTATTTATTAAAATATTTTCTACACACAATTTTTAACTTCCATATATAGTATGATATTTCGAAGTCATTTGTTTGATATCCGAAAATCATGCTTTGTTACATGCCTCCCCTTTATGTAGTCTTTAGATTCATGAATGGATGTTGGATAAAACCCTTTTTCATTGTGCTTAGTCGTCTCGTCCCGTTTTAAAACTGGATGTACGAGATGAGACATTTTTTTCTCATGTCTTGCCTTTAATTTGCAATATATGTTGCCTATCTATCTGAATATCTATTTCTCTCGTTTCTCGTAGTATCACTAACCATAAACAAGAAAAAGTTAGTTTGTAAGAAGCCAACAACTGTAAAAAAATTGTGTTAATGGGACCAAATATTTTTCCTAACAACATTTAGCTGTATTAGTGATTATTTCTCAAGCTGAGGTTTTTCCTTCGTAGTAAATAATGAAATATATTTGCTAACGCACCGTGCGTGAGTTTTTTTGAAGGCGTTTTCATGGTAATGATACAATACTTTAAGTATAGAATTGTATGGATGCATATATAATTGTATGGATTGCATTTATGACTTACATTGAAAATTTAATATTATTGTCTCACAAATTTAAATAAATAATTATGATAATTTACATTTGAAAAATAATCGTTGTGCAATTTGATTTCTTATTTTCACAATTTTTAATGCATTAAGTTTAATTAATTAGTGTTTTTCAATAATTTTAATGTAAAGAATTGCAAATTAGTCATAACAGCCTCCTTTAACGCCAAAATTTTTCACTGGAAGCGCTGTCATCGATTTTATTGTTCCTACCATGACTACGCACACAACGAATATGTAAACAAGCAATGAGAAACAGGTTAACAGGTTTCGTACGAATTTTCATTTAAACAGATAAACGAAACGAACACCTTTATATAGAGGTTATATGAAGTTCAGATCAGCTTTTTGTTTTGTTTATAATGTTTAATTTGTATCGTGACAAATAAAATTACACACAACACTAAATAATAAATCAATATATTTATCTATAAACATTACACATGTAGGAGGTTTAGTATTTACTTAAAAATATTTTATAAGTTTGAATTAAACAGAACATGAATATTATAGAGTTAATTATACTAATTGTACACATTTATTTTAAAACTTTTTTATTTATTTATTACATAATGAATCATCCGTATGGTATTTATTTCTAAGTAATTAATATTGTTTGTTTTATTTGTAGGGGAAATGAAATTTTAAATTATTCTTTAATTACTATAATAGTATTAAAAAAATCTGTTTATTTTTGTATTTAAAATAGTAAAAGTAGAAAATTGTACGTTCATACATTCTTTAAATCGGATCAGTAAATATTCATTAATCATGAAAGCCCTAAACTCAAACTATACGAATTTATGATTCCCAAAATTATTTAAAAACTTAAAACTTAAGCATCTGTTTTATTTTGAATGAAGTGGCCATAAGCTGGGAAATCAGTTAGTATCCAATAATAGTGACCGGGAATTACTATGAAAATCAGGGAAATCTAGCATGTATTAAATAATATTTTTTTTAAATATGCTTTTTTGGATATTTTTGGCTTTTATTTGACAATGATTTTTATCCAAAAGATACTTACCAAACTAAACAAAAATTTAATTAATTTGACGACTAGAAGTAGTACCCCTGAAATTACTGCTCCTGATTTTATTTTGGTAAATCGAGTTTTCTATTTTGTGGGTCAAAATTACTTAAGTTCCTACCGAATTTTATCAAATATTGAAAGAAAAAGTCATTTGTGAATTTTTCAATTTTTCCAAAAAGGATTCCCCTTCATAAACTTGGATATATCGATACGAGATAAAACTCAGTGCAAAGGTAAATTTTAAAGGTTACCGAGATCCGATATGAAGAGCGCTTTTTCGTGTTGATTTCGAAACAATTTCTTAAAAAATTGTTAGTAATATAGGTAAATGAATTGGTTTTATGCGAAAAATCTATTCTTTAAGTTAAATTGTAAAATATCAGTAAAAGTACAAAAATTAATAAAAACTTCTAGTGACGGATAATATGAAAACAAGAAAATATTTTCATCTGAAATTGTTATGACAAGTAAAATTGTCATTACATTCGCGGGACGTCTTAGATTAAACAGTTTTCCACAGGACCGAAAAGAGGTCCCCCGACTGCAATGATTTTACTCATCATAACAATTTCGCGCGATTCTGTAATCGTTGCGGTCGGGGTTTTAGTTTTCGAACTTTATTTTATTAATAGATAAAAACTGTCTTCCCTAAAATAATAATTATTTGTATTACTAAAGTGTAGAAATAAATACCAAATTAATGATGTATAATTTAAATGATTATTAATATAATTGTATTGCATTTAAGTATTATAATATGAAATCAAGTAACGTCCATTCTATTCTATCTTCTTTCACTCATACTTTTTATTTGTTTCACCCCTATAATTTTTATTTCATTGTATATATATACTACATACTAGTATATACATATATACAATGTATATGTCACCTGATATCTCATAAATCATATGTGTCACGCACTTGTCACGCTCAAGTCAAGCATTGTTCTCAATTTGTGGATACACATATATGTATGTGTGTATATTATTGATACAATTATATTATACACCATATTATAGAATAACTATTAGTTAAATACATATTGTGTTTCAAGCTATTCTGGATTAAGAGGCAGGCCAAAAAAAAAATTCGTTTAATTTACTAGAGCTGATAATTTGAGGATTGTTTATAGCAATTGTGTACACACACATACTGCGGTCAGTCAAGCGAACGATAGAACAGGGGTCAGATATATGCTATAGAAACGGCTAAGTTGTACGTGGAACTAAAATGAATTTACTAAAGCTGAAAATTGTTATACAGATTGTAAATGGCATATAAATAACAGTAATGATTATCAGTCAGTTAGGTGTTAGAACAGGGCTGGCCAGTCAACCCTTATTTGTGAACAATAAATACATCAGACTCATTAATGATTTCCGTGGTATTTAAATGAATTTTTAAAGCTGAAATTTTTATATAGCTTTTATATTGCATATAGATAACACTTATGACAGTCAGTCAGTTAAACGTTAGAACATGGCTGGTCAATCAGCCTTTATTTATGAACAATAAATATATAAATAAGATTCATTTATGACCAGCCTTGTTCTAAAGTTTAACTGGCTGACGTCATAACTGTTATCTATATGCAATATACAAGCTGTATAACAATTTTTAGCTTAAATAAATTCTCACAATCAAAACGAATCAAACGATAATTTTCAAGGAAAAATCCATCAAGCCTTTAGAACACAAAAGCATCTGAAAGAAATATACACAGTAAGAAATTTGTTGTATATTTCACTATCGTTAGGAACGCTACACTGAACAGCTATGGCGGACAAGTCAATGCAGTATGGGCGTCAGGCCCATACTGGTTGGTGATATCCACAATACTTCTGGTGGATAGTTCTATTCAATCAATACTATAATATTACTAATGCTGACATAGATACTATATGTATTTGTATCTATACCAGCATTGTAGTAAGCGCCTTATATTTCTTACCGTCAAACATACACACATCCAAAAACCAACCATGTTCATCAGCTTGCCTGACTCAATCAAAATTACCAATGACAATGTTTAGAGGCACCGGAAATGTTATGTTGCCATGAGACTTTCACATATTAATTATAACACTGATAGCCATTATAGACAATTAAATTTCGATTGAAAAAGTATATACAGTTTCTTAATTCACCCTTAAATAAAAACATGTTTTCTATAATATTTACCAAACTACCCTTGTCACGTCTAATACATATATACTTTTATTACTTACCCTTTGTGTTCTGAATCAAATATAAGTAAGCAAGCACATCACTGCAATAATAGTGGTAAGTTATGTGTACAATATTATGATCAAATATAAATTTATTAGGAATGAGAAACATATTTATAAGTACGTGGTCGTGGTGGGTGAGTGGGTGAAATTTTTACATTTCTTTTCTTCTTATTCTAAATTGTCTGACAGACAACTATTATTTTGGTTTCGAAAATCTAAAGAAAAAGTTTTAGGGGAGAGTAAAACGAAAAAAAAAATGGTACGTTTGTTGTTGATATTCAGAATTTGCAACCCAGCCAACTTCCGCTAATAATTCGTACTAATTAAAATAGGAAGTAGGTTTTCAGTAGCTCCAATTTAGACTACTATGGATCACTTACCATTTATCAGCAGTATTTTGAATTTTTCTAACATTTATTCATTTTTGATAAAATAACGATAAATTAACTATTTGATTCAATCGATTTTATATAATATTTTTATTTAATTATATAAGTTATTTTGGTACCAATGGTACCAATACATAGTTGCTGAAAACATTCATTTAAATATCTATACTAAATATAGTAATTACGTTTATATTTGTGTCTTTTTTTGTGCAATTTTTATCAAATAAACAATTAAATTTTTAGTTGACCTTGTTTTAAGTAAGCTATTGGTCTGACTACTAAAGTTCATATTCACTTCGATTTCTTTTTCTTATATTATTATGTATTTTTATTGTATCTACCGAAAATGATATAATACATTTTATTTTTGTCTAAAAAATTTGATTATCTATCTTATCTATCTGATTGATCGCTTGCTTGTTACTGCTAGAGAGCGTTTTTCTTTGTGCTGGAAAACACTATACAATCGTATACACTATTTCTGTTGTTCATTTATATTATTAACAAATCTTTTTTTATCAGTCAATGACATATGTGAGATCATATTTTTTGGGTAACTCAATAAATAGGGGAAATTATAAACATAAAATACATATATATATATAATTTTTTAGTAAGTCCGATGTTTCAAGATCAAGAGTAATGTTTCCATCGAAAATAAAAATTATGTAAGTAGAACGGGATTTTAATTGCGATATTTGGTGATGTATAATATTAAGCTCGGATCTATACTTAAAAAAAACATTGCCAAAAAATAGTGAAAAAATCTTAACACTTATTTTTCTAGTTTTTTAAATTTCAACAAATAGCTTGTTCTATAATAATAGATTAAGTTAGGTTACGCCCAGATCCGTAACTGGGGCCTGGCATAGGAGACATTCGCCACCGGCACAACAAAAATTGAGGCGCAAAACAAAGGGCATGTTTTATACATAAAACAAAAAGTTAGTAAACAATCATGTTAAAGGCGCTATAACAATATTATACATATCATAATCTGGTGATAGAGCCAAATTAAATTTTTTTGTATTCGGATGACGTCATAAAGTAAAAAAATTCAATTTATTTGATAACACAAATTTGATCCGATCTTATTGACATTTTTTTGAAATCCACTATTTTTGGGTCATTCTTTTAGCTGTAATATCAGTTTTTTGCTCGCTATCACTTATGTGCTTAGTTCCTAGACTAAGACTCCACATTCTTGAAACCTATTAAAGCTAGGTTAATTTTGATCAAAAATTTGAAAATTATGACCTAAGTTTAGTAGGGTTACATACTTGTTTTATCGAAATTGCCAAAATAGTACTTTTTGATATATTTTAATGAACAGCGAATATATTAATAATAACTACAATTTTAAGCCAATTTTTATATTATTCTGTATTATTTACTTTTTTTTATTACAAAAGTTTGATTTTGGAGATTAATCAGTTTCTTATCCAAAATCCCAGTATCATTTTGGAGAGTGATGAGTTCCTTAAAGATATGTTTTGCTTTGGAACGAAGAAAGAAATCAATACTTTAATTTGATATGGAGATCATTTGAATAAATTTTAAAACTTTATCAATTAAATGTACCCACTACTTAAGGTAAAATGGCACGATTATGGTAACTTTTTTCAATTTTCCCTGTAGTCCTATGTTAAATACTATCAGTATACGAATTTTCATGAAAATCTTTCATGAAAATCGTTAAAGCCCATCCCGAGATATATACCTAAGGCGCAAACTAAATACTTGTCACTGGCGCTAGGTACCCTCGTTATGGCCCTGGTTACGCCAGTCATATAAGTCTGGTAGGATATTTTCAAGTTCTTCTTACATGATATTGTTAAACGGATAACGTTAAACTTTTCAACAGGTTGGCCGTCTCGTTTTGAAACATAAAATAAATAATAATATACAAAATATTATTATGAAAAAAAAACTGTGTGCATTATGATTGATAATATGTTTTATTGTGTATTGGAATTGTTGTGGTTTATTTCATTTCCGGTTCAGATAACATTCAAAAATTGTAGAATTATGAATTATTAGTTTTGTGCACACGAATGAAAAAAGACAATAACTGGTTGTAGGCGACACAAAACTGTAATTTTGGAAAAATGGTTTTTCAACTGCTCCGAAATTTATGTTGATATTTACATTAAAATTATATAGAATGGGTTCAAATTGTTTTGAAAGTTAAATAATATCATATTTAAATATTTATTACTCCTTGCTTGATCAGTACTCATGTTAAATTCTGATAATACAGAACATCGTTGTTTAATTTTGAGTTGAAAACATAATCTAGAACAGAATGCGAAAAAATACAGTTTTTTAGTTTTTATAAATAATAAATCATTTACATATACAACTTTTCCAATGTTTTGTACTTGTGTACCAAGAGTTCGTTGTCAAAAACTGTGCAGGGAATCAGGTCGATAGTGAGATAAAAAATTCCTTCATCGAACTATAAAACCCAATTACTGAATCAGTCTACTTCAAATTCCATTGTACTTTTCTTCATCGCACTGAAAGGCTCTTCAAGCTTATCGGTGGATGTGCAATACATGTCCACCTGGATTCTTCTAAAACAGACGAAAATGGTCTAAGAATACGTCCATAACTCTTCAAGTTCATGTCAAATCCATATTATCAATTTCAAAAAGATGTTGGTTATAACAGGCTCAAAGACGCCTTTTTTCCTTGATTTGATTGCTTCCTGATGATGTTATGCCTGCTGTCGATAGTTTTCAAACGGTAATGAGAATGGTAATCCGGTAATGGCACCCGGAAAAAAAACCTAACTTTTGTAGACTCCGAATTTTGTGATGATTACGAGTTGGTTGGATTGAGCTTGCGACTATAGAGGAGTTGGTTAAGTTCTAAAGTTTTTAGCCATTGAGTTCAAAAATGGGACATTATTACAGAAATATTTTTCGGTCTATTTTTCCCGGGTCTATTTTTTCCTAATTCCATTAAAACCCTTTAAATGATGATGCTCCCATTTATGCTGGGCCTTCAAAGCAACTGATCGAATAGTAGAAGCATGCACGCTTTCGTACGAGCCCTGGCTCTGAACTATTTGTAATAAATGTATAAAAAAAAAAAACTTAATAAACACAAACTTTTATTCACATTTAACATCAACAATTAATTTTAAAAGTTTGTTCTCTAATATGAATGTAATTATTTTCCAACAAAAACAAAAACAAAACATTGAGATATACATGCACAGAAACTGAATATAATTTTACTCAAAGTAATTTTCATTTGTATGTTAAATAATATGTAAATATTACTTTAAAAAATCGTTAGTTATGTAGCAAAATTATAATATATCGGGTTTTACATTTAAAGTAATATGATAAATAATATATGGCAATTTGTGTACCAAACAGCTCCATATAATTAATATTGAGAAAATCATCATGCAATATTATATAAAATGTTGAACAAAACATACAAATTATTAAACTTGTTTATAAAATGAGTATTTTCCATCAATTCATGTCCACCAGATTTTCATCAATATGGTTGGCAATTTTAAATCAACTGATTTAGTGAATTATTTCCATGCAAACTTCATCGAAGCGTGAGGTTAGATCGAGTGCAATGTAGAAAGAATAAATAATATCGTCGATGGTACAAAACCGAATAATTGAGGTTGTCATATAAGTACGCATCTCCTAGCGAAAAGGGGGACAATTGTTCTCCAGCGGTCTCACCTCCTCGGTTCTTAATGTACCCAATTAAGGGTTTACTTGACCTCAGTGATCGTTTTTTTCAACATAGTATGCATGATTCTCCCGAGGTAACGATCGAAGTAATGACCTCCAAAATAAAATTTTTATCCCCTGCTAAAAAACTATTATCATAAAATTGCTCAACGCGACTAAAGAAATATTTGCATGATGTTAAGTACTATAATTTAAGTTTAAAGTTCTATTATTTTAAATGAAATACCCTTTATAAGTTTTAAATATTATAAATACATAATTAATAATATTATGTAAATAACCTATCAAATGTATTAGTTGAAAAAGTGTTTGAGTGTAATATTTATAAAATATAATGATACTTGTTGTTAAATATTCGAAGATCATTACAGAATTTGGACAACACAGGAACCAAATACTCAATATAAGTAATCAGAGTAAATAAATACTTTTTCTTGGTTCTCAATAGTTGAAAGTACGCGATCTTCACGATTGTATTAGAAGAGCGAATTTTGTGGTTTAAAATTTATAAATTCGGCGAGGAAAATTTTGGTATAGGTGTTCATAAAATCATCTAATCAGTTCATTTTCTGTTGTCTGTCCGTTTTTCTATCAACACGATAACTCAAGAACTAAAGGAGATATCAAGCTGAAATTTTTATAGCGTGCTTAGAATACAAGAAGTGAGGTCGAGGACCGTAGGACCCATCTTGTAAACTGTTGAGATAGAACAAGAAATTAAATACAAAAAATATTTCTCATAAAAAAATAAGCACTATCTACCCACGAAGGCGCAAACTAGATGCCAATTTTATAGTATATATTATATGAGAATATCAGTTATGAATGTATAGCTATCTAAGAGTGGATATCTTTCTTAAAAATGGTATGGTAATGGTATTTTAACAACTAACTCAGTCAATTGTTTGTTTCACTTTTTTTGGTCTTTTCTCGAATGTTAAACGTTAGACCATTCTGCTCGTGTGTTACATACTGGTCTTCCCGCCCACATTTATTGCCAGAAACATGCACGCCATAAAACATGCACGCCATAAAAGTCGCTCTTCCCAGAGTAAAATGTGACCTGTGACCTTAGTATTTCCAATAAAAATAGTGTACAACCTACTCCCAGAATGTTCGGAACCCTCTCGTCGAACATTCGGTAGAATATCCCGTATAACAAAATAAAACTTACTTTAAAAGATTTTTTTCTTTTCAACAAATTTATAAATTTTAAACACTTTTTTGGAATATTATCGAAATTCGAGTATTGACTCATAATATTTATTATTTATATTTATAAAGAAATATAAATTAAAATCCAATAAATGTTTGTAAAAGTTTGTATGTTTAATAATGTAACGTACACAGGAAGTAGTTTTATGCTGTTGTCATAAAATGTTTATTTGCTTTTGTTCCCGACCGTAATAATTCCTGTTTGTTATAGATACCGGACGTGCAGAATAACAAAGTTCAAACTTAAATTTATCATTGATTGTATTTTACAAATTTTTAATGAGAATTCGATAAGTAACAATACTGAAAAGTTTCATCAGTTTCATTAGAAGTTATAAATGTTTCCAGAAGTCGTTTATGTATGACTGACATTGAAGTTCAGGAAGCTGAGGAATTTTATTTGTTACTTTTTGGTGCATTTATTATTGCTTTAGTGAAAATATGTTAAGATTTGGCTTAAAATATCAATTTTATCATTCCTTCGACATATTTATATTATTTCTTTATCCAAATATATAAGAATGGAAGCTGACTGATCAATCAACGCATAGCTAAAACCGCTTGGTCTAGAAGCCTGAAATTTTGTACGCACGTTCTTTAAGTAATGTAAGTGAGCATCAAGAATTGATTTTTGGAAATTCATAATCGATTTAAAAACTGCATAACTGATTTTTTGGGTCAAAATTACCTTATATACCGACTTTTATCGAAATAAGAGATAAAAAATTTCTGGATTTCTGAAAAAATTTCTTAAAAGGTACCTACCCTTAGAAAAAAATCGAGAAAAACGCAAAAAACATTTTTGTTTTGGAATTTGATGAAACTCGGTGGAGTATAAAAATTAGGTTAATTTAATGATTGGATGCAGAATATCTGAGATATCGCAATATTTGGTTCGATTTAGTCCGTATCTCAATAACTATTCGACCAGTAATCAAATGCACCCGATTTTTGTACTTTTTTGGTCAAAATTACCTTATATAGTGAGTAATTTTGATCTAAAAAGTATAAAAATCATGTTAATTTAATGGTTGAACCTATAGAAAGTTACAATGTCAGCGAGTATCAAGGGCAAAAATTCATTTTAAAAAAGGTTACTTATATAAAAGTTAAAATATTAAAATCCATAAAATTGTAAACAAAAAGATTGGGACTGTAACGTGGTAGTCTTTGTTTTTAAAGGATAAATTGCCCAGTAAAGCGGGAGGGTATCTGCTAGTTACTTATATTTTGTATGGAATTACCATGGATATATACTATTACTTCATACGTGGGTATAACACCTGTAGTAAACAGTACATTGGACTATCACCAACTGTCATACCACGTAATAATACTTCATCAACAGAGAGCGCCAAAAGGACTGCGTTTAAAAACATTTCAAAATTTTTATCTATTTAAAATATTTTTTTCTTAATTTAGCATTTTTACCCAGTATTTATATTTTTTACTATGTTATAATGGTGTAAACAATGAATTAAAAATATAATAAAATACATGAATATTCCCTATAACAGTCATTATTTCTCTTCGAAATGAACGTATCGAATCAAACTTAAAAGAAAGTATTAAAATCAAAATCCATTTACAATGTTCTACAATTTAAACAAAAATTATTTAGACAACGCAAAATTAAATATTCATTAGAAGCTTTTAGCTCATCTACTATATGATCCTCCCGATAGGTACATGTTATGTTTTAAAATTCTATAATGAATTGAACTAGAATTTCTAAACTAGAATAGGTATTAGTTGAAATGGTTGAATGAGTTCGAATGATGGTTGATGTTATTGTTTTACACATTTAATTAAGATTAATTACTTTTGACCAATATATCCATTCAAACATAACAATTTAAATTGTTTTGGTCAATTGATTCTATGTAAACATGGGTATCCATTGTACGGTCGATATACAGAATGTTCGATTTACATCTAGGCATATAAATATCACGAGTATGACAGAGTACATGCGTTAAGCATTGCATCTAAGTTAGAGTTATTATAGGTGTTATATGACATTGCAAAAGTGACTTGTATGTTGTATCGTTGCTTATCTGTTGTTGTTCATCTGTTAAACTAAGAAACTCTCACTCTCAAAGCGTCTTACAACTAATCTCAACGCATATCGAAACTTCAACACATGTATATAATACCTCTCACTTTGATGCATTGCTTATGTATGCATTCTGTCATAGTCGTGATATTTATATGCCTAAATGTAATGCGAACATTCTGTATATTTACATTGAACTGAATAATATTTGTGTCTATATTTAGACTCAGCCACAACTCGCGGCTTTGCATTTAGATGTGAAGCACTTAAGCTTGATCATATAATAATCAATATATTAGGCATCTCCCGGATATTCAATTTTTCATCCACAGCTTAATTGCTTTTAATTTTAAATTTTTTTAATTGACTTCAAATTCAAACAAATGAAAACAAACAATCGACTGAGTTAACTGTTGAAATACCGGAATCTGAGTTAGTTGATTACGGAATCGTTTGTATTTTCACGTCATATAAGTGAAGAGAGATAGCCATCCATACACATATGCCACATGGCTGATATTTCCATATAATACATACTATACAATATTCGAACCTAATTTGCGCCCTCACGGGTAAACAGTGATGTTTTCGAAAAAATGTTTCAAACAAAAGTTGTTTATTTTTTTTATAAGGAACATTTTTTACATTTAAACTTTTGCTCTATCTCTTAATAACGATTAACATGTGTCCTACGGACCCAAGACCTAAATGACCTTTGTTGTTCATTTACGAACTAATTTTTTTTGACCTGAGCATGGTGTAAAAATTTCAACTTGATATCTTTTTTCGTTTTTGAGTTACTGTGATGACAGACGGGCAGACAGATAGGTCGACGGACAATCGGAAATGGACTACTTAGGTGATTTTATGAACATCTATACCGAAATTTTGTTCATAGCGTCAATATTTTTAAGCGTCACATACTTGGGACTAAAATTAGAATAAAGGTACGGAAAACTTACAGTATATAAATGAGAGGAGATTTACTACAAAACGCAGTATTGATATGATTTAGTTTCACTAATTAGAAGACTATGTATATCGTAGCGTTATTAAACGTTATTATCTGTTTCGATTTTCAATTTATATTTAATTCTCTTTCGCTTTGTGTATCTATACGAAGATAATAAATAGTATAAAATAATTACAAGCAACTTTGAATAATTATCTCTTTACATAAACTGGGAGCAATGGATGTTGAATGATTTTACTTTTTTAATCTTATATTTTTTTAAAATATGATGACACTAATAAATATAATAACAATTTATTTCTATATATTTTATTAAAATTCAAATGAAGTCCTGTTTTCCCATTTATTAACAAAGCGTGATTTTTTTGAAACATATATTTACAAATTGAAAACTTAAAAACCACATAGACCATAATGAAGCGAAATTTCAATGATTCTATTTGCCTACCGTTTTCAGAATAAATAAAAATAAGTTTGGTTAGTGTTTAAATTGTAGCTCGAGTATCGAATTTATGGAAATCAAGTTTTTCGATTTTGATCTGCCGTACATGTTTGAGCAAAATTAAATGCCAGGAAGAAAAGGCAACTGTCGAAGCGGTTAACAAATAGTTTTGCTATTTAAAACCTTATTAAAATTTTCAACCATTTCGATACTAGAAAATTTTATGTAATTTTTTCCACGTATCATGTTGTCAAAGAAAACAAAAAGTGATGGATACAGGTATTAAGACTGGCAAGCAGAATTACAGAAATATCTCAAGATCAGACAGCTCACGCTTACCATAAATTATTTCCCAGCACGTCCAATATTTAGTTAATATTTTTTTGATTATTTTAAAAATTATTCAAATTTAAACAAATTGATTGATAAGCTGATTAGATTTTAATATTCCACGAAGTTTATTTTAAACGTAATTTAATATATAAATGTATTAACTAATCAAAATTATTATTAATGTTTAAATTCATTTCCGTGAAAATTTCATACTAGTAGTTTTAATAAATGAACATATATACAAATTAGTTTTTCAATCAACATTTACAAAACTTTCTATAAACCTATTAGTAAGTGATGCCGCGAGAAATGAGAGAAACAAAATGAGATAATATAGTTTTCAAGAATTTAATACATTTTTTAATTATTCTATGGATTTTTAATATTTAAATGCATCAATTATATTGTTTTCAGAAAACCATCAAGTGTAAAAATCAGATGATAAAAAACGATTATATTATGATTTATGTTGCCTTTTGTTCAACAGATAAAACTTATATTCGCCATGGTATTGGCTTAATTGGAAGTCATTTGTTAATTTATGCTTAAATATGATTCCGCACACCGTGGCTGACTTGGATTAAGCACAGAGTTGCTTCTAGTTACAAGAAAATTGATATATTGCCATTTATTTCTCTATAAATAGGTTCAAATTGTGAAAATTTCACAATTTTTGATCTCATATGATCTCATGCCTCTTAATTATTTTCTGTGTAGAAGTTGTTAGAGCAAAGCTGATAAACTACCGGCATTATATTACTTGAAAGTCAGAATTTGCCTTTTGAATCACCCCTACTACTCGATAAAAATTCCACGCGGCGTTCACAGTTCCATATTTCAACATAATTGGTATGAAATTACTTTTGTAACATAACCAATATATTGGCGGTTATAATTATTTTAACGAGATAAGCCAATACAAGCAAAATGCTTTTCTCGTTTCGCTTTATATCGCGGCAATACTACTTATAGTGTTGGCAAGTATTTGAAATATATGCAATTAAATAATATGATTTGATAAAACTTCCGTCTATTAATCATTTTGGTCATTATGTCAAATGAACTATATTATTAATTAATTAAATGCAATTTAAATGCAAATCATCTCTTTACCCTACTACACCGTATTGCACTGTTAGTTTGTTAGAACGCGTCCACTCTCTAAGCATCAGGTACGTTACGTAGGTAGAGCTTATACAGTTCACTAATGATTTAATCATAAACCATATTATATTTTGATTACTAAGTGTGTGGAAATGATATAGGTTTTACGTTTGTATTTACCAGAAATAAATGAAAAACCTTCAAAACGTTTTGAAGAGTGTTAAACACTTTGGTGCATCATTTATGTGGCATGTCGGCCTCTAAACCATCGAAAAAAAAATTTTGTCATATAGCGCATTCGTTACCTTAAGTTACAATCAGAAACAAAATTCAAATGAACTGAAGATATAGATATAAATTTTGTTTTTACCCAAAATCCAGACATAATCTGAAGAATAAGACAGATCAAAGCACTTATTGGCAAATAACACGTTACAAGTATTATAAAAAAACAGGTATTATAGGTGAGCTGGACTTGTGGATTGAATGACAAATAATAG
This sequence comes from Chrysoperla carnea, assembly GCF_905475395.1. Lineage (NCBI taxonomy): Eukaryota > Metazoa > Arthropoda > Insecta > Neuroptera > Chrysopidae > Chrysoperla > Chrysoperla carnea. The sequence continues at coordinate 35,467,707 of NC_058340.1, read as the reverse complement.
AGCCATAAAAATTGATTTCCTAGAGTTATCCAGATGGAAAATCGCCATGGTAACTTATTCTAGCGCTGTCTGGTGGTAGAAAATAGAAGCTGTCTACGACAAGTTAAATTTCAACAGTAATAAGAGTACGAACGTGTCACAAGTTAAAATAATTTTTTTTTTCACTCATTATCAAAATATAAATGTACAATTCAATCATAGCCATGCATAAATTTGGCTTATCATACACAGCTTCTATTTTCTACCACTAGACAGCGCTAGAATCAGTTCCCATGGCGAAAAGAGAACTTGGAAAACATAGAAGCATGACATTGAATCAGATTTTCCAAAAGCTGTGATGATAACTATATAAAATGGTTTGATAATTTCATGTAACTCATATTAACAGTGAAATATAAAATTTTGTGCTTGTCCACTCTCAAAACTCTTCTTTGTTTAGTATTATCGTAATTTCCTTATTTTATGACATTAGGGAGTAATTACAAAGAATTTTATTTCAATTTTAGAAGTGAAAACGTCATTGAGAGAGATGGAAAATGTTACTAACAAATAAGAAGCCTACATTATCAAAATTAGAAAACGTAACACTTATGAAGCAGCCTGAACCTTGCAGCTTTGAGATATGGCACGCTTAACGAATAGACGTAGGAATATTTCCTCTAATGATTTGAGGCTATAATATTAGAAAATTCTGGCAAGCAACAAGAATCCTACAAGCAGATAAATAACAAAGCATAGGAAAAAATTTAAAGTCAAGCACTTGAGATGTGAGAATCTTATGCATACACGTTTTATAACGTTGATATGTTTTAGTTGGGAGATTACATTAGAAAGTCGTCATAGTTTCACGTCAAACATATACTAGCTTAAAAGCAGCTGATTAAGATTGAGTCATTTTCGCCAGAATTAGTAATTGCATAAATTATTCGTTACTTTCAGATATTTGTATGAAAATGTTCTTAGTCATCAAGAAAAACTAACGTAAAATATTTATTGACATTAATAAATATTTAGTAAACACATTTCTATCGAACTAACTTCATTTACTACCCAAGAAAGAAAGTGGTATTGTGTCCAATATCCTAATAATTCAAACAGACAGAGGACATTTATTATATGTTCACATAGACAAATCGACAATGTCTGAATTGATTTCGAATTTTATGTTAAAAATTAGTCGTAGATTGTTAAAAAGACATATGATTAAAAATAGCAAAAAACTAGCATGGTACAGCTTGCTTGCTTCTTGTAACGTTCATCTGTTTATTGTCACATTAAAGTACAACTAAGGGATTGTGAAATAGATATATTGATAGTAATTAATGTGCAATAAAGAAAAAAGCTATTTGTATCTAACAGACATTTAATTGCATTTAAAAAAGTACGATGTCATCTTGTGTAGGAACTTTTTAACATCCATGTCACACATGGAGTTCTTTTAATATAAAAATTTCAAAAAAAAAATTTTACAAACGGCAAATATTTAAGCGATATTATTAGGGATTTTCCATCCAAAGCGCTTGAACTGTATAAACATGATGATTTCAGGTAGTGTTACGAAAAAGTAGAGTTTAAGCCGATTTTGATTTAATTTTTGGTTTCATGGTCATTTGAAGATCAATTTTTGGTTACTTTTCATGTCTTTTTAGCAAAATAAATTGTAATTATCAGACAGTTTTGTCGTTTCTAGCATTACGTTATATTATAAATATTAATAGTATAATTAAATAGTATATTTCACATCTAGGGAGTAAAAGCAAAGAATGTCTCAGATCTCATACTATTTCACAGCTCCACGGAGGCGAAAAGCGACAACTTCGTTAAGAACAGCGGGGTGAATGCTGACACTTTCTATCCAGAGGGATGAAAAAAACTTTTTCTTATCAGAATCATCTGACGATTTCGCTTCAGTCAGACTCAATATTTTACGTGATTGCCATTTAAAAACAGCCGTTTTATCCGTGTTTTCAGGAAAACTGAAACATACACTGTAAAATATGTCTTTTTCTGATATCTATTGGTGTATGTCGTAGTTAACGAAATAAAATACATTACCGGGACATTCAAATTGGCATTTGCATGGAGACATTTTAAACCTTTCTTATATTAGTGATAAAATTGTGTCTTTTTAACTCAAAAAATACCGAACAAAGTATCGGTCATCCAGGTACTGTCTTTAATTAGCCATCGACTATAAAGAAGAGTGTTATAAGCATAACGTGCCGGTGTATCTGTGTACCTGCATGGGTCAACTTCAACTCTAAGGTTCCATAACGTCTGAGTAAATTTTCTAGAAACATAGATTAAAAATATTTCGATCAATTTATCCTCTAAAACACAAAAGAGCACAATCGTATCATCCGTTTAAGGATTACACATACGAATTTATCAGAACTGATTTTATGTCGGGGGTTTCTTTAAATTTTTAATATAAATGATTATCCAATCAAATTCAAAAGTTCATACACGCTATTGTTTCGAATACTCCACTCTTATTTTATTCTTTCGATATGGACGTTGCGCAATTGATTTTTTTATAGAAAAATGTATCATCATTTCTTCTTAAATTAAATTATGTACATAATAATATTTCACCTTGGTAAAAGTAAAGCAGAATATATAAAATAAATACAATTATACTGTTCAAGGTTTATGCTATTAATTCAAGGAAAATGTATCTGTAGTTACAAAGTCCTTACTTAATTGGAAATATTTATCTATTACTAAATGGAAATCATGATTATATTAAATACATTTCTAAGAAATTTTTACTTTTATTCTGGATTGCTTCAAAACCTTTTTATTAAAGGAAAGGCTAATATATACCTACTCATAAAGCTGTTGAAAATTGAAAATTATTTACTGTTATTGTGTGGAAAACATGATTCCATAAAATAGACTTCTAAGAAATTAACACATTTAATACGGGATAAAATATACTTCAAATCCTTTGTTTTGTACATAATTGGAAAGGTTTTCATTATGTACATTTTTAATGTTTTAAAGGCTTCGAAATTCATGTGCTAGACGATAACGCCATTTATGATTCTAAGGGTTAGATTTGAAATTCACAAAATATAAAAAGCATACAAGATTCTTATTATCCTCTAATTCGATACCAGAAAATACCTAGGAATCACACCCACGGTCTCCTGGTATTACAGAACAGTGCTTTATTTCTCCAGAGGCGGGTTAACATATAGGTTATCGAAAAGACAAACGTGTGAGTGGGTGGCAACAAAATTGAGCCGTATCCCTTAAGTAAAAATTCATTCATTATTGTAAAATTTAAATTTCAGAAATTTTTAAGTCAAACTGATCGCCTGTTTAGTAGAAAATTACAATCGATTTCCAAATTAAATGTATTGAATACAAATTAAAATTTTCTATTTATTAACGAGATATCAATTTCATAGAGTGTACACCCGTTTAGGTGCTACGATAATACAGACAGACATGCAGACACACATAGCGGTCAAACTTATAACACCCCTTTTTTTGGTTCGGGGGTTAAAAATTCAAACACAATGAGAGTCACAAATCATATCTTGCAACAGAGATACATTCAAATAATTTCGGTTTTCCTAATCCTTGAGTGAAATTACCTAATGGAATAATGGTTTTCATTAAAATTGGAAACAAAAATTTTATTCATTTTTATACATTTTTTTCAAAGGGTTTTTCTTATGAAAATTTCATTTTTTGTTCTATTTTCACGCTAGGAGAAAACGATTCCACTCTCTAAAATCTGTTAAACTCAAATAAACTAAAATCTAATGAAAATGCCAACTCAGAATATTGTCAAAAAACTTCATTATCATTCGAAAGTAGAAAACGACGTTTACGACCGATGAAAACTTTGAATCGAAGCGAATAGGATTGAATCGAAAGATCTTAATTTTGTTTTCCGTAATAAAAAACAGTTGGATTCAATTGAAAGTGTGATTAGTCCTATGTCTATAGCGGTTATATTGGCTTCTGTAAATAATCCAATGGAAAAAGTTTTATATTTATTTTTATTTTTAATAATATTTTTTCCAACATTTCACGATAACAGATCGATTTACCCATAATTCATAAATACTTCATGTAAATTGTTCCTACGATTATGTTTAAATTAAATTCGAATAAATTATCTGGCCCATTGTGACCATTTGTATTGGTCATTTGTGGCGGTCTAGAAGGTGATGTATATGCTATACATATACAAATATAAATTTTCCCCCAATTTTTTTATTTATATGCTTCTTAATAGAGTTTAACAAAGAATACAAATCAATTGTCTAGGGATTGTTGATATTTACAACAGAGTTACCCCACACCTTTTTATTCATTCATGATACTGGAGAAAAAACAACAAAAAATATACCAACCAATAACTATGTAAATATTATATAAAGGGTCTTACCTAATTTCAAGTGGATTTTTGAAAATTTTCGTCTTGGGATAATTGGATAATGGATTCCAATAATATAAATGAAAATTTTGGAAAGTAATAAATAATAAAAAATAATGATTATTTAGTTGGTTTGCTCGTTTTAGGGTCCTAGGATCAGGCGTTATATTTGACAGTTATTGTTGTCAAATTTGAGTCTACCATACTTTTTTCTCGGTTTTTTATTTAGTGCACCTTCATTAAAAATTGTCGCCCTATTAGCTCAGTTGGTTATGGCGTCGCAACAAAATTAATTTAATTAATAGTTGTGATGGGCTGGTCTAGTTCATGGTATATGCATGAAGGAGGTGCACTCAGCCTCTGAAATTGAGGAACTGATAAATGAAATTATCAGGTAAATGACATATATGGTATCACAATGGGCTATATTGCCTAAGTGTGTCCTTCGTGGACAGCCAATATAACCTTACCTAGCCTTACTTCATTAAAAATTAAAAATTCAACTTCCGAAAATTTATAACTACATCCGGGTTAATTAATGAAATAAGTAAAAAATGGTTTTCCTGTCTCCAGGGCAGAATTAAGGGTTGTGAAGCTCTTATAAAATTGAAAAACGCTCTAGTAATGTTACCGCCCTCCACTTTCTGTCCCAAAGATAAAAATCCAGAACTTGCGTTTGGATTTGTATCCCTTAATACGTCTTTTTATCAAATTACTTTTAAATCAAATCCTAATGGATTTTCGTACAGTTTTATAAAGAAAACGCAATGATCCAAAAAATTATCCAATTCTTTTAACTTTTCTTTCAATACTAAAACCCTGTATATGTATATACAATTGCATAAATATACACATCAGTAAATATCGAACTAAGAACCAATTGCATCGTGTTGTTTTTTTTTTCTTTCGCTTCAATATTATCTAACTCGTATCCATCCGCTTCGCTTATTCATTCATTTGTTCATTTATTGATGGACAAAACAAGAATAATGTTTATACATATATTTTACAGCATATCTAGATAAATTTGTTATTTATTTCTTTTTAGTGTACAGTAGATACTTTTTGTTTTGCTAAATGTCATGACCTTCTTGATAAATTTCATACCATTTCCTTGTACTGTTTTGGGAATTGAATAAGTTTTATATGGAAAATTGACTATTTATTTAGCCCATGTATTTTTTTTTTTTTTACATTTTTGGTTAAAAACTTATTATTATCAACCCGTAAATTGAAATAAAAAAAATTATCCCTTTATATCTGAGATATATTGAAGTAAAATATTTGGAGCAAATTAGTTTGTCCACGTCAACATAATGCAACCAATTTAAAATCTTAACAGACAGTGAAGCAGTAGAGACTTCGATTTCAATCAAATTGGGGATCCGACGTTACGAAATCTTGAGAGACTGATAAAGATAATATTTGAAGTCCTATTTTAATATTCGCAACGCTGAATATGAATCTGATGTCAGATAGTGCCATTTTTGGCCAAGAATTTCACTTTTTTGGTACAATAACAACAAAGTATTTGCCGCCCAATCTTTGTTCTGGGAGGTATTTTTGGCCGCTGTTTACGAATTTGTTGTCCGATTACACGGATTGTATGACACCTTCCGAAAATCGTGTCATTTTTGATAAACACTTTTTTTGCCGCTCTTGTGGACTGGATCCGTGTAATCTGACATCGGATTCGTAATCAGCGTTCAAAAATTCCCAATAGAGTAAAGTTTGGATGGTAAATATCTACTTTGCCGTTTTTATTCCAAAAAAGTGAAATTCTTGGCAAATAAATCGGACGAATTTTGGAATACGTGACAGAATCAATTAATCTAACATCATATTCGTATTCAGCGACCAAAAATACCTGTTAAATGACAATTTTAATCCAAAAAAAATTGGGACTACATATGCCCCCTCTGGGACCCTATATCTTTTTCTAACTGGTTTAAGTTGGCTGAAAAGACCATGGGGTCATATAAACACGTTAAAAAAGTTTTATTAAAATCGGCGCCGTTTCCCCACTTTTCCACTTCCGACAGGCTTATTAATTGAACAATTTGAAACTGCTTTGTACTGTACCTGAATATTGTACAACATTAATAAAATATACGAATATTTATTTTGGGCCTACACGGATGCAATTCTTAGTAATGTTATAAATCAGTTTTTTACCAGTTTTAAGCAAATAATCATGGAAATCGATTTGTTACAACCAGTTTTTAAGTGATTTTCAATCTCAATTTAAATCTCAACCATATATGTGCACTTGTTGATCAGATCCCTAAAATTAATCCCCACCACGGTATTTTTTCTTTTTTTATTTCATTTTTTTAACAATTTTTTTTAATACAATATTATTTATATTGCGAATATTCTAATTCATTTATTTCTGACTTCTGTTACATTGTATGTGGTAGTTTTTGGTATATATATATATTCGTAAAGGTTAAGAGGGTAGTTTAGTTGTTGTACAATTGACAAATGATCTTTTTTAGACATTTTACCTCATTTGAAATTTTATTCATTAATTAAGTACAAGTGAAAGTTCATTCAACTGAATTGAACCGGATTATTATTTGTATGTTTTCAAAGTAAATTAATTTTTTTTTTTTGCTATAGAATTGTGTATTAATTAAATTGAATTGGAAATATTTGTAAAAAAAAATTATTTAGTGTGGGCTTTGTAGAAAATATCGTTTTTGTACATACTTTTGAGAATAAGTGGGAGTAATTTATTTGTTACAGAATATTGTGAATAATTGATAGTTCCCGAAATGTGCCGTCTTGGAGGCACTGACACCAAATTTGGTACTAGTATGGCGATTGGTAAATGGTGGTTAAAGCTCTGATCTCGTCGGTGCGTAATTTCAGAAAAAACGATTAAAAGAACTTGTTTCAGGCATTATTATATGCATTAATAGCAAATTCAAGAAAATCATCTTTTTTCAAAGGATCCATCCAAATGTATAGTAATAGTATCACCTTTTAACAAATCACCTTTTACCATATATAATAAAATATATATGGTAAAAATTTGATTCCGTTCGGAGTGCAAACTAACTTGTCTGTCGCATTTTTTCAACCTATTCTTCTCAAAAGTAAAGCGAATGTTTTAAAGAATTTCCATCAAATTACGCTGAAGCTTATGACGTTATTCATATTAAAAAAATTATTTAACTGAAAAATTATAAATATGCCACCAGTTTGTTAGAAAATGTTGAACAGGAACTGCACTTTTTACCATCATTTCAATTAAAATAGTTTCCGATGTAACAGAAAGAAACAGAAACTAATACACTCCCTGAGATAATCTAAGAATGTGTCAAGTCATTACCAAATTATCGAAAATACAAATAAATTAATTGTAATAAGCCGAATAACCGAGGGTGTGAAATCAAATTTTCCACTTATATATAAATATATACCTTTTAGAACATCAGTTTTCTCATCAAATTTAATATTCTATAACGACAATAATCTTTTTTCACAAAAAATCACTCGAAATATAAATCCCTTTTTGTAATATGAATCCAATATTAAATCATTCTCTAATGATGTAATGTTTAAATCCATACCAATATTTCTATGTCCAAAATTAACTCAATTATTTACAAAATATTAAAACGAAACATATGAGCTAGAAGAGCTGTTATTAGTAAGCCCTCCCCTTTACATTAAATTCAATTTTCGATTCCATATCTTTTGACTGTGTTGTATAGATTTTACAGTAACAAGGCATAAAATCTCTAATAAAATTAGCTGGAACAAAGTCCTAACAACGTTTGATTTTGGTGTACTAAAAAACCACTCCCGAAAAATATAAAATAATGCCAGCAGTTCCATATACTTTCATCGTTCTACTAAATTCTCTGTTTATCTTTTTTATAAATAATGATCTCTTTTTCTTAAAATTTTGTTTATGACCACGAATACTGAAACACCCCTGGCAGATTTCGAAAATTAAAGAAATGTAGCAAAGACATTTTTTGTAGTCACAAATATTTCTTACCCATGGTTAAAATGATTGGTATTGTGTTTTATGTAGAAAAATACATTCCGTCAAACAAAAATTGTATCTTATATAAATAACGGAGTTTTAAAATAGTTACAAAAAGAATATGAATTTTGGATTAACAACCAGTAGATATTCCAGAGCGTATGTAATACGGTATGTGGGTCATTTTTACTTTGATCTATTTTCATAACTTGTGTCTTAACTTGTATCTAATCTTTAGTGTTCAGGAGAATTTACTATGACCTGCCTTGGATCTGTATAGATAAGATGAAACAAACTATACCGTAATTGATTTTATAGATTTTCACACAACGTATTAGAAAAAAATAGAAAGAGAGATAACATAGAAAAACATAGAAAATAGAAATTGTATGTGATTTTAATAATATGAATAAGGGTGATATATATACTACCTAGAAATATAGCATAGTACATGTCAAAATCGTATCTTTAATCCGAAAATTGAATTTATTAAAGAACATATCTTTTTTCACTGTCCATTTTTATATGAGCAAAATCCTTCAAATAACAACAAAATCATGTTACTTTAAATCCAACACACTTCGAACACGCATTGAACTATGCTTGATTATCTAGAACGGTACTAAAAGATGTAAGCGATATCCGAAGTTGTCTCTTTTTTTGGTCCTGAGGTTGTTTCGGAGATTTCCATGAGGTTAATGTATCGAATAAAGTATGAAAGTGGATCTCGTGAGGTGTGCCAAATATATTGAATTAATAAAAATAAATAAAAACAAATCAATAAAAAACACTTTTTTCCAGAGCCAGAAGCTTATTGTGTATCAATCAATGTGTCTGGTGCATTTTTTAACTATTTGGTGTATTTATTTATATTTTGAAACTTTTTCATTATTTGTTTCAAAAATGTTTATCTTAGACAAACTATCAGGGATTGAGACAGATATTTCTGTATGTTACGAAAAATTTTTGTTAGATGTAAGTGCACAAGCTAGTAAACTCCATATTTCTATAGCCAAAATGATCTCAAAAATCATTCTTACTACTAGCCCTTTGGTTTTGTCGTTAAATTTTTTTCTGACATCATTATCATATTTGTATTTCTTACTAAAATTATCTTGGTCTATGATAGTGTTAGGTTATGTTGGGTAGTAGTTCTTCAAAAACGATTTATTTTTGCTTTGAGAAAGATAAAAATAAAAGACATTTTTTATCGTTCTAGATGAATTAAAAAAGTTTAAAAATTCGAACGTTCCACATTGCTGCGTATAGCAATAATATACTTATTTTCTCAATCATATAAAAATATCTGAATCTGATGGTCTTGTCAGTGAGTCGGTTAGGGGTTGGTTATATTTGACCAACCCCTGTAGAAGTATGTGTAAACAACAAAGAACTCACTTACAAAAATGTCATATGACATGCATATCATATTAAATTATATAAAAAATATATATAAATCTTTATTCTATCATGTTCTTTAAAATGTTACAAAATAAAAATGTTTTAAATTCATAACAACACAAGAATAAATTTATTTTAAATTTAATTTTTCTTTAAAAAAAAAAAAAACAAAATTTGGACAACAACGAAAGTTTTTCTAGCCTTCTTCCCTGCTCTAAAAACATTTTAACATTGTATTTGCTTGTTTCTTGAAGCGTTGAATTTGGAATTTTGATTTTTTTTTTTTTTTTTTTTTGAACGAGTATTTGATCAAGCTTGTTCTGAGCTATGTTTCAAGAAAATCATCCGTTTGAAGATCATTACCTCTTTTCTAGTTATTACCCGGCACAGAACCCTAACATATTTATAACATAGCTCACTCAAAGTTCAAAAAAATCGGTTCCTCCGTTTAGGAACTACAATGCCATGGACAGATACACAGATACACAGATGCATAAATACTCACGTTAAACTTGTAACACCACTGTTATTTGTCGGAGGTTAATGCGCATTAAGTTTGTTTGTTCATGGAAAAATTCGTTGAAATGTTGACTTAGAACGAATAAATAGAAAAACATTATCCTTAAAACAAAATGAATTATTTTCCTTATTTCCAACATTTGAAAACAGTTACGCTGTTACCTTTGAGTTTCATGATCAACCCTAAGCTAATTATTTATTTTCGAATTTTTCTGTGTGAATCTGTAAAAAACTGTAAATAAACTGTATTAAACGGATAGCAATAAACCCATAAAAATACAATTTAATTAAATTGAAAAGCATTTATCAATAAATTATACTCTCCTGGTTTTAATCAATTAATAACAGAGTTGTCAATATGCTAGGAATTTTTATTATTAAATGGTTGGCTGCTAACATGTAGGTACTGATTCAGTGCAATAATAATTTTGTTGAATCATTTTAGATTTAATTCCAGTTAACTATTTATTTAATTATAACCATACACTATAAATTTATACACCATATATACAGTGTGTCCAATAAATCTTAAGCCATCCTTTAAGGAGAAACTTCTTATAAGATACATTAGATTTTCGAGCTTTAGTTTCGAGCAAAAGTTGTTGCGTTCAAAAAGGCTCTTTTAATTTTAAACTACAGATTTTTTAAGTCAACTAAAGTAATTTACTGATAAGAGATAGAAGAATACTCTCGTTGCAGTAGCATAACTACCACTGTTCGCCACGCTGCTCTGCATGGACCCCTTGAAGCGCACATATGCGATTTTTTTATTTTGCAAATTATGAAAATTTCAGACTTTTTCCATAGATCATGTTTAAGTATGATAGATTTAAATCTTAATCGATAATCGTTACGCCATTGACTTGTAATGTTTTTTGTTGTAAGAAAAATTTTTTCGAAATATTTATGTGATTTGGTATAATGTTTTTCATTAAATCTTTGAAGAATCTACTAGATTTGAAATAAATTTTTGACCCAATAAATGACCCAATGAGAAACGATCCTTCTAAGATATTTAATATTAGAACAAATTTCCCTGGATAAAATTCCGTAAATCAGAGTTCGTAAAAACATTTGTATTTATTCAAACAATTCATTCATTTTATTTCTAAAATTTAAAGAAAGGATACCATTCTCAGTTCGTATGTACTTAACAAATTAATCTAAATAATATTTCTATAAAATATTTGAAACGGAAAACTAAATAATTTCTATATTTTATATAAAATAACATTATAAAGTGTTTCTCTTATACTAAATTTTGTATTTGCATAGTATAAATTCGTACACCTACTTCTTTTTTGTATGTTTGAATGTGTATATCGCTGCTATAAATACTGAAAATGTCGAAAATAGAGTAAAACACGAAATATAGTAAAATAGCGAGAAATATTATAGTTTAACTACACGTATGTTTTGTAGGTCTAATACAAGGGGTAAAATTTTACAGTCACTTCAGAATGGCTGAAAATTTAAGAGATCGTTTCAAACACCCATTGGAACATGATCCTAATCGCGCGTTCGGCATATAAAGACGGAGTCTAGATAAAAATGTATCCAATCCTAATCGGCGGAGTCTAGATAAAAATGTATCCAATCGATACCTTATGGTTAATTATCTTGAAATATTAATCCTATTGTTAGTATTGTGGTTACAGTACTCGCTCTTCATGCTGAAAGTCGTCTTGCCGAAACCCATTAATAATTTTTTTATTTCTATTTTGCGTAATAACTTCTAATTCTGATCTATTTTATAACAAGATAAATGAAAACTTGAAAAAAAATTCCTGCATTGTACTTGTTAAACAATAATACGCGAAACATAGTTCTTACCGAGTGCTCCCCAATACGTTTGGTTCTTTTTTTCATGTATGTCTTCTAATTTTCACTATTTGTGTTTTCTTATTTGAATATTCATCAATTTTTAGCTTAGATCGCAATTAAAACCTTTCTGGACTCTCTGAAAGAGAAGTAACCGACTATGAGAATTTTTATTCAGAAAAAAGTTGTTAAAGAGGACTCCGACAACAACTTCTCAAATTTTTTAGCTGTTCTAAAATGATTGGAAAATACAACGCCTGGCGCTTTACATATGTAGTATATGTAGTATATGATCGTATATGCATTATAACAACACTTACTGTTACCATATTCAATGTGCTAATAATAATATATACATAATACATTATGTAATTTTAGTGCATAAATTTTATGTTTAAAAAAAAAACTACATATGTGTAAGACTAATGTAATTTTATATGTGAATATATGAATACAATATGGTAAAGAAAAACGCGACTTTTAATTGGACTGGCAGAAATTGTAATGCTTGAATAATTTTTCCAAATAGTAGCTGAAATCGATAGAAGAGAAACTGAACAAAAATAGTATATTACACTACAAGGGCAGAAAGTTTGAAATTTCTGCCCTGCATGATACGGTGAGCGCAGTTCAGGGGTTTCAAACTTTCTGCCCATGTGATGTATACTTTTTTTTTGACCGAAAGTACGTATTTGCTGCTTCTGTTGGGAGGTTGAAAGTCCCACTTTCGTACCAAAAGCATAAAAGGAAATATTCATCTATCTATTTTAAATTAATTTTTTACACCGTTATACCATAGTAAAAAATATAAATACTGTTGAAAAATTCTGTAATTAAGTGTAAAAAAATATTTAAAAAAGAGGATAATTTTGAGATGTTTAAACGCAGTCCTTTGATCGCTCTCTGTTGATGAAGTATTAATATTTGAGCTGAAATTTGATGACAGTGACAATGCACTGTTAACTACAAGTGTAATAATACCCACGTAGTAAATATAGTAAATATCGATGGTAATGCCATTCAAAATATAAGTATTTAATACCATACAGTACGTCAACAAGTCTGACAAGCCACATACTATGACGTCACGTTCATTTTAAAATTTGAATTTCTCTCACTGAATTTGTATTTTTATTAATTATTCTTGATTTTTAGTAAAATTTTGATTTTTTCGAATACTTTTAATGTGTGCAAATAAATTTAATGCACAAAACTTTATGTGATAGTCATACAATTAATGTTTAAACTTTTTAAGAAAACATGTATTTAGGAGTATTCAAACTGGAGCATGTCTTATCACTGTATCGGGTTTTGAGCAATCTAATATTGAGAGTAAAAAAGGTACATTTTAGACAATGGTTGGAGTAAGGGTCTTTTAAATTTTCTCGACAGAAATTTCCCATAATTTAGCACGTTTAAACACACCAAAATATCCATTTCGACTTTACATTATGGCTCTCCATATATGCATTAATAATACTAACTACACTGCTGTAAATAGTGTACTTTTTTGTGAAAGATGTAGAACGTATATATTCTATATAAAATATTCTTCTTGGATATAAACCAACTTGACTACTAGCTACCTACTGTGTATAGATGTGTATGCACTGATTCAATTTTATTTTAAAAACTGGATAGTTTCAGGAACGGTAGTAGATAGTGTTTTCTACCATATATTTTTACTATAAAAACCATAAAACATAGATTTTTACTCAACACATTCATCAAACAAAAAAACAAATAGGTTTTACAATCATATAGGGAAGTTTTATCGAATAGGTAATCATCATTATTATGGGTTCATCTCATCGATGAGTATCGAGATACATTTACAAAATTCCTGTAGTAAAAAAGTTTATTTTTTGTGGTGAATGGTTATGTTCAGTCGACATATTCGAGAATATTAATGGTTGTAAAAGGTACTGCAACATTGTACAAGGTAAAATCGCAGATACAAACTGTTGAATCTTCCAAAAGGTTTTCATTCAATTCAATAATTTTTTGCATTTTATCTGTTAATTTTAAAATTTTCCACTATGTTCTATAATGTTCTAAGATATAAGACAGTATATATTTACCCAGATCCCGAACTGATCGATTAAATGCTTTCGTGTAGTAATTATAAAGCACATATAGTGACTGATTTATAGTGTATGGCAATTTCTATTTAAAAATTGTTCTATTAATATCAAATAATTATTCGCTCCGAATATGAGCTGTATTTCAAAGAGTTACCACAGTAACGATACACTAATTAATTAATATGATTGTAGCGATGTGCAAAGAAGTCTATGCATTGAATGCAACTTACCTACATTTAAAAAAAATATACCTACTGAAGTGAAAACAATTTTTATACAATTTTTACAATTTGATATTTGATATTTGAAGCTAAAAAGGCATAATTGCAGTACCTTCTAGCGTTTGTGAGACTGGAATAAACTTATAAGTACTTTACAAGTTTCTGAAGCCCAATTCAGATTATTAAATGGAATTTATAGAACGCACAAAAAGTGTTTAATTTTAATTATGCTATGAATTTAAAAAAAAGAAAAAGAAAAGTTTTTACTCGATTTACATAGCTCCACAAAACAGTATTTGTTATTTAAGCCCCTACCTATGCACTAATATTTGTGATGCCAGAAAAATTATGTATTATATTTTGAAAAAACAAAAGTTTTTCAAAAGAGAGTTAAAATTTAGTAGTAAAAAAATGCCGTCATTTTATGTCGAATAGGTTTGGTATCGAAATGTTAATATAATTGCTATAGCCAATCGTAGACTTGAATAACAAAAAAAAAAAAAAAAAATTTTAATTTACTAAGGGGTATTTTTAACTTTTTTTGTTGTTGTAAAATTACGGTAAATCGATTATAGAACCCATAATCTACACAGATGTCACTAATTATGACAATATTTATCATACTGCCATAGATAAGTTGACCAAAAACTATCGCCTAGTAACAAACTTAAAAAGAAAATCAAATTAAATAAAAACTTTACCAAAACTAGAACTCCATTTTATATAATAAAATGTGTAATATTTAAATAATAATTTAAAATTTAAATATAGTTTTGGTATGTAATTCAAAATGAAATTGAAATGTTTTATTATATTCAACATACATACCTTTACTTTAGCGTAGGTACTGTATTATGACTGTGTTATAAGTAGATTCATTCTGGTACCATTTGTTTGAAATATGACGACGAATGCTTGTTATAAAAAGACACAAACTATTATTATATTAACGGTAACAAACGTTCGAGTTCTATCAACATAACGTTTGTATCACGACAATGGGAAAATAGTATAAAAAAAATAGTTTTTGTTCAAATACCGCCAGCAAACGGATTTTTAAACCAATTTTACTTCTTTCATATAATACATAAACCGCATCACTATACATACAATCAACTAAAAATTTTTGTTGGATGTCGTTGTATATGTTTCATAAAAGAACCTCATTTTAAAACATTTATGTATTTCTACAAAAAATTAAAACAAATATATATATATACTAGCTGGGAACTACCCGCTTTGCTGGGCAACATCCCCCCTTGCACCCCTCCCTCCACATTTCCTTGCGTTGGATAACAGTTTTGTAATGTACACGTCATGCTCTTTTATTTGATACCCCACTTAGGTATATTTGTAAATATTCGATATTTCCTTCCCACTTTCTCGCTACACCTTTCTACCCTCCGAAGGTTAAAAAAATTTCTAAATGTAATTTAAAACATTCTGACCAAGTTTTGAACTATTAAAAGCCATAATTGAAAAATATGAATTTTTTATTCATGAACACCCCCGCAACCCCCCTTGTGGGTGGAATTTCGTAAAATCCGTTCTTAGCTGACCTCTACTTGGCAAAAGGAATATTCCTGCCAAATTTCAAGTCTCTAGGTCTTATAGTTCCAGAGATATCGTGATGAGTGACTATCTATATCTATAGAAAGTCTCCTATATATTTATAGATAAAAAAAACTAAAAATTGCCTGCTAAGAACGGCTTCCGAAAGTAGTTAAATATGAAAAGTATGAGGAACTTTGTGGACTTAATCATATACTATATCTATTTATACTGAGTATTACTGTACATTTCGATAATATTCGATATCCGGAAAGGTAAAGCAATCTTTAAAAATACCCTACCAGTTCCATTATTTTGAAACGACTGACTCTATTTTTTTAGAAAATTATTGAAACAAAAATTATAGTAGATTTCATTTTATTAAATGTTTTATTTAATAACAAAATTACAATAAAATATACTTTAAAAAGTTTCTTACTGAAATCACTTAAACTTGACTCCATATTTGACATATTTTGAATTTGACAGTTAATTTTAGTCTACTCAGTTTTTAAAAATGTTTTTATGATTTTTAATTCTTGTTAATGCATATTAAATTTGATCAATAAAATATTATATTGTCTTATTTTAATTTATTACAAATATTTTTGTATCATAAATTTCAAAAAGAAATCAAGAATCATGACTAAGTGATTTGGGTAACAAACTACCTTAAAAATATAATTATACATTTTTACTTAATTATTTATTACACAGAATGCTTAAAAATAAATAAAATATTAATAATTGTAAAATTAATAACAATAAAAATACCTTGTTACTAACTAAAACACTGAACAACGAGTTCTTCTTGTATTTTTGTATTTAATTATAATTGAAATTATTTACAAAGCACAATACTATCTATGAATACCAAGTGAATCAGAATGAGTGTTACAAGGTTTTATGATAGACTTGAGGGTAAATGTCAAAAAACTTATTTAGTAGGTAAAGTACCCTCCAAAATTGAATCTAATTTTTTTAATCAATCAATTCTGTGATCAATGTTTCAATTCAAATCAATGTTTTAATGATCAATTAAGTCTGTGCTATAACTACTGTAGGATGTAGTGCAAGCATATCGTCTTAATCCGTTAAGTCAAAGTTATTGCAACAGTGTATTATTATTATGGCACTAGTTTAGTCACAATGAATCTATCCTGAAAATTTCATTCTAAAATAAATACGCTAACTTTTCCACTTTTTATGCCATAAAAATTAGTTTTGCCACGTATTTTCAAGCAACTGCAGGAAGGTTTAGAATATGTTTTTCTCAAATCTTGATATAACGATAATTTTCTGGCAGTATTTCTTACCAAATTTACAGACTGAATTTAGCATTTTAATTAGCAGAATTGAGGTATATTGTATATCGCATGATTGATCAAAAATTGATTGTATGATTGAATATAAGATTTTTATTCAAAAATCACTTACAGACCTGCAATTTTTGCATAATATGGATAACTCTGACTACCCTAGAATTCGTTTTATGACTACCCTAGATTACAACCTTATTAAAACAGTCTGTAGGTACTATACCTACATAAAGTTGACTGCAATATGAAAATGAATTAAAAAACAACAACAGTTCTTTGCGTTAAAAATTTTATGACTGTCTCTGTGTTTCATATTTTATACTGTTTAGTCATAAATTTATATACTTAGAAGAAGTACAAGAAGCGCCACTTTTGTTTCAACGATTTCTCTCATTGGAAAAGGCCACATAATTTATAAAACTTATATTGTTGTATTTTATTTAGGTGCAGTATTCGGCTCGCAAAATGGCTTATTAACTACCCAGTATAGGACGTTATTGTAATGGGTCCGATTTTCGCAAATCGAAATTTTCAACATGTATTGAATATTTTGAATAGGCGAACATGAATCGACTGAAACAATTTTTATAGATGTTCTGCTTTACTAGGAGAAAACATATTTCAAATTGAACTATTTTTAAAACATGTTCTCTAAAAACTAATTTATAGCTATTAGTCAAGCTAGTTCTTTGGCGAGACCTAAGTCTTTCGTCGTCATGAGCGCTTCGCATTCATAAACGACGTTGATGTAACGAATTTTTACATTTGAATTAAAGAAGATAAAAATATGATAACCAAAAATGAATTAGTTGCAAAAAAATATCCTTTAACAGCTAATAATGATGAGAGATAGTTAATTATAGGTAATGAAATTACTGAATGTTTTGAAACGTATATGACATTTTATGATAAAATAATAAGACAGTTCAAAATAATCAAACTTTTCTTGTAACAAGCTTTATAGACTATAAGCTTTAAACAAATACTTTTAACACATTTAATACTTATGATGAACAGATAATAAAGCAGTATAAAATAAAAACCATTTTACTGTCATTGTTACAGTTAGTAAAGTCACGCAATTTAAATTATATAACCTCTGATAACTAACAAAACTAAACCTTCTTGTAGTATTATAAAATACATATACCGTATGAATTATATTTAAAAGAAAAAGGTAGAATTTACTGAAAACCTACAATAATTATTAAATATAGAAAATAACTATTTCTGTAGTTGGAAATAGAAAATATAAATATTCACTCAGTTATAATTACAATATAGTCCTCAGTCCCACACCAAAAAAAAAATTGACAACATAACTTTTGAGACTTCAAGATATTGGTTTACGAGTGCCCTGTTTTACTATATGTGTTATAGAATGAATTTTCGATTCAATATTCGATATTCCTTCTGTTGGAATAACGTAAAACAAATATACAAGAATTCAAAGCTTGTGGGCGGAATCAAAACTATTTCGAACCCCGTGTAAGCCCCGTTATCGATAATTTTCTCATGTAAAAAGTTGTGCAATAGAATATAAAGAACACAGATACAAATTCTCAACAGTGATGTAATCAGTAAGTTTTTTAGACCTGTTCCTGTGGACTATTACCTAGATGTTTAAAAATAAATAATTAATTGAAAATTTTAAAAGGAAAATATTTACACCTACATTACACCTACAACTTTAATTATGACTGAAAATAGATTACTAATATGTCGTCCTACAGTCATGTCCTAATATTGATTACTCATGATTTCACATAAAATACTTTCAAAAAACTCCATTTAGAATCGTAACATAATGTCGACCCTAGAGGCTCAATTGGTAGCAGCGTAATCAACTCCGTACGGAATAGGATAGCGGGTTCCATTCCCGCCGTCACAAAAAAATTAGTTTAAATAATAGTTGTGATTAGCTGGTGTAGTGCATGGTATATGTACGAAGGAGGTGTATTTAGCCTCTAAAAATAATTGAGGAACTGATAAATGAAATAACCGGCGGTAAGGTGGTAAAACACATAATAGTATCACAATGGGTCCTTTGGCCTAAATGTCCCTCGTGAACAGCATATAGCCAAACTTAATCTAACCATCATCAAATTATAGCTGGCATTCTAAATTTAAGGGCTTGGTTCTTTGTTTTGGACGAAATGTTTTCTTAAAATATAATCCTTTCTGTTTTCACTACTTTTCCAAAAAATATCCTGGCATCTTTTGAAATGGTCTTTATTCACCATTAACCCACTTTTTAATCCTTACAAATAAATACAGAACACTATAGTAGTATATACTTTTCAGGGACAAGTAGATTTTTCCAATTACTTCTTTGTTTTGAGAAAATAAGTTGTGTTTACTGCTTTCGGAATATTTTCCAAAACTCTGAAACGAGACTTTTTTCAAGTTTGGCCTCTTATATCTCTTTGATATCATATTTGCTGAGGTTGAGAAGTATCTACTTATCACTTAAGTATACTTTTAAGCAAAAATATACAGTTTTTGTAAAAGTCAAAGACTATAAGATAGACAAGAAGCAGAAGTATAATTATAAGTGACATCTGGAGTCTGAGGCGATCAACTATTAAGTTTGTAGGCCTTTGCGGGTATGATTATTAAGTTTGACTACTTTGCGGGGGTGACTATTAACTATTAAGTTTGAAAGCCTGACTCGGTAGAGGCGCTGAAACTCGTATACTACGATTTTACATTAGCTCATATGGGCTGCTTCTCCTCTACCCTATGCTCTTTGGTAAAAGTAACTTTAAACAATAAAATTAAAAATGATAAATATCAATTAGAGTACTGACCGAATACTCAAAATCGTAAATTTGATACCCACATAGGTGTAGTTTTCTTCAGATGGAGAGAAATAAACCTAAGTGGGTATAAAATATACGATTCCCCGCATTAAAAAAAAACTTTTCAAAACAGATCGATCGACCCAAAAGTTAAAAATATTTCGTTACGTACAACATTGGATTTTTAGGTTTCTTCGTCATTGGTTTTACTCAGCAAGCCTTCATTCATCACTCCGATATCCCATCTTCTAAGCGAACTATTTTTCTCCTTTGCTTATCCGATAATAGAAATTTGAGGCCCTATGGCGCTGAAATACATTTAGTTTAATTCACGGCAATGACATAATATAGCTGCTGTTGGAAAAACAAATTTGCATTACATGTCAGTAAGACTGCGATAAAAATCCGGCCATGATTATACTTTCCGGCCAAAATATTTTAAGATTTGCAAAAACTTTAGTTAACTTTATATAAACATCTGCTATGTTGTAGATGAAATCTAAAGGTTAAAATGATATGACCCAAAATTTTTTATACATATACTAGAGAGAAAATAATGAAATTCATGGTAACGTAACGGACATCATAAAATAATACGAGGGTAACAAGAGAGTTTACAAAACTTATGGGGTGTTTGAGGGAAAAGGTGGATGAACAACACAATGACGAAAATAAAAAACCAAAAAAAAACAACAACAAAAACAAATATACATGTTTACACTATAACTCTGGTACATTTTTATAAAAAAAATTTACAACAGTGGTTTGTATTTTATATACGATTTGTTTTATTTTACATTGTTTTTTCATTTTTAATGGATTTTCACTTGTAAATACAAGTTTTCTAGTGCGGATCAGATAAAATTTTATCAGTGGATTTTTATTGGCGATATACTCGAACGGCCTCGTGTTGCCTTTGAAGTTGAGTACAAAAACCACTTTTTTACCGGTTCTTTAATTGAACAAGGCGAATCGAAGAGAGGCGAGTCAGTATAAGTATCGCATCTACATGCTCGTGTGTTGCCCGACTAATTTGCAGGACTCTGGAGAAGACAAACTTCCATTTACAAGACTGTTATGGTTTATTGTAAATGTTTCCTTGCAATGATTTAATTCTTATTCCTTTTTGACAAAATTTAAACTAAGGTAATGAAGCATTTTCTTGATTCATTGGAAACACAATAACTGATTCCCACTTAACGGATTACAGATAAAATTATTGGCCCTGTTTACTTTTTCTAATGTACGATTAGGTAATCTAAACAATAGTCTAAATCTTATCTTGGTGGCTCATTTATTCGTTTTATTTGAGAATATTTCTTCTTTATTTATGTATAAATATGGTACCTACGTTTAAACTATGAGTTCATGTATGTTCCAATATTTAATTATTTATGAAACAGTATTTTATAATATTTTACGTTTGGTTTTTATTGACATATTAAACGTATAATATATTAATATTTAAATAAATGAAACAAGAAAAATGATAAAACATAAATAATATTTTTATTACAACTTAGAAAGTGAGTTTGTTTTAAGCTGAAGATGTATATTTTGGAAAGACTATTTGGTTTAGATTGTTGAGGATTTTCAATATTGAAATGAAATGTGAAACTTCAAATAGGTATTATTATTATAGCCCATATCATCCTACTTTTTGAGAAAAGGCCTCCCTCATTGATATCTAGGTCTGTTTGTCTGCAGCTAGTTACATTCAATTTTCTCCCAGAAATTTTACAACGTCATCTCTCCAACGTCTTTCTTGACGTCCTCTTCTCCGTTTTTCGTCATACAGTGTCCACGTAGTGCAGATTCTTGCCCAACGCTTATGGTTCATTCTGACTACATGACCGGGCCAGCTCCATCTTAGTGTTTTCATGGCCAAAACAACGTGCTCTTTTACTCGTCGAGCCAATGCGTTCCATACGATTTATATTTAGAATACTACGTTCTAAACGTCTTTGCCAGGTCCTAAGTCGTATAGGTAAGTTCTCACTTGGTTTAAATTGAAGTCTTACCCCCATACGTTAGGATGGGAAGTATGCACGAGTCCATTACCTTTCCTTTTTGGCTCAAGGAGGTATATTTGCCTTGAGTAAGTGTGCCAATGACCACAATTTTATCCAAGTGCTTGCCAATCTCGATTGAGTTTCTATAATATTGTTATTCTTTAGAGTTAAATAGGTATTAAGGAATAATAAAAAAATATGAAATAATTTTTGTCTTATCAAATTTACATTTTTCTCTAGAAACAAAATCCTTATTTATTTTCTGAATAATTTATTTTAGTCTGCAGAACGGATGCAAAAATACTGTTTTTCACCCAAATTCATTAAGTTTACGGAAAATCAATTTTTAAAATACAATAAAACCATGTTTTGAAAGGCTTTGTCAATGCTGAAATTTAATATGCTGTTTATTGAATCGGACCTTTAACCATCTATTTCAAATTTAAAAGCGAATATCAAAGGTTCAAAGGCAGGTCCATACAATGTAATCATAGAAAAATAATAAAATTAGAACAAAAACCTTCATGTTTAAGATTTGAAAATATTTTGGTTAAACAAAATTATTCATTTTGAAAGGTTTTTGAATTTTGTTTTTACTTTGATACAATCTGTTTTGGTTATATTAACACTTTATTCCAATTTCTAACTCATTACAAAATGAAAATCACCAATATTATTTTCTTTCTGTAACTTTGCGATACTTCTTTAAATTAGTTTTTAAAAAAAAATTTTGTGGCCTCCATTAAAAATTCAAAACTGTTGATTTTTAAGTACTATTTTTACTTCAGGTGATTCACACTCTCGATATATTTACCAATATGAAAAGATGTATTTGGTGTATTGTAGAATATAAAAATTTCCCTTTACTATTCAAAGAATTCTCTGTAAAGAAGATATATGTGTGTATATTAAAATAAACGATTTTGAAAATTATTATAAATTTTTATTTTTTCCGATTTTTTTATGGCTATTTATTTATGATATGCGTAAAATACTTAACTTGAACTGTATAAGTTTAATTTGAATTATTTTTGCATCACATATTAATTTTCTAGTTATTATATTTTTATGATTTTCTTCGTTCAATTTCATTTTATTTTCGCATAATTCATTTTATATTCATCAGGGGACGAAAAAAAGGGAATTATTTGTTTTTTTTTATTGTAATTTCACAATTTGTTTTTGTTTCAAATATCAAATAAATGTTTTCCACCGGCGGTCCATAATGAGAAAAAAAATCTATTATTTTTGTTGGCTTTTTAGGTGATCGATAAAGGTAAGTTGAAATAAACATAAAGACAATTAACTTTAATCTTTTTTATTTTTTTGTCTAATTTGATAAAATATTGTTATTGAGAACGCAATACTTAAAAAAAGACAATAAAAATATAATGAACTTGCCTATCTGCATTTATCATGTCCATCTATCTTGCTTTTGTACCTTTGAGGTGCCAAAGCTACCAAGGGGAAAGTTCGAGTTTCATGTAGAATGATTTTGATACATATTCAAACACTGTAAAATTTTATTGATTCCTATCGACGTATCTCTTCTTAATTATAATAAATGTTCGCTATTTTTCGTATATGATAATTTCGAAAAAGTAAAAACAAATGAATACACTTTAGGAAAGCTATATAAAGCCACCATATTGTTTTGTCAATGGAAATAAAAAGCAATTCTTTTTTAATTTTCAGAGAATAAATGTAATTCTCATAGATTACTTTGAAAATTACTGTTGCTAAAGAAAATTCAACTTTAAGCAGCATTAAGAAGAATAAATATTAGTAAGTTTGATATTATTTCCACAAAACATTTTACTTTTAACATTTACAGAAAACAAAACAACACACAAAATCGAACAATCTAACAGCTCTATAATGGTTAAGAATACTGAATGGTCATAATCAAATCGCTTTAAAAAAATCAAAATAACTTGTGACCTTTTTCGTTGCCTGAATTTTTACTAATAATTTTCTCATATTTTCGTGTCATCCATCATTCATCTGTCATTAAACATTTCTCTATTAAATTATAAAAAATTTAAATATAGTTAATAATAAAAAATATATAGTCAATAATAGTATTTATCAACGTTATAATTCCATCCATAACTATTAAAAAAATATTTTTTAATTAAATTAAGAAAAATTATTATTACAAGAGATATTATTTACGTTATTTTATGTGAAATAATATGCAAATTAATGTATCCAACATTACACAAAAAAATACCAATTTAATTCACTTTGATAATCATAAAAATATTATTATTATAAGTCTAGGACTAACCGCAATATTTTACAGTCACTTCAAAATGGTTAGAAATTTGAAAGGCTTTTGTCAAGTTTTCTTAGTTCGAAATCCCCTTGCAGGAAGCCTTTTTTGTTTTAACGAGTATTTCCTCATCTTTTTTTAATATCGTCCTCAATGAATATACATCAACTTAAGAGTTTCCAAAGTATAAATTTGCTAGACCTTCCGAAGAAAGTAGTCCCAAGCTATATACATTTTTTAGAGGAAAAAGAAATTGCCCTATATCTTGACAACAGGCACTCAAATCTCCCGCTTTTCTCGAATTAATAGAAAATATTGTCCCTGGCACTTGACCTATTATGAGTAATACTGAAATTAAATTCATTTTATTTGTTTAAATGGCCATAATAATAACAAGTATAAAACGATCTTTTGTGTTCTGTTCCATCCATATCTATAATAATGCATTTAGTAGCATAGATAGAATAAGCAGAAGCTAACTTAAAACGAACAAAGGGCAATAACTTTTTGAATGTTTAATAAATAAAAAAATAATATATATGTGCAGTACTATAGAATCTATTTATTTATTCTAAAGGTGATATTAAAGATTTATGCCGATTTTGGGTATCTGATATGGATAGATAGGGTGGGTGGATCAAATAATTTTTATTGTTACTATCATTAGCATGGCAAATATACTTCTGTGAATAATCAATTTTACTTAAAAAATGTTCGATACAATCGATGGGTTCGATTCAATAAAGCCTCACTAGGTGAACTCTTTGAAAACTATGTAATTGTTTTTGACACAAAATGAATTTATAATCTACTATGAATTTATCCAAATATATTTACATCATTTATATTTAACAATAATTCAACGACTGCCCACACAACTATCCGCAACGACTGTCCGTAGAGAGCTGAGTTGTTATTTCAACAACTCCTATAACCACGCATATTCATATGCTGTTTCCATGGAAACTAGCTTCTATTTTTGTTATTCGCATAGCCGCCACCTTATATGTGAGGCCTATTGCCATTGTTCTGTATAGATCCCCTCGCTATCTATATTTCGAAGATTATATTTAAGAAAGTTTACATTGTACATGAAAAATTTATCCTGGTCAATTATTTCATCGCTTATATATTGATTTACCTAAGCTATAAGTACTTCTACAGAATAAAACCGATGGAATCACTCTATCTATTAAGAAATCCGCATCAAAATCCGTTGCGTAGTTTTAAAGATCTAAGCGTATAGAGGGACAGACAGTGAAAAGCAACTTTGTTTTATACTATGTAGTGATGCTACTCCAATAATTCTAATTCACATTTACTTCGAAATAAAACTGTTTAACGGTTGTTGTTTTTTTTATTCGTAAATTGAATCTGATTTACGAATAACCGTTTATACCAACGATAAATATTTTTTTAGGACCAAATTAACTACTAAAGATTAGTCTTTAGAGATAAAAACTCTGGAACTATTTACATCCGTTTTTGATTAACCAAAGGATTAATTCTCAAGAAAACAGAAAAAAATTAAATCGATATATTTGGTAAATATAAGTAAATATAAATGAAAATTATTAAAGACTTTTTTTCAGGAATAACTACAATTGATATGAGTTGCATTTAAATCAGGACCACGACCCATCTCTTGGGGAACTGCTCTATAGACTTTTAAACAAGAGCCACCCTATCTATGTACATCATAGAAATCTCTCAATCTAATACATATACATACCTATTACATATTATATTTTATTATTTTTATTTTTTATAATGTTGATAGCACTTACTGCTGTTTGAGTTATAAAAATAAATAATAATACATAAAGATATAAAAATATAAAATTCTATATGCCAAGCCAGCCATCTAGTTCGAGCTTGCTTGTTTTTGTTTTTGCTATATTTTTATGATTACTACGACACAGACTAAAACATCGTTGTTGTGGAGTTATAATCAAATTATAAAATCAATGATAATAATAAGCAAATGCGAATGAAAAAAAAAAAAGAATTTAGTTCACGTATATATTCCATGTAGTTAGTGTTCGTGTTGGAATTTATGCTATGCTTTTATATTTACTAGGATTGACAAGATTTTTCTCTCTAATGATAATCTTCATATAGTTAAACATTCTTTACCTTATACAGGGTGTTCTATTATTGATAGCAGAAAATTATACCAGTAAATTAAGCTTATCAAGACAAATGGAAGAGCTCTTTACCAAATTTCGATTTAAGGCCTAATTCAGGATATGTGACTAATGGAAAAATAGAAGGATTTATGCATTCACAGACCAATCAAACTCATTAAACGAAGTAAATGTCTCTTTAGAATATATAGGGAACTATCATAAAATAATAGTTGATTGTAAATTGATTTAATTGGGTAGGCAATACTAAAAAAACTATTTTGTTATACATAAAGACAACAAAAAAATAATACATTTATCAAATAAGTTCACCAATATAGAGACACTTATATGTGGGAGATATCAACATACGGGGGGGATTAAATTGTGTCTTAATATTAGAATAAACACTGCAGATCAGTATTTGATCTGCAGTGTTAAGGCGCTAATTACTCACTTGAATCCAAGTTCATACAAGTTTTCTTAAACGTTGGAATATTGGGGTTATGAATCATTGTAGAGGGAAATCACACTGTAACTCAAAGATTAATTAATATTTAAAAAGTTCACCTTAGTACCTATAAAAAATTCGATCCATCATAGCATTTTGATCACTTTCAAACAGGTTGTTCCATGATTATTTCCATTGGAAAAAAATCAGTCAATCAGAATAAAACCATTTTTTTCAACTACCAAAATGTAAGACATATAATTGGCTCAATTTGCTAAGGGAAAGAAACGTAACATGTTACATTTTTCTGTGGAATTGGCAATTTCAAATTATTTGTTCCAAAATATCTAAAGAGCCTTTTGTCTCGACAGAGTTCTAAAAGAAAATTCCCGTGTTAAGCTTATTTTGTTTCAATTTTCAACATCCACCTCTAACACAAAAGAAGTATCAATACTAGTAACACCATAAGCTCAATTTTTCAAAACTTCTAACACACTCTCATTCATATACATTATATTTTTACTCTTTGGCAACCCTATTTTCATTTTCACATCGTTCATATATAGGTATCTATAAAAAAAAAACGTAACGAATAAATTGTCGTCAATAGCGTCCATTTGTCGTATGTGAGTAATGATGCATCATCGTTTTGTTGATGGTATGTACACATGTATGTATGCAGGCATGTGTGCTTTGTATTTGCCAATATAATAATAAAAATATGTGTATAAATAAAAATATTGTATATATTATTCATATAATATTATAAATATGAAATATATTTTCTCGATATTTTTATATTTTTGAATTTTACATAATAAAATAATAAAAAACAATAATTTTGGTAATATTTTAATTTATTGTATCGTATACCTCTGACTTAACTTATTGAACTCATATAAAAAAAAAGACGTTGAAGACTGACAGAAAAGACATGAAAAAACACATTGAAGACTGTTGATCTTAGACAGACATTATCTTTGCAAGACATGCTATATGAAAATAAAGTATTTTTTCTCCGCGTCCTTGTTTATTATATTCCTAATAAATCGTTATATTTTAACAATAAAAATAGATTAGAAAATACAGCCTACACTGCCAGCTCTGAGTTTCTCTCTTTTGACGAGTCTATCAAACTTTTCTCTACGAATTTTTTCGAAAGTGCTGCTTTTTCAAATGAGCAGGATAAGGGCATATTTAAGCTATTGATCTGAAAAACGCGGCATGGAATTTGTTGGACACTATGACCACTTGATAACATTAATAACGATTTAACAATTCAGCTAAAGTGAACCATGTCTGTATTCAAAAACAAAAATGCTTAAGTACGACATGTTCGAGAGGGTAGGCAAGCTCAGCGGTGCAGTATTTTTGTCGGACAAAATATTTTATAGTTTAATAATTAATTATTAATGTTATCAAGTGGTCATTGTGTCCGAAAGATTCCCTGCCGCGTTTTTCAGACCGATTGCTTAAATATGACGTTATCATGCTTATTTGAAAACGCAGCACTTACAAGAAAAGTCGTTGAGAACTAAGGGCGAATTTGCCTATTTTCCTTCTTTTTTAGTGTTCGCTTTCCGGGCCTATCTTTAGCTGCAAAAGTGCAAATGCGCTATTTCTTATGATTATGCGTGGTGTAATAAACGATATGAGAAACAGTCACATATTTTAATTCGTGTAATAACAATAATTATTTTACATGAACGGTGTGCTATAAAACGCTGACAACATTAACAAACATTATTAACATACATGGTGAAGGTATTTAGAAAATAGTTGTTAAATAAGACAACATAAACACACTAACAGCGACGGTGTATCATTTGTGGAGGGTTAAATTATTACTTTTTACACCCCTTCAAATACAGATTATTATCTAAAATAAAAGATTAGTGTGGTATTTTAGTTGAGCACGAGTATTTAGAGAATATTGGAGGAAAAATTAACCTGTATTAATTTTAATTCTACATAAACCGTTTAGAGTTATTCAAAATCATATCGGTCATTTACATGGACATGCGGAAATATAATGCTTTCGCGAGTATAATGCTGACGGCTAAAAATATACCATGTTCTAATTGGTAAGAGATTTGCACATTTGTTTTAGAACGTTTTTCTTTATAACGATTTATTATTAAAATTTTCCCTGTTTTTTAAATGCAAGAAAAAGTACCATTTTGGCAACCGGTTTCATAAATGGTACCTACTATGTGGTGCTTTGATGTTACACATATAGAACTCATTGATCTCCAAAATTAAACTTTTTGTTGTTAATATTTGAATAAAGTAAATAATACAATTATGTTTAATTGAAATCGTTGGCGCCATTTTTGAGAAAAGTCTAAAAAAAAGGATTTCTCAATGGTGTGGGTTTTTTCGAATTTTTCTGGATATGTAGCCTATACCAATCCTAGGAACACCTTAAGATCTAGCCTTGGGTCAAGTTTAATCGAAATCGTTAGAGCCATTTTTGAGAAAACCCCAAAAATCCTGTTTTGGCCTAGAGGGAAGTACCCTTAAAAAAAGGCCTAGGGAAAAAATGAAAAAATCGTCAGTGTCAGCTAAGGAAAAATCTCTGATAGCACAGTTTGCTACATTAGCTTAGACTCCAAAAATAACATAAATTTTAACTACATTATATTATCGTTATTTTTTTACTTTTTAGTGCATATTTATTTGTTTTGGAAAAGTTTTTCTTTGGAAGTTGGTTTTCTTTTTGTTAAAAAATTTTTTTATTTTCTGATTTTTAGTGAATCTGAAGTACACTAACTAATTTTTCACTAAAAAAAGAATCATCGAAATCGGTGGGCGTGATATTGAGTTATTCGTTCTCTTGTCGTGCATACTTGATGTAAATTTAAGACCTTTATGGTTTTCTCATGGACGCCGTTGTCAGAACTGAACCAAATAAAATGGGGCCACATGGAAAGCACCTGCTTTCAAATAGATAAAGAAACATCAAAATCGGTTCATCCCGTTGAATTTATGAGGTAAAACACTTTAAAAAAAAATACAGTTGAATTGATAATCTCCTCTTTTTTTGTTTGAAGTCGGTTAAAAAACCACCAATTGAATGAAAAAAAATAACCTGGTTCGTCGAAATGTCGCCCATCTATTGAAATGTACAACAATCTCGATTATA
The DNA here is from genome assembly GCF_905475395.1 of Chrysoperla carnea. Lineage (NCBI taxonomy): Eukaryota > Metazoa > Arthropoda > Insecta > Neuroptera > Chrysopidae > Chrysoperla > Chrysoperla carnea. Next base: position 35,437,585 of record NC_058340.1, on the reverse strand, counting down.
TATATAAATATCTGATAATTTGGATTTTCCGTACAAAACTATAGGACCTATTCTCTTTCTTTAAAATTGTACAAACTCCTTGTAAAATAAAATTACAGACTTCAGTATAAAATTGTAAATGTTTGGTTTTTATAGTTAAGATTAGTGACTATATAAACAGTTTATTCTATAATGTTAAAATTTTAAAATATATTTACTACAAATTATATGATTAGTAATAAACCAATTGTTTAATGACATAATATTATAAAAGCACATTGTAAAACTAGAATATAATTAAAAATATAAATCTAAGTAATAATTAAAATGTATGTTTTAAGACTGTATGACCATTAATTTAGCAATGCAATTTTCAGTGTTTATTTAAAACGATAAAATTTATGGCGACAGGAAAAACTTTGACATTGGTTCTTCAAACATTATTAGAGTTTATGAAGTACATTAATAGAATTCGAAATAACATTTCAATATTGAGGATGGAAAGTGGAGAGAAAAATTTATCTATTGTTTGTTGGTTTGATTTGAATATATTGAATTTATATTGTTCGCAGACAAATTGCAATCTTGAAATGCTGATACATGTTTGTCAATTTATAATAAATATATTAACTTATCATAATAATTTCACCCCTTCCCTACATTCACAATTTTTATAAGGGAAGAAATCTTACTTTTTCTTTTGAAGAGGGTGTTGTCCAATTTTAAATTTTCTTTATTCTTTCTTCTTGTCTGCATGTTTGCAATAATTTCGGAAAGGGCTTATTCAATTTCGTGTACTGATAAAACTCAAAAACTCACTAATATAGCCTGCATTCAGAAGTTATCAGAGTTTTTTATTAAATAATTTTTTCATTACAATAAAAATGTTTGAATATTTTTGTTATTTATGTGATTGTTATTATTTTCAAAAAATTATGTCATACAATTATTAAAATGGATAAAAACTACTCCACTTCTACCTATAATAGTGGAATACATTACAAATATAAATATACTAAAACAAACCCGTATTATTTTTAGTATTAATATTGTTAAGTGGGTGTTATTATTGTAGTACTGTATTGGGTCTTTCAATAAGAGCCGTAATATTTGAATGAAAAAAAAAATTCATAGAAAAATGTGCGCAAGGCATTGAAGTCAAGCATAGGCATTGTAGTTATGGTATGCACAAAATACTAAAATTTCCATTATACTAATTTTTAGACTTGAATACATTAAATTTTTATTTTTCGGTCTTCAATTATTCACATATTCAGATCATATTCACGTTTACAATACATTTTTGAAACATAGATCAATGCAAAAATAATTATAGGCAATCATCGAAATTGCCGGCAGTCGTGAAAACTTTGGAATAACCGTGTTTTTTTGAATTTTTAAATTAAATATAGTATGAATCATTGAAATTTCATAACATACTAGCTAAACCCGGTCTCATTTCACTGTGGCTTTGTCTGAATTAATTAAAAATAGTCTGGAAACACATTTAGCATTTATGTGACTTTCTCTTCCTTTCAACATATGTATAAACTCTTCGGTAGAAATGCAAAGATGTATCAAAATTTCAGGCAAATTCATCGAATACTTTTCGAGTTTTGTGTCTCTAAATATACGGAAGCTAAATTTTTATATATAAGTAAGATATACAATAGGTATAGACAATTGACCATCACTCCGATATTGATTTAAGAAGGAGTGCTATATGTTTAAATTGTTTATTTGTGCGTCTGTGTGTTTCTCTGTGGCATTGTAGCCCCTAAACGGTCCAACCGACTCGATTGAGAACATTTTATGGTTAAGTTTCCTAAAATCGGGTTACAAGGAATAACTCGCATTTGTCTGGGGTTTTTTAAATTTTGTAAATTCTACTTGTTTTTTATTTAATGAAAATGTAAAAAGTATCATTCTGAATGAAAGATCTTGTAGAAGCAATTGATAAATATTATATTATAGCTGTTGCTTGGTACAATAACAACAATAATAATTCTTCTACATATATTTATGCAATTTTTGATGCAGCCCTCATTACAACAATACTCATAATAAAAGTATTATTATTATTATTATTATTATTATTATTATTATTATTATAGTCAGTGCTTTGAATCAAGCTGTAAAAACATGTTTATTTCAATGATACTTATACACGTATTCCGCACGTAGTTTATAGGTGTTGTATAAAAAAAGATTGATGGCATTCCTTAAATACAGGCTGGGAGATAAAAACCGTTAAACGCGTAAGTTCATATTGTTTGTTTGTGCGTAAACACTTTTTCGTTCTAAATTTTTCGTGACATTAACAGGTAATCTTGATCTCGTAATTGTGCCAATCGTTTTAATATCAATATTTTTTGAATGATTAACAAAAGCGGTCGATTTTGGGGCGTATGAAGAAGAGAAAAATAAAGTTTTAAATCTTCCTGTATTAAAACATTAGAAATTTCAATCACTAGTAAAGTTGAAAAAATTTAATTAAATAACAATTTATGCCGTCATATTAATCATAAAAATATTTGTTTGCAAATGCTAGGTATTGATCCCAGGATTTGTTTCACTATCTGTGAAAATATATTGAATAAATTAAAAACCAACTTTTTTTTAAATATTCTGGGAAGTCGATGATGGGAACTGTACGCCTCGCTCTCACCTAAACGACAAGCTTAGAAGGAGAGTTCTGTTTTTTTCCAAATTTTCCAAGAATAACCGTTTCATACATCGCTATTATGTCCCAGTATATTACTGCAAATATAAATTGCATTTATATTACATAATAAAATATCACAGAAACTCAATTTTCCATTTCCCTTTTTCGCTATATACCAAGTATTTTAAATTCAGCCTATATTTAAAATATAATTGTATCAATAAATAGGCTTTAAGCCATTTTATTATATGTTTTTATCAGTGGTACACGTGTTGTTTTTGTTTTGTGAACCTGTTCGTACATGTATAATATGTGTGTGTTTCTATTAAAATGATAATTTCCTGTAAAATCAGCATCAACACATCTAAATTGATCATAAAAATTTACAACATATTAACATATATAATATAATGTCAACTATAAAATGTCTCATATTATATAGGGTAATGTGAAGTACCTAGGATACAATCTACTGTGAATCACTCTCTAATTCCTCTACAGCTGTTGCTTAATGAGATAGAGCAGCAATATAAAAATAAAGTTCCTTATTAGAAACAAGCTTATCCGTGTGCATTAGTCGTCAAATAACGTTGAAATAACATTTCTTAGTGTTTTAAAGTACTAAAAAAACAAGATTTCAGTGTTCGTTAATTTACAAATTGATTCTTTTTTGTTTTAAGTCACATCCTCTCTAAATTCTTGCTAATTTTGTTATTCTTTATTTCAGGTTTAAGGAAATCGTAAAATTAAAGGAAAAGATACATAGTCAAGTACTTTGAATCAACTAACATAGTGTACCACTAGTCTAAAATAATGGGTACGCACAGTTTTTCTTTTGTATGGGCTTTTTCGTATAGGGAAGCAAAGTGTCATTCACTCCGAGTCAATAGAAAAACTAAAAGATGCTCAGAGAAGGGTTGAAATTTGAGAAAAATTCGTGGAATATTCAATGATTCAAATATTAAGTGATACTTTTCTCAAGAGTGAACTAGAAAGTAAAGAATTCATTTTGAAAAGAGCTACGTCCTGATCTTTTACCATACTTCACACATTTCATATTTAAGTTCTCATGAAAATACAAGGATTATAAGAATAACAGTTACGGATAGATTATTTCCATTGATATATTGTACAAAATAGCTCCAAAAAGATAATTTTGATCTCTGGTACTACACTCTCTTCTGTACCACCGGAGGAGTAAATCTACGTACATAACCAAAATAAACAGTTAAAGGGTACTACGCTCGGTGGTACTGCGCATCTAGATACATACGTACGTAGTTACTTATTCGTTTGACAGACATCACATGAAACTGTAACATAAATTATTAATTTATTATCAAACAAACACACTCATACATGTTTTAATTATTATTTAGAAATAAAAAATTTAATGTAGCTCCCTGGAATTCATGTTGGAGGTAGCTCTGCTATGTATGTCTATATAAAATTTAGTTTTAATTTGTTATTTATATAATCAAATTTGTTTAGTAGTTTACGCTACATTCTTGTTGTGTTAACGATAATGAAATGAAACAAAATTTTATCGATAATGGTTTTTATAGGTGTTTTATAACTAATTTAATTTGTTCAAATACTTATGGGAGATATAGGAGTAAGGGAATCACTTTGGTATTATTAATCATGAATAGCTGTGAACCTTTTATAGATAAGTATCATAGGTAGATCGCTCTGCCCTAAATGAAACAGAATCTCCAAGATTATCCTAGTGTCTCCGGCAAAAATATTATTAAGTAAAAAAAATCCGTCCTTACTGGAGATCATTTAACTCAATCAAAAGTTGAGTACTCGTATAAATAAACATCCCCTTGTATACCGATATCAAAATTTGAGCTATTATTAAATCTTAATATATATATTTCTTGTGTGCGTGTGTACGTGACTGAACTCCTCCTAGACGGCTGGACCGATTTTGATGAAATTTTTTGTGTGAGTTCAAGGGGATTCGAGAATGGTTTAGATTCACAATTTGGTCCAGTACAACTGTTTTTGAGGGCTCCGTACCAAAAAAATGAAATTTCATTAAATGGTGGGAGCGCATATAAATCATATCACATTATGTATACTATGTGTACTATGTATTTTTAATAGTATTCAGGTATTGTCAATAGGCATTTATTAGAGCCATATGCGAAGCCATATGCGAGCGCAGCGAGCTCTACTATCAAAGGTCATGCCAAAGGTCGAAGGTCAGGCCACTCCAATAAATAGGAGTTAAATTGGGGTTTAGCGGGATGGGTTTAGCGGACAGGCTAAACGTAGTATAGGTATTCATGAATTGGAGTTACGTTTTTACGGGACAACGTCCGTCGGGGCCGCTAGTATTATATAAATATTTTTTCAAGGATATTTTGATAATCTCGGGTATATATTTCTCAGTATATTTCATCACGATACATTAGTCTGAGATATTTTCTCGCTGTTAATTGATATAAATACTTATTTGCAGTATTCTTGCTTTCCGCAGCATAATCTAAATGTTAACTTTACCATAAGATTATACATATAAGAGTCTTCGTATTAGTCGATTTCAAAAAGTTGCAATTTTTCAATTTATTTTCAACTTATGATTGATACATTATTAATATATTTTTATAAGTACTTTTTGTTTGACCTTGAGAAGAAAGTAGCTGAAGACATTCTGGATGTTTTTGGATATTTTCGACTATTGGATCAGGAAAAATTGGTTGTTAACTATTAAGCTTTTTTAACACGATTTCTTTAGAAGCTATAAATAAATCACCTTTCATAAGCTTAATACTCTGTCTAGGAATGTAAAATTATAAAATCGATAAAACATTAATCACACCATTTTTTTTCTGGAATCACCCCCGCTGTCAAGTATACAAGTCATTTACAACAACAACGTAAAAAAAACACACATAATAACAAAAATGTAACCATATTATTTTATTTTTCTAAATGATTTAACAGAATATTTCCTGTTTTAATATTTCCAATACAGCCTAGCCTGCTTGTATGTTTGTTGATTGTCTCTTGTATACATTTTTTTTCTGTTTGTCCTCTCATATAATATAAATGAGTATAAACCATTCAGAATATAGTAACATTTACAGATAATGTTCATTTTGAAATTGACTAATCCCCTGCTGTGTACTCTACGCTCATTCTCGTCATTCTCTAGTACAAAACAATTCTTCTATTTTAGGAGTTATAGACATATAATAATAACCGTATATGTGATATACGAGATATGTGATGACTACGAGAAATTCTGATTATGGTCCAAGGGCCTGTGTATTCTATATGCGATATAAAAAGTAGATTAATGTAGTCTTACGAAGTTGCAAAGTATAAACGACATCGCATTATAAATGTAAACATCAATCTAAAGAAAACTACTCTTCTTTAAATATTTTAAATATTGAAAATTCTAAAAAAATGCGTATTACTGTTTAGACGCGGGTCTTTAAAAATTTGTATAAAAGTTATTTGAGGCTTTCCTTCTCAGACGAATGTTTCGCATAGTATAAGCGTCCTAACATAAGCGTAGTATAAGCTTTTTATGGCCTAACAAGTTAAAATTATCGATTGACTGACACACAAAGTAATATGAGTATATTTCTTCTCGCTTCCTAAGATGCTTGTGTAAGAACACAAACTCACTGTTTATGTCCTAAGCACGCTTTAAAATTTCAGCTTGACATATCTTTTCGTTTTTGAGTTATCGTATTGACAAACGGACGGGCAGACAACCGGAAATGGACTAATAACGTGATTTTATGAACACCTATACCGAAATTTTCTTAGCATCAATATTTTTTATTCTATGATATATTTCATATATACATGGTATAAAAAGCAAAAAATCGAACAAGTTATTTACTTTCATAAGTTTTCGATAAACTTTCTTGGTAACTTTCTCGTTTATTTATTCGAGGTGGCTCCAAGTATCTCCAATAGAACAGTGATATCTGCGAAATCAACTGGTATTTTAAAGGCTGATATTCGAAGTTTTTATTAAAATTGACTTTTACCTCTTCGAGGTCTTTAAAATATAAGCCTTGTTAGAAGTCGATAAGAAATAGAGCAAATTAGAGAATCCTACAATTCCAACAACTGTCCTAGATCATCCCAATGTTTCGTCGTTTCAAGTGTAAATATTCTTTTCCCAGAATGCATTGTAAGTAGAAAATAGTGCAAAATTTAACAACATTCAAGCCATTTTGCAGTTGGGCTCTCGGACCATTACTTCGACAGACTGACCATGGCCACTATAACACAATATGATAATGTCACACATGTAGGGTTGTATGTTTGTTGGATATATAAAGTATAATGTGTATTCATCTATTTAACGATTCCTGTAAACTACATCATACATCCCTGGATGTTATGTCATTCAACAGACACACAAGTAATGATGACGAGTTTACGAGTTATTATTATATATTATAAATGTTAAATGTATTAAACTATACACAGATGTATAGAAGGTGATTTATAAATATTTACCCGGAATTATATAAATTTCCGGAGTAGATTTTTTGAAAATAACACAAGTCATAACAATAATACGAATTTTTCAATAATGTGTTAGAAATAAGTCTAGCATTTCGGGAGCTAATTTTGTGAAGAACTATTAGTAAGGTTTTTTATTATTAAGATTATGGTTCACAACTTTTCCTCAAAGATAATTATTATATCTATCATTTTCTCCTTTTCTGTTAAGACGTTTATTTTTAAATTGAAAAATATTTCCCCCAAACTGGAAAAAATGGTCTATCGAATAACACACCATCCAGTATGTTTCGAGTGTCGAGTAATATTTTCGGGCATGATAACTACACTCTTTGATGAGCAGATACCGACCACACAATATTTAAAATAATGGCAGGAGTTTAAAAGTAAGAAAAGCGTTGAAAAACAGAGTGATTATAGAAAAAATCCGTTTTTAATGGATTTTGACACTTTTGTGAATATCCTATTACTTTTTGGACCGTTTCGATAATTCAAACTGCCTGCTCCAAATTCTCTCAAATAAAATTTACTCTGTTTACTAAGTTGATTTTCTTCAAATACAGCTAAAAACTATTCTGTTCACAAAAAATTTATTACCAATTAGAAAAATTATAAAAATTTATTAAATTAATTTATTAAGTTGTTGTTGAATGAACGCATATTGATCCAATAGACTCACTTTTCTACTGCTCATACGAAGATTCTGTTCTAAGTAATAGATGGAAAAGGCTTTTTAAACGGCAGAGCCATAAACACTCTGTTTTAATTAATAATCGTGTTTGGTATGGATAAAGTATTGTGCGGGAGATAATTTTCGTGAAATTTAGAAGACATTTACAAAACTCTTCATCAGATTTTAATTTTAACGTTGTACGAGGTTTATAAAAGTAGAAGTTTTTTACTTTTGAATTCATAGAAGATAAAGCATTATCCAAACTACATCTTTCCTTCAACATTTGCTGTTCACAACTTGTTAAAATTCTAATTTTTAATGTTTATTTACATACAAACCTTTCGTCAGATTTTTTCTAATAAAATTATTCTATACGTACGAGTTATATATGTCTAAATTAAGATTTTTGTCTATACATGGCTTTAAGGTCCGATCAGCCTTAAAGGCTATAATGATTATAATCATCTATACAAGACTCAAATATTGGACATTATTTACATCTCAATACTATTCGAACTAATTCTATTTATATATTCGTCACTTTATAGCCATAATATTCCTACACCCGTATTGTTGCAAATATTTTCATAATATGTTGAGTAGTAGTTACCAGCAAACTATTAAAACGACTGATTTGACTGATCAGATAATAATATGTATATAACATACACGAAATACATGCTATCCATAGTGCAATTTCTGCTAATGTAAATAATTGTAGATTAGGGTGACAAATATATTGGCAAGTGTTCGAGGTAGTTTAATAATAAGTTTAGTATCCAGATTGCCTCCAGCGTTAATCCGAGATAGATTATTAGTATGCTAATAATAAGAGTACCTACTGTTTGGACAGTGCAAAAATTCAAAAATGAGTTAATTTTATATAATTTTTATAACATGTTATATAATTTTTGAATCATAATTATCCTAAAAATCATTTAAATTCGTAAAAATTTTTAATTTTAACAAAAACTTGGTTTTGAACTCAGCAAAAATGATACCAATAGCTAAAAGCGGTACGATTTATAATTATCCAGAAAGATATCAGCTCTCAAGAAACCAACTCTTAAACCTCCTAAACTGCCAAGTTCGTAGAATGAAATTCGGAAGTCCCATGTTATTATGAACATGATTTATGGTTCAAAAATTATTATTAAAATCACAAACAAACAAGCCGTGGATTGGGTCTGGTGCGACACTTGAGGTCCACACGAATAACTTCCCAATTTCGCTTTGGATAATCGGACCCATTACTTTAATATCCTATACTGGGACGTTTACACCATTTTTCTTTTCTTTAATTCGTTTAACACGTAGTGTCTGCGTGTCTGCTTGCTTGTCTGCCGAAAAAACTGTCTATCCATTTTTAAATATGTGCCCTTTTTTTAAACCTACAAGTGATACAGCACCCAAAAAAGACCCATTAAACAGAAAACAAAATCGAAACAATGAGTTAATAAACTATAGTGTACGAATTAGAAAAGCCGAAAATGACGTTTCGTTGAATCATTCTGGTTTTGTTTTTCTACTACGAAGCATATCAAAAAGAAATGCCAAATAAAAAACCATTATTTTGTATTGCTCATTTTACATAAACCTACCATGTATGTAATATTAAACTCTTTATACACGGTGTGTCATTTCACCAAACCCGGCTGCATACTTTTCACCAAAATGTATTTGGGAAATATGCGTCAAATCGATCTTTTTCAGTCAAGGATAATTTTTTACCTTGAATTTTATCATTGAAATCGTGAAAAATTCAATGGTTGTGGACAAAAATATTCATTCCTTAAATCACTTTTTAGGCTAATTTTTTATTGAAATATTTACGAATGCTGTAACGAACTCATCAAATATGAAAGTATAGTACTTGAGTGGTGGTTGAAGAAAGTGTTTTCAGAAGATTTGTTCTCAGAAGTGTATTTTTTTTTATTCTTTAATAATTAATATGTGTAAGTATAATAGGCCTTTGCCCTAAAACTTTTTTTATTATTTCAAAAAATGTTCGTTGTCGAGAAGAATTGTGAAGAATTAAATGTACAACTAGAAAAAAAGGAAAATAACATTTGGTGAGGTCATAACCTGCAATTGCCATAGAGACTCCATATCAAAGTGGCAAGAATAAGATGAGAAATAATTATTTAATTGCTTACATATTTTATATTTAACAATCAATTTTAATTTCGATTTCAGATCTTGGTCGACATAAGGACCAAGGCATATCTATGAAAGAATGTTATGATATTACCTATCATAGGAACATTTTTTTTCGAAAGTCGAGAAAATTCTTCCAAAATAAAATCAGAAGTTGACACAAAATGTTTCTAATTTATCACCCAAATAAAAAGCCCCCTTTCAAAGAATACAATTAAGGTCATTTTTCTCAAAAATGCCTTAATTGAACACCGTGTATAATATATACATACAATATGCACATATTCGTTCAAGTTTTGAGTAATTACAAATGTTTTAATAAAAGACAATGATATGAATATATGTCCCATATGTATTATTATTATTATTGTGTCTATAGCTCGAACTCCGGTTCAGTCCAACCTCTAGTTCATCATGTGTTTATACAATAATGAGAATGGTTTGTCCATTTTATATATTATCAGTTCGTCTAAACTTATAATAGATCCTGTTTATCCTTTGTATGTCAAATGGACTTATTTATTACTCTATATTATATAGACTGCTTGCTTGCTATCCAATGGTATTTTCAGAAGTAGTGAATCTCTTCGCTATAAGGATTAAAACTATTATCACCATTTAAATATAATAAACATTATTATGGTTTAAAACAAAGGTATAGACATGACTAGATTCAATTGACACAGTCTTGAATAAATATCTAAGTTTATGGTTTAAAAGCGAGTAGCAACTTCACAAAAAAGTTAATATAAAGACAACCGGAATTGAAATTTTTCTCTTATTAAAAAAGTGAGAACAAACAATTGACTGAGTTAATTGTCTGAGTTTATAGACAGTGTAGATTACGCAATCTTTTGTTTTTTTACGTCATCTAAATAAAAAAAATAGGCACTGTTACCCACAAAGTAATAAGATTGCCTTTCTTCCCGCTTCCACGTAAATATAGTTATATGCTACAACAAACACATACATAGTACATGTAACTAACAAATGTAAAATATATACAATACCTCTATACAAACTATATAATGTTTTTTACCTAATATGCGCCCTCACAGGTTAACAATGATTATTACGAAAAAATGTGATTTATATTTTATATGGAACATTTTTACCTTAAACTCTTGTCGGATCTCTAACCGTTTACGAGCTCCACCTCACTTTTTACGACCTAAGCATACGCTATAAAAATTTTAGCTTGATATTTCTTTTCGTTTTTTCGTTATTGTGTTCACAGGCAGACAGACAGACAGCCGGAAATGGATTCTTTATGTTAATTTTATAAACACCTTTACCAAAATTATTTTCGTAGCATCAATATTTCTAAGCGTTACTAACTTGGGACTTCGTATACCTTGACATATTTCATTTATATATGGTATAAAAAATTTGTAATAAGTTAAGGTTTTTATTATTTAGTTGTTTTTGAACATAGAAAAGTTTTTAAGATATGATTTAAAATGTATGAGTTTTAGTCTGGTACATTTAACGCATGCAATAAATCTTCAACTTTGATAGCGAATATCCTTAATGGACGTGCAAATAATTTGGAACTTAACAATTCTCTAGGTGGCACGCATGGCGGTTGATTTTAAAAGTTACTCAAAATATTATTCTATTCTGAAATAAGTGGATTGACGGAAATTCATTCTACCTTAAAAAACTGTCTTTCGAGAGTGTCAACTTATTCTTACATTGTTGATATTCCTATCTGGAAAAATTTCATATTTCTTCGTGATTTTTAAAAACTGGAATAATTTATTCTATTTTAACTGAGTCAATTTATTCTATTCTATGTAAAGCACACTTCATTTTGTCTCAATTTCTCATTAGGAACGTAAATACAGTTAAATAGTATGAGGAAGCAAGGAAATACTAAAAGACTATAAAATATAATGTAGATGAAATGGTCAATGGATAGGTATCTCCTCATCCCCTCGATTGTTTGTCCGAGCTACCTAGTAAAGCTGTGTGATGAACTGAAAGATTTTAATAATATAAATAGCTTACTTAACTTGACTATTACATATACCATACTTATTACATTTTGTCCATTTAAAGGTACATACAAATATATTTTGTTACTTGCTATCTTTCCGACAGAAAGTAATTTTAACACACGAAAAAAATTCTGACAAAAATATCGGAAAATCGCAAATTTTTGAGGTTAAAATGGTCTTAGATCTAAAAACTTTTACACGTTTTACGGAAACCTATTTGTTTTTGAGTAGTATGAGATACCTGTATATGTATATTAGTTAAATCACTAATGACGTAGAGTAATCAATATGGTAATCAAAATCAGGATTAAACGCTAAATATAAAGCAGTGTTCTATCAAATGATGATTTTATTGGACAGGTTATTCATTTGAACAGTATTTTTGTAAGCTACCATGCTTTGTTAATATTCATCTTTGTTAATTTTTCAACGTTTGCTAGAATCCAATTTTATCTTATTATCGTAGTTCTATTTTAAATAAAATGACTTTTCCAAAAATTACATACATATATTTCGAAACTAGGATGAAGGATTCTATGAAAATGATTATTTTGTCAGCATGAAATCTTTATAGTTCACTTCAGGAAGCAACATTTAAGAAAGCATCTGTTCTTCAAATTTATCATATCCCTCTTCTCTTTGCGTTTGATAAGCACAACTAATTCTTTAGACTCAACGTATGCTTCCCTTTAACAACAGATAAAAAAAATTCCACATTAAGTGTCTTAAATCTCAACCCCAACATTCTACATATAATGTTTACACCTTAAAAATTTCCAAACAAATTATCAACAATAAAAAGTGATTTTAGAAATATTATTTACAACACAAACCACTATAGGCAAGCAACTATTTTCTCAGATTTTTCCTTATGATAAATCAACTTTCTCTTCATAAAGGTGATGTACCATAAGGAACAATATCTCTCAAGAAATTAAAGACTCAAGCAAGGTCAAAAAATTGAAGACTCAACCAAATACAAGTATAATATTTTACCGAATTCAGAAGTCCTCTAAAAGTCAAATCTACCACGGATTGCTAGATTTAACTATTTAAAGGCACATAGAGATATCTATCTTTTGTTGTTTGTTCAAATTGTATCTGGTTGGTATGGGATAGCAGAGACTTCACCATTTTAATCTACAATCTTTGTAAATATGCAAATATATGTACTTATTTTAATTATATGTAATAATATAATGTATTATTTAAATTAAAACCACAATTTTAAATCTTTTGTTCGCTAGAAAATTATTTTACTGGAGGTTAGGTTTTTTTATTTTTGGTGTACAAAAAGATTATAATTGTCTAAGTGCTTAAAGATGATAATCTAGTATTAGTTTCGTTATTTTTTTTAATCTGTAATACTTTCAAACCTTTTTTTGGAGCTTATACATTTAATTAAATTGGACTGTAAGCAAAGCGGTTTGTTTGTAATCTCCAGAAATATGAAAATAATAAAATAGTAATTGAACAATGTGCTACTTCGATTTTCTATTTGAAATGGTTTAACTTTTGGCATTTGAAAACCAAAATGGGAACTATAACAAGCTATTTGTGTCCAAGTCAATGCATTTGAGTTCTAAAGAGACTACTTTAAACATATACTGGATCTAGATTTGTTAAATAATCCAAGAGAAAATTTGGAAAAATTAATCCACAATTAGCAAATATGAATCCTTTGAAGTACAGCTCTTTAAATGATGTTTGATTGTTGATTTGCTTGAAAAGTTTTTGATAAAGTTATATTTTAAATACAGAGCTCATTTCTACTTTTAATATTGTATATGAAAATCATTTCATGTTTTTGTCTTGTACGAGGTTGCTTTGTTACAAAAAAATCTGATTATTACTTCTAGATTGAGCTTAAATTCATTAATAAGTATCACAAATTTTACATTTTACAATATTTTTCCTTGTCATTTCAAAAGAATCATTAATAAACATTAAACGAATATTTTGTCATAAATATCAATTTTTCTTTTCCTTTTTTTTCGTTTCTTTATATCAATAAATCGCCTTAAGTTTAAGTATTATTTTATTTATTGCTTTCTTATTGAAATGTGACATACTTCCTAAGGGAATGAAAATTTACTAAATCTTCATTTGTTATTGATAAAAAACCGTGTGAAACTCATATATTTTTATATATAAATGAGAGACTGTTGCAACAAATTTTTAATAAATTTTTTTCTTTCTGTAGACAAGAAAATTTAATCTTCAGAATAAATTATTACCTTGTAAATTTAATAAATTAATTTATTTAAATAATTCAATTTCAAAGTTTTTGATTATAAAATTAATTATTGTAATCAAAAAATTTATTGGTAATTATTATAAATATGTAATTTATGGCTGTTTTATATGATCGACGACTTTTTTAAAAATAAAACACATTTTTCCAATTTTTAAATTTTTCATGCATTAAAAATCTTAACATAAACTCAGACTTCTCTTTCAGAGGACCAGAAAACTTAATATTGCTCTGCAAGCTTCTTCCAAAAATTATTTCATCGTATACCCATCAAAGTATGGTGCTATTAAAATTTATCTGTCCTTCGTAAATACGCTACCAAAACACATCTAACTCGAACAATGTAACCAGAACTGATAAATCAAAAGGAACTTTGTAAATGTTGGTTTGTTCTGCATTTTAACGTTTCAAGAAAACTGATACATGTTATATTAGTTCCTAATCATTATTGAAATATTAATTGAGCGATGTTTAAGCATTTATTAAGGAAATTATGCAATTTTCGAAGCATCCGTTGATTGAAAAATGTTCCATGCTTACCTAATCTGAATTTCTAGGCTTCAAAAATATCAATATACAATAAAAAAATTACTCGATTGAAGTAAACGCGATTACTTGACTGTTGATGATATTAAATCAAGAAAGTAATTCTGTAGAAATATTTCTTACTAATAGGTTAAGAACATATTTTCTTGCTTTAATAGTACTTTTTTTTACAGTGTGATAAACGAATTTGAACATAGATTATTGGTTTTAATTCTAACTATCATATTTTGGACAATAAAACTGTATTCATCTTTAGTGACAGTATGGTAAATACAAATTATATTTTTAAAAAAATGACAAACGTTAAATCCACCATATAAAAACAAATATAATATAAAATATAAACATATTATCAAATATAAAATATGACCGATCATTAACAAATACGCACCAATATCATCCGTTTCCCGTCTAATTTAAATAAAAATTCATACACACAGACCAGATCACATCAAACCCTACCTAAATACGCTTTTGTTTTTATAATATGGCTTCCATCAACTAAATAATAAATTTTTTTCATTAAATTGATGATGAATAATAACATTTAAACACCTACAAAAAAAAATAAACCAAACATCCCCCATATCATTATCAAATAATATAATAAAATTCAGTATGTTGATTATTGGGTATGTAGTGGGGAGAGGAAAGTGTATATATAGTTTATTTTTTTTAATTTTTTTTTTGTCAATTTCCGTATTATATTTTTATTTTTGTATATAAATATGTTGACATTTAAGTTATTAACAGTTGAATCAAATATCAACAATGAATTTTGTTATATTCCAATCATCAAATGAATGTTGTATCATTTGTTTCTTTTTTAGGATTGCAATGTGAGGTTTATATTTATTTTTAAAACAGGGTAGCTCAAATATGTTTGCCACACTCTAGAACTATTCTTTGTGAAGGTGGAGACCTTCATCTTGGTGTAAGTGAAGGTCCAAACAGAGAGGTGGGGACAGTGACATTTTTGTGATGCTTATTTGGAATATCTAAAAAAGACTTTGGAATATCTAAAAGAGGTAACTGAATATCTAAACTAAAGACATCAGTATATAATTCTAATCCCAAAGTTGCAAGAAGTTTTGGCCATTTAGATCGCGAGATAATCAGCTGCAAAGTTCGCGATTTCGAGTGCTAAAGCATGTAAAACTCACTGACCACCCAGCTATTTTTACGATATTAAAAAATTATCTCGATAGAATTGGAAAAAAGTAGGAGATTTGAGAGGAATGTTTGTAAAATTAAAAAAATAAGACAATGTCGTTTTGTTTCCGAGAAAGCTAAAAAATTGGCGATGATCTTCAAAATCGATTTAGTTTGGAAAAGGCATGGCATATAATTTTTACATATTATTAATTACTATGGAAATGAATGGTCAAATCTTAGATCATATATTTTAAATAGATAAGCCCAGTGTATACCAAGTATATATATTTTGGCGTCACAGAGTAGATCAACAAATATGAAAATACAATATTCAAACAGCTGACAGAGAAAACACCATTTTGGAGGCCTGGTATTCAATGCGCATGATCGTATGACCGGAATCAGCTGCTTCAATGATGTGTTTATATGTCACATTCACAACTGTACATAAAAATATATTTTGTTTTAACGTTCAAACGAGTAATATTGTTAGATGATTTTGTGTAAATTCTATGAAATTAATTTTTTTTAATGGTAAAATGGTAATTTGTACAAAATATACTGTTTTAACTTTATTTAAAAGTAGTATAATCTTATTATAAATACGCGCCAGGATATTATTTTGTATATTAAGACATGCGTATTATGACCAGGCCTCGGCATCTACTATCCTTGTCAATCTACTTTGAGACGTGGTTCTCACTCTGTTGACAATTCCAGAAGTGAATTTTCAAAGGGTCAAATAAACCTAGCTCAATTCATTTCGAAAATTGAAATGGTAAAATAATTATGTAATTCAAAACAATATTTCAAAAGAACAAAGTCAACTGAAATATTTCAATTTCAATTAAAATATTTTCAAAAATTTGTCCCAAAAAATAATAGCTCTCTAAGTATCCTTTTCATCTCATCTGAAGTCCTTGACTATCACTTTGAAATTGATTTTAGATGGAGTGCTATAATTATAAAGTGTTTAGCTGTGCGTCTGTGTGTTTCTCAGTGGCATCGTAGCTACTAAACGGTCGAACCGACTTGATTGATAACATTTTATAGCTAAGTTTCCGAATATCGGTTTACAAGGAATAAATCGCATTTGTCGGGGTGTTTTTTAAATTTTGTAAATTTCACTTGTCAATCTATAAATATATAGGAGACTTTCTATAGATATAGATAGTCACTCATCACGATATCTCTGGAACTATAAGACCTAGAGACTTGAAATTTGGCAGGAATATTCCTTTTGCCAAGTAGAGGTCAGCTAAGAACGGATTTTACGAAATTCCACCCACAAGGGGGGTTGCGGGGGTGTTCATGAATAAAAAATTCATATTTTTCAATTATGGCTTTTAATAGTTCAAAACTTGGTCAGAATGTTTTAAATTACATTTAGAAATTTTTTTAACCTTCGGAGGGTAGAAAGGTGTAGCGAGAAAGTGGGAAGGAAATATCGAATATTTACAAATATACCTAAGTGGGGTATCAAATAAAAGAGCATGACGTGTACATTACGAAACTGTTATCCAACGCAAGGAAATGTGGAGGGAGGGGTGCAAGTGGGGATGTTGCCCAGAAAAGCGGGTATATTTTACGCCACGCAAAGCGGGCGGGAAACAGCTAGTAGTATTATATGTTTCCAGAAAATGCGATAAAGTTGGATGTATGGATGGCACAAATGTTTGAGCCATTACGTATATATAGATGACAGGGTATATATGGTTTGTTATATATTATACACATATACGTATAATAATAGTATTCAATATTCTAATGTTTGGTAGTAATATTACGTAACTCAGAATATGCAAATCAAACTGTTACTGGTAACTATTATATGACATTTGTCAAATGAACAGTAAAAATACACACACACACACACTCATAGGGTGGATTATATTATATAATTATATATAATTTGGTTGGTATCATATACAAACACAAAAAAATGCTATTGTTTTTATATTTATTTTTTATTATTGAATTTTATTTACAAAAAAAAATATATATTTATAAATATAAATAAATAATGAAAATATGTGCCATAAAATTAATTACATAAAAATTTTAAAATTTATCTCATATTAAAACGTATATAATTTTAGAAAAATAATATTTTTATATTAAAATATTTTAATGTTTTTAAATTCATGTCATTTTCAGGCCACCATTAATTGACTTCTAAAATTTACAAGGGAATATGTTAGATCAAAGCTCTGGCATATAAGAAATTATATGTAGAACAAACTGAAACGATAATTTAAAAATGACTAACTTACTTTGCATTCAAATAATATGATAAATCCGTGGAATCTTATTTGTACATCCCTCTTTTTAAAACCACTTAATAGGAATGATTTTATTTTTAGAGGCTGGATATAGTGATCACCAAAATTAGTCACTTTGACAAGATTAATACCAAGACCAAGCAATCAAGAATCAAGACCAAGATCAAGACGCAATTCTGCAAGACCAAGACTTATTTGCGAAAGCCAAATATGTAAATTTTTCATTCGTATTTTAAATAAATCCAGAGAGAAATAAAGAATAAATAATAACTATCTCGCCCTATTATCTCAGTTGGTTAAGGCGTAACCAATTCCGTCCGCGGTATGCTTAGGGTAGCGGGTTCGATTCCCGCCGTCGCAACAAAATTATTTTTATTAATAGTTGTGATGGGATGGTGTAATGCATGGTAAATGCATGAAGAAGATGCACTCAGACTCTGAAATTCAGGAGAAATGAAATTATCAGCAGAAAGATGGTAAAACACGTATGGTATCACAATAGGCTAAATAGCCTAAGTGTGTCCGCCGTGGACAGCCTATATAACCTAACGTAACTAATCTAGAAAATTTCGGCAACGCACAGTTTGAGTGATAGACATTGATTATCGGTTCACATCATTTTATATAAATAATATATATGTAGATAATTCATTAATGTTGTAATGGTTATTAAAAGTCCGACTTCAAGAATTCTAAAATAACACAATAATACTTAATCGAAACTTAAAAGTTCAAAACATAGCTAATGGAAGACCAAAAACAACACTCAATTGACCACGACTAAGACTGGAATTATTTTTGTAAGACCAAGACCAAGACTCACCTCTGCAAGACCAAAACTCGATTTTAAGACTCAAGACTAAAACTAATAATGCTTGACCAATACCAAAATACAAAGGCCAAGATCAAGACTAAGATAACTATGGCCCTAGTCTTTTTCTTGGTCTCGTTCATCACTAGCTGGATGTTTCTTTAATTTGTTATAAATGATAAATTTCGAAGACTATTTCCTTCCCTTATGTTTTTGAAACAAATAGTCCTACTATAACAATAACCTTAATAAGGATGACAGTACATATTTGTTTTACCTTAGATAAAGATGAAGATTTACTTTATGTACAGGGCAGTGAAGTTTTTGTAAATTTTGAGAAATACGTAAAATTTGACCGTTAAAAATTATTAATTATCCTTATTAGGAAGGGGGGTATCTAAAATTGTCAACTTTTGTATGACCTATCATAGACGAAATTCAATGAAACGGACAACCACATTTGAAAACTTATAGCGTCAGTTTTTAATCAATAAATTTAATTTTCAAATTTTATGAAGGTATTGTTAAGTCTTTATAATTTGATATGTAATGTGGCAACAAAATTCTACCCAATTGATTACACACCAAGAACACATAGTTTCGAATCCTTTGTAAAATAACTTGTAAGAATTCTCAGGTCGTTTTAATCATTCATCTTGATGTAGGTATTCAACTATGATTCAAATCAATTTTGAAATCAAATAAATTTAGTCAAAATTGTATCGTATAAGTTTTATTTATATTTTATAATTAATGGAAATTTAATGGAAGAATTTGAATGGAAGTTCTAACGCAGAAAACGTAACTCAAAAATCGGATAAAGTTTTAAAAAATTAATATTGAATAGTAATTAATAATCTTTTGTAGAAGTTTTGTAAATATGGTGGAAGCGCAATTAAATGTTTGATACATTGTAAGAATGAATATACCTCATAGCTTCCTTGCGTTTCCACCATTTATTTATTTATTAAAATATTAAGTTCCTCAATTCAAATTTAACATTCCATCTGTAAAAAAATATATGGAACAGTGAAAGATGTTTGAAAGAAAATTCAAGATTCCACGCAAAATTTCCTTCTCCTTCTCTGCCTTTTCTCGTGTACTTATACCTAAACTGTCCCCATTTTTAAGTAAAATTTGCCACAAACAACATGCTGGCAAAATCGATCAGTCAAATCAACCAACGCTCAACTAATTAATCTGAAATATCAAGAATGTAAGTCAAACTGTGATGAAATACGAACAGTTTCCGATATTTTAAGATTATTATAATCGTCAGATAATAATACCTATGTATTGTTGTCCTCTTAAAAATGAGGCCTTTATCTACACAGGTAGGATTTTTAATAAAACAAAACCGTACAACCCTGTTTCAGTAAAAATTACAAAAAGAAATGAACCAAACAAGTGAGATAGCAACATATAAAATTGTTATATGTCAAATTTATTTGAACCAATCATTCTAATGATACACTAGAATATTCTGCTTATGCATATATATATACAGTATACACCATAGAATAATTTTATCATCTTTACAATATCTATTTTTACTCATCATGTCAGCTACGCCAGTCCGCCGTAGTAAAGAGCAGTCACCATTTCCTGAACTCACCCACATATAAATAGTGTGCATTCTCTCACACCGTTGTTCGACATTTGAATGAAAGCATGACTCCTATCTACTTATATTATAATACACACAAGAGAGATTTCAAACAAATAATAATAATAATAATATTTGCAACTGAAAATTCATCGTCATTTACTTGTTTCCCATTCGCATTACCGCCACAATTCAAATTTATTGATGAGATTATACACACATTGAACAAAGATCACACTATATACACGAGTGGTTGTCGTTCTCTTTTTTTTTTTATTCACAATTATTCAACAAATTCAAATGAAAAAAAAAAAATTACTTTTTTTTTTTATTATTTTGGTTGTTGCATAGAAATGTGATGTTTAAATCTGTTTAAATTGTTCAATCAAGAATTTTCAAACATTTATTGCTTGTGATTTTATATAATCATTCAAAATTCTTGTTTTAAAACATTTATAAGCGCTTATTTACGTGATTTGACAAAAACTTATCAATATAGAATTGAAGTAATTTAATATATTGGTTAAATTTTAAATCAAAACGCTGCAAATGCTACAAAAGTTTATTATTATATTCAAGTCGATATTTTTCGCTACATATAAAGACAATGAAGTAGATATATTTGCAATGTTATCTTGGCCTAGATATTTTCTCATATGCGCTTCTCTTTTTAAACGATAAATAGACAAATATGAATTTTGAGACAAAAACGGATAAAAACAAAGCAAAAAAAGCCCAGAGTAAGGTAACGAAGTGTTATTTCAATCGGACTTCAAATCTCCATATGAAGTACGGTAAACACAAACTTAACGTTAGAGTCATTTGAAATTAACAGCACTAAATTTCAAGCCTAAGGATTCAAATATATTTTTCTCAATCGACTACAATAGTTTATTTATTGTATTTTCGTTTATTAAGATTTTATTATTAAACTAAATCTTCACTGACAAACTTGAAATAAGTTTTTCATCAAACTTTTATATAAACCATTTTTACAAAATGTAATTTGGTTTCTGATTTACCAATTTGCTATTTACAAAAATTAAGATTATTAAGAAGCAAAAAAAGGAAAGTTTTAAATTCTTATAAGACATATTTGAAAATATTATTTACTTATAACCTAGTTTTTAGTTAAAATGATGTTTCAAAACAATATACCAAAACACGAAAGAAATAATATACCAAGAGGATTTTTGTTGTACTTTCAACAAGCAAAGACTGATAGCGATGGAGAGAAGCACCTTAATTTTTCTTTTGCAAAGAATGGTTTAATTATCGCAATTACGTTTAAGCTTACATAGTATTATAATCCTTGTAATTGTTAAAGAGTACGAAATTTTAGAAATTGAATCGAAAAATATCGTTCGTAAATGAAATTTAATAAAGTGAGCGGTATAAACACGATACCTTTAGATATTGGCTTTTGTATTGAATCCTCTTCTAATTTTGTACTATTTACGTTTTGTACCACATTATATGCCGAAATAAACGAGTAAACCACCAAGGTCAATTCAATGTGCTTCGCGCTACCATAGCTGTAAATTACATTCTATGGTTCTCTTTACCAGTCTCTTGGAGGGTTGATCAATTTACAAAACGAAATTGAGGTTTTGACTGTGGTTGTAGTGTCAAAAACAAGAACACAATATTTTTCCACAGATGATTTTTTTGTATGTTGTTTATGTTATAACAAAATCAGTGGCAGCACAATTCGCGAAAATAAGAGTAAGGAAATCGATTTTTATTATTTTATTGATGACACACGTTTGAAATCTCAATTTTCTTTTTGATGAAACTTTTCAAGGAAGATGCAACATATAACATAGCTATGACTTAATAATGGGCTATCTTTCCGAATAATATGCACAAGAGAAATTTACAAAATTTAAAAAAAAAACCGACAATTTTTTCGAGTACGGAACCCTAAACTTGCACTTTAAACATAGCGAAAACACTCTGCTTTAAATTACCTTTCAAACGAAATCAAAAAAATTAAAATCGATTCATCCTTTTAGGCGCTACGATGACACAGACAGATACACACATAGCGGTCAAACCTATAACACCGCCTTTTTTTAGTTCGGGGGTTAAAAAGAAGAATGCAATAGCAAAACAATAGTAAACTTCTTCCATCAGTTATTATATGACTGCGAATCAATCAAGGGATAGGTTCATAAAGTAAATTAACATGAAACAAAATCTCAATAATTAAAAAAGAATGTAATTTTTAGTTTAACTTCTTTGTTCTATTTATGTTATATAAATTAATGTACCCATTTATAAAACATAATATAAACGTAATAAAATTTGTTTTATAAAGTCATTAAACCTTGTGTTACGTACTACGTTTTTATTTCAATGAAAAATTTTGTTGTGTTGATTTACTTGAACATTGACTTAAACTTCCTGTGAACATTTTATTTAATTACCACCTCTAGTTATATACTAGGTATACAAGCGTTTTTACTGTTTATAGTTTGTTGCAAAAATTTTACAACAAAATATAAAAAAGTAACAAAAAAATAGTAGGAAAAAAAACAACATGAAACATGCGACGCCCACTAAAAGCTAGTTAGTTGGTAAATAAACTTTTTAGAGTAGATAAATATAATTGACTTCACAAGAAAAATAGTAATAAACAATTCTAGAAAAATTCAAGTCATTTTAGCATTTTTTTGTACCTCAACGTGTTGGGCCAATTTTTTTAAAAGATGTTCAGGAAGGTCCATTCATCAAAATGTTATATTCGCTCCCCTCTGCTGGCCCGACCCAGCAATACTATGTAAATAATCAACAATATTGGCCTATTTGGTCCATAACAATAACCAAACATTCTAGCGGCACAAAGTTAGATGTAGATTTTGATCTCTGCACTTTCCAGAACATTTTTTTTTTAAATTTGCCCAATAGATTGAGGTACAAAAAAATTCTTCGTTTTACACTTTTTTCGCCTAAAAAATTATTCGTCTACACCCAGAAAGATTATAAGTTTAAAAAGAAATCATGAAATGTTTTTTTAATCAAATATATTTCATTTGTAATGAAGCTCATTAAGCTCAGACTGTGATTAAAAGAGATTAATTCACATGTTATATCCAAATACGCACACTTGGGATTGTAACCGCAGAAATCTAGACTTTCTTTTCATTTTTTATAAAATTCACAGCTCTGCATAAGATTAATTTTTTACAAAATATTGAAATAATTCAGTTGGCAACGTCAAATGACACCAGAATACACAATCGTTTTCAAAATTTCAAATCATTATGACAGGAAGATTTTGATTATGGTTCTCCCATTTTAATCTCGGTTAAAAAGAACTACACCGACAAAAAAGGTTTTAATATTTCGTATATATATGATGAATGTAAATTCACAATCGTAATAGTAATAATACTGAAGGTTTTGTGAAGATGATACCCAACTTGAGATAAACTTATGTATATGCACTTGTTTACCGGAAATGGTGAAAAGAAATAATACGTTGGGTATGAAGAAGCTTTTGTCATTTTTTTTATTTTGACTTTTAATTTATTACGAACCATTTTTATTATGCTGTTTAGTAAAAATAGTTTGTGGGTAATATAGCTAAATATACATAACAATACATTTATTTGGATGGAATTTATGTGATATATGTGGTGAGTTGTGTAAAAACGGTCCGATATAATTAATTTTTTCTGTTAAAAGTTACACGTAATCATTAATTACCTTAAAATCTGTTAATTGGCTGATTAAATTTTCACAAGGTAAGAAAATTTATTAAATTCCAATTTTCAAATTAAAGAAAACAAATAGTGTTGTAAATCATTGCTAACTGGGCAAAAATGAGTAGGCGAGAGCAATTATTACTATTTTTAACCGACTTCAAACAAAAAAGGAGGAGTTTCTCAATTCGATCGTATTTTTTTTATGCTTGTTATCTCAGAACTTTCGACTAATAATTCAATATCTCGCCAACCAATTTCGACGATCCTTTGTTAAGTGACAAATTAGTAAGTGTACTTCAGATTCACAAAAAAACAGTAAAACAATATAAAAATATTTTTCCAAAAAAAAAAACCGACTTTAAAAGAAAAACAATTCCAAAACAAATTAATATGCACTAAAAGTAAATAGCATAATGTAGTTACAATTATTGTTATTTTTGGAGTCGGTGTCAGCCAAGTTAATGTAGCTAACTGTTTTGTCACAGTTGTTTCTTTGGCTGACACCGGTTGTTTCTTTAGCTGACACCGACTCCAAAAATAACAATGATTGTAACTACATTATGAAACGATAGGCAGATTTGTGACCTAAATTGATTTATAAGAAATTAAAAATATGCAATTTGTATAAATAATATGCATTGTATAATTGCATTTAAATTAACCGTAAATATAATTCACAATTCGGTTAATACTGATGAAAATGATTTCAAACTTGTTACTCGGGAGTTTTTGGGGTCGTTGAGCACGAATACCGCGACAGAATTATACTTCGAGGTACCTGAGCATCAGATACCTGGTGCCCGATTCTGCCGCGATATTCCTGTCCCGCGACCCTTAAAGCCCCCGTTTAACGACCGCTGGACCGATTGCTTAACCAATTCTAAGAAAACTCTAGGAAATACCGGCTACCCTGGTCTTCATTCATTCAAGCTGTAATTTCAAAATAAATATGAAATATTAAAAATAAAAAATATACCCAATCGGATTCAAATTTTTTTTTAAACATAAAAGCTGCAATTTTTTGTCTGTCGTGTGATTTGCTTTTACCTTAAAAACTTTTATTTTACCACCTTATATAAAACGAAGTTTCGTATCTCCATTTTATATAAGCAAACTTTTAGTATGATATTATCATTGTTCTGACATGACAGTATATATGCATCTATCTATATTACATAATATTTAGTATATTTTTAGTAGGAAATGTATTTGAAAAACTATATATAGTTGATTACATTCAATTTGTGTTATCAACAACTATAAGTTATAATAATATACTAAAATTAATCTTTTACATAATGTTTTTTCTTAATAATATTATTATGTAAGTAATTATTAAAACTAAGTATTCAGAACGAATTAAATATACGAGACTCACTCACTTATACAGAAAATATCTTGGTCATTTATTATTATCATACATAACTAAGTATGCCATGTCTCATAAATAATAAAAATAATATCCTTCAATTAATGAAACGTATCGTTCTAGTTACAACTAGCTGGGAACTACCGGCTTTGCTGGGCAACATCCCCACTTGCACCCCTCCCTCCACATTTCCTTGCGTTGGATAACAGTTTTGTAATGTACACGTCATGCTCTTTTATTTGATACCCCACTTAGGTATATTTGTAAATATTCGATATTTCCTTCCCACTTTCTCGCTACACCTTTCTACCCTCCGAAGGTTAAAAAAATTTCTAAATGTAATTTAAAACATTCTCACCAAGTTTTGAACTATTAAAAGCCATAATTGAAAAATATGAATTTTTTATTCATTAACACCCCCGCAACCCCCCTTGTGGGTGGAATTTTACTCAGCTGACCTCTACTTGGCAAAAGGAATATTCCTGCCAAATTTCAAGTCTCTAGGTCTTATAGTTCCAGAGATATCGTGATGAGTGACTATATCTATAGAAAGTCTCCTATATATTTATAGATTAATAGTTGATACTTAAAAAACTGACAGATATCAAGGGAAACAAGTGAAAACAAACAAATGACTGATTTAACTGTTGCAATAGTATATATAGAGGTAGTGTTGATTGCAATGTCACATTACAATGTTACATATATGTCACACATACATAACTGATTTTCCCATATAATACAAACGCTGCACAATTTGCGCCTAATTTGCACCAACACGAGTAAAAAGTGATGTTGACGAAAAAATGTTTCAAACACAAGTTTTTCTCAGTGGATGGAGTATTTTTGATTCAAAAAGTATTAAAATCAGGTTAATTTAATGATTGGACCTACAGAAAGTTACAATGTCAGCGAGTATCATGGGCAAAACTTCAAAAAAGTTAGAAAATTAAAATCCATAAAATTGTGAACAAAGGGAGGATAAGTGAGGGCTATGATGTGATAGTCTTTCTTTTTAAAGGTGAAATTACCCAGCAAATCGGGCGGGTATTTGCTAGTCTTATACAAGCAATTTTTGTTTATATATATAAATCGATTGGGTCGAAAAAATGATCTAGCTAGGTTTCATTTTTAGAAAACTTAGTTTTATCTCGGAAACTTTAATCTTGGATTTACCAAAAAAAAAAAACTAACGAACAAAGCTCGCCCAGGTAATAATTTATAATGCAAAAAGCTTAAGAAAGTATCATAAATTGATTTTAAAACTAGCAATTTTCGCAGCTTTTTCAGAAATGCGCACTTGTAAATGTAACCACTTTTACGCGCCAGACGTACTTCATTCTTACCTTATTTCAATAACAACGAGAAATATCCAAAATATCCGGCTTCAAAACAATTTTTTTGTTACGATCGTCTTATTCTATCATTAACCATACACAAAAAATTTTTATAGCGAAATAATTTTAATCAAAATGAAGGTTATTTATGCCCGTCTGCATTAAAAAAATATAATGTTCTAAGTAGTAACCTCTAAAAGTTTTTTAGCTTTTAAAAAAAAGAACAATTTTGTTTTTCTATAAATTTATGTGTACGCTTGTCTAATTTACATAAATTAATTTTATAAACATTATAATTAAAAAACATACAGATACTATACATGAACAAAATATAATTTAGTCTCCTTTTTTCTTTCGTGTGTGTTTCATTTTCCCGTATTATTTATTCGAATATAACAAAAATAGACAAAGCCCAACAAAACGTTAAATATGATAATTATATAGTGCGATACAAAGTGATACAATTTTTTTACTCGTTCGGAAAAAGTACACCTCAATTAATAATTGAGGAAAAATATTCCAAAATATTGTCCCCGAGAAATCCTCGAAGAAAGAAGCCTGAATTTGCCAGAAAGACTCACAAAAAGAGTCAAAACCGAGATAAAAGTAATTTGAAAAAAAAAGTTAGAGTTGTATTAAAGTATTATTCCAAATTAAAGAATACGCAAACTATCTAAAATTATCTTTAAAAATCAACGTGGTGAAAATGTCTCTCAAAGAGTCCGTAATCGGAGCCGAGGGAAAAATTTTTATTTCGTCCATCTGATCACGTTGATTTTTAAAGATAATTTTAGATAGTTTGCGTATTCTTTAATTTGGAATAATACTTTAATACAACTCTAACTTTTTTTTTCAAATTACTTTTATCTCGGTTTTGACTCTTTTTGTGAGTCTTTCTGGCAAATTCAGGCTTCTTTCTTCGAGGATTTCTCGGGGACAATATTTTGGAATATTTTTCCTAGTTATATCGGTATCCCCTTAACAGTTTAAGATGCTTTTTTCTGCAAATTCAATTTCACGAATTAGCTGTCTTACTTTACACACCAAATTTTATATTCTACAAGCATCCCATTCATTAATCAATTTCCTATTGGGTTGGAAATATGAAGAAAATCGTTAAATCTTTACACGTGAACTGAAACTTCTTGTATAAGCGTAAAAAAAAAAAAAAGTATTAAACAAACATATCTTTTTTTTATGTTTTGATTTTTATAGCTCTTGTTTTCTTGATTGACTATTAAAAAAACAACAGCCTCATACTTATATCAGAGTGTATCTATATACGGATACTTATAGTATAGGCATTATAAACTAAATAACAGATAGAACGATCAACCCTCCACCTGATTTTATATTACCACTTACCTCCAAACAAAAAACGGCTCGAAAGAAATAAAATGGTTGAATTCATCTTCTTCCTCTTTTTATAATACTTAATACATAACAGATATACAACAATTTTACAGTAATATTTGTATTTAAATCAAATTTACTATAATAAAGTCTTTACGTATAATTTCTATTGAAGCAGTGGAGGTTTTTATCATAAAATATTTTGTATTCTTATATTTCATTGTGAGCCCATAATAAAGTAAAAATTCTACGATTTGTTTTACTTCACATTTTGAAGACTAGCAAAGTTGGATGGTTAGGAATATTGAATTTTAACCGACATTCCAAGTGTGACAATTATGGAAAGCAAGGTTTTGTAATCGACGTCTTTTTTATATCTGCCTTTGAAGTTAAACCCAACTCATTAATATAAACGCAGTATGTCATAAAATCAAAAAAGAGCGGGAGGTATCGTAAGAAATCCGATAGAAATTAAGGTATTTTCGCTATCATTTATGAACCAACACTCGTCCTCCATCGAGCATACCTTGTCTAATTCTACCATGATTGCTACAATTTAAAAAAGTCTATTTCAAGCTCGCTCCGCCAGCATCTCTATTCGCCTATAGATCTCTAAAACAATGTAGATTTATTCAAACGGACACTAAAATTATCTTAAACGGGTTATTTCTGCAAAAACAAGAATTTGAGGATATTAACAATTGAGAGAAAGCTTATTTGTTCTTTAATGAATCTTTTCGTTGTGTGCGTAGTCATGGTAGGGACAATTAAATCGATGCCAGTAAGTCATAATTGCAATCCATACAATTACATATGCATCCATACAATTCCATAACTAAAGTAGTGTATCGTTACCATGGAAACGCCTCCAAAAAAACTCACGCACGATGCGAATAAGGAAAGAGACGTAGATTTAATTATCAATACTCATATCTTTTAATAGCATCCCTGTATAAATTGTCTGCACTTATGACGTTAACAATTCTAGTTTCATGCATTCTAGTGGGTGTATATTTTAACAAACTAACCGAAAAGGAATGGTATAGCAGTGGTAAAGAAAGAAATGAATGTGATCCAAAATTTGATGAAAATATTTCTTTAAAAAAGTAGATTTCTCACTAAAGCTTTCTTCCTCTAAAATTTATTTCAAAATCTATATACTTACTACAGATTATACCTAATAAAATAGTTGTATATACCGTCACTGTTTAACTTATTGACGAATATACATAACATTAGAATTTTTAACGACGTAAGAAAACCATTGAAGTAGTTAAAGTTTAATTTTTTGATGCATAAGCTATCAAACCAACAAAAAGACAATATAAGTATATCCGCGTAGACAAAAGTAACATTTAAATTTTTTACAATACAATTATCATAAAAATCATATAACATAAAAGTTGTTACTGTTAAAGATAGAGGTAGGTATATACAAATTTCCTTTATATTTTCAAATATATACCGAAAAATAAATGAATTTTATAATCAAGATCGTAAGAGATAATCGTCTATCTATTTATTTTCTCCACTAAAGTCAAAACAATAATGTATTTTAAAATAATCATGAATGTAAATTTATTATCAACCATTTTTAGGTATAAACATGAAGGTAATAAAAAGTATTTACATCAATTTTGTATTTAGCTTGAGTATTTTAATCAAATCATTTATTTCCTGAATGAAAATCATTGCATCAACGCCTTAAATTAAAATCACTTAGTATTTTTACATGTTAAGATTCATACAAATTTTGAGCTCGAGCTTTGAGGATAATACACTGTAAAATAATTATTAGATTTAAGTAATCGCTTTCACTTTGTTTTTTATATTCTTACAAAAATTAAATATTTATTGAGTCAACGATCTTAATACTTAATTCCAGAAAATAAGAATTTGAAAACCTCAAGAAAATATTTATTTTTTACTTACTTTTTAAGAACATATTTTCTTAGCACTTGTATTGTTTTTACAGTGTACGCAGTGAACTATTTTGTGCGTGACAGCTCGCGAAAGAAAATGCGATTTATATTAAATTTTATTAGACATTGGAACTCTATTGATTACATAAAGAACTTCAATAAGATTTCTATAATATTTTTCCTTTTATAGCACAAG
Organism: Chrysoperla carnea; assembly: GCF_905475395.1. Taxonomy (NCBI): domain Eukaryota; kingdom Metazoa; phylum Arthropoda; class Insecta; order Neuroptera; family Chrysopidae; genus Chrysoperla; species Chrysoperla carnea. Next base: position 35,407,067 of record NC_058340.1, on the reverse strand, counting down.
TAAGTAAGATTGTCAAAAGTTTTGTAATGTTTTATTAACGAATATAAAACTTTTATTACCTAATCGTGAAAATATTGATCTGATCTCTAAGAATCATGTCTACCATAGAGTGAGTGTTTTTGTAAGTAAATGTACGAGGGTACATCACAAGGGAGCATGACAGTTTTTAAATTATATGGTTTTATTTATAATTCACAATTTTGTATTTTCAATTTGATACATTTACAAATATTTATTTTTGACACATTAAAATTATTTTTCCATTTGATTATTTTAATTCTCAAAACGATTGTTTTTTGTTTTATTACATGAAGTTGAGTTGTCAAGGAGAAAGAGAAGCAGAAATAGAGAAATGTCTGGTTAAACATTGATAAGGGAACATAAAATGGAATTGCAAGTTAAAATGTCTAATAATCTTACAATTTTGATTTAATCAAAATGGTTCGTATCCATGTTTAGTAAAAATTATAGTTTAAAAAAACTAAAAAAGTGAAATTTACAAAATTTTTAAAAACCCCTTCTCCAAATTGAACCGAGTTTCAATATCATCACTTATTTCTTACTGGCACTTGAAACATTTTTATAAACACTGTCCATTAAATTACTTTTTAAACGAAACAAAAAATATCAAAATCGGTTCATCCGTTTAGACTCTACGATGCCACAGACAGCTCAACTCAATAAAATCGTATTAAATCAAGTCCTCAAATCAAATCATGAGGAAACGCCGGAATGAGTAAATAAGAAAATTAAGGATGTATTTTCATTCTGTGCTTCAGTAATACGCTTTCGTTGGTACTTGGATATTTTAGATTTATCAAATTTTGCTTGTACGATACGTTGTGATTAACGTCCATATTTCCGAGATTTGAGATGATTTTTTTCCATTTGATTACACAGGTCTGCGTTTCTGAAATCAGTGCATTCTAAAACATATAATTTAGTAAAAATATCCCATGCAGCTGAAAAAAATTTTTTTTTGCAGACCTGTATTATTTTTAATTATGTTACAGTTTTAAAACGTTCAACTATCTAGACACACACATAATAAAAGAAATACCTTTGGGTATTTTAGACAAGATTCATAACATTATTAGTCATGATATTTGAAAACTTTATTCTAGGTGCTACATGCACCCACCCTTCTTTTCATGCACCCACACTTGTATACAGGGTGTTTCAAATTGAATAATTAAAAGTTAAATTGTTTTCTCTCTTGCATTCTACAATTTAGTACCAAGTATAAAATAATTGATCTAAGATCCGAATTAAGGTCGACCTTTACCCATCTGTTTGCTGAATGAAAGTTATTTTTTGTGAAATTTAAAATATTAACAAATATCCCTTTAATGGGTTGCCTAAAAATGTAGTCAAGACATATAGCTCCTAAACGGATGACCGATTTTCTTGAAACATAAATAAAAACATTTTCGTTCAAATTTCCTTTCAAACAAACAAATCGAAATCAGTTCATCATTTTAGATACTGTAATACCACAGACCAACTCAATCCAGGCACTTGAAGAAACTTCCAACAAAAAAAGTTCATATGAACTTTTCTCTCACTCAATTTCCTGTATTAAATGTGAGACACCCTGTACACATACTAAGGTTCGTTCTACACGAGAGAACATTTCGTATCCTTATTCAAACAATGATAGTAAAAACGGATATGAAAATGTTATTACATTATGCATAATGTAATAGAATTATCCGTAACCTATAAATGTTTTATTGCTCATTAAAAACTGTATCTTAATACAATCGCTATAAATCCCTATCGTTGAAATAGCCTTCGAATGTTCAGAGAATGCACACAAATATATATTTATATGTACATTGACATCGAACTAATATAAATAAATACTATTATATTGTTTAGTGTTACTTATATGGTAAGATGCTCCTGGATTGAGTGGGCTTTAAATTGTTATCTTGGATGGGATAAACACTTAAATGTATATCGTATGATATTCAAGTAGTAAATAGTTTAGTATTGATGATTTCTTCTTTTGGATGAAGGAAGTTCGATAATAGAATTGGGTAGGTTTTGTATAAGATACATGGGGTAAATAAGACCAAGAGGGTAATAAGGTCCACATTTTAAATTTCTCCGCAAAACAGGATCATTACACTCTTAAAGCACACGTGCGCTTAGTCGGTATAAACGTCACGGTATTGGTACACAACTGCCTGTACCTCCATCTTGCCAACAGGTTTATAATTTTTCATCCCAAGAAATGGTAATTTTTTTTGTCTTATTAATATAAAAACCCCTGTGTTTTTATATCCTGTTATATAAGTAGTTTATATCAAGGTATACTAAGTTAAGTCCCAAGTATGTAACACTTAAAATTGTTGATGCTACGAGCAAAATTTGGTGTTCATAAATTCACTTAAATAATTTCATTTCTGGTTGCCTGTCTGCCAGCACGATTACTCAGAAACGAAAAGAGATATCAAGCTGAAAATTTTATAGCGTGCTCAGGACGTAAGGAGTGAGGTTGAATTCGTATATGAGCAAGGTCAATTTTGGTATTGGGTCAAAATCAATTTCGTCTTGGGTTTCTATACAGGATATTTCCACAATTACCCGAGTCAATTGTTGGTTTCAGTTGTTTTATTTATAATATGTCGAAGTAAAATTTTTCATAAACTACGTCTGACGTTATAATTTTAATTAAGAATTGTATACAAAAGTATATAGAAGTTTTTTTTTTATTTTAAAGATTTAGGATTTTTATTTTAAGAGATTTATGCATTCAGTTAAAATTAGCAATTTTGTTAATTATTCAGCAGGGGGCGTAAAAGTAAACCAGAGAATTTTAAAACTGAATTATTTAGATTTTTAAATTAAAATTTTTTATCTCTCTAGAAACGCTATTTCAATAGAAATTGATTATTATTTATTATTCATTAAATTGTAGATATTTATGATATGTATGTGGGAAGCCGAACAAAAACATTGAACACATTTTAACGCCAGTTTAAAAAAATCAGCCAAAGAAAAATGCGTATTAAATCGCTTAAAGAACGTTTAAGAACTATCACTGGCAGATTTCGGTCTTAGAGCCTAGTCTATTTGTTATAGTAAATGGTACAATATTATATTATTATATAATCTAGTATTTCAATAGATAATATTTATTATTCATCAACTAAGTTAGTTTGAGTAATAATTACTATTATTATTGTTGTTGTTATTATTATAATAAAGTAGGTAGAGCTATTGTTATTCAGTCCATTTTGTGAAAACCAAATTTATAATATTTCTGGTAGAAAATGCTATTGCTTTCAGTTCGATTTTCGAAATGACATTTTCTCTATTTTCTACTTAGTTTAGCTTTTTAGATGATCTCTTAATTCAAGAAAAGTCTAACTCAAAAATTTATTCATTCAAGTATCGGAATTATTTACTTTTTATCAAAATTTATACAATAGCACAAAAGATAAATATCAGTTTTGTCAGGATTTCATCAATTTAAACCACTCATTGATCGGCCCTCTACGTATGTTATCCACCACATCTTGTATTCATACATAAAGATACGAATTAAATTGATTTTGCTTGAAAAAGTTTTGATGAATACAAATTTCCTGGAAAGTTAATTCAACCAAAATTATCTAAAACTATATTTAAACTAAAATAATCAAAATTTCTAAAATAATTTAAATAAGTTATAAATAAGACAGAATTCTAAAAACCGCACAGTGTTATAAAGAAGATTTCTTAACTTGTACAATTACTATTTTAAAGAGTGATTTTATCAGACGGGAATAAACATTAAATAGAAATTGAACAAATCAAAATATGCATTAATTTATGCCTTTTATGTTAAAATAAAGAGTACATGATTTGAGAAGTCACACACGTCTCAAATTTTTTCTAGTCGAATCAATTCAACAGCTGACAGAAAATTATTTGTGGTCAATATGTTATTCCACCGTAAATAGACCTACGCAAAAAGAACACTTCAAAAATGTGAAAAATTTGTGTGATCTCAAACCTAGGGATTATTTCTAAATGGATATAATCTTTCTGAATGAAGGTTAGTGTATTTTTTTTACACTTGATTGATATCCGTTATTATTTTCCATTTCAGATTTATTTTCATTAGTAATAAAAAAATTTTTCATAATTATTTTTTATTTGCAATATATTATTTAGCTATTAGTTTAATAGAAATAATAATTTACAATAACAAATACAATTACGATAAAAAATAAAAATTTACAATAATAATTTCAATAAATATAATAATATTTCTATATGAAATATATAGAAATATTTTCCTATTAGTCTTAAGATTTTCAATTAAAGATAACAATGCCAGTATACATGATTTAAAGAGATTTTATTAACAATAAAGCACAAACAATTTTAAAATATATAATAACTAAATTGACTGTTTAATTGTAATAACTTATAATAACAATAGCAATAATATTAATAACAATAAATACAAACCAATAATAATATCATAATATGTAGAGTTCTACTTCACGTAAACAATACATTATATTTCCAACTTACCTATATCTAATTGTTGTTATGTTGTCTCATAGACTAAGGGCTACAAGTATGGTGACTTAATAGGCTAGCTTATTTTAGGTTATATTGGCTGTCCGCGAAGGACACACCTAGGCTATAGAGCCCATTGCGATACCATATATGTGTTTTACTATCTTTTCCGCTGATAATTTCATTTATCAGCTGGTCAATTTTTTTGAGAGGTTGAGTGCACCACCTTCATTCATGTTCCATGTACTACACCAGACCATTACAACTATAAATTAAATTAATTTTTGTTTTGACGGCGGGAATCTAACTCTACGCATACCACGAAAGGAATTGGTTACGCCTTCATTTTTAATAAATTCATTTAAATACCACGGAAATCATAAATGAATCTGATGTATTTATTGTTCATAAATAAGGGCTGACTGACTGGCCCTGTTCGAACACCTAACTGACTGACAATCATAACTGTTATTTATATGCGATATACAATCTGTATAACAATTTTCAGGTTTAGTAAATTCATTTTAGTACCACGTAAAACTTTTCGATAGCATATATCTGACCCCTGTTCTATCGTTCGCTTGACTGACCGTAGTATGTGTGTGCACACAACTACTATAACCAAACCTCAAATGATCAGCTCTAGTAAATTCAACTAATTTTTTTTGGGTTAGCTCTTACATTAAATGTTTTGAAATAGTATTTAACTATCTCCAAGTCTACCAACCAAGGCCCACCCAGACCGCATCCATACATCTATGTATATTTATTGTAACAAATAATAATAATTATTATCATGATCGGTGTATTCATAGGTATGGTATGGTGGTATGTAATGTGTAATAGACCAATACACTAACAATATACAGTTTAAAAACACAATTATAAACTTATCTATATTACAAATTTTATTGGTAATTAGAAGTAGATACTGAATATATAATACAATTTGTTTTTATTCTAAATCAACTACATGATAAAATGTATATAAATTATACAGGATGAATCAAAATACCACACATATTTCAACTATAGTTATAGTTAAAAATATAAATAATTAAAATGTAAAAATTTATGAAAAACTGCCGAAAAGCTAATTCAGACGTACAGTCTCGCTATCGCGACAGCTGGCTTATCAAATCAGCCAAGGAATTCAGTAGTGTTGGTGCATAAATTGTTCATTGTATTTTCACTTCAATTATTTATATAATGTAAAAAGGCTCTGAAGTTCCGTTCGCGAACTGCTCGCTGCTCCTTAAAGAGAACATCATCAGACAAATATGGTCTGAGTACAATCGTAGGCGTTCCGAAGATCTTATATCGCTTCCAAGGGCCTTTATTAGCAAAATTGTTGCGGCTAGTGCAGGACACTGGCTACGACAGGCATGCTGAACGTCTGAGCTTGACAGTGTATCACAACTATTACTGGATCTGTCACAGTGTGGAGGAGAAGAAGACAATGTCACTGTTCAGCTTGTAAAAATATTTCCTATAAAACAAGTTCCGAAACAGTTAATAAATGATGTTTGTAATACTTAAAGTTTTTTACCTCGTTTTTACTTTATACTCTTTACATAAATACTTTTTACTCGCAGGTTCAATTCGTTAATTCGTTTTATAAACTACAACGCTTGTCTATTATTCTAAAGGGTGCCTTTGGAGTAAAGTTTTATTGATGGATGATATAATAGAGGTATCTTAAATAAATATTACAATAAAGTTTTTTTTTTTTTTAATTTCAATCTGTTTAAATCTACGGCTCCGATAAGCATATATGTTTTCAACAGTTTTGTTAGAATGTCCCCTATAATTTGCTTGTATGTAAATTAATACAAAACTTAACTGATTAACAAAAAATTTTGAATTGAATAAAAAAATGAAGTTATTCTTATTATGTTTTGAGGAATTTTACTTTTTAAGTTTCTTAGTTAAGGTTGATCGAGCAGTACACTAAATAAAATAAAATATAGGCCATTTTACTTGCTGATAATGTATAATTCTATAGGTGAAAGAACTTTTAAAATCAGTTTAGTAGTGAATTCAAAAATGACGGTTTATATATATTTTCACACAAATTTTCATCCCATATTTCACCCTGAATTTCGAAAGATCCTTGCTTATGTGACACTTACAGTATAAAATCAATATTTTCTCGAAATTTTAAACTTCTATCATTAGCGATTTAGGCTGGGCGTCGATATCAGTCACAACATCGCATATTACCCCTTCAGATTATTTCCACCATCTGAAATACTTCTGATTTTAAATTATATGCAAAAAGAATCATTTTTTTTTTAAATCGTCAAAATCGGAGCTGTTATTGAGGGCTCCCTAAGAATGGCTTTTTTATGTATTACTTTATCCGACTACATAGAGCAAACCGGTATATAAGTGCCAAAAAACATGGTAATTTTTTTCATCTCAGTAAATTTCTTTTTCGTGTATATGTTTATATGAATTATGCCGCGCTATTTAGAACCAGCCTTTATCAAAGATAGATTTCACATATACATATCTATAAATATGAAATAATATGCTTGAACATCTATTAGGGACATTATCAATTCTCATGTTGATATTATAAATAAATATATACACAACTCTTTATATTACTTTAGGTACGTAATTTATAATTTGAATACGAATATTAAATAAATTTTTATGAAATATTTTATGAATTGTAATTAAAAATTTTATTATTATGTAATATATAGGTACCTACCGAATAACTAATAAATAAACTATATCTCTATTATAATAATTTTAATTTTTAATAAAATTGAAGAGGAATAGGAAAGGTGGTTGAATAAATTTAATTAAATTAAAAACAATCATATTTGAAAAAAAAAAATTATATTTATTAATAAAAATACATTGATTAATTTATTAAATTTGTGTTTTTATTTTGTTGTTTAAAATTAATTTGATGAATACGTTTAAGGCACAACGTTATTAATATATTAATTAATTATTAATTTTATTTCCTAAAGTTAAATTGCAGACAGGAAATCGACTAACAGAGCAAACGAGCCATGTGCTGTACAATATTATCATGTCACTTAATATATTTCAATAGGTGCACATACTTTTACGAGACAAAGGGAAGACCGATCCAATTAATTGAATGATTCTGCCACAATGACATTTCGTGTAAACATTTACATTGTTTCGAGAAAATTGGAAAGCGTGAGAAGCGTACCGTAGTAATCGCATACACACAATACAATTATACACAAGAAAAAATTGTAGGTAGAAAATCTTTTCAACAAGAGTAAACATCTTATGATAATTGTTAGTTTATTTTACTTATATAAGAAGCATTTTCAAAAGAATTCCATTCAGTAAAGACACAAACCAACTGCTTAGTCACAGTTAAGTTCCAAGAAGTGCTGAAAAAAGTTACCTTTTCTATCCTCTGTGACTACTAATATACAAGCTGTAAGTCTCTTGTTAAGCTTCGGTTTCTTCGGAGAGCGGTGGTTGAAAATAGAAGTAAACTGGAACTGTACTGAGAAATTATTTTTAATAATCCTGTCGCTCTCCGAGAAACTCTATCTTAAGGACTTCTAGTTCTAAATATTTTTCTTTGCATGATTGTATTGATCAATTACTCATGTTTAAAAATTAATATAATCAAAATAGTAAACGAAAACTAGTAATATATAATTTAATATTTTTTACTATTTACATCATATCTCTAAGAATTACATACAACTTTTATTTGCAACAGTTCTAAGAAAAGAAATAATAATTACCTTCTTTGTTCTGTTTTGGAGACAATTGTAATTGACCTTGGAATTTTTGTAATTGAATTTTTCTTAACTAACTTTAATAGCATTTTTTGGCACCAAATATTTTAAAATGATTTAAAACTGATAAGGATAAAATATTTAGGAAATAAAATTAATTTAAAATAAATTACCATACATGTAAAAACCATCATAAAAACGTACATTTTATGAGAATTTACATTCCATTGTAGGCTGGACCACCGCCACCTTCTGGAACTACCCAATTGATATTTTGACTTGGATCTTTAATGTCACATGTCTTGCAATGAATACAATTTGATGCATTAATTTGTAGACGTTGATCACCTTCTTCGCCACCTTCTAATGGTACATACTCGTATACACCTGTAACAATTCAAAAAATAAAATTAGTAAAGTTCTAAGAACTGAATTGAATGAAAAAAAATTTGTTTTATTTATTTTTTCTACGTATTCTTGATCGTGACAATCGAATAAACTATTTTATTTGTAGAGTTATTTTTTAAATTGATTAATAGTTTCCATAAATCTATTTAGTATAGATTTTGTGGCGAAATTGCAAAATTGCATATTATGTTTCGTAAATTGAATTTGTGTTCTATTGACAATAATAAAGCAACATAAATTTTAAGATTAAATACATCAATATTTGTAGTGTTCGTAGTTGAGTTAGACAAATATTTAAACCAATTTTTGGTTTATTATTGTGTTATAAACATAAACCATTATATTCACTAAACAATAACAGTTATGTTTTTTTTTTCTTAAGACAGAAAAATTCAAATTCAAGAAGATTCTTTCAAACTACCCCCTTCCTTTGTTCAATGTCTTGTTTTTTAGAAATAAACATTTGATATGGATGGGTAAAAAGTTCCACAACGTCGTTTAATCCATGTTTTCAGGAAAAACTGAAACCTTGACTGAAAAATTTGACTCTTACTGACATCTATTAGTGACGAAATAAAGTATATTACCGGAACATTCAAAATGATATTTGTGTGGAGACATTTAAAATGGTTCTCATATTAGTGATAAAATTTGTGTATTTTAACTAAAAAAATACCGAGTAAAGCTCGGTCATTCAGATACTACAATAATAAATCCCCGTGCAAGTTGCTTATAATGTTTCATAAATATTATTTATTTCTCTATCCTTTGTTTGTATAAATATTTTCAGGTATTGTAGACACATATTATATTGCTAAAAAGTTTTCCAATAAATAGATGCCATTATTATCATGTTTGACATAAATACTAAAGACAAAGAATAGGTATAATAACATATATATAAATGGGCAGTAAAAATTATATTTAAATAATAAAATATTATTTATTATAACTAAACCTAATCTGTTCATAGTTTACGATTCCACGTTAACATATAATGTAAACCTAATTTATATTATTTATAGGTTTATTTAAAAAAACAATTATTTGTTTTAATTTAATAAAAATAATATTTCATAAATTTTGGTTTTTTTGCTTTTTAGATCACAGAATACAATTAATGTTTGTAAATTTTGGATAAAAATCATCTTTTTATTTCTGAAAGTTCCCTGTTTAACATTTAATCTTTTCAGTCTACCATATGTGTTGTCCCCCCATCAAACTCTCCAACTTTTGTTATTTTTAATTTCCCCCTATAGCAAGTTATTGTAATGGTTCCGATTTGCAAAATCCATATTTTCAACTTATCTTTGCTTCATGGTTAGGATAAGGCTTTAGCACTAATTTGGAGAAGAAGTTTGTGTGTGTGTGTGTGTGTGTGTGTGTGTGTGTGTGTGTGTGTGTGTGTGTGTGTGTGTGTGTACGAACTTTTTCTTTAATTCTATCCTAATCGATATCGCGCGAAAAAAAATGATATCCACTTCGTTGAGGTAACGAAGCGACTCTCAAGGGTCACCCCAGACTCTATCAACGGCTTTATTGGTTAACTACTAAACGAGCTGTAAGCCTTAATAGATTTAAATGCTTGCCTCTAGGTAAGTAAACTTTCTCTTTATCAAATTTCTTTTTCATAGATAGTGATATATATCGAGAATTTATAGTTATTCGAGGTATAATTTATTCTGATTACAACACCTTATCCTTTATTTGATAATCGGAGCTGTGTCTACTAATTAATGGGACACCATTATTGATAGTCATTTACCCTCATAATGTAAAAGAAAATTGTTAAATTAAATTAAATTAAAATATAATAAAATATATATATAAAATAGGTCAATTTTAAAATAATACTATCAGCTTTGATCATCGCCTTGCTAAGAGGATTGATTCTACGTGCAATATTCTATGATACTGTCGTTGATCAAAGTTCAACTCACAAATTACATGTTATAGGTTAATTTATGGATACTTGACGACGGATACAACACCCAGTGTAATGGTGTAATATTTATCTATCTCTCTATACTTGCTATCTAATTATATTCAATACAATATACGGCACTACTCTAGCGCATATATAAGATGTAAATCATTATATTGAAATTCTATAGGGAACCATTTTAATAGCTTTCAAATATATAGGTCTCAGCGTTGTGTCTCATATATTGTAAAAATTTATTACAAAAACATAAATTTACTTTTTAAATGCATGCAGATTGTTGGTTATTTTCAAAAAAAAAGTAGCATAAAAATAACTTTAATCTTTATTATAAAATTGCACAAATACTTTAATAAAACTACGTTTAAATAATTTTTCCTTAGTTCTATTGTAATATATTTATATTTTAAAAAAATTGTTAGAGCATCTCAGATTGTTAGAGCTGATATGATTAATTTAGCTAATCCTTATGAAAAGCTAACATATCCAAGCATGAATGGATTCTGGTGATTAAATGACGTAAAAATATTGCAAGACACTATTTTACAGATTAACTAACGATTTTGTTGAGCGATAATAACGATGGATAACTACACAGATGATATTGATAACTGACGATAGATAATTAATTGGACGTGGCGATCACTTCAATTGATTGTTCACTAATGGTGTTGATTTTCAATGCTCTGTGGGCTACGCCCATTTGTTTTTGTAGAATGAGGATGGCCGCGGTACGCCCATTTGTTTTTGTAGAATGAGGAGGACCACACTATCATTGGATCTGCCCTTTTGAAATACATTGAAGATCGACGCAAGCATTGTATTTAATAAGAAAAGTCAAAAATTAAATTTGAAAAAAATTATCAGGCTAGAGTCGGATTCGAACACAACACCTCCGTTATAGAAGTCCGATGCTATGTCACTCCGCCAACTCAGTTGTTGCTACCTGTGTCATATTTATCGTTGAATTCAGAAATGCTTCAAACATGCTTAAATTATCCTTCTAAATAATAAATCTTAACAAAAGACCTTATCTAATATTTTTCTAAATATTTGCTTTTAAAAATTTATTCTTTTAATAATGCGTCTTTCTAAAAATTATTTTATCAAAGAACACTACTCGTCAATTTCAAAAATTATAATTTATATATCAAATGATATATAACAAATGATATATAACAAATGATATATCATTTGTTTACATTGATGTTCAAATATTAGTATTTTAGGCTAAACTATATAAAATTGAATTAGTATTCTTTGAAGAGTAGCAGAAGTATTCTTTGAAAGAAGAATTATTTAAAAGCAGAAAAATGTTTAAGCCTAGGTTTGTTGTTTAGTAGTATTTATTACTTATGAGTATATTTTAATTAGGGTAAAATTCTTTCTTTTTTTTTATATACAAGGTGGATCATTTTAATCTATATTGGCTAATAGCTCATTTTGTAGTAAATCAATCAAAAAATAACTTCATAAAAAAATTTTAGTTTGTTGGAGGACATCGTGTTCTGATATCAGATTGAACTTAGTATTAGTAGCTGACTATTTATCGAATACTTTTTAAAGCAAAGAAAATTTAATGTTATTTAAAGCAAAGAAACAGAATAATTTTTGTGAATAACATTATTTATATTAGATAAAAGTAAATTTTCTTTCCTATCAAATCCTTAGACGTATTTTAAACAAATCATGTTTCTTCATTTAATGTAATATAACCATAACGTCTAACATACCAAAATAAAAGGTATAAAATATTTAAAGATATATTTTATTCAATTTATGATGGTTATGTTAAAATTTAATATTTCGTTGCCCAATTTTATTAACCTATGCGTAAGTAATTAAAAGTATTTTCTCATATAAAACATTAAATTGTAAATAAACCGAACAAATTTGTACAGTAATCACCCCAAAAAACATAAAATCATAAAAATGATTTTATTATTAATCTTTATATCAGAAATTTTATAACAATATTAATAATTCATTAAAACTCCCATAGTTATCCTTTTTGGACATTACATATTTTAATTAATAAATGTATAACCTATAAAACTGACTGATGATTCACTACTGAAAGTTTTGTATGTATTAATTCCCTAAATTCCCTAAATGCAATCCACAACTACCGAAATGGGCATTATTATTTACTCTTTGATAAAAATTCATTGTTTTCACCCCGAAATCGAATTAAATATATAAAGAATTTTGGTATTTTTAAAGGAACTAATAGATTTTTTGAAAAATAACCGTGAAATAAAATAATCTAAAAGAGTTAGGGATCTCTGAAGAGAAACAAAATCAGTTGAAAATAAATCTGTATCAAAAGAGTTCAGTCATATTTTTTTGATAGCTCGCATTCCTAATAGTCTGTAACAGTACTAATCTAAATTTTGATTTCTAACCCCCGAACCAAAAAAATGGGTGTTAAAAGTTTGACCACAATGTGTATCTGTGTGTCTGTTTGTAATATCCCCCTAAACGGATGAACCTATTTGAATTTTTTGTTTCGTTTGAAAGGTAAATTAATAGGAAGTTTTCTTAGCTACGTTTGATTGACAAAAAAACAGCACATGATTAACCCCTCCTTTTCAAGCTTATTGTGCTGGCCAATGAGATAAAATAGACTTGCAGCCCAAAAATGCACTGCTTAGGAAAAAACAGGCCAAAGAAATATTAGCATTTAATTTTGTTCATCATGTAATTTGTGTACCATATTCCCTACGGGTTTAGCTAGTTTTTAATATAAGTGTCTGTGAATACAATAATTTACTTAATTAGTCAACAAATTATGGGTCCAAAATCTAAGAACAATATCCACCACAACTTAGTTATTTAGATTCTTTGTCAGTGCATTGATGTCTTCTTCATTGTCGATAATAAAACCTTTTTTTTTATATATTAAACATAGGAAAACCATACGATGTGTTAAGTTAAATAGAAATATTTGTTACCTTTGTGTTTAAGACTGATGTGGATAATAAAAGTAGTAAACATTGCTTCACCAATGAACTTTTTATTATTCATTGTTGTCTTAATAATAATGATATATATCTATTACGGCCAACGTTTTGGGGGAGGAGGATGCACAAGGAATGTGGATTGTAGATAAAATATATACCTGCAGGTATTATACAATAATAGTACTACGGGTTAGTAACTAAGTATTATCTAGTACTACTTCATTCATGAAATTAAATAAAAAGGAAAAATGTAAACGATTACAGTGTGTTCTAGGTTTTTTTTAATCAAATCGGATTATGAACTACAATATTTTCTTTATCTAGAATAATACAATGGGTTATTATATTTGGATACCAGCGCGCCCTTCCAGTCACAGGTAAATAACTATATATAATATCATTTATTAAAAATTATTTTCAATACCACAAGAGCATGTGTCATTTATAAAAGGTTAATATGTTATTAATATAGTGATCATATAATATAAAAGCGTACATTTTTAAAGCTGATTGTAGCAAGTATATGTTCTTTCGGAGTCTCACGCCATTAGCAAGAGCGCTCTTGTTAATGACGTGAATTTTAAATAAAGGCAAAATTATTGTGTCCCTCTCCGGCTCCCAGCCAAACAGATGTTAAACAAAACGACGTTTCCATAGTCCACGAAAATTTTAGTAGTATCGAGCACGCTGGTTGTTTTTGTTGAGTGTAGCACAAATGATTTTCGCGTTTGTTCTCTCGTTTTAAGTCAGTCTCTAAACTTACCAACACTTTTACATAAAGTTTTCTTCTCAAATTTACCTTTTTATACCATGCATATATTTAATATGCAAGGTGTACTAAGTTTATTATACCATGCATATATGTAATATCCAAGGTATACTAAGTTTAGTCCCAAGTTTGTAACACTTTAAAATATTGATGCTACGAAAAAAATTTTTGGTATAGGTATAAAAATTTTCTCAAACTCGGTACATAGGTTCAGTTTGGTCATAATTCAACATATCTTTACGTTTATGGTCAGGACAAGGTCAGTACGTAAGTCCGTGGTCAATTTTTTTCTGATCGAAATCGCGCAAACAAACAATGATATCGACTTCGTTGATATGTCAATCAAAGCATATTAACGGCAATATGATCCGAAAAGAGTTTCATAACATTCGGACGAGTCGGTCAAGGTTTTATTTCTTATAACTATTTATTATGCTGAGAAGTTATTTGAGTGGACCTTAAGGGTCGCATCAGACCCTACTTACCGCTTGTAATTTTTTAGTTACCTGCATGACGAATTTTTTTTGTGAATTGTATAATTTTTTTAAGTAAAGTATTCATTTTGCGACCGAAAGCACGCGGAGACAAGTTTAAACGAAGATCGTTTTTGCCACCTACTAACTTACAAACTAAATAGAATCGATGAATATAAATAAAAAAAATTTCAAAAATTCATCATTGGAAAAAACCAACACATACGCCATTTTCATGAATTTAATATAAAATAAGTTCACAAAATTGTCATATCATATGAAACTCGAAACTGAAATTTTTTTAGAAATTCATGTAAAATTATTTAACTTTATAGTATAATAATTGTTTAGTAGTTCATTGATCTAATTTTTAACTGCCTTCGAATTTTTAATATTTCCATAGCCAAAATTATTGGTCATAAAATGTATTGTAATTAATCACCAGTACTTAAAATAAAATTGAGTAATAACTTCAAAGTAATAAAATTAATGTTGATTGAATTTTGGTTATAAATTTTTGTATGCATTGTATTTATGAAACAATGAACAAAGCTTTGATTTTCAGCAATAAGTATATGATATAGATTATATAAATTAAATTGACACACTGTATATTTAATTACAAATGATAAAATCTTTTATTTGTAAATTTTATAGCTTTTTATGTACATATATATGAATCCCATCTGTGAGATATTTCCTCTCCTATTTAGTTATCTACCTTATAAAGAGTAATGTCATTAAATTTTCAGACACAATAGTGATGTGCAGTAGCAATATTTCTAATAGAGTATGGTATTAACACAGCGACAACAACGGTATAAGCTGGACGTAAATGAACAAAATACCCATAATAATAATTGTTGTATAAAATTTGACCATAAACCATACCCGTGCACATACCTTACGTAACACAAATAAAATACAGCGTATACCGGATGTTCTAAAAAAACCAAACACGGATATTATACAGGTGTTCTATTATTGACTGCAGAAACCCAGCTTATTAAAATAAGCTTATCAAGAGCAATAAAAAAACGATTTTAAAATTTGGATCTGAGGCCTAATTTGAGAGATACGGGTATGATAAAAATTGATAAATTTGTTCATTCAATGACTATCATTTGATAACCAGTAGCCAATGATAATCAATTGACTTGAGTAGGTTTCATTTAATAATTTTCAACTATGGAAGGGATTTTAAAAAAAAGTATAAAATGATTTAATTGGATTTAGTCAAATTATCCCACTTTTTATATTTTTTAAAACAGGTTCTCCCAATAGAAAAACTTTTTATTTGTTTCACCAATTTTCTACGAAATTTGCTTTATTGTTTTAACCAAAGGTGCAAAATTCCCCACGGGTCCAGCTAATCTCAGAAAGTAAGTAGTATTTGGTCAACAATTGCCAAATTCAGAAAGTTTTAATAAATGAATGTTCAAATATTTTTCAAATTCTTGTTTTAAACATCAAAGAAATATTTCTTTGATTATATATTAAAAAATATTTATTTCCATTTCCACCAAAATCATTTTTCCTAAATTTAACAACTACATAATAAAAAGCGTGACTATTAAACAACGATTGTAAACCAAAAAAAACCCTTGAACTACTGTGTATTGCAAGCACTTGAGTTTAAAATTTCCTTTTAAAAATATTAATTTTCATTTTCATCAAAATCATTTTACCTAAATTTAATAATAACCATATTGTGTAACGTAAAAAAGACTGACCATTAAACAACGATCGTTAACGATTTAAATTAAATACTTTTATACATATATATTTGACATATCCTGTGAGAATACTAAATCTACCCCTATAAAATACTCATACCCTCATTCTTTACATGTATGAGCATAAAAAAAAACTAACACAACGGAATCATAATCATCACATTGAACAAAACACCATATCAAATGGAAAACTCATTTGAACCCAGCGAACAAAACAGAAAAAGTGTGTAAGGCCATACACGCACTTACATGCATTATTGAGTCATAATACACATATCTTTATTCAAAACTATATAAATCTATTTACGAAGTTTTGTAATTAATGAAAATTACAAACAAAATTTATTTGCCTTCTTGAAAATATATTAAGAATATTTCGTTTTTTCACCAAAACTGTGTTGAAATTGAGCTCTTTTCTAATATTTAATCATTGACTCTAATGTTCAATTTTTTTATCAACACATTTTTTATTGATTATTGAACAATAATTTTTAAAGATATAATAAAATTTGTTTGTTGAGTGTTTCTGAGTAGTTTCTGAGGTACTTCATAAAATAGGAGGGGTGATTTCGATTCCAGGGAAATTTATTAGTCAATACTTATTAAACTTGTTGCTAAATTATAAACTCAACAATTCTGGACCCGAAAAATTGGAAAATCAAGGTCATTTGACAATGTTTCGAGATATCTCCGGAATCATTTTTCGCACAGGATTTAAACTATAAAAACGGCTCATGTAATAGTTAAAATAACCCAATTTGTAAATAACTTATAAACCAAGCAAATTTTCTTATAAGTTTCAAAAGAAAAAGTTTCCTAATATTTTAAATTTTTGAAGGGGTACCCAGAGTTGGAAAAAATTTATTTTGTACTCTAATTTGACCAAAAAAAAACAAAAAACAACGTCATTTGGACGATTGGACGAGTATTTTTTGAGAAATTGACTGAAATTGGATTCGAGGGATGACATTTCAGAGCAGTTTCTTAAGTCGATAACTCAAGAACGCGTTTTTTATTAATAGAAAAAGGAAAAATGAAGAAAGAATGAAATTTTCGTCTTTGGTAGTCACAAAATCACTCAATTCATCTCATTTGACGATCAATTGATTTTTTAACGTAAACTTCGAAATCGGTCCGAAATAAAAACATTTCTCCAAAAGAGCTTCGAAATAGAGCATAATTTTAAGCGATATCTCAAAAACTACATACCCAATCGCAAAATAAACCCAATTTTTGTATCTTTTGGGCAAAAAACGAATCTGTATACGAATCATCAAATTCCGAAACAAAAAATTTGTTTGTGTTTTTTTCGACTTTTTCGAAAATCGATCGAAAAAAATTGGGAACAAAATTTTGGTTTCAAATTTGAAGAAAAATCATTTTCTAATTGACACAAAAATAAATATTTGGCGATTGAATATGTACTTTCTGAAAGTTCACCCAAAATTATACACGAGAGCGATCACCAGATCAAAAAAAACAAGTCCAGTGTAGGTTAACAACGAAATCAACTAAAAAATGGATGCATGATATAGATCAAATCATAAATTACTTAATGTTCCTATTGATCATCCAAAAAATTGAAAAAAAAAACTAAGCTTTGACAAATAAGCCATATTTCTTTTAATAACTATACAAAATATGGACAAAAACAAAGGTATGACCATTGCCAAACTTTTGGTTGTAAGTAGAGAGAGGGTGTAATATATAAAAAAGTATTTTATACACACATTATAATAGGGGTTGATTGGGTGAGTGATCGTATATAAATATATCATCTACCATATTCACAAGAACAAAGAAACAATATTATATTCGGTAAAATATCTTTGTGTGTCATATAATAGTCAGTCGGTAGGTACCAATGCTAGGATATATGTAATAATGTTTAATAGAACTTTAATATTAAATTGAACTTAAATTGAAGGTTTACTTTTTTTTTATTATTTAATTTTTTATTGAATTTAAAATAAAAATATATATCTCCAAGTTGGTACGCCAGCATTCAAAAAAATGTGTATACATCAATTACAAGGATACATTCAAAGGACCAACCTTTAGTTTCGTAATTTAGATATAAAATAAAAAGACTTATAAAAACAAACTTTGAACAAATCGAACCCGCCAAGAATTTTTTTAATTTGAGCCCATCAGAATATGAGCCATTATTAAGCATATTACATTAAAGCACTTTCTAAACTTTCTTACGCATTGTACTAAAAGTCTTAGTATACATTCTTTATTAGTACACGAGTCATGGGAATGTAGCATGTATTTATTACTTTATAAGTGGCTTTTTGGAAAGTTTTCATAAAGTCGTTTTCTATTAATTTAAAATCCTTACTAATCTTATAAAAGCGAATATAACTCTGTCTTTCTGTCTACTTGTCTGTCTGTCAGCCTGCCCATCTGTTACACAATCACACCTAAACTACTAAACCGATTTAAATGGAATTTGGAATAGAAATAGACTAGAGCCTGAGAAAGAACATAAGCTTCTTTTTGATGTTGTAAAGGATTGAAAAATAGGGGATGCAAGTTTGTACGTCATTTTTAAAGCCAGTTGCTTGAAGTGGTTTTTGTAGACTTTTGATTAGATAAAAATAAATACGACATTCAAAGTTTGTGAAAATTGTATCATCTTAAAGGGGGTAAAAATAAGGAATGAAAAATTTTGTGTGATGACGTTGGCAAAAAAAAAAAACTTATGGCCCAGAAAGTAAAAATATAGAAGAAATACAAAGAATTACGGAGTCATTACAAAAGGTGAAACTAAATTAACGCAATAACGCAAAGTAGGTGTTCATTTAGATATATGCCTTTAAGATATATGCCTTAGAGATATGGGTGTAAGTACTAGGTACTTAACCGATTTAAAAAATTATTTCACGTATAGAAAGCTTCATTATCAGTGAGTAACATGGGTTGTTTTAAAAAAAATTAGGGTTCCGCATTAAAATAATAAAATCGACAAAATTAATCGACGCATAGTATAAAATTCTTTGTATTTAAAATTGAAGCTATCCAGCGAAGCGGGTAGTTCGAAGCTAGCAAAAGCTTTGCTACAAAATTAATAAAATTCGTGGCCTTAAACAAAACGACTTTTCGAAAATGTATACACAATTATCACTAGATTAAAATAAACACGTTTACTTAACTGTCGATATTCTTAAAATTTTCAGCTATAATCTTAATACCTAATTCTAAAAAAATGAAAGTGTAGCAGTATTGATAGTTTCTTGAAACTATTATTTTTTTAACAGAGAGTTAATCAAAACCATAAAGGGCTTTGTGATGATGAAATTTTGTTTCAGTAGGATCGGTTTTTTTGTACATAAGAGTAAAGCTATTACATTTTGTCATATATTTCGTTACAGAAGTGGTGCACTACAGTTTTTTCTTTTACAATATTATTTTTATTTTGTAATTTAGTTTAAAATTTTATTACGTTGTTTGTCTCATTCTTTGCAATTTTGTGTATGTGTGTTCTTATATGTATGTTTTTTTTTTAAATGTATTGAAAAAATCATAAAAATTTCCTATATAAAATTATTTTTTTTATATTTTTTCTTTGTTCTTAACTTTATTATTCATCACACAAAGAGAGGCCCTTTTTGGATATTTGTCCCTTATATGCGAACTTAATCATACACCCATAAATGAAAATTACAGGTTGCAGATATAATAAAAAGATATGATTAAACAGTAAATTGTAGGTTTATATATTGGAAAATTAAAGATTTAGAATCGTTTAATAAAAACGCATTTTAACAAGCGTTATTGAGTCATCAACGTTTGTGTTGATTTCAACAATGTCTTTATTAGTCAGATTTATTCCGATGGTGTTGTTACCAATTGTTAACATATTTAAAAGGTGCTTTTCATATGCACTTATCGTTAAATTAAAATGGAAATCTTTATTTATACAAATTAAAACAAGAAATGTTATTAATACTTTTTGTTATTGTTTACTTTAATGATGTATACGATATTTATTTACATCATGGTCTCTCGATTATAATTGATGTTTTTAATATGATACAAACAGCGTAAACTAAATATTGGCAAATATCTTGTTTAGTAATAATCTTAATTAAAGAGAATTGAAAAAAATACACTCGAATTCCTTGTGTCATGTCAAGCGCCCTACCAATTGGGCTATTCGAGTTCTACACACTTGTTTCTTTTTCGTTATGTTTTCAGATTTTTTGATAATTTTGTAATGCTTTATACAAAAATTTACTAACAACGGATGTAAATGTAAGATGTAGAAATTGTAATGGAACTTTTATGTATTGCGTAGCTTGATTTGTTAAGTGGATATTTATAATTTTTATCATGGAAGCATAGAGAAATAATTATTGTAAAACCAAATCGTCATATCAAATTCAAAATTACGTCTTATTTCATTAGTTCAAAACGAATAAAGAATTAAAAAATCAATAAATAATTTATATGTATGTCCTTCGAAGTAATTCTATAATTATACACTCATTTAGATACATTTCTGAATTCTAATTTAAAATTCTAATCAGGTAATTTATTTTGTCATGTACAATTAAAATCTTTGTCGTAAGCATACACCCACTCGCACATATGTATATGAGAAAAAAGAGTATATTCGGAAAATTTATTATAAAATTAAAATTCAAAGCACACATTAGTATGGAATCCTCTATTCTACTTCATTTTATCCACACATACACGCTTTGAAAATTTATTTATTATAGACCATGATAGGATAAGTTTTTTTTTTTTTTGTTAACGACTACTAATTATGTACTAACATTATAGGATCAAAACACATTGGGAGACATGACAATTATATGGAAAAATAAATTAAAATTATGCATTTCTTAATATAGAAAGTAAAAACATTTCCAATTTAAATAATTTCAAGTAGATTATATTTAACGAAAAATTGACAATAAATCATTCGAACCTTCCTGAAAATCCTTTAAAATTATTTGTGTCAATTCCGAATATCAATCCCAGTACTTCTTTAGCTACACATCTTTGTTACAATACAACAGTTACTCTTGGCGATAATTTTAAATAGGCATACAGTATCACGTACTGAATGTAAATACACAAAATCCTTACAAAAAAAGAGGGCGGAAGTTCCTCTGTTTAAAGGAAAACCATTTTGATCTATATTTACGTAACCGTGGACTTGAAAACTAAAAATGGAAATATCTTTTATTGCAGATAATTAAATTTCCTATTTTTTTTGTAAAATAATCTTTTTGTATCACTAATCGTTTATGACTTACACGACTATGACGATGTACTTATTGGCTATTGGACCAATATCTTTTCTAATATTTGTTTAAATAATGAAATGCTAATAACTTAACTTTAAAACTACAAACTTCCAAAAACTTTTTATTCTAAAATTAATATTTATGAAGTTTTAACGCATTCATTTTTGCAATCACCTGGAGCAATATTAATTATTTTCACTATCTGTGAAACGACACATTTAAAGTCCGTTTAGTTTGATTTTGTTTCTTGTAATGGGAAGTTGATCGGAGGAAACATAAGGGTACCACACACAGAAACGACCAGTTTCAATAATATTTTCACGGGGACAGATAAATTATTCCAAAGAAAGATCTGTACTCTCGATCTATAAAACGCAAATGTTTCATTACAAAAGAAAAATATATTATTTTCAATTCTGTGTCAAATCCAAAAAACGAAGTTGACAAGTAGATTTAATTTATGTCTGCTGAAATTTCGAAAAGCAGTTCGGATTCTACCCAATATTCCTTTTTAGATTGAATATCATTTGTTTACTACAGAAATACTATTATGAATTTACAAAACAAGAAAAATATCATAATTCTGACGAATATTTGATAATAACAGGAAAAATAAAGTATATGAAATGATTTTTGATCTTACGAATAAATAGTAATAACATAATATGGAGGACTGTTTGTTGTTTGATTTGGACCGACACAAAAGATAATAATAGATAATTCAAGGAAAATGATAGGTTTTCTGAAACCGTATGACGACATGTATAAAAATATTATTACTCTATACCGCCTATCAGTTCAGAGGTTTGTCGTCAACGCATATCAAAAAACCCATTTTATTTAATTTTTTAATAGATAGTGTCATTAAATATTCAAAAAATTTTAAAATAAATAAAATAAAACCGACTCCGGTGTTTCATGTGTATTTGGAAGATTCTTGAACTGGGCTATTTGCACCCGTTATTCAACTGTCACTTGAACTGTCATCAGGATTCTGACAGAACCTTAATAGCTTAAATCACCAAAGGCATTTGTACCGCATAGTGTGATTATTATGACGGGTATTAGTTGAAGGTGTTATTCAACGCTAAAAAACGTGAACTACTATAGAAGATGCTTGTAGAATCCTTAAATTACACACCTCCTGCGATGCCATGCTTTAAGGTGAATTCAGTGAACCGTAAAGTTAACATGGTAAAGAGAGCACTTCCAGAACACGATTCAAGGATCAAAAGAGTGTGAACAATGGTACATTTAGATATACTTTACAATTTAATTAATAATCAAAAACTTTCATAAACTCTTGGCATTCGTGAAAGTTTAAGAATATACTTTTTTTATGTTAGCCATTCGTAAGAGAGTATAATTAAATTTTATCTTACTGTAAGATTGATGAGGTAGATTTGTCACCGTACTAAAGATGTTATTTAAAAGGCAAAAAAATATGGTTAGTTAGTCCATTGATTCGATATAGACATATTGTTGTATTCAATATTAAATATATTATATACACAAATAATCCATTATTTTATAAGTACTCCTTTGGGTATACTTATCTATCTAAAATAAAATTCGTTAGACACTATTTTACTCGCCCTGGTTGCTTTTATTGACTATTAGTTATTTATATTATAGTTAATGGCATACACTACAGGTAAATTATTTAAGAAATGTAAATTGCTTTTATTATGTGGTTTAGAAATTATTTTGAAATATAAAACACATTATTAAAGATATATCTCTTATCTATAAATCTTAACTTAAAGCATAACTGAGCAAGAAGTCTTAAATTTACAACGCAATTTTCATTTTGATTACACAAAACCTTCCATTTTTAGAATGAATAGAATTCCATAGAATTTCGGTGGTAATTACTGTAATGGACTGGAACGATTCAAAACTAAACTACCTTGTTACATATGGTTTCAAGTCAACATCTCGGGAATGTTTCCCGATATTAACGGTAATTACAATTGTTTTAAAAGATTTTTACCTAATTTTTCCTATGTTTTGATAAATATTATTGACTATCATTTTATCACTTTTTAATAAAATTTTACAAAATATATTGCAGCTATATAAAATGATACCGTATTTGGTCATGTTTCTCTAAAGTTTTCCTCCTCTGAAGGACCCATCTTAACAAATATATACTTAAAATCTTGTAGCACACAGTATATTAAAAATCATAAATGAATATAAATAAGCAAGTAGCGTGATAGTTGATCATTGATGGTTTTTGATTAAATTTATAATAATAATAATAATAATGGCAATCGTACAACCCTCAAAATCATCATAATATCATACTCAAATAATATTATAATAATAGTTTGATACCACTTTCATTCGAACGATTTCTATACAATTTATTTTGGTATGGTATAGGTATACAATAATAATATCATACTTTTGAAAACTGTATACATACATATTTAAATCTATTGTGTTTGAAGAGCTTGTGTATTAAAAGTATATATATTTTATAATGTAATGGTTATTTTAGATACAGTTACAGTCAAAAATTTAAAGAAAATGACCAAAATTTAAAGAAAAATAACGAATACATCACTATCTCTATCCTTTCCCTATCCCTATAAATCATAAATGTGAAAGTAAGAATGTTTGTTTGATTGTTTGTTACTTTTCACGCTAAAACTAGCGAATGGTTTTTAATGAAACTATACAGCAATATAGCTGATATATCAAAATAACACATGAACTATAATTTATAAACATATATTTAAAAAAAATAAAAATAAATAAAAAAATTTAATATAATTTGACATTTACCATTTTTTAAATTTTTTACGAAATCTTTAATTTATGGTTCAAAATTATGATTACAGATGGAGCAGATCTATCAACATCATTTTGAACCATAAATTAAAGAATTCAACATTTAACAAAATCGAACAAAATTGAATTGTCTATGACCCTTCACTATGCCATCTTTGAGCATTATTCTGAACCATTAATTTAAGATTTCTGTAACACAATTTATGGAATTTATTTCTAGATACCATTCATGGCTACTTTTTCTGATATACTCAATATATATAAATTACATATATTTTACCTGTGTAAAGTAACTCCTACCCCTATTTCGAGTGTTATGGATGGGCTATCACGCGCTGGGCTTTACTTTTAAGCCCAGCGAAGCGGGTGGGTATCAAGCTAGTTTACTAATAAAAAACTGCTTCAAGAACCCCTAAAATAAATTGACTGATTTATTACTCGGGAAAAAGGACACCAACGAATAAATCGCAATCAAAATTGTAAAGAAAAAATATATGCGGGCAAAAATAATGATAATGTTTTTTAACAGTAGTGTAGTTTTCTGGCATGTTTATACTAAGTAGTCCACTTTTGTAAAACTATGTTTTAAATAAATTTATTAGTTGAGTGTGTGATAGTATAGTTTCATATCCTCCAAATACACAACTTTAAGGAATCCGCACACAAAGGATCTTTTCTTGAACTGTCTTGAAATAACTAATATTATAATATTACACATCTAGCGAGCAAAAGTAAAGAATGTCTCAGATATCATGTTCTAAGACATCTAAGACATTCTTTACTTGCTCCCGTGGTGTAAAGCACATCGGGACAAAAATTGACACTTTTCTCCAGAAATATTTTTTGCAAATTTATTTTCACAGAAATATTGCAACAAGGACACCATAAAATTAAATCAGTTTATTATACTTGATTTGAAAATAATACTGTAAAATTGATCAGCAACAAGGTAAAAGCTTTTGCCTAGTGAGATTCATGTCAGTCACAATCATATTCATAGCTTTTCTCAGAATTATTTCATGTTTATTTTATTATAATTGATTTAAAAAGCTAACTTTGCAATATTGAAAAAAAAAAACACAAGATCTCAGTTTTAACCAAAGAGAATGACGATCCAAGATCAAAGCCTTTGTCCAGAAGTGAGATTCATTTCAGTCACTACCATATTCATAGCTACTATACGCTTACAAACAATGTATTTCATAACCAAAAACAACGAAAAACAAAAAATAAGTACACTCACATATATCATATTTAAAATAGCATGACACAGAGCCTTGGATGTAGTAGCGAGACTCACACTTAACATTCTAGCTGATATATTTTATTATAGAAACATTCAAAATATAATTTACAAGGGCATTAGTAGGTACATTTACCAATTTTTATTGTATTATTATTTACAAAACTCACTAAGTAGATTTTGATAGCTCTTTCAATTTAATTTGATATATTTATTTTTTTTCTGTTATTAAATTATACTTTACTTCGTTATATTTTTTTTGTCGAAATAATTTGGAACGATAATATAATCAATTTTGTAATTGAATCGTTTCTAATTTACTTATATCAAATAACAAGTAATATTAGTCAGACATACAAAAAAATGATTAATAACTTTGAAGGTTTTGTCTCAATAATCCAGACATAATATATTCCAATACATTCGCTTATTTAAGTAATATGCAATCAAGAGACATACAGTCTAGATAATAAAATAATTGATACTTTTTTAAGTATCAATGAATTGTACCGACTAAAGTTCAATGACTTGTACCAAGTTTTCTTTGAAATATTTCTTTGTACAAAAATTTGAAATTAATCACAAAATTGAATAATTAATATCTGTCTAATCTGATCTAATTTTCAAAACTGATTTTGGAAAATCTATCAAAATGTTAATACGGACGAAAATACCATACGATTTCTTATAGACCTACAGGATAGGCCAAAAACGGAACTGAGAGATCATTAAAAATGTGCATTATTCAATCAAGTTTTTTACTCAGATAAGAGAAATTAAACGAAATCTTTCTCATTACCATATATATTTTGAAATTTCTATTATCGGAGGTACAAAACAAAATTTAGCATTAATTATAATAGCATCGTTTTCATCCAAGGACATCTCTGGAATTCCAAATATATGTAATGAATACAAAATGTTTTCAATGGCAATAAAAATAGGTTGTATTGAAACACCCACTTAAATAATACAAGCATTTCAAAAAATGCATATACGAAACATCGGTACTGGCGGAATGGAAATCTAAGGCATTGAGATAATACAAACCTAACTTAAATCTGTTTGTCTTATTACCACCCCGGAAACTCTGTCATTACGGGTTTCCAAAACCAAATCAACTAGCTTGCTTTTTTTCACATATCTTCACTATTTTTGCAGTCCAATTTCTCTAAACTACACAAAATTAAATAGAAAATATTTAAAAGAAAATAATACTTAAAAATTAAAACCCATATACCGACTGCTTTTCCAGCTTACTTTATCGAAAACGGATTGATATAACGAAAAATCGATAAAATCTGGGTTTCCTTAGTGTAGAAGAAGAAAAAAATGCGCCTAGTTTTATTTATTATTTTATATTTATTATGCGCCTAGGCAGCCTTTCGGGTTAGAAAATGGTAAACTTTGTTTTTTTTAAATAGTACTCCCTATTTATTGTAGCAGATTTTAATTCTTTGCCTTAAAACTTTTATTTGAAAAATTAATATCCTAGACCTCAATTTTTAGCGCATGCTTTCACGTATTTTCAGGTTCAAAATCACCTTTATATTCATAATTTAACGAGTAGTTCGAGTCAATCCTACATACAAGACGTGAAAAACAGATTCATTCTATTCGGATAAAAACTATTTAAATGTTTTACTTCAAAATCAATTATTTCAATCAAGAAAAGCTACTTTTAAATCGAAGTTATTCAAATATTATTCAAGTATGTTTCTTTCCCACAGATTTTCTTTAATATGAAACTAATTATAAGTAAACAAACTTTCTAACCCATTCAATATTCTCAATTAGTATATTTGTCAAAGAAAGTGTTTGATAATATAATATCAGCTCAAATATCAAATAAACAAGTATAATATTTTATCTTCAATTTAATTCTCATGTCATTTATGTGTAATTCAATTTAGTTTCTACATCTTTAAGATAACTTTCATATGATTTGCAATAGAATATAATTAATCATTAGTAATAGTCTAGTAAATCATGGAAATACATGCATTTTATATAAATAAGTTACTATAACTATAATGTGTAGTATGGAGGTCCCAAAAGATTACACCCAATTAAAGTTTAATTAATTATTGTAACTAATAATATATGGTAATAAGAAGCTAGAGCAAACTTAAAAATTTTTCTATAGCGTATTTGAAAAACTTTTCCTGTTAAACGAGTTTTACAGTACTCGTTTTTTAAAATCCAATGACAAGGTTATATTTCGAAATTCATTGACAGCAACTGAAAGCTTTTTATTAAAATTGGAAAAAAACCTTGATGAATATTTTTAATAAAATAAATATTAGCCTTAATTTTCAAGAAAAGATATAAACGTTTGACTCTAAAAAATTGCATTTGATTGAAAGGGATTTTGAAATATTAAAAAGTGATGTTATTACGTTAACGTAAATAAAATTCAAATTTTATGTTTACTTAAATCGACGATATAAACTTATATTGTATGCATAAGTATTACTTTCAATTTCTTATTGTGTACGCTTTAAGCCATTCAAGAATTATGATCCATAACGAAAAGGCAGTATAAAGAAATATTCAAATTTAAATGTTCAAGATTGAAAATTATTCGCTTTTCATTATTTAAACGGTGAATATTGTTTTCCAAATAAATACAAGAAATCGCATGTCAGTTAATATAGGTATATTTGTTTAGTCAAAATTAAAAAGTATGAATCGAAATCCAAATTGAAAAAAATCTATGTCCATAAAAATATGAATTATGAGATTCGTATGTTCTAAAACTTCTCAAATGAAGACAATATATTTTTATGTGATTAACACGATCTCAAAAAAAAGTTTCAAAAACTACTTATACTCATTGTTTACCTATCTCTACAATAGCAGTTTCAAGTAAAACCAGCCAATGTTTCAAATATTTGTGAAAACTTATTAATAACTAGCAGTCACCCGCCACTACTTCGATGGAAAATTGCAACTTTAAAAGCAAAGACTACCGCGCTATAGACTTCATCTTCCTTACAATCACTTAACTCCCTTTTGTTCACAATTTCTTGGATTTTAACTATTTAAAGAATTTATTAAATCGGTTAAGTACTTGATTTAAAAATGTTGAAGTTTTATACCAACTTGCATATTTGTATGATCCTAATCCCAGAAGACTGGACTCTTACTTCTATCCGACACTGAACAGAAAGTCGCGATCTTGCTCGTCCGAATAAAAAATGTAATATGTTTGACAACGGGTAAGCCAGGCAAAAAAAGTTTGGCTGAAGCCGGGCAAATTGAATTTTACCTCTGCTTCTTATTATTAATTTTATTATTAGAATAACAACGTAGTCTTATTTGAAGCTAAGGGCAAAATTTAAAACTTTTCGAGTCCCGTACTTAAAAAGCACAATTCTTTCAATAAATACTTATACCCTTTGCTGACGCCCAGATGTCAATATGGCAATCATAAGCAAGCTTAAATCTTAAAAAACAGCAGCCGTCTATATAACGACTAGACCATTCAAAGAGAAGATTATTTTTATACATTTGAACAGTGTCTAAGATTTCTATGATTTCATAACTTATATCTTTATATCCAAAACCTGCTGAAAACTAAATTTTAAGCCCGTAATCGTGGTTTTATTTTAAGCCATCGGTTGTCCCATGGAGAAAATAATTTTCCCAATATCTATTAGAAAAATTTTATAAACTGAAGAATAGCGTTTTAACACACTGTGATAGATCTATTAGTAAAGAAAAGAATATAATAATGATATCATCCATAATGCATTGCAGCAATATGTATTAAATATTATCATATCTTTATTGATAACAACCAGTAGTGAGAGTATGATGATGGTAGCATATGGAAGGAACGGCGACTGACTATCAAGTAATATGTTTAGAAAAGTTTTATTTTATTTTTATTTTTTGTGAATGGTAAATAGTTAAATGTCATAGAAAATCACTGTCATGTCAATAACAGTAAATATTTACGAGGTTTTTCCACTATACATATATGTGTCGTCTACCACGGTTCGTAGAATATTATCACCATATTTATGAAGAAATGTGAATGAATCATCGTGCACATGATGTAAATGCAATAATATTTATGAAATTTATTTGGTTTATTATTATTATTTTTTATTGAAGATGAAGAATTACTTAATATTCGACAGTAGTTTTGCTTCTAGTATTTCAGAATTATTCAATGATTATCGACGACATTTATTTTTCTCTCAACGGAAGATTATTAAGGATGTATAGGTTCCGGGCAATTTTGGTTAAGAGGCTTGATGTTTTTTAAATATGAAGTTGAACTAAGTCTAAATCAATCCAGGAAACTTTAGGGTGAGGGGAGAGGATTTGCTCGATTATTTAAATAAATAAATGACTTTAAAAGTAGGCATATTATGACTTTAAAAGTAGGAAAACGGTAGATGGATGATATGTTTTCATAAATTTCTCCAAAAATAGTCGGTGGAAATTAAAAAATAAAAACTTTTTTTAATTAAAGATAACACCTCAATAAATTATTGAAACCAAAAAACCCGTTAGGCCCGACTAATTAAGGATGTATGAGTACGATAGTGGGAACATGAATTAAAAAATATATTTTTTTTTCAATTTTGATGGTGAATTATGTTATAACTTGACAATATAAGACGAAAATTAAGAATAACATTTTTCGATAACTGGAGTAATATTCCGAATATTGAAAATTAAAAATTTTGTTTAATTATTTAGCTTTCGATATTTCGAAAACCAAGGCAGATATCGAAAAATTATACTCTTATTTTTCGTCTACATTCATAAAGTTATAGCAAAATTCATCATCAAAGTTGAAAATAAGGTACAAATAATTTCAACCACAAGTCTAAACTCGCCTTGCCGCTCGTAATGGAGCACCATACAGGAACCAGAAAATAATGTAAAATACTGGTAAATATGGTCGCAAAACCGAAACTACTCTCGTAATTTAAAAAAAAAAAAAATGGTTCTAATAGTTTGTTATTATTCATTAGAAAACGGTTAATTATGAATTTTGTAGACAAGAAAATTGTAAAAAGTGTTGTTTCCAGTTTGTGAAATACTTTTCCCTGGCGTTAACTTCTTATAAGAACAGATACTGATATTTATAAATAATTTCGATATCGTGGGTGAAGAAAGTAGCAACATTTTGCTTTCAGGGTAAAACAGAGTCGATAAACTTGGGAATGATGCCCATGCTTTCTAAGTAAAGATCATAACATATGAATCCACTACCGCCAATAATTTATCGAGCCACCATGTACGTTAAATTTAAAAAAGTTGAGAAAACAAAGATTTGAGAGTTGTAAAAAAAAGTTTGAAAAGTGTGAACTGATTTGGATGATATATTTCAGATGTTTATGCTCCAAAAAATTATCCTATCAAATCCGTGAGAACGCTGTAGATGCTTGATCGAGAATCACGTTCACCATTTAAAAAACATAGGCTTGGGGAAAGATGTTTCAACAACGATTAAATAGCGACGAACAATCTCGTTGACAGTTGTAAGCGAGTCTCTCCGTAAACGCCCGGTTGGATCTCAGGATTAGTTTTTCTTTCTATTTTACTTTATACTACTCGAATACATTATTTTCTTTACGATAGCCGATCATTTCATAGAAAGCACACAAAAACAAAGATAAACATCTAAAATTGAAATTTTAAATAAAGGTTATAAATAAAGAGGAATAAACATACACAAAAAAAAATGATGGTTTCTACAAAAAGTAGTTAAGTTTTCTCTTTATAATATTTTTTTATATACAAATAACACATAACTGTCAGTCGTCAGTCAATATTTTTATTACATAACAATATTTATATTGGTTGTAAAAATAAAAAAATGAAAATACTATCAAGTGTAGTTACTACAGTTCAAATTGATGGTCCCTAACAAGACTGATTTCCTTAGTCACATTTTGTGGTATAAAAAGAAAAACCACACCACCAACTTAAAAACTAAATTTATTTTTTATATTTATATATATATATATTATTTTGGACTTCAATGTACAAGAAAAACTGTCGTAGTTAAATAATTTTCAAAAAATTCATTTTGTTTTTTAAATGTATTATATGGACCTTATTTTTGTACATGAATACTGCTTGAAATAAACCCGTTGTTAACTACTGTTCTAAATACGTGCAACTTCATAGCCTTAAAATCAGCACTCTATTTATAACCCCCGAATCAAAAAAAGGGGTGTTATAAGTTTGATTGCTATGTGCGTGTGTTGTCTGTCGACGGCATCATGGCGCCTAAACGGATGAGCCGATTTTGATTTTTTTTTAATTCCTCGAAAAAATAATTTAATGGAGAATGTTCTCAACTACGTTTCAAGTGCGAGCATAGGATTCCCTACACGAAACTACTAAAAACTTGGTTCAGTTTGAAGAAGGCTCTAAAGAAAAAGGTAATTAATGAAGAGTGTTTTAGATATGTTTCAAGTGCGAGTCAAGGGTTCCATACCCAAAAAATTTGTCGGGGGTTTTTAAATTTTGTAAACACTATTTTCTTATAACCAGATGTCTTGATAAAATCGCATTTGCTAAAGTTGCTCAAGAGAGAGATAAGATAATGTCGCCATTTAAATATCTATGATCATGTAGTTTTCAAATAAAATGTGTCTCTTTTCGAAAAGATAAAACCAAAAACTCAATTTTTTTGATTCTTTCTACAGTTTTATTTGCCTCTCTAGACAAATTCTGGAGAGTGATTTGTAAAGAGATATAATGATTCCCAAAACATGTAACGAAAACTTATAATAATTCAATCAAAATTATATTGTGATGCCTTGATTACGAGGAGAATACCTTAAATTTTACCCTAAATATAGACGACTTATTTCGATTATTGTCTTGCAATTCGCAGCAGTTTTTTTTAAATTTTCACTGATTTCCACAGAGAATGTTGGAATTTTCTGAAAATCTTCAAGAGCTAACGTTTTTTATTAGAATATTTAACCGAGAGCCATTTTACATGAAGGTCCAGCAGGTTCTTTTAGGCCCACAAACTAAGAAATAAATAATTTTTTGTCAGCAATATGATATTTTTTGGTTAAATACGCCTTTAATCAACTGATCGGTTTCTTGCATTTATCGTATTGTTTGTGTAAACAATTTTTTCCCGGCATATAAGTCAACAAATCACTTGATTTCATGTTTTTGGTTAGACCTGGCTTATGCATAGATGTCGTCTGAATATTTCACACTAAAATTTCATTTTATTTATATTTCATTTTTTTATGAATAAAGAAGCATAACATTATTATTATTATTATTACTAAAGAATATTTTTTAATAAAAAAATAGATATTTATTGTTTTTATGGAGTATAATAATAATTTTTTTTTTTTAGAAAAGTTATTGTGATAACTGTAATGGATATTTTTATGACCAAACATCGTTCAATTCACATTCACGATTCAGTTTCATATTTTATGTACGGACAATCCCATCCACCCAAACATCATATAAAATGGGAAAGTTTTTAATAAATATATTGCAATTGAATTTATTTTTAATATATTTAATTTGTTTTGTTTTTATATTATTAAATTAAGAAGTTTTAATTAGGTGTTTATTAAATTATATATAATGCTATATTTCAAATTAATTTTAAACGGAAATCGTATTGAAAAGTTAACGATAACTTTTCGCAATTTTACTGTGGAAAGTACAGTACAAGGTTGAATACATTTATGAAGATATTGGATATAATGACTTATCGAAAAAAGTGACTATTATTCATTGAAAATTGATGTGGGTATATCTTCTTTTAGTTGTACAAATAGCGTCATAATAGTATTTTATAAATTTTATTTTGAGCCATAATAACTTTATTAGTAACCTTATTAACTCATATAACGGTTATAATTACCAATTGTGATTGGAATTAGTCAGCAATAACATATAACATGTGTACATAAGCACATAGTTTCACTTTGATATAAAAATGAACATATCGCTTATAATGATCATAATTGTTGGTTCCTTCAATGCCGATTTAACCTTTTTTGACGTTTTACTAAAGTGGATATCGAAGCCAATAACACTGGTATTTCCGATGAGTACACAAACCAATTTTGATACCATGTTTACAGAGTGGGCCAAATTCGATGTTTTAATAGGGTATCTTCATAACTATACGAGATAGAATGAAATGGGTAGTATTCTTTCGATCTCTTTTTTTGAGACAAGTTCATTGGCGTCAATAAAAATTGGCTCGCATTTTTTGTTTTCGAGTTATAAGCAAAAGTTCGATTTTTCGACTTTTAAACTTGAATTGATGTGAATGACGTCATTGTTTTAAAAGTTAAGTTACACTTTTTTTTGTAGAGTCCAGTGGAGTCATTAAAATTTAAATAAAAGGGTCGGTCTTCGAGATATGACCCAAAGTTTTGTTTTTTTAAATAGGAAGCATAGTTGGCTATGGCTTAGTTCAAACAGATTTGGTCTCCTCTTTTTAACCATGCTTTTTAGTTGCTGGATCTTTTTTGGATCATAAGCCCGAAATAGTGAAAAATCGAAAATTATCAACCAACAGAGACAACAATTTGAATATTTAAAGTAATTTGTTTTCTCTGAATAGAAATATATTTCTGGATAGCGATTGAAATATATTTCCGATGCGATGCACAATAATTGTTAATATATTAAACTAGCTGGGAACTACCCGCTTTGCTGGGCAACATCCCCACTTGCACCCCTCCCTCCACATTTCCTTGCGTTGGATAACAGTTTTGTAATGTACACGTCATGCTCTTTTATTTGATACCCCACTTAGGTATATTTGTAAATATTCGATATTTCCTTCCCACTTTCTCGCTACACCTTTCTACCCTCCGAAGGTTAAAAAAATTTCTAAATGTAATTTAAAACATTCTGAGCAAGTTTTGAACTATTAAAAGCCATAATTGAAAAATATGAATTTTTTATTCATGAACACCCCCGCAACCCCCCTTGTGGGTGGAATTTCGTAAAATCCGTTCTTAGCTGACCTCTACTTGGCAAAAGGAATATTCCTGCCAAATTTCAATTCTCTAGGTCTTATAGTTTCAGAGATATCGTGATGAGTGACTATCTATCTATATCTATAGAAAGTCTCCTATATATATAAGATAAAACTTTCTAACATATATATTTCTTTGAATTTTATTCTAGCCCCCATAGAAACCCAAAAGTTATCGAGCAAATTATTAGTGGGCAAAAGCGACTCTGCAAGTAACACATGGTTCAAAACAGGAAAGGAAATCTGTTTTAACTAAACCATATACTATATAAGTTTAGTTTTTAATATGACAAAAAAAAATTAAAAAATTCTTTCATTTTCTTAGCATGATATATTCTTGCTTAAATAAATAAAGTATTATATAAATTGCATTCATTCTCGTCAATAATATAATCCGACATAAAATAATTTCTATTTATTAAGCGATTTTCCATTCAATAAACTAAAGATAAGTGCTTTAATATTTTATCCTTAACACTAATATGCAATAAAAAGAAAAAATCCTAAAACGAAACACTTTGTAAAAATAATAATATTTTCATCATCAACAGAAACGAAGAAGAAAAATAAAAATAAAACGATAAAAACAATCAAGAAAATCCCGTATAAAAACAGCTATCAATCTTACAAACACCCTTAAAAACCTGGTGTACTTCATCATTGAACTCACCACTCACATCTGATGGTGAGTAAACTTCATCACACGAACAGAAAATGTCGAAGAATAACAACAAAACACAAGTATAAAGATCACATACAATCAATGACTAAACTACACATAAAAAGACGATGATATACTTTGGTCGCCAGAAAACACTTTTGTTGCATTTAAAGGTATGTAGTTGTAAAATAGTGCCTAAAATTTTCTAAACCAAATAACAAAATTTAGCATTGTAATTAACTTTTTTGTTTGACAATTTAAAAAAAAAATTTTTTTAAGTTGGCAGCGCGTCTTTAATTATTTAATTTTAATTAAATTTAATTTAATTTAATTATTTTATTTAATTTTTTAAAGTCTGCAGCGTCTGATATTTTATATGCTTTTAAAATTCTTATCAAATAGTACAAGAGACGGTATAAGGTCGATCTTCATCCATCTAAGATACATATTTTTTATGAAATTTTATTGACTTTTAAACACTTCAATCATAATTTTTCTACCGAAAAGTGTTCATGGCTATTAAATTAATTTAATCAATTTTTCCCATGGATTTTCGCCTAACTGGCATAACGGTATAACCGTAAAAATATTGATGAAGCTGTCAGAAGGCTACCAAAATTGACCTGGCACCTAGATAAATTATAGGGGTGGTGATACACAAACAAATCGTATCTTATTGCATCTGTACACTACCACCACGAAATGTGTTATTATTGTTATTGTTGTTCCATATGATTGTTGTGTGTTGATTGTTGATGATGGTTTGAGTTGAGGGGTATAAAATGTCCAATTGTTTATTGTTCAAGTATCAAACAATTTGTTGTAGAACATTGTGTGTTATTGTAAATTAGCGATCAATTGAATCGTCTGACAAACTAAACATCAAACACAATGTGAACTTAACTATATATTTCTCAAGTTCAGTTTATATGTTGACAGGTGACTATAAAGTCTTCTTTTATAAAAAGATTACTAAAAAATGGATCATTTTCTTGAAATTAGCAAATATATTCTACAGGTGACTATAAAGTCTTTTTCTATAAAAAAAAAAAAAAAAAAAAAAAAAAAAACACTAAGAATGGACCATTTACCTGAAATTTGCAATATGCTCACTAAATATGCACTATTAATACAAGTGGGATCTAAACAGTTTTTATTATTCATAACAATCAACCTTCCCAGATCGAAATTCATAACTCTTACCTGAAATCCAAAATAAATTTATTATTTTTCTATGGAGCTTACATAACCATTATTTACCATTCATTTTGAAAGCCAGTCAAGACACAATAAGTAATCACTTAAAATGTGAGTACTTGCTACTATGAATGAATGCTTAAGAATTTTACTTGTACTAACTCACTCGATACTCAATGGTTCGAATCCTTGATAACTCTTTTTTTTTTCAACGTCATTTAAATAAATAAAAAAATTTCCCTATTTTAAGAAGTCGTGGATCATATTATTCTTATACAAATTTTCAATTTTTTCAATTTCGAATAATAATAGTCCAGTAAATTTTTAATTTGAAGTGATTTTTCTAAGCACCTAAGCTTAGTTTTTTGATTATACAACCAAATATAAATTTGATGTCAAATGAAATGCTATATAAGTAAAAATTATTTAAGATCGATTTTTCTAAGCTTACGTTTCTATTGAAAACAGAAAAACTGTATTTTTCTATTGTAAGTTGTCGATTCTATATTGAAGGATATGTCATAGACCACAATATCGATGTAAAGCGTAAGTGTAAACAAACATGTCATACTTACTTATATGGTTTTCACATTTACAGTAAAATAAATATGATTCTTAAATCAATATATCACAACTGAAATAATATTATTTCAGTTTATTTTTATAAGAAACTGTTGGTAATAAAAAAGAATTATAATAATTACACTTATCAAATTATATTTATAAAAGAAGTCATTTTGTAGTCCAAAAACTTTTACTAGACTCTCACTTACCCGAAGACAATAGAAGAGTGTCGGTAAAATACGAACACCACTATACAGTTTGGAAACCATCTCGTTGGTCATTTATAATAAATGATGTAAGAAGAGTACATGAAGTAAGACGTTTTTATGCATAAAACAAAGAAAACAACACAGCAGTGTTGCAGAGCAATCACATGGCATGGCAAGTTTGGTGTCTCTATTGACAGTTATCATACCAGATAGAACACAGTGCCTTGACTAAAGCCTGATCGCTGTCAATAGACATATCAAGCCTGCCTGGTTTTGTGATTGTTATACAACACAACCGTGTTGATTTCTTTGTTTTATGCATAAGAACGTCTTACTTCATACATGATGCTCTTCTTACTTCTTATATTATAAATGGCTAACGAGACGGTTGTCAAACTGTATAAAGTTACCAATACCGCAATATTTTATTTGTGTAATTGCTCAAAGTTAGTAATTTTATTTAATACATACGCGAATAATTCAAAAAGGAAGAAA
The DNA here is from genome assembly GCF_905475395.1 of Chrysoperla carnea. Taxonomy (NCBI): domain Eukaryota; kingdom Metazoa; phylum Arthropoda; class Insecta; order Neuroptera; family Chrysopidae; genus Chrysoperla; species Chrysoperla carnea. Next base: position 35,369,064 of record NC_058340.1, on the reverse strand, counting down.
TTTTACATTTACCATGCTTTCGAGTAATTAGTTGTTCATTATTTACTTGACCACTGATAAGAGCATATGACCAAAATATAGTTTGATATTTTGGTCTCGTATAATTGAAACTCCATGCATATATGATTTAAAATGTGTCAGTTATAGTCAACTGGTACATTTAAGGTAGTACGAGCGCCAAAGCAAGTTGTGATTGAAATTATTTGTACCTTATTTTCAAATTTGAAGATCAATTTTGTTATAACTTCATGAATGTAAACGAAAAAAAAGAATACAATTTTTTGATATCTGCCTTGGATTGCGAAATATCAAAAGCTAAATAATTAAACAAAATTTTCAATTTTCAATATTTCGAAAATTACTCTAGATATCAAAAATTTTATTCGTCTTTTTCGTCTTATATTTTACCTTCGCCATCAAAATTGAAAAAATTTATATTTTTTTAAATTTGTATCAACACTATACCGTGTTCATACATCCTCAATTTATTTAGATTGTATTAGATTGTAACTCTAATTTATAATACCAATGTTAAAAATGTCTATAGCCTTAGAACCTAAGTGGTCGACTTTGACCGTTTGTCTACTTAGACTTAGGTTGCAGGTGCGAATCCAAACAGCGGCATTGTGAACAATTATAATTAATGGAGGCGGTAGAATTTATCACATTATCGTCGCGATAAGAACGAAGTAACCGACTCCATCCACATCATAAATGTAATTGTAAATATGGATGTAGTTAAATAAATAAATATTAACAAATAATGATGTGGGTGGCCTCTGTTATAGACATGTCTGAAAACGGAGGTTAAGCCCCATTATTTTTATATACCTATTTTTGAAATCATTTTGAATTTAGCTATCAATTCTCAAGGGGGAGGTTATTTTTAACATCTACTCAAAATTTATTTCAGTCTGTAAATACTGACATTCTACCTGAAGTAGATTTTAAATAGAACATACAGAAATATAAAAATATAATTCGAAATTGTGTATACATTGTAGGACGAATGAAGAAAAGCAACTTCCATAAATAATTTTGTAAATAAAAACAAACTTTTATTACATAAGAATTTATATCTAATTATATTTTTGTAATAAACTAAACATAAATTTCACACAAACTCCACATAAATTATGACATTTCATGAAACAAAGTAGTTGATTTGTTTTATTTATTTTTTTAATGTAATACGAATCATAAAGCTACTATGTTTAACATAAAACTACCTTGTTGATATTACAATTAAAACAAGCTTAAAGGGATATATTTTAACAAAATGCATAATACAGCCCACAGAAATGCTCATCTTAATTTGAATAAAACTACCTTGTTGATATTACAATTAAAACAAGTGAAAACAAGCAATTGACTGAGTTAACTGTTGAAATACCATGTAATAACAGTGTTGATCATGCAATCGTTTGTTTTTTTACGTCTTATACGTAAAGAAAGATAGCCAAACATACATACATACACACTTAACTGATACTCCCATATAACACAAACTATATAATTTTCATCTAATTTGCGCTCACGGGTAAAGAATGATGTTTACGAAAAAATGTTTCAAACAAAAGTTTTTATAAGGACATTTTTTACATTTAAGCTTTTTTCTATCTCTTACGGTTTACAAAATGGGTCCCACGGATCAAAAACCCAATTGACCTCCGGTGCTCATTTAAGAACACGATCGCACTTTTAATGTCATGTGCATGTTATAAAAATTTCAGCTTGCTATCTAGACAGACAGGCAGGCAGACAACCGGAAGTGAACTAATTAGGTGATTTTATGAGCACCTATACCATTTTTTTCCTTGCGTCAATATTTTCAAGCGTTACAAACTTGGGTCTAAACTTAGTATAAAAATACATTTATCTAAAGTAATTTTCCACATACAAAAATTGTAACTGAACTTTAGTTTATCGAAAAAAGGTAAACTTTCGAAAGTTTTAGTAATTATTAATAAATAAATTATCAAACATGACCCCGCTCATGTCAAAAATAAATTTTTAAGCTACAGATTAAGAAAATGAATAGTTTTTAAATACCCAAGAACTTAAGACAGGTAAAAATACGTGAAAAAAATGTTACAAAAGAGAAATTTTGATTCTACAAGAAATGCTTCCCTTCTATCAAGTTGAAAAGGTCTGTTTAATTCAGAAATGATTCTTTTTGGACACCCACAATTATTTATAGAATGGGGATGTTGATTAAATTTTTTTTATCACTTAAAGTGAAGAATTCTTACTGGACAGAAAAGTGAAGTAGATTTTTTTAAATCTTTAGAAGTACGCAAAATATGATACGCTTAAAAATTCTAATTAAACAAAGAGGAAGATATAGAAAAGTGACGTCATTGAAAGGTATCGTCGTAAAGATTACGTATGAAACAATTACATATAATTCAATGTTAATTTACCTTTCAAATTTTGTATATGGTATCAAATCTGCTTCTACATTTTCACTGGACAGTGTGGCTATTTATATATCATTCAAATATTTCAATTAACTTGTAATAAAATCAGTATATGGGTACAAAAAAAATATTCTTAGCAACTTTTTCTAATAGTTTTTTTGATATCTCTAATCATCTCTGGCAAAATATTAAGAATCGGCCCTATTTGTCAATTTGTAGTAGGCTGGGTTTCTGATTTCAGTTCAAAGTTCTGATTTCGGTTAAGTATTTTAAAAAGTTGGACCCACCATCACCCTGTATGACTGTACAAAATTTCAAATCGATATTCCTATAAATAACGAAAATATGAGGGTCTTTAACTTAAACTGTGTAATAGGGGCAAATAACTTGAGTTGCTAGGTTTTCAGCTATAAAATTGAAAGAAAAGAGTTGTTTCATAGACGTATTTCCAGAGTTGAGTACTGAAGCAAAGAATTGAGATTGCAATTCTTATAATTGGTGTACGTCGAGCTGAAAGAAAAGTCTAATAAACGTTGTTTTTAATCGAATTCCACGATTTTTTTCAAACAAAAATCAGAAAACAAACAAAGTAATATTAAAGGTAATCAGAACTTTATTCAAAAACAATTTATTTATATTTCACAAAGAAAAGTTGAAGAACATCTTCATACCAAAAAAATGTCATAAGTACTCCTTCGTACAGCTCATTGTCGCCACAAGACTGGTAATTTAAATGTAGATACCCCCAATGAAGCTTTAATAACAGCAATTATATTGATAATCAACAACATATTACATAATTACACATTACGTATTCTTATATAGAACATACATATAAATGGGAGTTATATTTTATAAAGTTAAAAATAAAATTATTTCATAAAATATTCATATAAAATGGCAATAGTTAACAACAAACCATAAACAAATAAGCGGAAATTAAAAAATATAAATTATCATGTCACATTCATAAAAAACTAAGCTTTTACACATTTATGATAATTGTTAAGTGTAAAAAAAAGAAAATTGCATGCACTTTTATTTCATAGTTCTATGTGTGTGTATACTCAAAGTTATCATTTTTACCGTACAAATATGTAATAATATGTATTAACAAACTGTATACTTGTAACATGTATACAATTTTGTTGCTTATTCGATGAGCAATCCCTATATATTATAAATGTAAAAGTAAAGATGTTTGTTTATTTGTTTATTTGTTTGTTTGTTCGTTCGTTTGTTTGTTTGTTTGTTTGTTACGCTTTCAAGCAAAAACTAGATTTGATTTGAACGAAACTGTGCAATAATATAGCTTATATATCAGTATAACACATGAGCTATAATTTATAAAGATATATTTTTAAAAAAATTAAATTTATTTTTTTGACATTTCATAAATCAGGGTGAAGGAGACAGCTTATGGACATCTGCCAATCAAGGCTATCATACATGCTTTTTACATTTAAAAAAAATTGAAAGCTGATTAATTATTTAACATATTATAAAACATGAAAGATACAATTTATGGACTTTTCCATTTTTATGTCACCTTTAAGGCAATAAAAAAAATTATTATATATATATATATATATATATATATATATATATATATATATATATATATATATATATATTATTTTATTCACTTTTTAAAGATTTTGACAGAAACTCGGGCGGATCCACGGGTAAAAGCTGGTATAAGATATTCCCTTACGTATAAAACCGGACACTTGAGAATTATTTTTAAAGTATATTCTGTTTGTGATAACGAAAAGAGGATTGGCTCCTATTAAGTCACTGCTCCATGACTATTTGGAGCTTTTTGGAACAGCGAGAGTACTTTGACATCAACTGACTTCAAGTCAGAGAGATTGCCAAAATAAAGACCGACTCGTCCACCTCCTAAAAGAGGTGTCCAGAAAAAGCAGGACAGTGGCCAAGAAGATGAGACATCAAACAATTTAGAAATTGATACAATATAGTAGAGATTTTCTCTGCGGCCTGAAGTCTATTTATGTCAAAGCACTTCCGCTGTTTCAAACAGCTCCAAATGGATATAGAACAGTGGCTGGATAAGGGCCAATCCTCTTTTCGTTATCATAACGGATCTAATGATCCAAGTATGCCCCATCTCAGTACCTACCTAACTTAACCTAAAGAGTTTTAACTAGGTGAAACTTCGTAAATCTAAATATCTATCTAAAAATAATAACTCTATAAGGATATAAATGTAACCAAAAAATACTGCTGATTTTTTAACGCGTTTCATCTACTACAATTTATATAATTTTTTAAATGATTGATTATAGACGAGTGATTGATTATCCTTTCTCACAAATTAATTATTTAATAATTTGATTTTTTTCTGTTATCACTTCAAAGCTTGAAGTTTTTACTGATGTTAAATTTTAAATAACTTGGTTTCGAGGACTTAAGTTCTATTGGAAAAAACTAAATGTTACAACATAGTTTTTAGGAGAGTATAATTACATTCTTTATATCGAGTTTAGAGATTTTAAACACTACGAAAAAATTCGTTCTATTCAATTCAGCAGTGAGTTTGAATCTAAAACAAAAACAAGTGAACACAAACAATTGACTGAGTTAATTGTTGAAACACCATGTATAGACAGTCTTAAGGAGGTGTTAAATTTTTCTTTAAAAAGTGTATGATCTCTTTCTCCGAAAAGTTGACCACAAGAACATTGAAAAACTTTAATTTGGATCCACAAATTTGAAAGCCGGTTTATGATGTTAGATCACATTGATATTTTATGCTCTAATTTGTATTTCACGTATACACATTTAATTCATTTCTAGGGCTTTTTATTTTTACACAGCAGCTATAGTGTCTCATTTTATATAGTACGCAGTATTTTATTTTTTGGCAAGAGTTAGCATATTTTCAAGACTTTCAATAGACCAGAAGGTAAATAAAAATTCTTTTGTTACAATTTACTTCCAAACAAATACAAAAACTTTACTTTAATGGAAGAGACCGTTAAAAAGATTGTATGTTGTTTTGGGTAAAAGAGCAATAACATCACACAAATAAGTCTACTAAATAACATTTTTATGCTATATCATAGATAATATTCACCATTACGACCCAATATGACTACTATAGTACTTCACATGTAAGTGCAACAACCAACTTACACCACCTCTAGAAGAAGTCTATTTAATATTGTGACAAGAATAGATGGTTGTTCAGTTGTTGGTATAACATAAATATATTGTAGTTTTATATTTATTATTTAAGTAATAAAATTCTGGTAACTACAAATTTTTATATAGAAAATAATATTTTCGATACAAAAATTTATTAAAAAAGACATATATTGTATGTACAAAAGTATAATAATAATCGTATATATGTGTTTTTTGTTTTATTTTTATTATAGTAGGTGGAATACGGTTTCTAGGGCAGTCCATAGACGCTATCTTTCGCCTGTTTCTTTATTTGGTTGAAATAAAGTTATTCTTCACTTTTAAATAGATAGCTGAAAATAGCTGGGCAATTATAATTTCGATGATAAAAATTATAAAAATCAAGTGTAAATTAAATTGCGTTTAATTTTAACATTTTAGTTTCCTAGGTTACGGTGTTATACCAGTTGATACATTTATAGAGCATATTGCTGACGCAAAACCATAAAATTTCGCTGTACCAAATATTATTTGCTATACATATATTACATATCTTACGTGTTGATAGAAGTTTTCACATCAATAAGAAAAGAAAATTAAAACTGATCGTCTATGAACCCCTTTAGGTACCCGTATCGTTGGACAAGGAAATATTTTTATACAATGTACTAAAAATAAACCCCTGGTACAATTCTATAACAGTTTATGATAGAACAAACTATTAAAAGTATATATTTATTTTATTTAGACACCGTTTTTATGTTTTGAAAGAGTGAATCAATCATTTGATCTGATTACATTTTTACAAAATAATTCCAAATATAAATTGTCGCTTTTAGCTTTTGTTAAATAAAAAAAAAAAATTTATCGATTTTTTTTTAACTGAGAAGGATCATTCAGGCATAGATAGTAAGATCAATTAGCATTTTTCCTCTGAAGATTAAAAAAAGATCCTCTAGATGGCAGGATAAATTTGTACCCCCGCTAGTGTTACCATCTGGCGAATCTTTTTTTAATCTTCAGAGGAAAAAGGTCTGGAATTATTAATCATTGTATGTCCGGATTTAATGATAATATGATAATGTTTATAATTTGTCTTATGTTGTTAGTTAAAAATTTGTATAAGTATTATTTAAAAAATATAATGCTTTAATTAGCCTTTTTACTCAGAAGTTTATAAAAAGATCCGCTTGATGGCAACACTAAAGGGGGTACAAATATATCCTGCCATCTAGAGGATCTTATTTTAATCTTCAGAGAAAAAAGGCTAATTGATCTTACTATCTATGCCTGAGTGATCTTCTCAGTTAAAAAAATCAATTTATTTTTTTTATTATTTATTTTATTTAAAACAAAAGCTCAAGGAGACAATTTACAATCGGAATTAATTTGTAAAAAATGTTATCAGATCAAATGATTTTGAAGGCTAATTAAAAATTTTACCGTAAGTTTTATCCTGAAATATTTTTACCCGCAACGTTTTTCTAAACATTTGTCGACTTTCCAACAGAGCTCTTCCTTCACAAACTTTAAAAAATTTCTTTGAAAACTAAAAATTTTTTTTCCCATAGACATTATTATTCAAAATTGCATAAAGTAATATAAGCAGATTAAAAAACAAAAGAAAAAAAACTGCATTAAAGAAAATATATATAAATTTCTTCTATTATCCCATCAGCAAGCATTAAACATAAGTTTCTAAGACAAATAACATTTTTTTTTTTTTTTAAATAGAATCTTTAGAAAAAATATTTAAAGATTGATAATAAAATTTAATAATGATATTCCATATATTTTTCTTCTCAACTTGAATAACATATTTATCATCACTGAATATATTTATCATCACTTCTCTAGTTCTAATATAATGAAGTTTTAAAATATGTAACAAGTTTTATATAATAAATAAAAAATATTGTTTATTTTATAAAATAATTCGTCCAACTATAATATTCAATATTTGATAGAAAGTCATTGTTTTTACCATTTAAAAATGAGAAATTTATGTTCTTACGGCATGGACATTGCTCCATAGATCAAAACATGACCGAACTTATCTGAATAAATCGATTCAAATTTACAAATCAACAACTTCATTTATTAAATATTATAGATTACAAGCCCATGCCGAAATTTTCGGGTGAAATGACCCACAAGAAATCATGTTGAAAAAGATGCGCTATATGTAAAAGTAAGTTACAGCACCATGGCGTCAATTTTGCCCGGTACAGGGGAGAACAAGTGAAAATATGGATGTCACATCTCTTGGTATCTCACCCCTGTACCAGCAAATATGTACGGCGTTGCTAGATATTAACTCTGCATAAGTAAAACTGAAGCAAAACTGAAAGACTGCACAATGTACTGCGTGTTTTTTCAGCAAAATCTCATAAAATGTGTATCATGATAGACTCAAAGTAGTAAAACTTCAATGTTACTAATATAAATAAGTGAATACAATAAATGATTGAGTCAAAAAGTTATTTATCTTGCCTCTAAACATTTTATCCACCACGACTGATTTTATAAAATAATTCGCCCAACAACCGCATTATATAATATGCATACAACTAAACTTAACTTCAGTACATCAACATAAACACTAAGTGAGACGAATCTTTTGTTAGTGTCTATTTTTCTATTTAATTTAAAAAATATAATAGGATAAAGTTTGCGAACAAAAAAAAACTTTTATATATGCAAAGGATAATATTATGATAAATAAAATATTGTTATGATTAATGACACTGATATTTATATTTTTAGAGTATAGAAGATGATATACTACCCTCAGCTTGTACCTATAAACCATGAGCCCAGAATGAAGAAAAAAGCCGTGGATAGGGTCTGGTGCGACGCTTGAAGGTCCACATGAAGAACTTCCCAGTATAATAAATAGCTATAGATATTTAACAAAAATAAATAAAATAAAATGAACACCCAAACAACTCAAACCGGCTCGACCAAATGTTATGAAATTCTTTTCGGATCATAAATACCCTTCGATCGACACCTCAACGAAGTCGATATTATTTTCTGTTCGCACGATATCAACGACGAACAAAATGTCTACAGACGTATGTACGTACACACACACACACTTCTCCAAATTGAAGTTAATGCTTTGTCCTAGCCATGAAACCTAAAGATGTGTTGAAAATTTCGATTTAAAATATCAGACCCATTACAATAACTTACTATACTGGAAAGTTAATTATATTTTTCTTTTTGTTTGAAAAACAAGTAAGTTTGGTAAGCGAGGAAACTGAGCCAGGAAGATAATTATCGAAAGAGTTGAATAATTAGTTTATTTTTAAATTTTCACTTTAACTCCCAACTAAAAAGAGAGGTGTTGTAAATGTAACGTGTCTGTGTGTCCGTGTCTTTCGCTGTGACATCGTTGCTACAAAACGGATGAATCAATTTTTATTGTTGTTGTTTTAAAAGGTAATAACATTTTCAGTTCTCAGCTATGTTTAAAGTGCGAGTTTAAGGTTCCTTACACGAAACAACTAGAAAAAAAGTCGGTGATCTCAACCAACGGCTAAGTAGATTTTCCTAAAACATACCTAAGAAGACTGATTATACTTCCTCAAACAAAACCAAAAAACTCAAAATCGGTTCATCCGTTTTCGATTGAGACGCACTTCTTAAACGCACACAAAACACAATAAACAATCGATTTACATAAATTTGAACCACAGTAAAAACTTTCTTTGTTACCAAAATTATCTTTCTCAATACTCGAAAACACAGACAGAAAGAATCATAGAAATTTCGCTTCATTATTAGCTCACGGTCGATATACTACATTCATCTAGTACCTAATAGTAGTCATAGTTTAGTTTATTTTAAACAATAGTATGCATTTGGTTTGGAAAACGGATTATCACATTTATATTCATTTAAAAGTATTGTATTTACCTCTAAACTATGGTGAGTGAGTGCATGGTGTTATTATAATATACAGTTGTTTTGTAAATGTTTATCTGATATAGCTATTATTTATTTTTACTGTATGATTTTTATTTATTTTAAAGCATTTCAATCGGCTTTGTGGGAAAAATTATATTATTACTAAAGATAGTTAAAAATAAATCATTTGAGTAAAAATAATTGACTCAAACCTAACCTAAAACTAGGGTGTTATAAGTTTGATCACTATGTATGTGTGTCAGTGTGTTTGTCTGTCTGTGGCATCGTAGCGCCTAAACGGAAGAACCGATTTTAATTTTTTGGTTTCATTTGAAAGGTAATTTAACGGAAAGTGTTCTTAGCTTTGTTAAAGTGCAAGCTTAGGGTAACATATCCGAAAAAACTAAAAAATTGGAGATGATCTTTAAAATCAATTCTGTTTAGAAAAGGCATGCCATATAATTTTAACATATAAATAATTACTATGGAAATGAATGGTCAAATAAACCTGGCTCAATTCATTTCGAAAAGTGAAATGGTAAAATAATTAGGTAATTCAAAACAATAATTCAAAAGAACAAAGTCAACTCAAATATTTCAATTTTAATTAAAATATTTCCAAAAATTAGTCTCAAAAAATGATAGCTCTTTAAGTATCCTTTTTATCTCATCTGATGTACTTGACCATCACTTTGATATTGATTTAAGAAGTGTTATAAGTTTAAAATGTTTATCTGTGCGTCTGTGTGTTTTTCAGTGGCATCGTAGCCCCTAAACGATCGAACCAATTTGATTGCAACATTTTACAACTAAGTTTCCAAAAATCGGTTTACTAGAAGTAAATCGCATTTATCGGGACTTTTTTAAATTTTGTAAATTTCACTTGTTTAATTCCTTTATATTTTTTTTAACAACTCAAACGTTTTGATTATAAATATCTGCATAAAAAACATAACAGCAGCCATTCCTGTACAAAATTCAACCTAGCCTCTAACCCAGATAAATCCGTAGAGATCATACCATAGAAATGCAAAAACGTCGCCAAACGGTCGATCGTAATGAAGAGAGACAGATAAAGTATGCTCACATATTACCTATAGAAAGTTAGGGAAAAAAATTTGAATCATCCTTTATAATAAATACCATAAACAAAAGTATACAGGTTCAAACCATAATTTGACAAACTATGATTCTTTTTTTTTGTTCTGTGTCAAAATTGTCATCGAAATAAATAGTATTTTATGCATTAGCATGAATAATATAGTTTATAATATTATAGTTGGTTTACGGGTGGTAAAAATAACCACGCTAATATAATCATATACAACAACTACTTTTAATACTCTAACACAAACACAATGCAACTGCAACGATGATATATCCCTGCATATTCATTTATTTGTAACTGTAGTCATATTAATATTATTATTATGATTTTCAAATGGCTTACAAATCATTTCATAAAATATGCTTTTTTTACATTTTGTTTCTGCTACGGAAAAAGCATACATATGTAACAAAAGTATGGATGGATTCAAACATTGGTCATTATAAGCTTTGTTGTTATAGCTAATACATTCGATTTCAATGGTTTTTATTAAATTTTCAATTTAAGAACGATGTAAAATGTTTATAAATCTCGATGTATTTTTTAATAAGCGATGTATTATAGGTAAAGTCTAGGCTAGGATATATAAATTTAAGATGTTTTGTAATATATATTATTGATGATAAATAAACTAATTTTGAATTTGAACTAATACATTCATATATGTGTTTCCATTCATGTATGGAAAGTCGGGACCTTCCAATTCCTCGTTATACTCGGTTCGTAGTTATAACCGTTTTTGATTGCACCGAGTAGATGATATCGGCAACTCTTCAAATTTTTAGAAAGTAAAATATAAACAATCAACTTTTCCTAACTTTATTTTTATTTGAAAATTTTTTTGTAAATATCATTGTTTACCCGTGAGGGTAAATAATGATGTTTAAACTATATAAAAACTAACTACGTAAACTATAAAAAAATAAGGAGTTGAAAATTTGCAGGTAACTAGTGGTTTTGTGAAAATTTCTCGAAAAAACGAAAAAATAAAAATAAAAATACACTCGTAAATTGCCATCGCTGACACGCAACACTTTCTATACAGGATACTTCAAAAATTAACAAAGCCATTTGTTTGTTTTCGCTTGTTTTTAATCTAAAATCTACCACTTGTGTTCCTGCATTTCTCATATAATCAATAAATAGTATAAAACAAAGTCGCTTTCGTCTGCCTATCCCTAATCCCTATGTATGCTTAGTTCTTTAAAACTATGCAATCGATTTTGATACGATTTCTTCTAATAGATAGATTAATTCAAGAGGAAGGTTTTTATGAATAATATAGTAGACCAAATATTGAAATAGGAGTTGAAAGGGATGTGCTTCAAAAACTTAAAAAGTTGTGCATCGATTAAGCTCAAATATTGACAAGATATACAACCAGTTTCAAGGAGTGTTTTTATCTATTTATAACCTTCGGGGGAGGGGGAGGTGGAGCGAGAAAGTGGGGATGAATAATCGAATATTTTCAAATATTCCCAAGTGGGGAATCAAATAAAAGAGTGGAGGGGTTACAAAACGATAACTCCTACGCAAGGGAATATGGGGGAAGAGGTGAAAGTGGAGATGTTGTCCAGCACAGCTAATTTGTATTGTAAAAATAACACAAGGTCATATTCTCATAGTCAAACACAGTTTAATCGAAGATATTATTAGTTATATTTTTGTAAACGTTTCAAGCAATTATAAATCTATTGAAATCCTTTTATGAAATCAATTGCAGGATAATAATCAAATAAATGAACTAAAATATAATCATGATCATCATACCCAATGCGAACAATAATAGCAATTGTAGTTTCACGTTAATAATTTTCTATAATATATCACACATGAACTAAATTACATCACCAGGGATTCAAAATTATTGAAAAATAGTGTTGAGGGTTGTTCACAATATTCGAAGCTTTTACTAGCTAATTAAGATTCGATGCAATGCAATACTAAATATTTTTTACTTGCGTGTGCTTTTCAAATAGCTATTGTTGTTCTCTAGCTAAGAGATACTCTATCTAGCGGTTTTAATAAGTCGAACTTCTTGTCAAGACATCAATACAAATCAGTAGTTTTTATACACACACAGTGGTGAAAGGTGTTTACAAGTCGATTGAAAAAATTTTTATTTGTTTCTTCCCAAAGAACATAAATTGTATTGTTTTCTTATATCACTATATATTATATATGTGAAAGTAAGGATGTTTGTTTGTTTGTTACACTTTCACGCAAAAAATACTCAATGGATTTGAATGAAACTTGACAGTAATATAGCTCATGCATCCATCAGTATAACACATGATCTATAATTTATAAATATATATTTAACAAGAAAATTAAAAAAATTATATTTATTGTTTTCAGATTTCATAAAGCAGGGTGAAGGAGATACAATTTATGGACTTCTGTTCAATCAAGGCTATCAGACAGCCTTCAAACATAAAAAAAAAATAAAAACTGATTATTTGATACATATACTTTTATCTGGGTAAAACAATGGAAGAAGTGTACTTCTGATTATTGCCTATTCATTTAAAAGAAGTAGTATAATAGAAATAATCATTTTTACATAATATAAAAAAAATTTGTCTGGTAAACGGATAGTTTTAATCCTATTTTCTCTGAGTTTATTTCCATTTCATAAGCAATGGTTAATATGTTTTTAAACAAATTCATTTTTTTTCAAGAAATATGTCTGATCACCTTGGTACAACAGATGTTCATAAATTGTATCTCCTTTACCCTGTTTGTTTCATATTATTTTATTTACTTTTTAATTATCTTTGTCAGTTATTTCAGGACAAAAACGATGGCGAAATTATGGGTAAAAGCTAGTATGTAAATATTTGTTAGATAACTAGCTGTTTTAACGATGATGATGGTGGATAGTTGTTATATTAAGCCGCTGAAATCTAAATTAAAAAATCTAATAGATTTAATTGAAATTTGTAACCAAGTCTCTTGCTTCTTAGAAGACGGTGAAAAGTTAGGTGTCTAAATTTTATTTCCGTCTATCTATTAGTTTCTGTATACTTCCCATATTTACTCAAGTAGCAGGGTTCCATAAATAAATTATGGCACTTTAAAATTAGTTCTGAAAGCATATAATACAATATTATCTCCTTCTTTGTAGAACTATCTCCTATTTTCACTGTAAGTTTTGATTACAAAAATATGGAAACGCTTTCAAAAAATGTTACTAGTTTTATTTAAGGCCACATTTCTTGTAATATTGAATAGTTAAAATATTACAGTGGTGATATTTTCCATAAATTTCAATAGGATTAACTCATTTTCCAATACACATAATATATTTTCAAATGGTCTCCAATTTAATAACAAGTTTTTGTAAATCATTCTCTATACATATATATATTATGATTATGCAATACCATTATTGCACACGTATTAAACAATAGAGATAAAACCCTACGGCTGCAGCCTAAATATCACAAACATACGGATGGTCTGATAGTACAGTTCATAGTAATGCAATTGGAGTTGTTTACTGAGAGATTTTACATGAATGATTGCCATAGAACGTGTAAAAATACAAATATATCAATATATTAGTCATTTTAGATTAAAAAAGATTTCTTACATTTTCTTTAATTTTTGGAAACACGAGTGTTGCAAATTTAATTACCACCAAAATTGTATCTTCCACTTGAATGGGATTTATCAAGGCTTGTCCAACCATTCATCAGGTTTTTTCCTTGTTTTACTTGAGTTCTGATGAAAGATAAAATTCCAAAAGCGCTAGGAAAAGTAAAAGATTCTTTTTTAATCCAGAATTTTAACATGTATTATCCCTTCACATTTTTCAAAAGACCATTTACGGGAACAGATTTTAAAAGTTGACGGTTTTCACTTGCTTAAACGTACAGCCATAAATAATTAAAACAATTGTTCATTTTGAACGAATCAAGAAAATTATATATCAATGAATTCTATATCTTTTAATTATATGCCAAGCAGCTTTCTGAAATTGACAAATTCCTCCGAGTTGTCATAAGATCACTTGTGTATAAAATTTAAGGCGATATTTCTACAACTTCCCAGTCAATTGCCAAATGAATTCGTTTTTTTTTTTTCATTTCCATAACAGGCTTTACCATCCTTGTTCTCACTTATCCCCCTTCCACAAATAATGCATTCAGTATATCAGACAGGGCACCCTGGTTGAACAGATGGTCGTAAATTGTTAATCGTTCGTCTGTTTACATAAATCATTAATACTTTACAACGACATTCATAGATGATGGATCAGTGAAATGCCAAAAAACTATAATTAATTTTGTTTTTATCTTTATAAATTATAGCTCATGTGATATTCTGATGTATGAGCTATATGATTGTAAAGTTTAAAAGTCCTTTTTTAACCAATAAGCAAACAAACTCCCTCTTAGTTATATATAATAGTTAGTCGAAAAATAATTTTTCTCAGCTGTTTGTTACATGAATGAGCTTATATTTAGACTGTTGTCTCCGTACAATATTGTAAAAATGTTGTGTACTATATGAACAGCAATAAGCCACATTTTTGTAAACATAGTCAAATAAAGTGTTCTTTTTAACTCAAATGTACAAACGCGAAGTATTCTTTTAGTCAATCTTCTGTATTCTCGTATTAAAGTCCGAATTATAATATACATTTCTCTTCAACTACTTATACTCTAAATATAATTGTTTCTGTTCAACAATAAAATTTTATAACTTTGATTAACTCTTTTTTTAAACTCAGAACAAATACATGAATGTTCAGTTAGTTTTTCGAAAATATCTTAAATCTGGTGTCTTTTTTTCTAAAATTAAAAAACTTGTTAAAAACCCAACCTCGCTCTATGCTCTCCATGCTAATTATCCGAACTTTAATCTCGAGTTAGAAACGGTCATCATATCGACTTCTTTGTATATTAATTATAGGATTATAATCTAAATAAGTTTGCACAAACTTAGAATTTTCTGTCACAATGCCCATGACGAGGGCAAGAACAGCCTCAAATCAAAACAGAAACATAGATATTCAGTCTTTTACAAACTCCCTATACAATGATAGGTTAGATTTAGTTTATACATTGTATAGTGTCAAATATAAATAACAACAAAGGATCTCATACTCTCAAAAACAATCACACTACAACAAACCAATTATTATTGTCATGCGCAACATATATTATATATAATATGAGAGAAGACCTATAACCATTGCATAACATACACAACAATACACATATCTACGTAATCATAATAATAATAATAATAAATGTTTTGGGGGTGGTTTTGTGCAATACAAAGAGGGTGGTAGCAGGAAAAAAGTGGTGAAACTAAAAATACCCTTAATACATATTATATCCGTTGACAATACTTACAGTCACATATAATAGACTACAAAAAAATAGTTCTTTTTTTAAATGAAATGTAAAATTCTCAACTGATAAATTTTATATTTTTCTCTACTTGTCACAATCGAATAGAATAGAAAATAGAATCGAATAGAAAAATAGAAAATCGAAAACTACCATTCTCTCTTATATTTTGGCGAAATGTTAGTAAGAAAAGTTACTCGTAATTAACAATTATGACTCTATACAAAATATCAAGAAGATCCGTGTACTTTAATTATAGCATCATTTTTATTTGAACAAGAGATCTAATTATAAAAAAAAGTGAGAAAGAAAATAATAATAAATCAATTAACATGTACTATCCGAGAGTGTGTTTTTTTGTGGACTAGTTTATAGAAAGTAGTTTGTAGAAAAATTAAAAAGAAAATTTATTTCTCGTATAAACATTCACTAAGAATGGAATTATCAAAGTTGGAAAGATCTTCTTGATATTTTGTATAGATTCATAATTGTTAATTTCGAGTAACTTTTTTTAGTAACATTTTGTCAACTTTTAAAAACGAAGGGTAGTTTACCCAAAAAAAAAATTGTGATACCAAATTTTTTGCTATCCTATACATTATTTAGAAGTTTTAAATATTTCTATATAATTTTCATATTAAGCAAAACTTCTTGTAAAGAATGACTTTTTTTCTTAAAATGCAAAATAAGAAAATTTACAAGTATAGTTACCTCTATCCAGGGACACACTGTATATAAGATGATGTAAAATAGTGTGAATAATTTTTAGCTTAACAGTATAGACAATTTATTGCAATGAGTTCAAAGAGATCGCATTAAGGTTATCCTTAAGGCAATGTATAGATAAAAATTTGACTTTTTGATGACGTTTTCAATTGCTAGGTCATAGGTAAAACATAATTTTTGAATAAAATCTAACGAAAAATTTTCGTGTAATTAATAATTAAAAATTGCGATTTTAACATGTTATGAATACCAAATATTAATTGATCGCATATATCTTCTTCAATAATGTTGCTCCTACACCTTCTATAGATTAAAAAGTAAAAAACTTATATTTTTATAAGTTACCTCGTACATTAAGGAACTACGAGCACCGAAGCAATTTAAAAAAAAAAAAAAAAAATTCTAAGGGAAAGGAGGGATGAGTTGCAAGATTATTTAAATAAATAAATGACCTCAAAAGTGGGACACAATTCAAAAAAAAGTAAATATTTTCAATTCTGTCGGTGAATCATGTTCAACGAAAAGAAATTTTTAAGATATCGAAAATTGAAAATTATTTTCAGTAATTGAATAATTACAGAAATCCAATTACTAGTGTTAGATACTATCTAAAAAATAATTAAAAACACTACTATTTATATCTACAATCAATTCTTTTGAATTTATTGAGTTACCTAGGAAACTTAACCTTTTTATTACTAACTAACATAAACTGAAAAATGTAACGTGATTGTCGCAATCATTTTTCTATAATAGATACAAAAAAAAAAACCGCTTATAGACATCTTTTCTGTCACATTTTGCACATAAATCAAAAACTTACATTCACGTACATAAATAAATTTTGTTATAAGGCATGTTCATTGAATATTACTTCAGTGTGTTTAAAATATTGTATAAGAAAAACACTAATTACCAACAGTGAAGTCTACAAAATTTAAAAAAACCCACGACAAATTTTTCGGGTACGGAATCCTAAACACGCACTTGAAAAATATCTAAGAACACTCTCTATTAAATTACCCTTTTCCTTAAAGCCTTTTCAAAGCTGAGCCGAGTTTGAAGATCACGGCCAATTTTTTAGCTTTTGGGTACGGAACCCTAAACTTGCACTTAAAACATAGCTTAGAACACTCTCAATTAAATTACCTTTCCGTTTAGGTGCTACGAAGCCACAGACAAATAAAATACTTATCACTTGAAAATACTTGCTATTTAGTTTGGTATCGGTTCAAATCGTATTCGTATCCATTAATCGGTCTGAAATATCAATATTTTCACTTTAGTTATGGTTAGAAATAAGAAACTACACTAACTACACATAAAACATACGGTATAAATCATATTCATGTTTGATTTATATGCATATATATTCAATATTTTTATACGATGTTGTTCACATATATTCGACTCTTCCGGTGTTATCTTCAATATCCTTATACATGTATAATATTCAAGTATAGATAGATATATACACAACAAAAAAAAACACTATTTTCATTTTACATAATAATAATAATAATAAAGACATTTTCTATACGGACTTTTTTTTGTGTACGGGTCATATAATAAATAAATAGCCAACATGGCGGCGACCAAGTAGTCATGATGAATACGACCCGTCAAGACCAAACAATAACTCTTAAGGAAAAACTGTAATCATTGACAGTATTTTAAAATTTATTTTCTTCAACTTTATAAGCAGTGTTTTTATTTTACTAAAAATTACTCTATAATCCCAAATTTTGAATTTCCCTTAAAATCGCAAATATCTCCGTAAAATAAGAGATAAATTCTAAAATATTATATAGTGTTACTAGCAACGCGTTGCTGTCGCTTTGGTTCTTGTTATATTACATTGTAATATAACATTTGAAGGGGAACAATAGGAGGACATCAGTCTTTTATCTTCACTTTAATATGCAAAACCACCAAATATTGATAAAGTAAGAACAATTGAATTTTACTGCATTTCGTGTATTACAAATTAAATTTAGGTTATACCTTAGCCTCAGTAGCACGTGGTGGTTATCTTATATGAAACGTTTGTATTTTTAACATAGCGCAATCTATCGAATACTTACTCAATCCAGTCAACAGATATCGCCATCGTTTGTAGCTAACAGATAATTGTGACTGTCAAGTTATAGACAATAATAATTTGCATTAAAATAATATCGCGACTATAAATTGAGATGTAAGCTTTTCTACTTTTCATGTTGGATCAAATCGCACACGGTGTGCAAGTCGGTTCATTAGTTTAGGAGTCCATAGGGGACAAACGTGACACGTTATATGTATATATAAAGATTATATATAGTATTTTCTCAATGACTTCAATGACACTCTTATGAAATACTTCTTCATTATGGCAGACTTAAGCTGGTTTAAATTTTTTAAAAGACAGCAATGGTCTATGAAATAACTGGACCATTAAAAAAAGAGCGGATCATATTTTACTAGGGGATTCATTCTTATATTTGAACATTCTTATAGGCGATCTCATCTCCTCTATCACAGCCCTGTCAGTCTTTTTTTAGACGATATCTTGAACCTGAAATCTGTTGACGTCAAAGCAATCGTACAGTTCTTAAGCAGCACCAAATGGTTTATGGAATAGTGGCCAGGGATGAGCCAACTCTCTTTTCGGTATCACAACGGACCCTGTGGTTTTCATTGTCACTTTTTGTATTTCGATTGTCAGGATGAAAACGATCTTTTTATCTCAAAGTTTAAACCCATACATGTAGTTATTGTATTGAATATAAATATACATATCGTCAAAGATATTCCTTATTATGTTCGGTAATTTAAAAAATTCAATCATTGTTGTTACAGCCAAACAAGCATTGAAGAACATAGATTTCGATTTTTATTTTTTTTGATGGCCTGTCATATTTTTATTACAATTTATTCATCTATTTTAGTGGTGGCTTTTTCTCATTTATTTATTTTATTATATTTATTATAAAGATTTTTCTTTTTATCATTGTTGAAAATCCCCTCTTTGTATTGTGTGTGTTCAGATTTCTTTTAAAATGATTACGATCATCATATGAAAATATGAATATTCTCATGAGATTTTGATAAATTTTTATAGTTTCGTAAATTGTATATTTTAGTTTCGTAAATAAATTGTTTGCTATTAATTTAAGATATGGAATTATCACCACTATGTTGATGTTGCTGCCGGTAAAAGTAGTTTTTCTATACCGAACCAGCATTGCACGAAACTGAATAATGTTAAACTAACAGCATGCTTGAAAAAATCAAAAGATTTCTAAAAATGATCTCCTAGGAGACGGAAATATAATTATTCTATTTTTGTTTATAAAATAACAAATAAATATTCTCGATTTAAGGAACTCATCAAAACGGTTCAGTTACTAAAAGTACAAAACTGAGATGTCATAATTTGCGATAATATAATGTTTTTTTTTTTACTATGGCAGTACAAAAGCCTAATCGTAGACTCATGATCAGGTCGAACAAAATCTTGTTGTATTGTCATTTATTTATTTAAATAATCAGGCAACCCCCCATTAAATTTTCAGAATTGATTTTAACTTAGTCCAACTTCATATAACAAAAAATCAAGCCTTTTATGCAAAATATCCCTGACGCTCGTACATCCTTAACTTCACTTGTAATAAACAATCTAATCAAATCTAAAAAGTCAGATTCAGCTTTCTTCTAATTGTGTGTTGAAAATGCACAAGTATTAAGGTTCGATGACCATTAAATGGTCTGGTAGTTAAGGTATTTGCTTCTCATGTTAAAGGTCGTCTGATCAAAATCCACGTTAATAGTTTTTTTATTCTACTTTGTTACCCAAAGAAAACAAACAAAAAAATTATACTTTAAAAAAACTTTAAAAAATATCACTAAAAAGTAAATAAAATTTTTAATTGTCATGAGAGGTGGTCAATATCTGTCGAATCAGCTCATTTAAATCACATAAATAATGAATGTATAGAGAGCACCTCACGTTTTGAATTTCACATTACAATTAAAAGTATTATTCACTTAATAGTGCAATAAAGCGTATTTTTTAGTTTTTTAAAACTATAAAGATCAAAAATATTTATACAATTCATTAACATACAATTTCCAAAAGTATACACTTAAATTATTCACCACCAGAGGACATATTATCACTTAATCCTTAAAATAAATAATGATCATTTTAAAACATTAACTTCCATCAAATAATAATATAAATACGTTAAAAATAAGCAGACAGGATAACTATCTAGCTAACCCATAGTTAAAATATTATTTATAATTAATATTAACAAGGGGTGGATACAATGACAACAAATAAGACAAACGCCTTAAAGATATAAAATTTAAATAATAATACATTTATTAAATAATTAGTTGAATGGAAAAGCAAAGTAAAAATTATTAATAAATGTCTTTACATATATCACACATACATAATTTTGTTGAATATTCCATGTTCAATAGTCAACAACTTCATATTCAAAGCCATAAACTTTAGCTTCTAACAAAGCAATGTAACTTATAAAGTAATGTAAAAAATATGGTGGAAGCGCAAATAAGTATGAAATATATGGAAACAATCTATATACAAAATTATTTAAATGCGCTTTAACCAAAATTTATTTACAATATTTATTTCTACATTATTAACTTTCTTTCTTGCACTGGTACGACAGACAACTGGCAACTTCTTCTGAATTTCGAATATTTCATGCCTTACTGAACATAAGTAGGGAAGAAGTACGTTTTGCGCCTTAGAACGATTGCGTTAGAATCATATCTCTATCTGGCAAATTAAAATTACATCAATTATAAAAGTAAAATATATTACAAAAGGCCTTTGTCCTGATATCGGATTCAATGGATTTTTCGATAAAATTTGAAAATGTGTGAGAATAGACGACAAGATCTGAAATGAAAATTACAATCAATAGATTTGAAAAATATAAACAATGAAATAATGTAAGCTATCTTACTCTTGCAAAACAACTTTTGATATGTAGTCTCTATGGCAGTCGCAAGCTAACTTCCTAACTTTATATCAAAAATAAAATAAATATCGAAAAAGAATTAACGGCTTCTTTTTCGTTCACCGACTTCTTTTTCGATCACCTTTTTTGTTATATTGCCCAAGCACTTGATTTTCCAACGTGTTTTCCGTCTCGCACATAAGTATTTTCTGTATATGTATATATTTTATTAATAAATACAAATTAAAAGGGTTGTCATGTTTGTTAATATTATACATAAATTGTTTATTTATGATAAATTTTAAGTAATTTTATACCTTAAGGCTGCTTGGCTTCCTTGCTGTTAGTTAAAATATATATCATTCATTCATTGATGTGTAGATATTTGTGTATGGAATAGGTAGGTTACGTTTTATATGGCTTTAGATATGCGAAATATTTTATGGTTTAATAAATAATGATAGTGATGGGCTGGTATGAAAGTGAAAGTCTATTTATATTAGATCATTTATATTTATGGTTATCGTTTAATATACTTTACTTTGGTTACGTAAACAACCATTACCTTCAGAAAGTAGACTTCGAAACAAGATATTGGTTTTTCTTAAAGAGGATAGGATAGAGAAGAAGCAATCCATAAGTTAATAGTCACCCCCGCAAAGTAGTCTTAGTTAAAAATCGTGTACAAAAAGACCGACAAACCTAATAGTTGATCGACACAAACTTCAGATGTCACTTCTTTTAAGCTTCTCCTCTATCCTACCCTCTTCTGTTTTTTTCGTCCACTATTCGTCAATATATGTAGAAACAAGCTCCTGCAGATTCAAATACAATTCATAATCATTTACAAAATCAACAAGAAAAACGACAGGTGTGCTCGGTACTGTGAACCATATTTCATATCAGAGCAACGCTAACGGTATTCAAAATACCAATAAAAAGTAAACTTAAAGAGGGGTAACTCGCCAGTGATAGAAAAAAATAAATTAGTAGATAATGATCGAATTTTTAGTATGTTATAGTTAAGAAAACATATTATTATATAAAAAAAAATTAGGTATCACACCTATCAATTAAGAGAGTAATTATCCATTAAAAATACACTAAATAACATCACCATCCTCATTACAGGATATGTTATTTAGTGTATTTTTAATTAATAAATCACTCTTTTAACTTATCGGTAAATTACCCAAATGTTTGATATAATAATATGTTTCTTTAACTGTAACATACTAAAACTTCAGATAATAATTTACCTTATTTTTTTCTTCTTTCTTTTACTGGCGAGTCACTTTCTTTGTAATTTCAATGTAATTTGTTAGTGCGTTAAGGAATTTTAATTTGAGTCAATATCCTTCTTAGTCAATATTCATAAACAAAAAGTGTGATAAAGAATTTGAATCTAAAAATCGAATTTACGCTCATCTTTAATTTTTAATTAAAATATACATTATATTGTTATATATTATAAAACAAAGGACAACCAAGACTGTGATCATTGAATAATTTGGATCCTATTAACTATGATTTCATTATTCAAATTAAAAGCTACTACCATAATCATCAAACCACTTTAATAGTGTTAGATATAGAGCTAGGGGTTGAGAGCCGTTTCAGAATGGCTCAAAGTTTAAGGTAGTACAATCGGATTTTAAATTACGATTCCGAATTTAATGAAACTACAAAATCATGCCTTACAACTTTTTCCTGTACGAAAATTTTCATAGCCGAAAAATTTTCTTTCAAGAAACCAAAAAAATTTATATAACTTACAATTATAACCTTGCCGTGTAAATGAATATTTGCCATCCAGACAAGCAAAATTTCGAAGAGGAAAACGTTTCACGAACCTTTACAACAGCCACTCAAATTTTCAGCCGTTCTGAAATGGTTGTCAGATGCTACCCTCGGCCTTAGAACTATGAATAGGATAATACATGCATACGAATATGGACGTGTGTTTATGAATATCAGTTAATAGAAACTACAGAATACAGTTTATTTCTTATGAATAAACTATAAAATATGTTTAAAAAAGTTGATCTAAAAAATATAATCGTTAGTAAACGCAGCAGAATTTAGTCTGTACCTTTACATCGTTTAGTCGGAAATTTATGTAGATTTTTGAGACATAATCAATAAAATAATTTTGAGGATGTCATCTACTAATTGAAAAATATCGTTTGTCAGTTGGGCTACCTTCAATTTTATCAAACTGAATGAATAAAATTTCGATGAATAAATTAATTTAAACAATTTTTGAGAAACTAATTGAAATCTTATTCATATTTCTGAAACTATCATAACAAGCTGAGATTCGACTTCTAGAAGTTAATGTGCTTCCATGACGTATTTTTACAAATTTCTAATCTTCAAATATTGAACTGAAATTTTCAGATTAAAGATCAACATAAATATATCAACCAATAGAATAACTGAATATAAAATTTAATAATTTTCTACTGCAGAAAAGAATTGGTTTCTCTTATGATAACGCCCCCTTGTGGACGCTAGAAACCTACAGAAGACGGTAAGGCTGATTTATATGGGATAAATGTAATAGAAGAAATTGATATAACATGTTTTGAGGGCGCTGAAAAATAATTGATTCTCTAAGTGGGCGATAGATGAAATAAGTTTGAGAACTTCTGGACTCAGTATACACAAATTAAGCAAATAAGTATAAGACTGATACTACATTGCCGCATAGAACTCAAAAACCATCCAACTTTACTTGGAAATTTGAGTCTAGCCAAATGGATGTTTGGCTGGATTTTTTCTCACCCACGTAGAGGCACTATTATAGCGACCTACTTTAAATTGGTTTTTTTAATTTTAGATACGATCGAGAGATTTTCAGACGTTTTCTTTTCAGGGAAAAACCCTTTCTTCTAAACTTTGGCACACTTACAAAACAACGAGTGAAGGACTGCTGGTGGGACCCCCGTTAGGAACGAAGTTAACGTTAAATAAATACATACAAGCAAGGTAAAATAAGGCTAAAATACATATTTACATCCAAAACTAGTTATGCATATGTATCCATAACTAGTTTTGAATATAAATAGTTAAAAAATGCAAAATTCGTGTACTATAATAAATATAAATAATACCGTAAGTAGGAAAACATATCGTGGATTCCATGGATATGACACACACAAACACAAAGCATTTCACATTTTGTTACGTGACGTTTTTTGACAGTTTTTTCACCATGAAAAGCTGCGTTAAGGAACTTCGTTCCAAAATAAAATGACTTTACCCAGACATGTCGAATGTAAATGCTTTTCAAGAAAAATTAAACTATTGATTTTGGTATACATGTCGTGCGGAATCGTATTTGAAAGAGTTCTAATACTGAAGTAGTTATGACCCAACATGAAAACTTATTGTAGGAGCCTTTTTTAAGATGTCGGTCGTAGCACAATTTTCATTATATTTTTTTCTTGTATAATTCTATGTATGATAAGAGTACGTGTAATTTCGTCGTGCTACATTCTATATATAACTTTACTTATTTAATATTTAATCTTACTTTACTTAATGTTACTTCAACAAATATTTGAATTATTCATAAATAAACTTACATTTATTCATCATCATTGGTTGGTTGCTTCTATGTTTTACACTAAGTAGTTCTAGCTATACTAACTATAATACATAGGTATCTAGAGTAGAATCAACCAACTAGTGTTTCCTAGACTAGTTAGGTGTTTAATAAGAACCTTAAGAAAATTATAAGTTTGCTGTTTAGTGCGGACACTGGATAGGGTTGAGTGTGTAAAATATGAATACCGCATTTTGTCAATTGATTCTTGTTTAGAAAAGCTTAGAGATTTATATTGTGGATCTTGCCAGAAACCCTATTGGTCCAATTTGCATACCCTCTTCTCCCTCCACAGAAACAGTTAAATGACATTTCTTGAACCAAGTAAAAGTTACTCTAGGTTCTTTGGGTCATTTAACATCACAAAGTCCCTTTGTGATATTTTTGTAAAGTTCTCCGTTTTCGAGATGTCAACAGTTTAATGTTTGGAAAAACTCCAAAAAGGCCATTTTAAAAGCCGAAAAACGGAGCTTAACTTTTGTTTTTTCAGCTTATCAAAATTCTAAAATCAAGTTCAAAAGAGTAATTACAGATTCTTTAATTCTAAAGCCTCAAATTTTAAATCTGCAAAAGATATAATCTTATTAATAACAGTGTGTAAAACAGAAATATTTAGAATTCTGTATTCATTGTTAATAATGGGAATTAAACATCTATTTAAGAATTGAAAATTGAGCCACTAGAATGAAGTAACCTGTATTACTCTTCCGAAAATTAAAGGATGTTCAAAATTTTTTTTTGAATTTTAATAAACTCAAAAATCTAATTTTATACCCCGTTTTTTAGCTTTTAAAATAGCCTTTTTGGAGTTTTTCCAAAAATAAAACTGCTGTTATCTCGAAAACGAAGAAGTTTACGATAAAATCACAAAGAGCCTTTTTGACGTTAAATGACCCATAGAACCTATGGTAACTTTTATTTGGACAAAACAGGTTACAATAATTGGACCAATAGGGTTTCTGGCAAGATACACACAATGTTAATCTATATACTTTTCAAAACAAGCAACAATTGACAAAATGCAGTACTCATAGTTTGCACACTCAAGCCCATCTAGCGCCTGTTCTAATATGTATATACCATATACCATCACTTTATTACATAAATTATATTTATAAATTTTAAAATAAGTGAACTATCATAATTTATAATTTATATTTTATGTAGGTAGGTGTTTCAAAGCATTTAATGATTTTGCTATAAAGAAACTGTAGAAGTGTATCATGAAATTCTTGGAAAAAAGTCATTCGCTTTGATTTCGAAAGTCTATCTGTGCTCATTCAACTAAAAAATATTGAACCTTAAAAATAAGAATTCAGCACCACAATGAAAGTTGCATGGGATGTTTTTTGGTAAATTATGTATTTGTTCGGATAGTGAATAATAAAATACTTTAAAGAAGCTAAAAATCGGAAAAGTTGTATTAATGGAAGGGGATAGTAGAGATGATACTGACTCACAAGAAGACCTCGAGAAATGAGCAATTGTAAAATTACTTTCTTCGTCTTTGAAACAACCTTTTTTATCTTCGAAAGATTGCCTTCTTCTGTGATGCTTCTCTGGGCATGTTTTCGTTTTTCAGATGCTGTTTCCTGCATGGGTCACCATAAACCAATTAGCTATTGTTAATTTGTTGGAATATGATCAATCAATTGACAAATTTCAAGACTGCGAGCCAAGTCTAGTAGCTTAGTTGGTTAAAGCGAAATCAATTCCGTTCGCGGTATTCCTAGGGTATATTCCGGCAGGATCGATTTCCACCGTCATAACAAAAAATTAATTTGATTAATGGTCGTGATTTGATGGTGTAAGGAGCTTTACTCAGCCTCTTAAAAAAATTGAGGAAATTATCAGCGTAAAGGTGGTAAAACACATAAATGATATAACAATGGGTCGTATGATCTAAGTGTGTCTCTCGTGGGCAGCCATTATAACCTAGCCTATGTTACCAGTGGATATAAAATTGAAGTCCTAGTGGATATAAATCTATAAGAAGCACTTAAAAACATGCTTTGCAATTTTTTAGTACCAGGCATGTGTAATCAAACAAATAATGTTCAAAACTGATTAGAGATAAAGGAAAACTTTAGCTGAAAAAGTTAAACCAATCGTTTTTGTTAAAAATCATTTCTCAATATGTTAGAAATACTTTTTATAATATTTGGATAGAGGCGTCAGAAGTTGAATGTTTTGTCTATAATTATCTTGTCATTCGAATTTTGTAGAATATAGCCGGTTTTCGAAAAAGCACTGTATATGGAATTTTTTCCAATAACTTATCATTTAATGAAACGAATAATCTACCAACAATTTTAATATTATTCAAAAATCATAACTAAAGTAATCAATATTCATTTGATAATCATAACTTTGGTATAAAAATAAAAAAAGTACAAATTACGTTGGTAATTTATATTAAAGTAATTAATGCAACATAAAAATTGTTGAACATTAACTTTTTAATAAATCACAAAACTCTTTTTAATTTAAATTTTAAATTAGTTTTATAATTATAATTTAATTATTATTACATATATATACAATCTGATTCATGATTTACTTATTAATTAATATCTAATTAGCTTTGAACTTTTGAAAAAATAAAGTAAATATTATATTTGTAAATACATACATACACCTACGAAAAGTTTATGTATATATAAAATGTTATGTATGTTCAACATACAGGCTGTTTATTGTGAAAAAAGACTTATATCATATCTTTAATCGGTCGTACCTCGAAAACTACTCGTTAAAAAGTTTTGTGGTCGTGAGAGTTTTTGTTCAGAACGATCTAAAGAACATTTTCGTAGTTGTAGTTGTATATTGGATGACGTTGAAACAAGGTTAAATTATGCTTAGAAGTTCTTAATTGAATGCATGTCTCGTATCATAGTCATGATTATAGTTATTTCTATACATTGTGCTTAAATTTTGTTTTGCATTGATAAAACATTAGTAGATGTAAATTCCTGTCAAGGCCGAAAAACCCGAACTCTTCAAAAAAATTCTCTACATAATGTCTTCTGAACAATGTTTGCTATAACTCCGACTATGCGTTTTTCAAGAATAAAAATCTGACCTGCATGTGTGGAGTTTCCTCAAAACAGAAGTCCGTATTTAAGTCTGCTATAAACGTAAGCAAAATAGCTAAACCGATGTGATACTCTCTAAAATTAAGGTTTTCATCTATAATTATTCCCAAAAATTTAGTATACGGAACGTTATCTATTTTATAATTCGAAAAAATAATATTTTTTATATTTTGCTCAGATGTTTTTCGAATTGGAAAATTTATCAAGTTCGTTTTGTCAATATCTAGCAGCAGTTTGTTTGCTGTGAACCAAGTTACTAATTTCTCAAGCAATAACTGGGTCTGAGCTTTTGCATCATGTGTGTGTTGGTTTATGTTTAGGACTTTTATGCCATCTGCATATAAAATGATGTCGGAATGCTCCAAAATGGAGAATATCGTTCACGTATATAAGGAATAGGAGCGGATCAAGAACGCTCCTTTGTGGGATACCGATTTCAACAATCCGGTGAGATGACTTAGTGCTTTGGTAGTTGTTGCTTATTGAAACATATTGAGATCTATCTTCTAATGTTTTTAAAAGCTGAAGGGGTTTTCCTCTTACACCATACCTTTCGAATTGGCTTAGTAATATGTCACGGTCAACGCAGTCAAACGCCTTGCTTAAGTCGCAGTAGACACCCAACAGCCCCGCTAGTCCATTATCGGCGGTTTGAAAAATTTTCACAGAAATTTTCACAGTTAAAACTATAATATATTCGTAGCTTTGATCGTCCGTAGTTCAAAAACTACTCGTTTTAGTGGCTGTGAGACTTTTTGAAAGGTCTCACTTTTGATCATAATGATCCAAAGAACATTTTAGGGCCATTTTCGTAACTAATATTTTGGGGTCCTTTGCTTACATTACAAAACCTTGTGTGTTAAGCCGCGAACATAGTTGTAGGCTAGTAAATATATAAATAAAAGTGGTTTTCAATAAAGCTACTAAAACAAGATATTTTCACTATTAATTTATATTACAGTTATTTGAGATTATACTATAAGAGTTATCAACTATAATATGAAATAAAATAAACATAACAACGTTATACTACCTAAGGGAAAATTCGCACTTAAAGCAAAATTAATCGACTTTTGTTTATTTACATAAATGTGAAGAGTTCTTCTATATATATATATATATTATGTACATAACTAAAATACCCAAAGCATGAACACAACACCAAATAGATATGTTTAGAACATAACAAGAGAGAACAGAGAACTCATGTAGTGTGTTAAAGCTCACTAAAAACTATTTTGTTATAGAGAATATACCACATAGAAGAAATATATGTTTTAAATACTAGGAAATGGCATATTATATATCTGTACAAAGTGTTATTCAAACATTCATCGTAGAATTGGAACAAATTTTTCGCTATGAAATTTCACCAAAACTTGAAATAACCATCACTACTAGTTATTCCTACATGATTTTCTCAGTCAACTGAACGGATACTTCAGCTCAAAACATCATTTATTGTAGAAAGTTTTAACAAAATTCAAAAATTCCAGAATCTTACCGCATGACCTTTCCAAAAATTACAATAAATTGTGAGTTTGATTGAGCATGAATATATTTAACAATATTGATATATACTCTAATCATTTTGTTAAAAAAAGGGGTTTCATGGAAAGTTTTCCGGGAGTTAAAAATGAGTAATTTTATAGATTTTGAGGTGCTATTTTCGAATTTCCACTTTGCTACCTCGTATCTTCGCCGCTTACGCTGACATATATTTTTGACGAGATCTACTTTCCGAGTCATTTTACGAGGAAAAAATTTAAATACTAAATTAAATAGTTTCGACATACGAGTGCCGCAAAGTGTACCCACCCCTGCTAGGAGGTTGAAACATGTTTGTTGAAAATAGCAACGGAAATCGATAGAGTGATAAAATCTAAGCAAAAAGTGTGATTTAAGTATATTTCGAAGTTGGGAAGTTATATATTTCGAAGTTATACTTTCCGATCTATTGACGATTTAAATTCGGAGTATTTAACGTTAAATAACTCAAAAATTTGACGTTTTTTGAAAAAAGTATTTGTACACTTTTAAGTATTATAAAAAACCGTAAAAGTTTCAAGTTATTTGCACGAGAATTAACGGAGTTATAATGAAAAGAAATTTTCTCGTACCATTTGTGAATATCATATTCCAATAGCCGGTCCTCAGAAAACGCCCTGATTAAACTCAATAGATTTTTCTTTATACCAAGTGAAAAAAAACCCTCTACGTTCAGGTTTTTCAAAACCCTCCACATACAAAAAATGATTACACATAAGAATTATTTACTTACTGTGCTATACTCTCTATTTTCATAACCGAGTAGGTTAAGGGACCAGTCAAATGTACTTACCTATAAAAAAAGAAAAAAATTATTTAGTTATTTATTAGAAATCAAATGGCATTAAATAATAAAAGGAACAAGTGAAATTTACAAAATTTAAAAAACCCCCAATAAATTTTTTGGCTAAAATTTGTTGGATCAGACCTAGCGGTCAATCATACAACATCCCCTTTTTTAGTTCGAGTCTCTAAATTCTTAACCTCGAGTCTACATGATATTTATGCTTAAAATAATTTTTTATCCTTAATCATTACATTCCTCCCCCCCATGAACCATAAGACAAAAATAAAAATAATAAGTTCAAAATTGATATCTTGAAAAATTCACTTATGTATTTCATATCTGTCCTATGAAGGTTAAACGCACCACGGGTATCCAGACATGGAAGACAAGAAAATTATTATTGTTCAAAAATAAATTTAAAAAAATCAGGTTTTTAAACTTTTCCCCACCTTCAACATTTTATAAAATCATTTTAATCTCATCACAAAGAGACTCTCTAAAACTATAACATAAGATCTTGTTTTAATATCGGTATTAATTTAATTCTCTATATTATATGTGTAGACTGAAATTCTATATAAATAAATAAATTACTAATTCATTAACAATTTTATACAATATTCTTCTTACAAACAAACACGAGAAGTATATTTTAGTTTAATACCATAATGGAATTTATATCTTTTTATGAAAGTGTTTAGGTCATTCATTTGAATGGAAAACTTTCTTTAACAGGAAGATTAACAGAGTTTAATGTTATTAGTCGAACATTTCGTATGGTATAGGTTTTATTTCAGCGTAAAGGATATAGATTACAAAAACAGATTGAAAACGCATTTAAGTTTTATTTTATGTCTTTCTTCTTTTCTTACACTACTTAATTTAACTTATATTTTAACAGAAACGTTAACTTCTGAAATTTAAAGGAAATTGTATAATTAAATAACAAAAAAATACAAAAACAGAAAGAAGCAAAAAAAAAGTATGTATTTATAATAATAGCAAAAGCTTTTTAAAAAAGCGATCATTATCTAGGCATATCAAATCAATCAAGTCACAGAATCCATGTAAGGTATTTAATATAAAAGACTTAATTAAATCTATGCATATAAAATGCTTACTCCTGAATTTTTTACAATTTTTTTTCATGGTGTTTTTATTGTTAAAAATACGTAATTTCCGAGTTACAGGCTCTACTCGAACTATATTTTCATAAAAAACTTACCAACCAGCATTTCTGTTTTTCATGAAAAAGGTCTATTGATGGAAGAGAGTGTTTCGTATTTTATTGAAATCCATTGCCTAACGAGGGTTAAAAGGGATAGAATATTATTTTGGGGGGATTTGCTTCGAAGTTGATATTCGTCATTTTTGAATTAACCGATTGAATACGTAACCGATTTTAAAAATGATTTCACCTGTATAAAGCTACATTTTCAGCAAGAATCATGGGCTGAATTTTATTTTCAAAAAATTAGGGTTCCGTTCTTAAAAATTAACCAACAGGAGGATAAGTGATGTCAAGGAAAGTGAGGGCTATAACACGGTAACCTTTTTTTTAAGTTGAAATTTCCCAACAAAGTGGGCTAATATCTGCTAGCATTAGTATATTTATGGCCAGTATAACCGGTGGCTTAAGGAAGAACTATAATAACAGGCTTAAAATTCGTTTCGTTTCATTAGGCGTAGAATAAATAGATGTACATTAAGCAATTATAGTAATTGACAACAATACTATTCAAATGTATGAATTAACTGTCTAAGAAAACATAGCCTACTATTTTGATTGTCTAGCCAGTATCTAAATCCCTGCTGTTTTAATAAAACTTATAAATTATTGATTCTGTGACGTCATAAGTGATTTTCCCAACAGCCTCTTAATAGGTTTCACTGATTAATTTAAAAAAAGCCTTAGCTCAAATATAATTACAACTCATAGAATTTGTTGTATACCTACCTATCAATAGAAATATATTTTACATGAACATTTATTTCAGAATTCCCCGAAATGATGTAATACTAGATACAAATTCGAATTCGAGTAAAATATTATTACATTGAATAAATACCTAGTGAGGTACTTACAGGCAAGTAATATGGATAAGTCAGATCAAAACAAAAATATAAACAGCAAACAAGCTAAGAGTTTCATACTGGAAATATCTTATTATTATAACAAAATTTAAGAATTACAACGTAAAAGTAAATCTCAAATAAATCGCAAACTTGTGATTACAAAGAGAAAGTATATTGATTGTTTATTGAAAAAAAATATGAGTATTTCTGATTTCGTTTTCGAAATAATCATTTTTATTATAATTATTCAATGAATTTTGTTTAATTTTAAAAGTGGTAGCGAGAAACCAGCATAGTTTATACGAATGGTGTTACTTAAAACTGAATTAGATATTTAAAAATGACTTTTCAAACTAAATTTTCTTTTCGTTTTAAATCTAATTGATTCAAAGTCTTGGATCGTCAAACTTCAGAACTTCTTCATTGGTCACATTATTTTATTTCATCCAAAAGGTTTCTAGAGGTATGGAACAAAAACCAATTCACCAAAAACTCCATCTAAATCAAGATAATGACTTGATATCTATATTTTCGGGTAGACATATCTTAACCCACCTTAAGCGACAAAACCACTTTAGTTATAAAGCCCCCGAGAAATTTTTAGGATACGGAACCCTTAACTCACCCTTTAAACTTATCTAAGAACTCTCTCCATTAACTGAGCCGATTTCGAAGATATAATCGCCAAATTCTTAGTTCATTCTGGTACGGAACCTTAAATTCGTATTTGAAACATAGCTAAGAACACTCTCCCTTAAATTACCTTTCAAACTAAAAAAAAAACAATCAAAATCGATTCATCTGCATAGGCGCTACAATGCCACAAACGAACAGACAGACAGACACACGGACATAGCGGTCAAACTTATTACTCCTTTTCTTTTAGTTGGGGGGTTAGAAATGCTTAAGCAACAAGATTTAACGGAGAATTATTGGGGACGGTAGAACTAACCATAGCACAGGGCAATGAGCCTTCGACTGAATGTCGATACTTTAGGTCTAACCGAACGACATACCACTTGCCTTATTAAAAAATTTTGGTTCAAAGTCCATCACACAATCGAAATAAAGAATGTCTCCGGCTCTTAGTTCATGACAACGCGCACCTTAATCACAATATAAAATTACCCATATTATTTTCCCCAAACTACCACCACGCTAATAACTGTACATAAGATAACAGAACATGAACTACAAAATAAGTTTACTTGTTTGTAAAATTGAACATGAACAACAAACAAACATTGATCCATTCATATATAAAGTTCAAACCACAAATAATTTTACAATCAGTAAGCTTGGCTTGGCTGTACTACCAAATACAACAAGTTCATCATTACTTACATGTGAAATAAATACTACACTACCAAAAATAGAATGGATGATGTTGGTTATATTCTTCAACCAACGAAATTAGGCCAAAGTAACAACAACAACAATATTATATTTATAAATACATGACGCAATTAGTTTGATGAGAAATGGTTGTTGGTATCTACTTTAATGTGTGTGGCTGAAATATGTTCTACCTATACAGAATGTTCGAAAAGTTCGAGACACAATGGAATAGGGTATTACACTATTTTTGAAAAAGTTCTTCAGAATGTTGATTTTGCTAATAAAAAGCCAATAAAAATTTATTTCGGAAAAATACGCACGCTTTCTTGCCAAAAACTTCAATTAAATTTTAAACCTTTTTTTAAACTGTCAAAAACGCGGGCATCCAATTTGATGACGTAATATGGGTATCACTATATGAAATAACACAAACTTTGATAGATATATTCATAGACATCTCATAGACATCTGATTATAATAATTATAAATACGTATTATCAATGTATAGATTATACCCAGCTGTCTACACTGAACTAACTAATGGTCTATGACTCATACCGCTATGACATCACAGCAGGGCTTACCCGCGTTTCACGTAATATACAGTCACGTGATATACAGTTTAAAAATTACGATTTTTAATTTTAATATTTTACAAGAAAAATGTGCTTTTATGACTCGAAATAAGTATATTTTTACATAAATTTTAACTTTTTTCAAATTTCATGATTTATTTTTGACTAACGATAATACCCTATTTGAGAAAATAATGATTGAAAAGCAATTACTTGGCAAAAATTTGTACGATTATGCTACAATCTATGGCCTTGAAGCTAACCATGAGGGTCACTTCAAGGTCATGTCAACTGTTTAAAATGGTTATTTAGTTCTTGATTATTTTCAGGAATTTTATTTTAACAATTTTATAGTCTTTTAATCATTAAATCTTTTAGGAATCTCATTTTAAACAAGTGAAAACAAACAACTGACAGAGTTAATTGTTTAATCAAGAAAGATATCATCTACTCTTAAATAGGCACATACACGTAACTGATATTCTCATATAATACATACTAAAAAATTTGCACCTAATTTGCGACCTCGCGGGTAAGCAGTGGTGCTTACATCCTAAGCACGCTATAAAAATGTCAACTTGATATCTCTTTTCGTTTTTGAGTTATCGTGTTGACAGGCAGACGGCCACACAACCGAAAACGAGCTAATTAGGTGATTTTATGAACACCTGTACCAAAATTTTGTTGGTGGCATCAATATTTTCAACGTTACAAACTTGGGACTAAACGTATTTTAGTCCCATTAGGGAGGAGTCACGAATTTTTCGACCATTCCGTATGTACAGTGTGGTGAACAAAAAACGTTACACATACAATATTTATGGCAATTGTAACTCGAAAAGTTTTAGTATTGCTTGGAGATCCCAAACCAATAACATTTGTAACTCTGTTGAACTCAAAACTGGTTGAAACTGAAAAAAATCATAAGTACAGAATTTAAAAATTATCGAGGTAATAATTTTTCTTGAAAGAACAGCCTTCTTCAGTGAACCAAAACAGATATTGGAGTAATGTGTAAATGTTACAAAAGAGCAAGCAACGTCTCGAAAAAGTTGATTTGAAGACATCTGGGTTTTGTCTAGGTATTTATTTTCTAATTGAAATAAGATAGGGATGCAGTACATTTGGCATCTGAGAGGCGGTTGCGTTTATTGTGTTTGCTAGTACGCATTCCCAAAAAATCTGTGAAAATTGCTAATTTTAAAATCATTTTAATGTAATTCTTTTAATATCCATTTGCAAGTCCTTTCAGCAGTATAAAATATAATTGCTAGACAGTTTAGCCATTGCAAACACCGCGCCGCATAGTGAAATAAATGATTCAAAAAAAGTTTCCAAATAATTTTACTGTGGCTGTAATTTTAATATGATTTAGTTTTATAATTAAAGAAGATAATTTTAATTTGCTTGAAAAATTCGATTGCTTTACAAACAAGCATTCAGCGTCAATGAATTCAACAATTCAACGAAGAATATCTAAAATTCCGCCCTGTTAAAATAAACAGACGAAAAAGTTACCATCTTTTGTGCCATAAGAATCGAAAAATTTCTTTTTTACGTAAATATCATTTTCAGCTATAAAAATTTTTAATGATAGAAGCATGACAACAAATAACCTACATTTACGGTCTATGAAAATACAAACTTTCAAACTTTGATACTTCATTTTATATTTAGTCGATATAAGGCAATATCAAAATTAAGAACAATAAGATTCAAATCTGTATAGTAAATATTATAAAATAATTTTATAATAATTATAAATAATGAACATTTATGTTATTTAACAACACATAAAAGAAGATAAAAATCATAATAACCATTTTCTTAATTAACGAGAAAGAAAATATTCTCTGTTTGTTTTGTAGGTTCCGTAGAAAAATCAAAATGATTAAAATTTAATTTTTGATAAGGAACATTTTTTACGTTTAAACTTTTGTTCTATCTCTAACGGTTTACAAGATGGATCCTACGGACCTAAGACCCAATTGACCTATGATGCTCATTTACGAACTTGACCTCACTTTTTACGTCCTGAGTACGCTGTAAAAATTTCAGCTCGATATCTTTTTTCGTTTTTGAGTTATCGTGTCCACAGACGGACGGACGGACGTTATTTTGAGTTATCATTATTTCTAAGCGTTACAAACTTGGGACTAAACTAAATATACTATGTATATTTCATATATACATGGTATAAAAACAGCAACACAACAGAACCATATTATGTAAACGTTACAACATGCATTAAGAGCATGAGTCCAACATGCTCTTAATTAGAATTTTCTATAATTATTTAACACTAAACGATTTTCTTCATTTAATAATTATAATTCTTTCTCTCGTATAATAAAAGATAATAATAATATTTTATAATTTTCTTTGATAAAAATTTTTAATTAAAAACAATGAATTTTCTCTTTCTTTACATATTGTACACGCATACACTTACTATAGAGTATAAAATTTTCCATTTTCCAAATAAGTAAATAATATTCATATTAACGTCATCGTACACACAATAACCATTTAAAAAATAATTTAAAATAATATAATTCCTCTTTTAAAAATGATCTCTATCTCAATTTTCCACAATGATATAAACACATTATTTTCATTTATTATCATTTCTATATTTTTATGTACAGGATGTACAAGTAAACCTCTTATAATCTTCTGATCATGGAAAAGATTTATACATTTTATTCAAAAAAAAAGTTTCGCCCGAAAAGTGCAAACTCATTGCAATAGATCTCAGGTATAAAACTTGCGTATATTTTTTTTTTTTGGTCTTATTTACAAAAAGTCAAATATTTATATGGAAGTAGTCGTTCGATAGTTGAACAACATTTATAATAAAGTAAAATAAATTTACTAAGTAACTTTAGTAAAACACTCAACAAAGTTATACACCTATAGCCTAAGAATTTAAAAATTTTAACTTTCGATGCCCGGCTACGAAAATGTCGCTTTGTATCAGAGGGGTTACAATTTTTAAATTTTCCGGGTTCAATACTTAAAAAGGTTACTCTTAAAAACGCTTTTACTCAAAATTTGTGAGTCAACCTCGTGTTTAACAATTCAAGAAAAGAACGATCAAAAAATGCCAAATAAAATTTATGTACACAAATCTACATTCTCATCGAACCGTCTCATTTCATTTTTCCGTCTCAAGACCAATACTATACACTCAACAAAGCAAAGACATTCCATTCTTTCAAGTTTTAGGACAAACTGTTTCTTGCATTTTTAATTCAACTAAAGTGAGAACGATACTTTAAGACCGTCCTCAATTCAATAGTTGTATCCGACGAGGAATTTCATTAGAAAACTGTCAAACCTAAAAAAACACATACCTAATAAAGCGAAAAATGGATCATCTTGTACAAATATTTATAAGTTAATTAAAATATTAGAATAATTAATATTCAGTACCATACTTTCATTAAAGATGTCACTAGTTGAATTTATAATAATAAAATATCCAATATGAACATATTTAAACTGTATGAACGAATATATTTAAACAATTACAAAATACCTTATGTTCGACTCTAGTATATTTATTTTATGGATAAATATGCGAAATTCCTTTAAGTTACTTATAAAGGGTATTTCATTAAGAAAGGGTTTTTCATTGTTTTATAAACTTAATTGTTGAAATACCATGCATTAACAATGTTGATTACTCTATCACATTACACAAACATCGCCTAAATATCGAAATAATAAAAGGAATAAAAATTATATACACAAGTGCTAGTCTTTCCGAAAATTAAAGGAAAAACTGAAAATAACATGACGATTGATAAGCACAAATAAATTGTTCATCAATGATATCAACTCAAATCTATGCGATCAAATAATCAAAATATTGTATTTTTTGCACACGCACCTCTCAGCAAAGATGCGGACTATATTTGGCTATATTTTAAATATCAAACATACTGCCTTAAAAAACGCTTTCTTGATACACAAGTTCTTTCAATTTAAGTTTAAAAATTTATCGTTCTTAATGGCAAACTCTTAGTATATATATTTTCTTCATACCGATGTGTAACGACTGGACTGCACCAGTTTGACATTACTATTAGAATACTTTCAAAAAATATACAGAAGAATTATATGTTTTTCAAAACAATTTTTAGTATTTTACTGAGTAATGTTTGGTAAATTTTGTATGCACTGTCACGTTTCAACCCAAAAAAGGTTTTTAATGTCCTTTTTTGTTTATCCATTATAAACATGTGATGATCCACTTATGTATCGCAGGAATTATGGAACCAACAAAAAAATTGTTTGTCTATAGTATAAGAAAATAACTATCTTTTGACTTCTTTGAAATTTGATTCAACGATCAAAATATAGAATAACATTTACGTGTTGCACACGTCTCGTTTCCATAAAATTTTTCCAAAACTTATATAGCGGAGTCGCAATGTTCATTTCTTGCAAACGTAATGTGCAAACTAAATGACTTAAATGTACTTCTTTTCATTCTCTTTTTAAATTAATAAGTAAACAGTGAAAACAAACAGTTGACTGAGTTAATTGTTGAAATACCATGCATAGACAGTGTTGATTACTCTATCACATTACACATACATACATGTCACACATACATAACTGATATTCCCATATAATACATGCTATACAATTTACGCCCTCACGGGTAAACAGTGATGTTTACAAAAAAAATTTTCAAGCAAAAGTTGTTTATTTTTTGATAAGGAACATTTTTAATTTAAACTCTTGTTCTATCTCTAACGGTTACCAAGATGGGTCCTACGGACCCAAGACACAATTGACCTATGTTGTTCATTTACGAACACGACCTCACTTTTTCCGTCCGGATTACGCTGTAAAAATTTCAGCTTGATATCTTGATGGACGAACAACCGGAAATGAACTAATTAGGTGATTTTATGAACATCTAAACAAAAATTTTGTGCGTAGCAACAATATTTTTAAGCGTTACTAACTTGGGACTAAACTTAGTATACCTTGCATATTACATATATGCATGGTATAAAAAGAGAACTAATTTCATTTAATGAATGATATTGAGAAAAATAATTTTGTCTGAAATTTTTATTTATTTATATTTTATATTTATATTTACAAAAGTTAAATTTAAAGAAAAACAAACCGTAAATATGTGATGGATAAAGCAAAAGAAAACGTACATACACATAGAAGAACCAACCGTTCATTTATATCGTATGCTATCTTTCTATGAAATGTTCCATTTTCGTAACTTAAAGATGAGTATCAATTCCATTTTATTACCGCAAAACTTCTTTATACATAAAACACATTTATACAGTAAAATCACTTTTAGTCAATTTTCAAATTCCAAAAATTCAGTTATGAGACTCAAATTTGATATACCGAAGTTTCTGACACCAAACGAGGGTTGCCTGAACGTTTGGATCAACTGATATAATTTTTTTTTAGGTGATTTCGAGCTATCTCGAAAATATAAGCAAAACAACCGAAAGACAATAGAGCAGCAAAATTATGGCTTATTCTCTTGGTATAATTATTATTTTTTGTATGCCATAAAACGTGGTTAGAAAGCTTTGTTAGGAATTTACACGGACCTGTCGGAAATTAATAATTTTATGTGTATTTCATGTAAACACGGCGCAACATCCTGAATAATCGCTTTTAGAAAAGTGCTATAAAAAAAATGATATATAAAAATTTAAAAAAAAAGCGTCTTCCACAGTTTTTTAGAATCTTATGAACATAAAATTAGTACAGAAAATTCCATACTGTATTCTTTGCCTAAATCTTGAACTTCATTCCTTCAAAGTTTCAGATGGAAGTGATTTAATTTCCATGAAACGTTGGCGGATCTGTTCATATTTTGACTTTACCACGTTTTTCTTAAATCGTTAATTTGAAGATTTGTTTTCAAAATGCATGAAGAAAATCTTAAAAATTTCCGATTGTCGAAGGGGCTTGTACGAAATATGAAATTTTTTGCCATAAATAGGCCAATTTCAATGCTTTTCTTTACCAAAATGCCCCCGGCCGTTTAAAAATTGACAGATATTTTTCGAGTTAGTATAGAGCACATTTTAACCTCCTGCTTGAGTTATGTTGTAGAAAATTTTCTTCTTCCAACCAAACAAGAGATGCTTATATAAATGACAGGAGGATCAAAGTTTCCACCGTAAATTTTAAGTTTAGAAATTTTCTGCTTTCTTGAAAAAACAAAAAGTGATTTCACTTTAATCCCTTTTCACTCAAACCATGCTTTTTAACGACTATTAAAAACATGTGAAGGGTTTACCAAAGCACATGTGTTATCTTCAAACGTTTATCAACAAAATACAGTCCGATGGTGAAAAACATTTATCTTACTGTCATTGATAAATACATAATTCATTTATGAATTGGATAGATACGTATTTATCTGTTTTTAAACAGGTTAAACTGTATTGTATAGCAAAAACATATTCCCAAAGTGACCACTCAAAATGTCCATTTTGAAAATTAAATTGTACATCTTTTAACGCCAGTCGTAAATTTTAAAAGTGGAGTACAATTTCATCGCGCGTTTGTTGCTTCGTAGTAGATATCCTTCACATACAATATTATGAAACCGATGTATCCGTCAGACACATAGACAGATATACCGACAGGCGGTGTATAGAGGTCGGTCACTTTGTGAGTGTACCGTACCTATATACGAGTTTTTTTTTTTTGCTTGTATCTAGGGACTTTATATTTTATAAATAAATGTATTGACTTTCAAATGAGAATTTTGTTATTTTCACAATAAATCAATTTTGAAATAACATAAAGAGTGGTTTTTTTTTATTCAATATTTTATTTCGAACAAACCATAACATGTACAAAGGGTCATTGTCATCCACTACCAGAGTACACAAACTAAAAAGAGGTCGAATTTCAACACATTCAATTACATTTAGTAATACATCTTTGATCTTTAATTAGTTAAATAAACAATAGAATCAGAATCCTGCTTTAACAAGAAAATGGATTCGAGGAATTAAATTCTGCAATCAGTGAAAATTTGTAGTACAAAAGAAAATGATAAAAGTAGGCAGTCATGGATATTGCCGACAGAAGTGAAAACTTAAAACTTTGGAATAACTGTGTTTTTATGAATTTTTTAATTACAGTATGAATAATTAAAACATAAGGAGAGTAAATAAGAACAGCTTAGAAACACATTTAGTCGTGTCATTTTAGCATTCCATAGAGAATTGTTTTGTACCTCAACCTATCGGGTAGTTTTTTTTTAAAAATGATCAGGAAAATCCAAATATCCGAATCTACATCTAACTTTTTGCCGCAAGAAAGTTTTGGTTTTTGCTATGGGCCCAAAAAGCCAATCATTAGAATCCATTCATAAGGTGATTTTTGAAAATTTTAAAACCTTGAAAAACCTTGAGAAACGTAAACTAGGGGGTTTTCGGGGTCTCTGATCACTATTCCGAAATCAAAATTTCGATATAATCTCCCCCTCTTGGGGTAATTTACCTCGCTGGTACAAAATTGAAATATTCTGTAAATATTCAACAAAATGGATCAAAATGGTATATTGAGGTGTTTTTGGGGTCACTGATCACAATTCCGAAGTTAGAATAAGAATGTACTCCCCTCTTCTCGGGTTATTCGCCCCCACTGGTCCAAAACAACAGGATTCTGTACATATTTGAATCATACTGTATAAACGTATATAGCTTAGATAGAAATATCCGTAAAATAAAGTAATAAAACAATAATTACGAGTGTTTTTCCTAGATATAACATGTATAAATTCCTGGAAAAACAATAGCGAGTTGTTATTTAGTTATTTTATAACTTTAAAAATGTGTCACGATTTGACAATATTTATTTTTAACTATAGTGATACCCACCCGCTTCGCTGGGTTTAAAAGTAAAGATTGATAAAGATTGCTACCGCTTATCCCTTTTCTATAACACTCGAAATAATGGTGGGAATTGTTTTAAACAGGTAATAGTCTAAGATCCCAATTAGGATCGACCTTCACCCATCTGTTTACCGGATGAAAGTTATTTTTTATGAAATATAAAATGTTAACAAATATCCCTGCAATGGGTTGCCTAAAAAAATGTGGTCCAGACTACTTTTAGTGAAAATATCAAGAGTAAAATTTTTAGAAATTTTTCACTGACTTGCATATCTTACGAATTTTGATCTACTCGAAAGTAAAAGCCATAAAGACTATGCAGCAGCTATGTTGTCTGCCTTTTTTCGTTCACTATTATCGCATTTATACAAGTTGAAAATAGTAATTACGTGCATCTGTTAATTCATTGACTCGCATATCTAAATAAAGATAATTTTGTTACAATTACGGTGGCATATGATTGGCCACAAAATATTGGTCAAAAATAATGTTTACAAGCTTTCCAAGTTTTGATATTTATATTAAAAATGGTCTGGACCATATTTTTAAAGGCAACCCGTTACAGGAATATTTGTTAATATTTTACATTTCATAAAAAATAACTTTCATTCGGTAAACAGATGGGTGAAGGTCGACCCTAATTCGGATCTTGTACTATAAAATATATAATTTTTTTAAATGTATAATAGTAATTATTCATTGAATATGTCAGAGAAGACGGCCTTGAAATATTTTATATTGACTATTTTTACAGAAATCTGTAATTTATTGTAATTTCAAATGTCAAATTAAATTAAATTTTTATATATTTTTTTTTTAAATATATGTTTATAAATTATAGTTCATGTGTTATTCTGATATATCAGCTATATTGCTGTACAGTTTCATTAAAAACCATTTGCTAGTTTAAGCGTGAAAGCGTAACAAACAAACAAACAAACATGCTAACTCTTGCATTTATAATATATAGAGAAACAAATTTTAATTTTTTTTAAATATCTAGGCTGGTATACCTTCTCGTTATATGTATGAGTAAATTAAAATTGATATAAAGTTTGAAGGACAAAAAATTTATTACACACAATTTTGGTACGTTTGTTAAATAAAATAATGCAGGAGCTCAAATTAGTGTTGGAAGTTTGTATGAAACTTGGTCAATTTTGAAGTTACAAATGTAAAAAATGATATATGAGCATGGTTCATTACAAAAGTTTCCTGTATAACTATCTGCAAAAAATTCATACTTCAAGGGGGTGAATGTTTTTATGAAACTATGTAATTTTTGAAGTTAGATATATAAAACTTAATATATAAGCTCAGCGTTTGAGACAAGAGTTTATTTTAATTTTTTCATAAAAATTCATTCTTTAAAAGGGTCAAATTGAGGATACGAAACTCTGTAATTTTGGTGGTGAAAAGGAGATGATAGTTTGTCTGATTTGCCATTTTGGGTTAACTACTTAGCCGATTTTAAAAATTATTTCACCTATAATAAGTTACAATGCAGAGTTTCTGAGATATCGCAATATTTGGATCGATTTTAGTTCGCATCTCAAAAACTATTTGACCAGTCATCAAATGCACCTGATTTTAGTACTTTTTGGGTCAAAATAACCTTATATACAACGTTTTATCGAAATTGGAGGTTAAAAAAATTTTTCGATTTTTACAATAAATTTACCGCATTCCTGTTACCAAAATATACTATTTAAAAGGTTAACTATAGAGAAGGCGCGAAGGTCTCGCGCCAAAAATACTTTACTGGCTTATAGCCATTAAATATTACGATTATAAACTTTTTGGATTATTTTATTTTCTTTAACCTCGTGTATGAAAAAGCCACGAGCAATGTCGGCTAGTTTTCAATATAAAATTGAATAGTCATATATTAAAATAATGATGTGAAAAATAAATGATATTTTAAGTTGAAAATATGTCTGTATAGAGAAACACAATCTGACATCAAATTAAAATGACTGACATAACTCAAGGCGATATTCCCTCAGGACTCCTCCTTAAACATATATTTATATATATGTATTCAATCATATCATATGTATTTCTATCCATACGATTTTCCTTTATAATAATAATAGATGATGATTTAGAAAAGTGGACATCATGATAAGATTAATAGCGTTACATTTCAAACATATATTTCCAATTCCACTC
The DNA here is from genome assembly GCF_905475395.1 of Chrysoperla carnea. NCBI lineage: Eukaryota > Metazoa > Arthropoda > Insecta > Neuroptera > Chrysopidae > Chrysoperla > Chrysoperla carnea. Next base: position 35,324,292 of record NC_058340.1, on the reverse strand, counting down.
TATTAAATAAAGATAGCAACATTTTGATATTGATATATCAAATTTTTTATCATTGTTTAATAAATACTATATTGTTATTATATGAAATTTAAAACTTTTTTTTAAAAAAATACATTTTTTTTTATATGTATGGGTTGTTTACGTTTTTTTCTTCTTTAAATTGGCATCATTGCTTTGAAATAGAGAAATGGATCATGTTTCAAAAACAGACAAGGAAAAACTGTCAGAGGAAAATATTAAATTGTTTTTTATAAAGAATTTCAATGGCTTTTCTTCATTCTTTTATGTCGATTAGATTGTTTTAAAATTTTCATTTTTATAATAAAAGTTTTGACAAATTTCATTAAAAGTAGTGGTATTTTCTATTTTTACTTGAAGCGACCAGAAAAAATGACAGATTTTTATAAATGAGATATGTTGGTATCATCAATTCACTTCAGCGTTGTAAATCAAAGCACACCCTTTCAATCAAATTGAAACCATCATAATACTTTTAATAAATACATGCCTTTTTAGTTTAGGTTAGATTAGGTAATATTGTGTCCACGAAGAATACAATTTGGCCATTTACCAGCTCTTAAATTTTTTAAGAGGCACTGCAACATTAAGTATTAACTTAATTTCTTTCTTTTTTTGTGATGACGGGAATCGAATCCGACCTTAAGCATACCGCGAAAGGAATTGTTTACGCTCTAACCAACTGAGGCTCTAACAACTAGGCTTGGTTCATACTTTTTTACTTCCTTGTATAAAATCTAGTAAATATTGTAATCGCGAAAAATTCATTTAAATTCGACGGTTCTGAGCAACTTTTATTTTAAATTATTAGAAGGATATTTATGACGATGTACATGCATGACATTAAAAATATTGTACAGTTCGAAAATTTTCTAGCTCCAGAGTTTCCGGTTTAACTTTCCTTAAGGATCTTTAAAGGAGCAACTCTAATAGTGTATACCTTTATTTTCTTATTCAAGCTATGTAATTTCCAAAACTAAGAAGTTTTAGAAAGTTCTAAACAGAATTCAACAAGAGAAAATTTGAAAGTTTTAAATATATCACAAATTACCTAAAGCAAGTTAATGTTCCATCTACAATACAATTTGAACGAAACACGAAAGAACTTTTAATTAGTTAATTAATTACAAAGTATGAACTTTTTGTAAGCAATAAAAGCCAAACTTATTGATTAACTAAAAACTTGTTGAAACTAATAACTTAATAAAATATTTTTTAATTAGAGAAGTGTTAAATGATGAAGATCACAAAAGTTTTGATATATATATGCGTTATTCTAAATTATACCTATAATAATATTTGTAATTAAATATTCATAGTATTAAAATTACATCGTATATAGAGATACAACAAATGTTTAATAAACTTTTATTAATTAATATTAATTATCTTGTACAAACTATTTAATTAATGTGTACATTATATTTTAATATATTGTACAGAGCGATTCGATAAAAGCGAAACGAAGATCATTTTTTAAGTCATCAATTTAATATTCTGTATATAAGTATGTGTATTTAAAAAATACAATCACCTCTCTTTTTTTTGCAAACAAGGTATAGAAGAAGTTGGCCGAATAGAACCCCGTATATATAAAACCCAAATATATAAGACTATGCAATAATATTAGCCACAAATAATAAAAAATTATAAAATTTTAGGGAAATGGGAATGTGTCCAGCGTTTGACATATTAACTCGAAATATTAAATATTATCGAAGATAATAAATGAGAACTCTTGGATATATCGAAATAGATTTCGATTTTTGCCCCAATTTCCTAGATCAGTTTTTTGTATTTTTAAAATACATATTTTCGACTACCAACTATAGTCATCATCAGTAAGAATTAGCTAGTGATTACTCTTTTTATGAATGTTACTCTTTGCTAATTTGGTGCAGTCCGCCACCAAATTAGCAAAGAGTAACATTTCGACATATTAACTGTCAACTAAAGTACTTTCATGTAAATTCCCATAACTCCCATAATAATAATAAATATTTGTATTATATTTTATAGATATTTAAAGTATTCTTAATACTAAGAACAAGTAAATTAGTAATGTAATTTAAAAAACAGGTTGTTAAAATATTAGAATATTATTGCAAAAATCAAAACAATTTATTTGCGAACAGTCTTTGTAGAAGTACGCATATATGCGAGAAATTAAAACAACAAGATTTTGGTTCTCTGGTTGCACCGTTAAATCTTTAGCAAGAATGTGAAGCCATAAGGAAATGAATTTCTCCAAAATTTTATCGCGTATTTTGTGCATTCAAGTAAAATAAGTGACTATGTTTTAACAGCATTCCTGAATACATCTTGTTAAAAGCTCATGAACATTCTGCAGATGCAGTAATGATTTTCCATAGCTAGTGAAAATTTCTTCGGCATTTTTCAGAAGTTATTAGACTGCCTCACTAGGATGTTTTAAGTGACTTATTGCATCGGTGTAGTCAGAGCTTACATTTGATAAAGGTACTTGACAATTAATTGCTCTTTCACACTTCGCAATCAGAGGACGAAACAAATACTGCCCAATCACAAAGATAATACAGTCCGCATTTTTTAATTTCTGTTAATTAAATTATCTGGTATTTAGATGATAATCTCTTTAATCTTTTGACGCAGAAATTCGAATATATTATTTTTATTATTATATATATTCGAATATTAGAATATACGTTTATCAATCTAATGATTATTTTTTTAGTCGCTAATTAATTATTTAAAAATATTTTTTATTATTATGGCAGTTAGTATGGAAAAAAATAAATTGACAGTCAGTTAGTATTGATAACGGACCACTTTGGTCACTACATCTGGTGGCTTAATATCAAACTAGCTTTAATGTGCAGTTTTAAGGAATAAATAGAATAATTGCCTTTCTTGTATTATTTTTTCCAAATACATTATCAAATCAACAAAAATACATTATCAAATCAACATTTAATACAACTTCCTTTTTAAACGACGAATATATCATGAATGTTGTTCTTTTTATTATTATCACAGTCATTCCTAATTGCACTTGTTCATAGTATTAATTTTTTTTTTTTTTTTAATATTTTCACCATCTTGGAACTTTTCAAGGCAGTACAAGAAAAAAACGTGGCTATTCTAAAAAAAAATCATTTTTTAATATATTATGACAAAAAAAGGTAATAAGATTCGGTAAAGTAATAAGCTTCGAAAAAATAGCTCAAAAACGCGACATGCTTGCATTTTTCACCTAAACCCGCTTTTCATGAACATAACTGGTAAGTTATTCCATTTTTTGTCACTGATCCATTTATTCCATGTGGTCGATCTTCTAAATTAACTCTCTGCAAATACAGTGCTGAGAAACTCACAACATCACTATTTTCATTATTTTTACCACATTATATAAAAAAAACTAGCTGCAATAATTTTCTCAGCTTTTCTAAAATTCTTCTGACCTGAATTTGATCGGAATTAATTAAAAATTTCATTTAGATTAATTAAAAAATAAATGTAAACAAACTGTCAAATGCTTGCTTGCACACAATACGTAGCCATTTTTTAAGCCACGCCTTCAGGTCACTTATCAATATGGTGGACACACTCGTGGCGGCGCAACCGCTTGAATCCTTAAAATACCTTCTCTTTATATTATCTTACCCCGAACCATACATTATTCTTCTATTTTTATGGCTTGAGTGAAATAAATTCTACTACATTTACAGCGGTCATATGAACTCACCCGGTATATTTACAATCCCTAACCAATTAGTAAGTGTATCTTGTCGTCCAAATACCATTCTATATTAATATAATAATATCTATATACAAATACAATTTCATATTTAATGTTTATTTTGAATCTTTGATATTATTACAATTGTAAACAATTATCAATTTCATATCACATATTTGATATTATATGTATGGCGAGTTTGTACATATATGTATTTAATGTTATGAGGGAGTTATATATGGTTTATAAAGAGATTTTATACATTGATTATATACATATACACATGGATATCGTTTACATATGGGATACCTCTAATACTCACTATCCATCTACCACAATATTCCTCTTACCATCATGCAAAGCCACCATAGTGGTTTCTGCACCGAAAGGTTATATTTAGTATATTGTGTGATACCATTTTGTGTTAAATCCTAAAGATATTGATGAAATATTTACATTCCAAAACCTAAACTCACGGTTATTATTAAAAAACGGGACTCAAAATTTGAAAATTTTCTTTGAAATTTTTCACAGTAATATCTGAATCTCACTTGGAGTGATTTTTGAAAAAACTTTATTCGAAGTTTTATTTCGATTCTACTGTTTCTTTTCATTTCGCTGTTTTGATTAAGCTCGTTTTCACCGAATAATGCTTCTCGTTAAACTTCTATCAAATAGAATTTTTCTATTGATTTCTTATAAGAAACCTCAAAATGTTTCAGAATACTTGTGAACACCAAATAAGTGAATGAGAGAGAAGACTGTCAGTTAGTTCCTATGTGTCCTCGTTTAATCTATGTGTCATTGGCTAGATATATTCAATACAGAGTATTTCTATTGATTTCTTATAAGAGCCTCAAAATGTTTCAGAATACTTGTGAATACCAAATAAGTGAATGACAGAGAAGACTGCCAGTTAATTCCTATGTGTCCTTGTCATAGTCATATGTCATAATCATATAATGACACATAGGAACTAACTGGCAGTCTTCTTTCTCATTCATCATATCGCAAACTTTTGACCATGGCGTTCTCTATGTATAATATTCTATAGCCTTAACTGTCAGTTCAGTGTAAACAGCTGAGTACATATCTATCAAAATCTGTGTACTTTCGTCAGTGAATTTCATTTGTATCTTTTGAATTATTAAAATGCAAGGAATAACTACTAACGACATGATAAAAAAGAAGGTAAAACGTGATGGAAGCAAAAGTATTGATACAGAGGTTTTACAGAATCCAAAAAAAGAAAAATTACTAATATCAATACTTGCAAACAAATTAATATGCTTTCATTATATTACCTAATGTGTAGTAAAAAAAAGCAATGATTGTGATAAATTTTTGAAAGTATTTTTTTAATGACATAAATATAAGAAACGCAGAAAAAATAGACCAAGAATCAATATAGAAGTGGATGTTGGAACGAGTTCCGCTATGGGGAGAATGAATTACTGATTCGAAATGTTTTGAGGTAATGACTGTTGATAATACCAATATTATGTCACCAAATGGATGACAGAATAAAAAAGGTTTAAAATTTTATTTAATTTTATGGCAAGAAAGCGTGTTAATTTGGCCAGAATATAATTTTTTGTGGCTTTTATTAGGAAAATTAACATTTTGAAGTACTTTTCCAAACATAATAGAATACCCTTTTCGATACAAAAATTATGAATAAATTTTCATAATACACCCTGTAAACTTAAACTACACACATTCATAATTGTAATCTACATAATATATTAAAATGTATATTGTATAATAAGTAAAATTGAGTTTATACAAAATTTATATGTTGTTTATTTTGAAATGTTTACTGAATTTTGATAGAATTATATATTACAAATTACTTGATTGTTGACCAAAGGGCATTTTATCTGTCACGATATTTATATGATCAATCATATAAATATTGTTTGATGTTCATACATATATAATAGATAATATGGGACAGTCAGTCAGTTATTCATTTACTCAGTCCATCGCATAAAATATATTGACTGATATTATATCATTTAATAAATTTATTTATACAAGCAATAAAAAACGCGTTGAAAAATCAACCCTCAACTGTACTCCGCTTTTTTACCTCAATTTGCAAAAGAATCAACCATGTATATATGAAATATATCATGGTATATTAAGTTTAGCCCCAAGTTCTTAACGCTTAAAAATATTGATGCTAAAATTTTAATATAGGTGTTCATAAAATCACTTAATCAGTCCATTTCCGGTTGCCCGTCCGTCTGTCTGTGGACACGATAACTCAAAAACGAAATGAGATATCAAGCTAAAATTTTTATAGCGTACTCAGGACGTAAAGTAAGTTCGTAAAAAATTACAAAAAATCGATAAATGTTTTTTATCTCCAATTTCGTTAAAACTCAGTATATAAAGTAATTTTGACCTAAAAAGTACGAAAATCGCGTGCATTTGATAACTGGTCGAATAGTTTTTGAGATACGGACTAAAATCGATCCAAATATTACGACAGCTCAGAAATTCTCCATCCAATCATTAAATTAACCTGATTTTTATACTTTTTGGATCAAAATTACCCCATCCCCGAGTTTCATCAAATTCCAAAACAAAAATTTTTTGTTGCTATTATTTCGAATTTTTTAAAGTGGTACCCCTTAAAAAATTTGCAAAAAATCGATAATGTTTTTTAATCTCCAATTTCGATAAAACTCAGTATATAAGGTTATTTTGACCCAAAAATTACTAAAATTGGTTACATTTGATGACAGGTCGAATAGTTTTTGAGATACGAACTAAAATGACAATTTCTAACAGTTAGCTCACCATGAACCCGCGTTAAGGAGCATCGTATACATAAAAACTTGATATAAATTTAATTTTTTTTTAATAATCAACTTCAAAGACAATCTTTATGCCATTAAAAAATTAAGTGATTTTGAACGTCAAAACACTGTAGTATATGAAATGACTATATCATTAAAAGAGTGAACAGTATTGTTGTAAATTCCTATGATTTCTCTAATATGCATTTATTTATTCAATGCCTGCTGAAACTTAGTTTAAGCCTGTTATTGTAGGTCTATTTTAAGCGGTTGTCGCATGGTAAAATAATTGTCGCAATATTTATAGGACACAGTGAATTCAATTCAAATTGAAAACAGATAAAGCGCCTCTGTTTATGTATACGAATTCCTATGTTTAATTTGTTATTAAAAACAGCATATTTAATGGGTATTTATTTTTTTATTGTGTATTTTTTTTTTTTTTAATTTAAATCTTTAATATACTCTATGATATCAGATTAGTGAAATTTAATAATAGATTTAATGTGATAGATGTTTTGCTTTGAAAACAGTATTTTATTATGAATATATTATTAATGGTTAATATGATATCTCTAATGTTTTGTAAAATTTGTAAATACCCTTCCCTTCATAACACAAAAATACATGCATATGTTTATTTTCAAGATGATACAGAATCATTCATGATTTATTTGAAGCACAAACAAAGGCCAGGGTTAAGTTAATAAACAGGTCATTTATTTCTGAGTAAGTGTACCTATCGTAAAAGAAATATTTTGGGACTTTTCATAAGGAGCCAATGTTTTAATAGGCGACTTCTACCTCTCATTGCCACCAAAAAGAAGCATTACTTTATGCTCAAAGACAGTCAATGATGTTTTGATTTATCACGTTGTAGGTTCAAAAAAACCTTAGATTTATGTCGTTTATTACAATGCTGGTATGGTATAGGGACAGATACTTAAAAAGTATCTGCTAATCCTCTATACAATTATGGCGTTATTTACAATACTGTATGGTATAAAAACTTTGGTGCCTTTTACATTAATAAATAGTAAGTTCAACCCATTGACATTATAGTTACATAGATTGAGTGTCAAAAGGTTTTAGGCGTGCCAACATCTGAGGTAATTAGATCAAACCCATTGTAGATTCGTAAGAAAAAATGTTAAGTGATACGTAATAAGTATTTTTTCTAAGTCAAAAACGAAAAAGTTCAGTGAAATCACGATGTTTTATGTAAAACATTTTGTAATATGAAAATATAATATTCAATGTATGTTTTTTTTTTGATAAATGTCCCAATATTCTTTTGATAAATGTCCCTAGCTGATCCAAGCAATTATCTCAGCGTTGTAATTAATATTTACGTTGGCACGTTTTTCATTGTACGCAAAGATAAGCGATGCTTAGTCTATGTACTATAAAGGCAATGGTTCAACCCGACAGCAGAGTCTTGAGTCCCATACTACATTGTAGATGTCGCAATGCAACTTGTTTTCTCGCTTAGATTTATGGCGCGTTTTTCTATACGAATTATTGAACTACGACCCTATTCAGCGTAGATGTAAACGCTATGTTTGTTGTCAGACTGCTCGTCACTCTATTATTCTTAAACTATTTTGTCATTTTAATAAATATTGCTAGTATGACATTAGTAGCATCGGTGACATTACAGTGTTAAATAGTACTACTCGCTAAAAGTATTGTGAATATCACCAATCAGTATGGGCCTGACACCCATAGTCACATCGGCTCATGCGCCCTAGCTGCTGCTCATGTTCCGATACATTTAATGGTAAAATCATCTAAGTTTAAAATTTTGTAGAAAATCGAAATCATAGAGTATTGCATTTACCGTGTAGCAAATGTAAAAATATAGATTTAAAATTTACTAATGAAAATAGATTTTTGTATAAATACTATTTTATTTATCTCTACTTTTCGTCAAACGCTTTTCTTTAATTTACAATCATTATAAAAACAAGAAGACATCGAAATAAGTTGTTCAATACAAAAGCTGTCTAACGCATTTATTTAAAAATTTAAACAAAATTTTATTATGAAGTAAGTACTAGTTAACTAAAAGATACACCGTTAATCAAAAACAGAACACCCATCAATCAGAACGATCCTGTCTATTACACTTTGTACCGAGCAAATAAACAAACTTTAATCATCTAACTTTTAAGATTTACAGTAGACCCGCAGTAATCCGGCCCCTGTCTAATCCGGCACCCATTGTAATCCGACATAGCTATAACGGTAATTACAATGCAGATTTATTATAAATACATTAATTCTTCGTGGCTGAAATTAGAAAATGATTGAAATCTTATTACTTTGATATGTAATTTGTCGGATTACAAGGTATTCTTTTTCAAAAAGTTCCGGATTACAAGGAGATTTGTGGCAGTACTCTATAGTCCGACAAATTCGATAATTCGACATTACCTTGCAAAACGTTTGTCGGATTATCGCGGGTCCACTGTATTTGAAATAAAAAAATAACAAACAGTGATTTTTTATTTACAAATACTATTAGCAGTTTGAATCTACAATTATAGTAACATAATACGTTTTATTATGACATGTAAAGAAGAAAATATACCCAATAAAACATATAATATACCTACCTAATAATATTTAGCCTAAAGTCAAATTTTTCTTTCTTTTGTTGTATTCGTTTTTTGGGATATAATTGACTAACCTAGTGGATGCATCCATATTCAGCACGTTTATGTTTAATAGTAGGTAAATAAATAAGTATGTATCTACTTTTATATGCTGGAATAACTCTCTGACTGATAAAAATGGAAAAATCGGGTGAAAAATATTAACATTAAGTTTGTTCTTTTTGAGTGATTATAATAAGTTTAGACTTGTGATTGAAATTATTTGTACCTTATTTTCAACTTTGATGATAAATTTTGTTACAAACTCTTGCATGTAGACGAAAAATAAGAATAAAATTTTACGAAATCTGTCTTGGTTTTCGAAATATCCAAAGCCAAATAAAATATTGGCATAAGATCAAAAATTTATCAAAAATGTTTTCATTTGTTGGCAGTCTTACCAATTATCAATTAGATGGAGTGAAAAAAACTTCAAAAAAATAAGTTTTTCGAAATAATTATATTTCTGGTTTTGCACTAAAATATATATTTTACCGTGAAATTTCTTGAGAAATAAATAATAAACTGAAAAATAGTACTAGCAAGACAATTTGCTCTTAAGTAAATATTTTCTTGTATTCTTTAATTTTTAAGAAGTGAAATACATACTTATTTTATTGAATTAAGGAGGTCCTTTCGCCGTCAATGATAAATTTAAAAATGAGAATACTTCCAGCCAGTGCACAATTTACTTCCAGCCAGCGAAACACCATCCTTAAGAAAAAACAAATTGTATCGTACAAAAGCGTAAAATAATTTTTTTTCTACTTTTTAGTTCAGCTTTTAGTTTAGTTTTAACTGAAAAAAATCGTTAATTCTCAAGATACTGGTCAGGATAATCGAACAAACAGATTAAATTATTCTATTGGCATCGGCCTTTGATAATTATGCGACGTTTCAATTCAATCCAACGTTTTGAAGTGGACGAAAATCACGTTCAAAGATTCCGTTACAAAGATACATCGATGTATACCAAGAATAGAAAATCTTCCGTCATGAGTAACAATCAGATAATTTTTAATTTTAGCTGAAAAAAATCGGTAATTCTCAATTACTTTCCGTGTTTATTAACTCCGAAGTTTTGAAGTGAATGCCAATCACGTTCAAAGATTCCGTCACAAAGATACATCAAAATTGATATTTTTCCGTCATGAGTAACAAATCAGAACATACTTAGATAAAACTGAACGATTGAATGATTTAAACGACATAAATTTCAAAAAAAATATTTGCAAAGCATCAAACATGTATGTGAGTATTAAAAGGGCATTATTGTGCACGAACAAAACGAGTACGTACCCGTACATAGAAGAGGTTTTAAATAGATGATGACATTGAATAAGTAAACTTTCAACAAAATACAAAATGTCCTTAAGGCGTTCGGTATATGTTGCTATTACAGGAATAATACATACATGTATGCACAGTAAGTATATGTGATGTATGGATTGTACTTGTATGTATAAAATATTCTTTTTGAATAAACACTATTACATATGTTACATATCCTGGAGATATCAATTCAAACTCATCCTGGTGACTAAAATGGATGAATGTGCAGTATTAAAAATATAACAACAGTTGAACAGTATATTCTTATTTGAGAATAACAAATTCATAGTCAATATTTAGAATACCGCTCAATTTTATGGTGCTTCTAATGTCTGCAAGGATTTTAAAATGTTCAAAATTTCTTAAAAATCAAATCGTCCGTCTTTTTAACCTCCGAAATAAAAAAAGAGGTGTTATAAGTTTGACAGCTATGTGTGGGTGTCTATGTGTTTGCCTGTCTGTGGCTTCGTAGCGCCTCAACGGATGAACCGATTTTAATTTTTTTGGATTCTTTTTAATCCATTTGAAGTTAATTTAAGGGAAAGTGTTCTTAGCTATGTTTCAAGCTTAGGTTTCCGTACCCGAAAAAAATAAAAAATTGAGGATGATCTTCAAAATCGATTCAGTTTGGAAAAGGTATGACATATAAATAATTACTATGGAAGTGAATGGTCAAATAAACCTGGTTCAATTCATTTCGAAAAGTGAAATGGTAAAATAATTGGGTAGTTTAAAACAATAATTCAAAAGAACAAAATCAACTGAAATATTTCAATTTCAATTAAAAAATTCCAAAAATTTGTCCCAAAAAATGATAATAGCTCTCTAAGTATCCTTTTCCTTGACTATCACTTTGAAATTGATTTAAGAAGGAGTGTTATAAGTTGAAAGTGTTTATCCGTGCATCTGAGATTGAGAACATTTTATAGCTAAGTTTCCAAAAATCGGTTTACAAGGAACAAATCGCATGTCGGCGGCTTTTTAAATTTTGTAAATTTCACTTGTTATTATTAATGGATACTAAATGCTTCTATGTTTATAAAATTAAAAAATGTTTGAAAATAATTCATTGGAAATTCCAATCCATACTATACCCAGCACTGATATATCTTGAGATTATACTTATATATCTATACCCAGCACTGATATATCTACATTATTATATATCTTGAGGTTCATACAAAATTCAAATAATTGATATTCAAACGGCTGATAGTAGGCTATTTAACTGGAGACCAATGTTGCCAACTCTCCCAATTTTTACGTAGATTTACCAACTTTTGGTATGTTTTTCAAATCTACTATCTAACAAGAAAAATCTACCAACTTTTTAAGTTTATAAAAAATTAAAAATTTTAATAAAATAACGTCAAATGCTTATAACTATGTCTCATAATATTACGTTTCTTTGTTTTTTATAGCTGATTCTACTGCCCTTTCATTAATTAAACACTTACTGAATAACAATTATAAATTGTTTAATTAAAATATGAGGCGAAGAACAGTGGATTTCAAGGAAAAAAAGAAAGATAAGATCTACCAACTTTTATTTGCTGAAAACTACCTACTTTTAAATCATATATACCACCTATTTTGAGTTGGCAACACTGCTAGAAAACTTAAAAAAATATAGGTGGCAGATCTACTAACTTTTCAAAGTAGGATTGGTAGGAAACTACTAACTTTTTAAAATATACCTACCACTTAGATATATTTTGAGTTGGCAATACTGCTTGAGAAAGAGACGTAGAGAAAAAAAGGTTTTACAGAAAAAAATTTTGATCCAAAATTGTAGAGCATAAGAAGTAGCACTGAGTCAGCACTATGAGATTAACCAAGATGAAAGAGGTCTTTCTAAAGACAATATTAAAAAACTGTTCAACTTCACAAGTGTCTTAAAATTAACAATTAAAAAATAACAAATAATAGTAAATTGTGAGAAACGAGATTTTTTTAAAATATGAGTCTGTAGTTTAATGTTACGACAAAAATTTCTAACGTAAGAATTTTCTCGAATACTGAAATATTAAAATATAAAACCGTATTTCAAATGTAAATTAACCGATTTTATTATTTCATGGTTTTTAGTGAATATTAATTTTGATATTGTTTTTAGCTTGAAATTATAGAAACTTTAATATGTTATTCCTGACCAAATATACAGACCCATAAAAATTGCAAGTGTATTTCAAACCTATCAAGAGATATAAGTACTAAGAGACTTTTAAGTAGTAAGTGTTTGAGCTTTTTTGCAAGCTTTTTAAAACTACACATAAAATGAGTCACTTCCTTTCCATCTTTCTATTTTTGTAACGAATATATTCGCCCTACTAGAAAAAGGGTATTGATAAATTGTTTTCAAATTTTAGCCGTAAGTATCAGGTGTAGGTAGACAGCCTTCATTTTTAAATCGGCCCCTAGCAAGTAACCCGTTCTAAAAATATTCTAAAAATATAAAGGCTCAAATAAGGGGATTGTGAAAATCTTTATGTGAAATATTTTCTGATTTAACAAACTGGTTTTATTCTTAAGGATGAACTGGAAAAAAAGACAATAACTCTTAAGTAAAATTGGAAAAAAATTGGCAAAATAACAGGATCGGACTAAATATGAAAAGGGTGCAATATATTTCATTTAAATTATTTGTGTCTGGGTGTATCACACAAAAACGATATTGACATGCAGTTTATTTTAATTTCACAGCATAAGCCTTGCTCATTTTAAGTTATATTCAAAGACAATATGATCGTAAAACAAAGGATAAAGAGTGAATGATTTCTACTTCATATAAGAGATGTAGAAATAGAATTCTCATAAAAAGCGAGCAAGCATCAAAAAGTTTATTAATAAAAGTTTAATATTTCGTTTTCTTGAAACTACTAGTTTTTAGTATTTATTTTAAAAAAATTGATTTATATTGAAATATCCCATTTCAATAAGATTAATATATGATTTATAATATTCCAGTAAGTTTTTTGTATGTCTAGACTTTAAAAAACACAATTGAATTCTGCCAATTGTCTTATGCCAAGCACGGTATAAAAGAGGTAACATATACACAAAATATATATTAAACTAACTTGATACCCGCCCGCTTCGGATTTAAAACTAAAGACTACCGTATTATAAACTTAAACTCTTGGATTCTCTTCCATAATACTCGAAATATTGGTAGGGACTGTTTTACACAGTTAAAACATATGTACAGTTTTCAATTTTTTTTTAAATGTATAATAGTCATAATTCATTGAGTAAGTATATCAGAAAAGATGGTCATGAATATTGTATTTCGTTTATCATTTTTGCTCTTAGATGGCACAGTAAAATGTCAGATTTAATTAAATTTTTTTAAAAATATATCGTTATAATTTATAGCTCATGAGTTATTTTGAAGTATGAGCTACATTATTGCAGAGCTTCATTCAAATTCTCCAATCAGTAGTTTTTGCATGAAAGCGTAACAAACAAACAAACAACCTTACTTTCACATTTATAATATTAAATAGGGATAGGGATACATTATTCTGAACCAAAACTTACTACGGCATATATGTATATTTAGTTATACATACAAAAGTGTAAATACATATATAAAGTTGAAAACGGCATCACTTAGTACTACAATATTGTTAACAAAACGATGATAATGGTTCATTCAGATAGAAATAGAGTCTTTGTTAACACTCATTAAAATTTCAAATAATATTCTATTACAATATTGTTGCTCAATGTGCTTACTGAATACAGGGAGAGTATCCAGAAATGTTATCCATGAAATCATAAAACTTTGGCTCAAAAGACAAAACATTAATTGTTCATTAAAATTTGTTCATAAAAAATTTGTTAGATTAAATATTTTTGCTTCAAGCTATATATTTAATAGGAACCCGTTTACATCAATGAGCCCATAATGAAGAGAAAAATTCTATGAAATTTACCCGCCTTTGTTAAATTGTCAAAAGTTTTGATTAACTTGTACTTTCAACCTTGACTCAAGCTTTTCGAGTATCGTACTTTCGAAGATTTTTGTTGTGTGTCGTATATGTAAAAAGAAATCAATAACAACGAGACACTTAAGAAGTGGCGGGAAGTTTGTATTTGTCGAAGGAGTTGCAAAATTTTAATAGGTATTGTCTACTTTCCTTTAAAATATAAAGCAAAGAAAAAATCTTCGAAAAAACGAAAACATATTTCTATTTTCGCTCGACACTCAAGACACGATTAAAACCTTACTACCACAGACATACACAAATACAGAGACACGTTATACTTGTAACCGATGAATAACTTATAACTGATGACTTTTTTATAACTTTCCGATAACTTATAATCAATTTAGACTATTTTTAAAGGTAATTTAATCGTGTTCTTAGCTACGTTTTAAGTGCGAGTTTAGAAAAAGGTTAAGCACATACACATTTGGATGCATTTCTAAGCGATACACATGGTTTTCACTAAATCTATCTATTTCTTCACGCACTGTAGACACATTTAAACTACGATGTAGGCTATCGTTTCGTACGTACCATGGTCAATCACATGGTACGCAGCTCTTTGAACCGAAAACGCTGTAAAATCTCAATATTAACTAGAAAATAGGCGGCGATCTTCAAACAGCTGAGCAAATTTAAGCAACAGCAAGTAAGAGAAGAAAAAAGAAATTAATTTTTACAAAAATAATAATGTTTCACAGTCGCTACTTTGCTATGTTTAGAAAAACATCGAAGGCGAGGTTCTTGTACTTGCATAATACGGTAATTGCCTGATGTTGAATTTGCCATATTGCGTATAAAAATGTAAACCTAGGCTTGATGCCGTGACTAAATTAGAGAGTGAAATTAAAATTGATTAAAAAACGAAGAAGTTATAATCATTCAAAGATTGTTACCCATCTCCTTTTAGCAAAACAATATGTATTATGATTTATATGTATCTCTAGGGTGATATCGGACCATGTCATCACTGACCTATATATTCCTTTTTGATTATCAAAAACCAACTTCACTTTTCTGTCCGTGCAGTAAGAATTCTTCACCTGAAGTAACTTAATAAACAAGCCTATATTAATAATGAATGTTGATTACAGATATCTATCTTTTTTGTTGTTGCAAGAAATGGGAAATGGTAAAGTAAAACGTATATTTTCGGAGGGACATCTTGTGAATATGCTCAGTGTAACATATAACATAAAGTTATTCAATTGTTGTATACATTTGTATATATGTAGAATCATGTGAAAATTTTTTGTTTTTGTTATATTAAATGTTAACTTTATTCCATAGTTTTGAAAATGTTTTTTTATATAAGTTAAACTTTTCATTTAATATTATATCTAAATTAATATTAATGTAATTAAAAATTTTTGTTTATACGAATATTAATTGTTGCATATTTTAATTAGTTTTACATTTTTAAGTTTACGAAAGCATTTAGTTATTTGTTTATTTGAAAATATGTAAAAACTTGAGTATTCGTAGTCATGGTAGGGATAATAAAATCGATGCCAGCGCTTTCAGTGACAAATTTTGGCGATAAAGGAGGCTGTTATCACTAATTTTCAATTCTTTACATGTTATTGTTATAGAAAATGTCAAATTAAAATTATTGAAAAATACTAATTAATCAAACTTAATGCATTAAAAATTGTAAAAATAAGAAATCCAAATGCACAAATATTATTTTTCAAATGTAAATTATCAGAATTATTTAATTAAATTTGTGAGACAATAATATTAAATTTTCAATGTAAGTCATAAATACAATCCATCTCTATATATTATAAATGCGAAAGTAAGCATGTTTGTTTGTTTGTTTGTTACGCTTTCACGCTAAAACTAGCGAATGGTTTTTAATGAAACTGTACAGTAATGTAGCTGATATATCAGAATAACACATGAGATATAATTTATAAAGATATATATTAATAAAAAAATTTACAAAATTTAAAAATTAATTTAGTTTGACATTACTATAAATTACAGATTTCTGTAAAAGTAGTCATTTGACATTACCATAAATTACAGATTTCTGTAAAAATAGCCAATATAAAATATTTCACGGTCATCTTCTCTGATATACTCAATGAATAATTACTACATATTATACATATAAAAAATAGAAAACCATACATATATTTTACCTGTGTAAAACAATCCTTACCATTATTTCGAGTGTTATAGAAAGGGGATAAGCGAGAGCAATCTTTATCTTTACTTTTAAAGCCAGCGAAGCGAGTGAGTATCACTCTAGTTATATGAATCCATACAATTCTATAATTAAATTAGTGTATCGTTACCATAGTAACGCTTCCAATAAAACTCACGCACGGTGCGAATACAAAACAGCTATTTCTTTTAAGAAAAAAGTCGAATTTTATTCAAATGAATCTTAGAACATTGATAAACAGAAACTGTTATAAGAAAATAGTAAATGAAAAATAAAAGAACCTAAGCTTTTACTAAATCAAATATCCACAGGTGTAAATGAAAATCTTTTAATATTACAATGGATTTTGTAATGAATTCAAAATTTAATGGAAATATGAAAATCTTTTATAAAACACTAAAAAACATAAAATAAGAAAAACCAGTTTACAAGATGTCTAGTCTACACCATTTTTATAGAATTTTCTATAATACTCTCTCGAATACCTACGAATAAAAGAAAATTGAAAGTGAGAATGAAAGATTTTCTAAAATATTAAAGACAAAACTTTCCGTATATATATATTTTCCACGACAAAGTATAAAAAAAATTTATTTTATTTTGTACATAGAACACTTTTTAGCTTATAGCTCTTTTAAGGTAGATAACAAGTCGTAGGAGCTATGATATTTAAAGGCCACACCAACAGGTTCCTGCTATTAATTACTAATTTAAGTAAAATTTATTTTCTAGCACGATGATACCAATTCTTTCCAACCGAGAAATTGTGTTTTTTTTAATCTATTATTTATTTTCATTAGTGCTTCAAAATCGTAAACAGACAAAGAACACGGTCAAATGATTAAATGTATTGAAACATCTTCTATAAATAAAACTATAATCGGTAAGGCCAAAGTTTTGTATTTCAGTGCAGTTAAGGACTTGTGGTTGAAATTATTGATACCTTATTTTCATATAGACGAAAAATAAGAATAACATTGTTTGATATCTTGGTTGTCGAAATATCGAAAGCTAAATAATTAAACAAAAATTTCAATTTTCGATATTTTGAAAATTACTCCAGATATCGAAAAATTTTATTCTTACTTTTCGTCTTATACTTTCAAGTTATAACATAATTTATCATCAAAATTGAAAATATATATTTTTTTAAATTTGGGTCCCCACTACCGTGGTCATACATCTTTAATTAGTCGGGCACAACTGTTTATTTTTTTGTTTTCAAAAATTTTTTAACTTTAATTGTTAATTTGTTCTTTAATTTCCACCGGCTAATTTTCGATAAATCTATGAAAACATATCTTCCCTAGCGCTCGTACATCTTTAAATCGTAAATATCTTTGTAAATGTTAGAATTACAAGTCAAAATCAAATGATAATTTCTAGTAAAATGTATTTTTTACATTTAATGTTAATGATCAAATTTGCACTTTATATTAACAGAGGAATTTCGAAATTATTATCGTCCATAAAAATCGTTAATCTTGAAATAATTTTTAATTAATTAATTTAATTCTGGTAAAATTAATTTTTATATTCCAAATATTAGTTTTCCCTCTCCACCGAGGCCCCTTTTTTATACACCATCAAATCAAGTGAAAGTGCCTCTTAGATATATTCCAAATGATATTAAAAGATTGAAAATGCCTAGAAAGGTGAAGAACTATGAATTATTTCGATTTTTGGAGTGAAAATAATCAATTTCTACCAGACAGTTAAAAATATGAATGGTGGTTAGAGTGCATCGAACTTTCGAAGTAAAGTATCGTTGTAACTCATTAGCATTAATGAAAAATATGGTAGAAATTTTCTAAGTGTAGATAAGAAACTATATTCATTATAATACTTCAAAAATAATTGTTGCTGTATTTTCTCGACTCGAAAGTACAACTGTGTGACGTCTATCTTCTCTGTGAAAATGAATATTTTCTAAATTGTATATATCTACTTGAAATATTTTCAACTTAATGCTTATTTATTCGTTTTTTTTTTCTGGTTTCTCTGTTCTGCATACATTTTCGTAGTTTCTGTGTGTGAAAATGTAGACAAAGTACAAATAATGTATTATTATTTAATGAAAGTAAAAAGAAAATAAAAAAGAAATTGTAATGAATATTCATTATACATAATAATTTCATGTTGGGATTTTGTTTTTTTTATAATCTTGGTTGTAAATTTTTTGTCTGCGACAAAAAAAATAAATCTGTCTTTTTCATTTAGAAAGTGTAGTGGTTCGTTCGTTCGCTTTGAGTGTTTGGAACTACATATAATTTTTTTTGTAGATAATAAATTTTTAGTTCTTTGTATAATTTATTTTATTTGTTTAAATTATTCTGCTTTATATTTGTTCATATTTTTTATTTTGCTATTCAATAGTTTGGACACTTAGAAAGTGTACGGAGTTACACTTGTTATTTTAATTACTATTATCCTATTTAATTTACTCCCCATATAAATAATATCAGACAAAGTCACTGGGAAACATAGTCGGGTTTAGCTATTATGTTAATAACTTTGAAATTTTCAAATCAAATTTTAATTATTTATTCTATAATTAATTTCAAAATTAAAAAATACATAATTATTCCAATGCTTGAAGTTTTTCTTGTGTCGGCAGTTCCCACGAATGCCTATGTTTTTTTTTTTTAATTTTGTCTTACTCATGGTCTAAAAGACGGTATAAGGTCCATTTTTACCCGTCTGATAACCAGGTGACGACACATTCAAACAAGTCTTTACCATTATTTTCGTAACTAAATTATTATATCATGTATATGAAATATACCAAGGTATACTAAGTTTAGTCTCCAGTTTGTAACGCTTAAAAATATTACCAACAAAATTTTGGTATAGGTGTTCATAAAATCACCAAATTAGTCTATTTTCAGGTGTCTGTCTATCTATCTGTCTGCCTGACAACACGATAACTCAATAACGAAAAAAGATATCAAGTTAAAATTTTCACAGCTTGCTCAGGACGTAAAAAGTAAGGTCGAGCTCGTAAATGAGCAACATAGATCAATTCGGTCTTGGGTCTGTAGGACCCATCTAAAACGTTAGTCATAGAACAAAAGTTTAAATTTAAGAAATGTTCCTTATAAAAAAATAAACATATTTTGTTTGAAACATTTTGTCGAAAACATCACTGTAGTACCCGTGAGGGCACAAATTAGGTTCGAAAATTGTATAATATGTATTATATGGGAATATCAGTCATGTATGTGTGACATGAAACAAACAATTCCGTAATCAACACTGACTATACATGGTATTTCAACAATTAACTTTCTTCTGATGCCAATTTCGATTGGTTAACAGATCGGTGTTGTAACCTATATTGACTTACCGGTATGGTATGAACAGATCTACACCGATCTGTTAACCAATCGTAATTGCTACCAAAAGAAAGATAATTTAATTAGAAAAATAGTGGTATAGTTTTACCTGAAAAAAACCGTTCACAGAAAAAAGTTATTGAAATTTAATTAAAAATAGCCGTGATCACTTTTCGATAGCAAATCATAGAATAATAATAGAAATCAATCTCATCTGGTTATCAGATCGGCCTTATTCGCATCGTGTGTGAGTTTTATAGGAGGCGTTACCATAACGATATACTACTTTAATTATAGAATTGAATGGATGCATATATGATTGTATAGATTGCATTTATGACTTACATTGAAAATTTAACATTATTGTCTCAAACAAATTTAAATAAATAATTAAGTATGATAATTTAAATTTAGAAAAATATTTGTGCAATTTGATTTTTTTTTTCACAATTTTTAATGCATAAAGTTTAATTAATTACCTAATGTTTTTCAATAATTTTAATTTGACATTTTCTATAAGATAAACATGTAAAGAACTGCAAATTAGTCATAATAGCCTCCTTTATGGCCAAAATTTTTCACTGGAAGCATATCGATTTTATTGTCCCTACCATGACTACGCACACAACGAATACTATCATTTGTACTATTACATCATTAGTAATTCTAAATACGATATTCAGCTGTAGTCTCGATATCAAATTTGTTTATCGTATTTTGATTTTATGTATTTTCGATTTGTTGTAAAATTTTTGGTCTAACCATAAATAAATTATTGAATTCATTATATACATATATCTATATTTAAACCACCCATCAATAAAGTGTATCTATAATTGGAAGTTATAATAAGCAATTAATATTAACGTGTACTATAATTTTAACATATTAATAGTGAAGTAGGTATAGATAGATAATATTATATTTTAGTTAGGGAGATACCTCTAAATATGAATATGAAACCCTAGTTTAGATTTTCATCAACACTATCTATATTATATAGATTCTATATTATAATAAAATTGATATCAAACATAAAGGCAATATAATTGATTCAGACATAAATAATTGAATTTCAAACACTCAAATAAACAACTACAATGTCAATATTATACTTTATACAGGACGTACCAAAAAATAATAACTGTCAGCTATTGAAAACTAGGCGTGTATCAATGCACATACAAAAGACACTCTTGGATGTACGGTTCAAACGAAAATAATTCTTCTCAAAAGAGTAATTTATATGACCCAGGTTAGTATTCCAAACATTTTTACAATGACACATTTTGAAAATACCATATTTAATGTCACCTCCGTAACAAGGGTACATCGCGCCGAATTATTTAGGTTTCGCCTTATATATATCGGGATCGGCTCTAACGATTTTGATGAAAATTCGTATACTGTTAGTATTTCACATAAGAGTATAGGCAAAATGGGGGACAGTCGCCATAATCGTGTCATTTTACCTTAAAGAGTCTGTACATTAAACTGATAAACTTTTTTAATTTATTCAGATGATAGAGTATCTTATTAAAGTATTGATTTCTCCCTACGTTTCCGAGCAAAACAAGAAACTCATTAATCTCCTAAATGATACTGGGTTTTTTGTACATTAGGAACTGATTAACCTCTAAAATCGAAATTTTGTTGATAATAAATAAAGTAAATAATACAAAAAATACAAACAAAGTTGGATAAAAATTGTAATTATTATTAACATATTCGCTGTCCATTAAAAGGTATCAAAAAGTACCATATTGGCAATTTTGATAAACCAAGTATATAATCGTACTAAATTTCCAGATTAACCTAGATCTAATAGGTTTCCAGATTGTAGAATCCTAATTTCGGAATTCAGCACATAAGAGATAACAGAATCAGCACAGAATTAGAGGGTTTGAAAAAAAAAATCCCAATGAGATTGGATCAAATTTGCCTGTATTATCAAAAAAATCGAATTTATTGACGTCATGACGTAATTAGAATCAAAAAAATTTAATTTTACTATATTACATCCAAATTTTATCCAATTTTTATAAACCAAATATGCAATCCTACTAAATTTGGATCATACTTTTCAAATTTGTGATTAAAATTAACCTAGCTTTAATTGGTTTCAAGAATGTGGCGTCCTGGTCCCAGAATTAATTTTAGCGTATAAAATAGCATTTGATCAACTTATAAAAAAAAATTGTGTTATATATTTACATAGTCTTTGTCTAACATATATATAATATACTAACACACAACGACAGACATACTACGCAAAAATCCAACAAGTTGGATTACATCGTATTTAGTTTTTGGCAACGTGTAGGAATGCAAATTGTTTTACCCATGACGATAAAACAATAACTTAAACTTTTCTCTCACACGATCATATCCCATAGAATGGATGATACAGCTGTGAAAAACAAACATAAATTTACTTATTGTTTGGAAAACATAAAAATATGTTACTGAAAAACGTATTAAAAATAAAAGACAAAAAAAAACGAATTATACTTTTATATATATCTATAATGATAAAGATAATATCATATTCTATATTAATGCTAGAAGTAGAGTTACATAAGTTTTATCTTCTTCGTCAGCTAGAAAGGGATTAAGTCAGAAAATGAGGTATTTGAGACTCGAAGTAACTGAAACAAAATTTCAGAACAAATTTTTTTTACAATATGTAATTATTAAAAGCAAAAATATGTCACATTTTCATCTAAGATTATTAGATGACGTTTATAGAGCCCATAAAAAGTGATTACTTTTAATTATTTTATTTTTTTAAATATCAAATAAAAATACACATTTATATTATGGAAAAAAAAATTTTACATTTGTTTCACATTTTTGTGTGAGCCAAAGTTTCCCATACATGATACTTTTAGTAGCTTTTTCCATCTCAACACATTACACCTCTTAACATATGACAGTGAGACTATACACTTAAATGGATTAACGCACTCAGAAGCCGAAACCCGGACCGACGAACTAAAAATATTCCATTTTATTAACCTTAAACGGTTTTGTAATATTAGCACTAAAATTTGTGAAGTCATGAATATAAAATTTTATATCTACCAGAGTTATTCTGTAGGTTTAGTGTCAATGGTAGTATAAGAGCTTTAATCAATCGCAGACTTATGTTAAAACGTGCTCAACAATTTGACATAGAATAGATCCAAGGTTTCTAGTCATAAATGATGTTAAAATTTATATTTTTTGGTATTATTATATCACACTCTCTTTTTTTTTAATAGAAATATCCAATTGAAAAGGATAACCTATATGATTCATCATTTTTTCAGCCAAATTTGAGCGATAAAATAATAATTAAAAGCCCGATGACCTAGGAATTTTTTATCATTTTTTGAAACTTTGTTAATCAAAAATGTATTTATAAAGTTTTGTTGAAATCTCTAGTATTATTCAATCCTTGCATATCTCCTTATCTCTTTTAGATACATAGTTAACTCTAGTTTACCGATCAATTAGAGTCAAGCTCAAGATTTCATCTAGACTCAAAAAGAGTCAATTACCTCCACAACCAGGATATACATGTTTATACAAGTTTAAGGTATTTATATAAAAAAACATTACTTCAATGGAAAAAATTATGAATAGTAGATATTGCCCCCTCTGTAGTTTGAGCGCTTAAAAGCCTTCCCTAAATTCTCAAATCTCAATGTTAACAATTTTTGTCTTAATCCCTTTTTACCTAAAAGTTAAAATATATAAAGCCATTCTTACATAGGTACCAACGTAATACGTATAGAGAATAGATCAGAAGAGAAACAAAACAAAAACATGCAAACATTGGTGAATCTTATGACTGTCTAGACAATTTGTCTGGAATTTGTGTAGTCAGCATCGAACGACTCTCTTATTCTTCATTTTCAATGATGAAAATAAAATAAATGTATTGAAATTTCAAGGTAAAACCTGAACCATATCATACCATCAAAAATACTACTCCATATAAATACAAAAAGTTTTTAAAAAAATGGATGTAGAAAACAGCAGATAATAAAATATTTTACTGTCCAAAGTTCAAATCATCTCAATTGAATTAATCAAATAGAACAAAAGAAAGTCTGGTAGAAGAGGTCCGCATAGCTCAAGACCGTGATTGTTAAAGACAATCTAAAGCAGCTATTTGGAAAATAGACAAGAAAGATTTTTAACCACCGAAGAAACCACAGTTACAATATATTTTTATACGATACAATTTTTCCCGAAGCGATTTGATCAATATTACTTATTTGTTTAATAAAATTAGTTTAAACAATATTCTACCGAATTACCCACCGGCAACCTGCACCATTACGTGCAGGAGCATGTTTTAAACGATATCCTGCAAAATTTTCCATGCAAAAATTCATTTTGCCGGAACTAATAAACAAACCTCCAGAAATTTAAATTCACAAACGACAACTGCAGTTGTGAATACAAGAAGAATGAGATAATTTAGTAAGTCAAAGAAAGGTCATCTATTTATAAGACGGATGGGCGAATTAATGAGTTTAGTTTGCCTATTTATGAAAGCAGCTCAAGAGAGAGGCAAATTGAGCTTCTTGAAGAATTAAGCTCATCCAATAGGGTTTTTTTTTGCTTTTATTAGCACCTCAGCTGGCGTAAGCTTTCTTAAAGATGTTATATCGCTATCACAAAATCAAATGATTGAAAAAGATCTCTAGGCTCTGGCATGGTCATTTACGGTATATATAGTTATGAATCCGTATGCCTTTCGAACAAAGGTCACCCATACTAGATGGGCGGATGAATTTATAGATTAAATAGGTTTTCCATAGCTGAGAGCAGCTCAAGGAGGAGGTAATTGGAGCTATTAAAAGAATGAAACTCTATGTAGCATAGATCTCCTCTAGTAAAGTATGTCGAACTTTTATTATTGTTATTGATAAGATACTTTCACATTTTTTTAACTTTCGGTATTGCAATATAATAACGATAATAGTATCATGTGACGACCAATGTTATAGTCACTTTAAAACTAAAAACATCTAGTAAAGCGTCACATATACACAACTATTATAAGTCAGCTGTTACACACACAATATGCTCTATTTATTTATGTTTTTATGTTCTATGTTCTATTATTTTATGCACGTCGTCTCATCACAAAATGTCTATTTAAAAGACTTTCATTATGATTACATCAACATAAGAAAACTTTGGTTTTTTTTTGTATGTATATAGTCTTCTTGTATTGTATAATTCTTCACGTTTTTTTTAAAACACTTTCACTACATGAAGTAGTGAAAGCATTTTATGCCTTCATAGTTCATACTACTTGTAAAATGGAAAAAAGTTGTTCGCTATGAAAATGAAAAACATTTTCTTGAAAAAAATTTGTCTTAATGTTGCTAATCCCAGTTTAAATAGAGTAATGACTAAGATAATTTTGTAATGAATGTTTTAGCCCGTTACTAGTATTCGAAACAATATGATCTTGGAAAAAATTTCAATAATTTTGGAATTTTTTGCTTTCAATATTTCTAGTTTGGTTTATACTCCGCCCCCCCCCTGCACTCTACTTCAAGGAAGGAATATTAACAGAAGCGACCCCAGCGAATAGGTCATTATATTTTATGAAACAAGGCGTTACAATGAAATTTCGTACCATCTTAAAAAACTGCTAAGGTCATTCCTGGACATTAGTCACCATTTTCATGGGTTTTTTGTCTGGTAAAATACTTGTCAATATCCAAATGGATTATTTTGGGACCGTATAGCGCTCAAGCAGAGCAATTTTGTACTAAAGAACTAGTCTGTTTTTAGAGCGTTATACTGTGCTTTTAAAAACTCCCTCCTATATTGCCTGTACTACTTACTTGGGATATGACGAGCATCCATTTGGCATGATACCTCCAGAAGTGGATGCCTTTGTGTTTAAATAATAAATTAATGTTTGTATAATGTAAACTTTCTGTTTAAATAATAAACTAAAAAATTGTTTCAGTCTATCGTTGATTTCTCGAAATTTGGTTAATTAGCAACCATACTTTATGAAGTTGATTTTTGTACAGAGATTGATTTGCGCAAGAATTCGTGGTTAACAACAGAAAAGACTAGAAAAATAACTGGCAAAGACAAGGCAATTCGTTTCGTGTGCTAGAAAATTAAGACAACATCTATGAAGTACAAAAAACTATAAACTCTAGCATCAAACGGAAGCCATACGTTTATTTTCATCCATGCTTCGGATGACTAAATGAACAAGTTCAGGCACTTAGGTAATTTCTTCCATTTTGGTTGCACAGTAGATGCCACCTCAATAGACAGTGTTCGACCATGACAGCATAAAAGCTCCAGGTTAATAGAAGAAGTCAAAACAGTATTTACTGTAAAACACAGTTTCACTACATTATAAAAGTATATATAACCAGAGTTATGCTGCCGGTGTAATTCTTAACAAGTTACATGTATAACCCATACATACCAGAGGTAGTTGACTGTCTGGTCATGGGTGTAGTAGAGGTATTCTATGTATGAATGACTCATACTTCATCGCTTTTGTTTGGTCGTTCATCGCACCATACCGCGAATAATGTGTCGACATATAGAAGTAAAAGAGGACATTGTATGTGCATGCACTCTCCGATCAAGGGTAGTAATAATATTCGGCGTATACTAGTCTAGCTAGCTCGTATCTACCTCGAACTTGTCCAACTATATGCACAGAGTGAAGCAGAGAAGTCTCTGATTTTAAATAAGCTAGAAAAAAAAATTCCATCAATTTTTTGAAATTGTCTTTAACTTCATATAAAAAGATTTAAGAAAATAAAGGACTAAGGAAAATTAATTGTGTTGTCAGCAAATTTTATTGTGTTTTTAATTCAATATTGTTAATTTTGTTAATTTAAATCCTTGTTGAGCTTTGACGTTTGTCTAGGCGTACAAATTTATGCAGACAAGTCTTAAAGTCATTCACCATATCCTGCAGAATTACTAGTAGGGTTTGAACCACTTCTTGTCGAATCTGCTCTTTCAGTGCTTCAATGTTGTTGAAGCACTGAAAGTTGTGTTGGCACACAACATTTCAGTTTTTTATTAACACTTTGGTTTTGGTATTGAAACGCCTTTAAAACACAATTTAATTTTCTTTATTACTCAATTTTCTTAAATTTTTTGTTTGTAGTTTAAGGTGATAAAAAGATAATTTAGAAAAATTCGCAGATTTCATTTTACAATGTTTTCAAAATCGCACAATTCTTTGTCCTATTCTGTATAACTAACTGTAAAAAGCTTTAGGGGTATATGTAATAAACTAAATAATGGGTATAGTGAGCTAACTATCAGGGAACACAGACAGGAAATTATAAATGTGTTATTTTTTCCAATTTTCTATGTAATTAACAGTTAATAAATCATAAAATTTTCATTTAAATGTTAATTAACAAACTCCCTGTGATACTTTTTATTTAGAAACCCATTTTTTTGTTTAGAAAAAGTGGGTTTTGAGAAAGAGTTATTTAAAGTAGTGCTGTATTTAAAAACTATAATTATTGTCACTGTTTAATGCTCGAACTTGGTCGAAGAATGGTTGGCTGTAGCTTAAAATAAGTAAAAACTTCACACAAACATATGTCCAAAAATAGATAGTATATTGCCAAGATGCAAAAGATTAAATTTTATTTTTCATTTCTATTGTACGAAATCAGATAGTGAGTGGGTGCTATGGTTTAACAATTGAATATTGTTACATGTTTGGCAGTTACTAGTACTTCGTATAAGTGAATACTTTGAGTGTTCAATCTACACTAATATTATAAAGAGGCAAGATTTAATTTTTTGTTTGTAATGATAAATTTACAAAAACTACTGGACCGATTTGAAAAATTCGTCCACCAATATAAAGCTACATTTACAACAAGTAACATGGGCTATATTTTATTTTTTTTAAATTAGGATTCCGCACCTAAAAATTAAAACCCTTGAAATTGCGAACAAAAGAGGAATAAATGAGAGGCAGAGCAATGAATGGATATTACACAGTAGTCTTTGTTTTCAAAGTTGAAATTGCTCAGCGAAGCGGCCGGGTTACTTCTATAATTAATATAATTATAGAAATTAATATATTATTAATTATATAATCATGGAACCAGTCTCATCATCTTTGAAAATATCAATATAACCTTTTCCTCGAAGAAAAGTGTAAAAAGGGTTATGAGAACTATAATACGTCAATGATCTATATGCATTCGTGTAAGGGCGTTATATTCATTCTCATAAAGAAGTATGAAGGAGCTTTTTCGAAAAGATTTTTTCATATTTCATGGTGTTTTTATCCCCCCTCCCTATATTTATATTTCAACCTGTATAATATATACATAATAAGTCGAAATTTTGACAAAGATTTAGCTCGAATTAAAACACAAGTGAAAATAAAAGGAAAGCTTCTAAAACAAAAAGTGTCAATAAAAATTAAATTTTATTCCATTTTCTAAAAATAAAAAATATTTTTTTATAAACGAATTTGAATTACTCATATGTGATAAGTGCCCCCATTTTATATATAAACT
Source organism: Chrysoperla carnea (assembly GCF_905475395.1). Taxonomy (NCBI): domain Eukaryota; kingdom Metazoa; phylum Arthropoda; class Insecta; order Neuroptera; family Chrysopidae; genus Chrysoperla; species Chrysoperla carnea. The sequence continues at coordinate 35,295,714 of NC_058340.1, read as the reverse complement.
ATACGCGTGTATGTAATAACACTTGTTCAAAAGGGTGTTAAGTGGTGAAAAGTTCTTAACTGTTCTGGGAGTTGATATACATATACATATATAATACCACGTATACACGAAGTTCAAGGACATATAGATCAATACGGCCCATCGCCGCATGTTGTTATATGCAGCATTCCCCGGGACACCCCGACATTAACCAGGTGCTTTAGCTCAGGGCATTGTCATTGTATATAAATAAAAAAATACGTTTCGTATCATCACATAGCTAGTCTAATATTATAATAAATAAACATTTTTTTGAAGTTTTTTTTTTATTTAATTCTTGGAAAATATGTTTTTTATTTGTGATTTGAAATGTTTATACACTGATTTTCAATTAAATATTGATCAAAAATGTATTTTTTTTAATTTTAAGTGTATTTGAGTTAATTAATTGTAGAGAGCTTTGTGGAACTCCATTATTTTGTATTTTTAGAAACCAATTTTCTTTGCTTATAGTTCACTTGTATTTTATTTTAATATTTTAACAGTTTAAAAATATCTATATTAGAAGAAACATGTCATGTTTTAAATTATTAAAATATTAAAATAAATTAAGTGGACTAAGTAAAGAAAATTTGAAGTTTTTTCTTCAAATCCTATATTTGAGATGTTGGCATAATGGATATTGATTGGTTCTAAAAATTCAAAATAAAGTTCTTCAATAATTCATTATTTTTGTTTATAATCACTTAAAATTTAACACTCCAGGGTTCTGAAAGTTTGACTGTAAAGATTTAAATCATTTCCAACGATTTTTGGTCCACAAAATCGATTTTTGGCGGTCTCAAACTAGTCCACACGATTGTATCACTTTGTTAGAGGTTGCAAAAGTACCCTTTAATCGATCAACCCAAAAATTTTGTATATGTTATTGCTCTTAGGTAAGTCAAAAGATCACGAGATAATTTTTTCCTAAATTGATTTGTCTTTTCCGACATATCTCACCCAACAATTTCTAAAAATGAACACTCTCTTAAGGCTGTTTTCTTGCAGTTGTTGAAAATTATACTACTATACTTATTTCTCTTACTACCACAATACTCTAACTATAATTGATTCAATTCAACAATAAAATGGTTTTACTTCGAATTATTGTATCTCAACAATAAAACGGTTAATAATTTGTGTTTTTCTTTTTTAACTCAATAAATCAATGAACAGTTATCTTTTTGAAAATTTCATTTACAGTTTTTCTAGAATTAAAAAACTTGTTTAAACCAACCTCTCCTATGATTTCTGTGTTAATGATCCGAACTTAAACTAAGTTTATCTCGAGTATTATAGCAAGATAACTACTTTAATACATTTTAAGCAGTACAACCTTTAAATTAGACAAAACTGCCTCAGGAACATCCACCTAACAAAGTGAAAAAATTTTCGAAAGGAAATTTGTAAGATTCCTATCTATATTTTATTAAGTTATCTAATTATTATTTATTTCACAATAAAATTCGACTTTCCACAATGTACATCCGAGTTAAGGGAAATGGAATTTACTTGGCTTGTTTTTTATTAAGGTCGGATGGACCGTATTAGATGGGTGTGATGTTCGGTAAAGGTAAAAATGTGACAAATTTAGTACCAAAAGCTTTCCATGCTTACATCACCACAAAAAGGCACACTTTTATCTGTGGCATTCTTGTAAAACTAATTCATAAAGTCTCTGAAAAAGTCTCTCGAAAAGCTTAAATATTCAGGCAAAAAAAGGTATACGAAAAAACATTCGTTGAAACCTCAATTTCTTTAATACTATAAACTTATCTTTATCAATCAACGAAACGGCAGACAAAAAATAACTATGGAAATTTCGTTTTTATTGTGGTTTCACTTTCTAATAACTTTTTCAACGCCTTAGAGGTTACAATTAAACCAAATCAAGGTGTAATTGATAACTCAAATTTTAAAAAAAGTCATTCATTGCTGAGTATATCTGAATGCACCCATTTATCAAAAACTTTTTCATACTTTTATTACTATTTAAAAAAATTTTATCATATTTTCGTGTACGGGAAACCTATTTCATAAATAATTCGAATAATTGAAATACAAAATACAATTATATAATAATTTGTACACAAATTTTGAGTAGGGTTTCATACAGACAACCATATATATTCCTCCTGATTTCCTGTTTTTGGTAAACGGGAAATATTGGCGTTATGATAACCGGATATGATTATATATCTATACTGTCTGGACCCAATAAATAATATTATATTTGACCCATTGATATCAATAAAATTCATTGAACCAATAATAATGGTTGACACTAACCATGATGCTTACCCACAGTATAAGAAGAATCCATCGATGAAGTTTTATGATGTAACTGGCATTATACCGTAATACCCACATATCGTATCGTATACAATGTAACGTGAAGGAAGGAGAACTTCCTTCGACATCACATTTTTATGATAGATAACAAAATAAAAGACGTTCATGTACTTCATCCCCGTCGATGTGGGTTTGGATGGTCAATGAGGCAAAGGAAGTGAGTGAAAATGCAAAAAGAATATTATTATCGTAAAATGTTCAAATGGGTAATAATTTATCACACTTTATTCGATTTTTCTTTTGTCAATTTCCTTGTTTGGTGCTGTGTTTTGGAGTTAAAATTTTTATAGGTCTAAGAATAGAGAAATTATTTTCGTTTATTTATCTGTGATAGTGTATTGAAAACAAAAATAAACTACGAATTTTTATTAAAAATGCATATGTTATGATGTAGATTAGATTTCTTATTATAACCAAATTTGATTCAGAAACGGGTTGGTTCACACTAGATTTGAGTGTTTCAAAAATACTCCTAGAAACTTTGGGACCAGGTTTCTTGCGTTTAAATTTGAAAAAAATAATTTTTTTGAACATATGGACACAAATCGTTCATTCTTGCCAAGGACTACAAAGGCAAAGTTTTGAGAAAAATCAAAGAGATGTTAAGTTTACAAGTTATTTTTGTTAATCAGATATTCTTTTCTCAAAAGTAAGAAAAAATTTCGTATAAAACTTATCATTTTCGAGATATTCAACCAAAAGTTAAAAATTCGCGATTGAATATTTCGAAAATGAAAGGCTTCTGGCCGTACGTTTTACGAGCTTCTATTACTAGAATTTGAAAAATATTTAAAGTCACAAAATTGCACAGTCACATTTAATGGATAAAACTGAAGCAAACTTTGAAAATTCTGTTTGAATTCATGTGAAATTCATTTTTACACTCTATCATTTATTTTTATCGAAAGGGTATTAAAAAGGAAGCATTTTATCCCAACCGTTAATTTTTGAGTACCTACTTTTATATTTTATTATGAATATTACACCAGTGCCGGATTTACCATATAATGATGCCATTTTGAGAATTAAATTTTAATGACATTATTGATAGTTTTGCTGAAGAGAAGAATTGGAAAATGATAATAATATTTTGTAAACTTTTAATCAGCTTGAATTATCGGTCATTTCATTTATTAGTAAATAAAAAAATTTTTCAACTAAAAATTTGTTAATTTTCCCATTTCTATCAAAATCCCGTCTCATGCAGGCCCCCACAAAACTCCGTCTATGGGACTTTGAAAAGTATATCCAGCACTGTATTACACTTTTAATTCAAAATAAAAAGAAATTGATTAAGGACTTTGACAGCAAATTGCAATTCATTATATATTTTTTGTTTTTTAAGAAATATAACCAGACGTGGATTTACATACTGAGTCACATGCGTTTGTTTTTTAAGAAATATAACCTGACCTGGATTTACATACTGGGCCACATGAGCCATGGTCCTAAGCGGCAAATTGATCCAAAGGTCAAAATATTTTTCAAAGGACGAATTCTTAAGCATATAGCATCGATAAAAAAAGGAATTCGTGGAATTTTTCTCTTCAGTTCAAATTGTATATGTATGTTATTGTATCAGTACTATTTTCCATTTTTCTTTGATTAATCACTATTTTCTGAAGTATAACAAACAATGAAAACCATGTACTTTTAATTCATGTAAAATCAAAGTTTATAGGGAAGTCATGTGTAACAGTTTTGACCAAGAAAAATAACAAAACCTTTAAAATTGAATATAAAATGAATAAAGCTATCATTAGACTAATCAATCTAATGAAATCTTTCTTTCAAAACGTCTTTTATTTGTTTATTATTAAGTTCATTTCAGTAATGGATTATCCAACAAGCAAGAGTCAGTTTAATTTATTTTTATTTAAAATTTAATTTAATTTTAAAGAAATACAAACTCAATTCCTATAATAAATTTAGTTGAGAATAATACCAGATGGTCCACATGAGAAATACTTTACGATGTTTTATGAGAGTAAACTCACGCTTTGTTATTAATTTTTTTTTTTTAATAACGATAAGTTTCGTGGGACATCCTAATTGTACAGTTTTAATAACTACTAGCAGTAGTAACTACCCGACCACTTTGCTGGACAATTTCTCCTTTAAAAACAAAGACTATCACGTTATAGCCCTCACTTATCCTACCTTTTGTTCACAATTTTATAGATTTTAATTTTTTGGTAGGGAACTTTTTTAAAAATGAAGTTTTGCCCATGATACTGACATTGTAACTTTCTATAGGTCTAATCATTAAATTAACCTGATTTTTTCAAAGGGGTACCTTACCCATAAAAAAATTACAAAAAATCGAGAAATTTTTTGAATTTCGGTAAATTGTATGCTGCATCCAATCATTAAATTAACCTGATTTTTATACTTTTGGATCAAAATTACCCCATTTACCGAGTTTTATCAAGTTCCAATATAAATTTTTTTTTGCGTTTTCCTGGATTTTTTCAAAGGGGTGTGCCTTTTAAAAAATAATTTTTTTATCTCCAATTTCGATAAAACTTAGTATATAAGGTAACTTTGAATCAAAAAGTACAAAAATCGGGTGCATTTGATGACTAATCGAATAGTTTTTGAGATACGCGCTAAAATCGATCCAAATATTGCGATATCTCAGAAACTCTGCATCCAATCATTAAATTAACCTGATTTTTATACTTTTAGGATCAAAATTACCTTATATACTGACTAGATTTTACATATAAACAAAGTATTACAATCACAAAAAAAAAATTTCAGTGGTAGATATACATCCCGGAAGCCATTTATAGTAGTTTTATTGTCACGTAAGTTTGTATCTCGCATAGTTGAAAACCATTAGCCGTAGAATAATAAAATTTGGAATTGTACTAAATTTTATCCAAAATTTTCTATTTTCATATTTCAATAAAAAGATCTATATTAACTCTCCCTGAATTCATTTTGATTAGTTTATAAAAGTGCAAGGAAGTGATATGGTGTAAAAATCAGATTGTTTACTTCTATTTTCTTCAGAACTGAAACTCGTATATAAACATGAAACAAATTTTTGTTGCATGACTGAAAAAAATTTTTTAAGTTGAAAAATTTTATGTGGATCATTCCGTCTCTATGTATACATCGATATCTAATGGACACAAACTAACTGTTATAAAGTATATTAACTTTAGAAAGAAATTATTGAAAGAAAAGATAAATTCTTTTAAATTGTTTATTGGGTTTTTATTAAGTATATAATTTAATTATTTAAAGGCTCATTGAAGAAGAAAAGAATTTTTAATATCTTTTAACGAAATTTTAAAACCATCGCCTGCTTTTTATAAGAAAATTTTATAATCCAGTTCATATAACAAAATTTGATTAAACATTTTACAAACAATATTAGACTTTTTTATAATAAAATCGTAATCTAATTTCATTTTTCGACGTCTTAAAGATTACAGTAAATTTGTTTTTAAAATTTATATACATCTATTCAAAAAAAAAATAGGTACATAAATAACTTTTCTGATATCGTAAGCTATCTTTGCATTTTATGTGCTACAGGTAATTAGCTATACACTGAACACTGAACCAAATTAAAAAACACGATTTTATAATTAAAATTATTGTTAGAAAAGTCAAACTTTCAGAATTGAATCTCGAAAATTATGATTTTGACTTTAATTTTAAGACGATATTTTTTATTTATTAATTCATATTAATCTTAAATTATGATATCAGTATTATATTTGTCCTTGTAGAAAATTTTATCTTAAATTAGACAATCCTTGATATCCAATCATTAATATAACCAAAATATTGGCTTTTACGTCAATTAGTAACTCGTTCTTAATTACTATGCTTAAAATGATCCCTAAAATTAACGAAATGTCAAGAATATCATAAATTTGAAAAGTATGACCCAAATTTAGTTTACAGGCAAATTTGATCCAATATAACTAAAATTTTTTTTTGAAACCCACTAATTTTCGGTCATTCTTTTTAGCTGTGCTGTCAATTTTTCGCTAGCTATCACTTATATGCTTAATTTCGGGACCAGGACTCCACATTCTGGAAACCTATTAGAGCTAGGTTAATTTTGATCGCAAATTTGAAAAGTATGACCCAAATTTAGTAGGATTACATACTTGGTGTATCAAAATTGGATAAAATTTGCATGTGATAGAGCCAAATTAAATTGTTTGGATTCTGATGACGTCATGAAGTTAATAAATTCGATTTTTTTAATAATACAGGCAAATTTGATCCAATATAACTGAATTTTTTTTTGAAACCCACTAATTTTGGGTCATTCTTTTTAGCTGTGCTGTCAATTTTTGGCTAGCTATCATTTATATGCTTAATTCCGGGACCAGGACTCCACATTCTGGAAACCTATTAGAGCTAGGATAATTTTGATCGCAAATTTGAAAAGTTTGACCCAAATTTTGTAGGATTACATACTTGGTACATCAAAATTGGATAAAATTTGCATGTGATAGAGCCAAATTAAATTGTTTGGATTCTGATGACGTCATGAAGTTAATAAATTCGATTTTTTTAATAATACAGGCAAATTTGATCCAATATAACTGAATTTTTTTTTGAAACCCACTAATTTTGGGTCATTCTTTTTAGCTGTGCTGTCAATTTTTCGCTAGCTATCACTTATATGCTTAATTCCGAACCAGACCTCCACATTCTGGAAACCTATTAGAGCTAGGTTAATTTTTATCGCAAATTTAAAAATTATGACCCAAATTTAGTAGGATTTCATACTTGGTTTATCAAAATTGGATAAAATTTAGATGTGATAGATCAAAATTAAATTTTTTGGATTCTGATGACGTTATGAAGTTAATAAATTCGATTTTTTGATAATGCAGGCAAATTTGGTCCAATCTAAATGAAATTTTGTTTGAAACTTACTAATTTTGGGTCATTCTTTTCAGCTGTGATGAATTGAACTGATTGAACAGAAATTATGTGCGAATATTTAAGAATTTCCGGTAATTTTTTGGCGACAATCATCGTGTAGAAAGTTTATCTGTGTACTCTTAGATTTCTATTGAGTATAATAACAAATAATAGGTACTGAAAATTTTTCTTTGAATCAGTTTAACCAACCATAAAACTTTACCGGATAAACTACAAAAATATTAATAACGAAAGAAATGAGTACAGAAAAAAAGAAGAACAAATGACAACCATTACTCGGTAAAAGAATAATTAATACACACTCATAAAAGTACAAAACACTAACTATCCAAGTAAAACGACAATAAAGACAAAAATAATAATAAAAACATTTTTATATTATAAATACGTCAAAATCATCATCATGACGAGAGAAACGTACATATAAAATAATATCTATCTTCATCTTCTTACCCAAAAAAACCTTTATTTTGCCATTCATTCATTGCATTAAAAAGGAAGGAAATGTTATTATACAAGTAGGCAATCAGAGATGGCGCCATGTTAAGTACATCATTATGACGTCATCACGCATCATTGAAATATGATGATGATATAACTAACGGTAGAAAATACAATATTGAAGCATGATAATAAAGTGATAGTATACAATCACTAAGTGAGTATGGTTGTTAAAATATGAGATGAATAGGTTTGGATTTACTTATCCTATTGTTTTGTATTTTCTATTAGACTAGGATGGTAAGGACGTTCGCATTCCGAAATAAAACTACAGTGAATGTTTTTGTGAGACCGGTCATGGACATATAAAAAACTACACCACCAGGCGTAGCCACAAAAGACTGTTGAATTCGAAAAAATGGATGTGAATGCGTCCTACCACACATAGGTTAGATTAGGTTAGGTCATATTGGCTGTCCACGAAAGACAAACTTAGGTCATTAGGCCCATTGTGATACCATATATGTTTTACCACCTTTCCGCTGATAATTTCATTTATCAGCTCCTCAATTATATTCACAGGCTGAGTGCACCTCCTTTATGTATATACCATGCATTACACAACCCATCACAACCATTAATTACTCACCATAACCATTCATACCGAGAAAGGAATTGGTTACGCTTTAACAAATTGAGCTACTAGGATCGACCACACATAACAAATAAGAAGATAATAATTAATAATAATAACAATTAATACAAAAAAACGAGAGGTGTCGTGTGACATCCGGTAGGAACTATGTTCCTTTTGTTATAAATAATGCATTATTGAATTACAAGCACAATGAAAGAATGTTAAAAAAATTTTATTTAATATTATTTCAAGTTTCCAATTATCAAGATAAATTTATTATAAAACGCCATCTATGCACAATAATCAGAAGTTACCAAAGATCAGAATCAATTAATTTGATTAAAGAATCAATTAATCTGACTCCAATCAAAATTGTTTGACCGAATTCTTTTGAGAATGGTAATTGTCCATATCTCCCAGTCTATATGTGGATGAAAATGGTGAAAAGTTTAAGAAGTATGTAGAAAGGGATAGATAATAAAATTTATGATTACATATAGAAGAAGAAGCACATTTCTTTTCCATTCATAAAATAACTAGAATACATTATAACACTAACATCCGGTATCAATAATCGTAAACATATAGGCCTTCATTGTGTATAGGTTGTTCGATATGTTTAATGTTTAATAAGAGTCTTGCACGAAATTCAGAAAATTGTACCAGTAGTGTAGCGTAGCAACGTTTTCGGGTAGTTAAAATTAACTTAATACAAAATTTCGTAAAGCTTAACAACCAAGTTTTTGAGAAAATCCGAAAAAGGTTTTTACTACTGATTATTATAAATCCGAATCCGAAAAAAGAACATATTTTTGACCCAAAAATGACGAACATTTAGTTAATTTTCTCGTACGATCTTCGTATTTCAAAATATATGAAACATGTTTATTCCTTGAATTTTGAATTGGAACTCTATGAAGCTGACAACTCAAAAACTATATAAATTAGATCGATTTTTTACTAGCGTCATCGTTGGGTTCGTTTCAAAATTAGCTTAGGACAATATCATAATATTTGGAGTCAAAATATTTTTTTCGAATTTTTTTTGTTTTAGAGTTACTTCGAAAAAATACAAAAAAATTATCCCTCTTTTCAATAAAATCATTTTTTAAAGTAATTTTAACCCAAAAATTACTAAAAACGTCTATATTTCAACTTACGATTTTCGTTTTTCAAGATATAAGTTTGTTTATTCCTTGAATTTTGAATTTCGATGCCGTGAAGCTGATTACTCAAAGAATACAAATCGGCAAGATTTTTAACCAGCGACCTTTTTAAGGTAATTTTGACCGATAAATTATTAAAAACGGGTTTATTGCAACGTAGGATTTTCGTATTTCAAGATTTAAGCTTGTTTATTCCTCGAATTTTGAATTGGAGCTCTATGAAGCTGTTAACTTAAGAACTATAAATCGGATTGAGAGGGTCAAAATTAGTTTAAAACAATGTTTTCATGATATTAGGAAACAAAATATTTTGTATCGAATTTTCACACATTTTTTTAACACTTCTCTAAAATAATTGGGAATTATCAAAAAAAATGACGTGCTAAACTTGTGTTAAGATTTACTAAATATTACGCCTCATAAACGTCATTTTAGAATTAGGAAACATAATTTTCTTGTACAAAGCAAAGTGTTAACGATACAAGAAAATGTGCAAGGTTAAGGAAGAAGTAACTAAGATCATTTAATGATATGTACTTAAAAATAATGACAGTGAATTTATCGTGAGTAAAGTGCTTTTTGCGTTTATTATTGTGTTTATTCACAATATATGAGATATTTCAACAAAAATCTATTTACGAAAATATGTTTATTGAAAAATATAAAACTCATATTAATCCTGATAAGCGTTACTGGTGGATATGACTCTTAAACGATAAGTAAATAGATTCCAAAATAAAACAATTATTATTGATACTGATAAATTATATTAAAATTCATTTTCTATTCCTTTACTTTTGATAAACATTTTCATTCAATATGAACGAAGAAATCCTAAAATTTGTATTTTAGAGTAATAAATTACTGTTTAAATTATAGAATCCATACAGTTTGTTAAAGTATGTCCTCTTCTTTTACTGTGGTTTCTGAAGGTGGTATATTTTAACAAAATGCGTAATACAGCCAAAAAAATGCTCATCGTAATTTGAATACATGATAAGAAAACTTAAAATTAACCTAATCATTAAATTATCCTGATTTTTATACTTTTTGGGTCAAAATTACCCCATCCACCGAGTTTCATAAAATTCCAAAACAACAATTTTTTCGCGTTTTTCTCGATTTTATGAAAGGAAAAACTACCCCTTAAAAAGAGTCGAGAAATTTTTTTATCTCCATTGTCGATAAATCTCAGTATATAAGGTAATTTTGACCCAAAAAGTACAAAAATCGGGTGCATTTGATGACTGGTCGAATAGTTTTTGAGAAACTATATCTCAGAAACTCTGCATCCAGTCATTAAACTAACCTGATTTTTATACTTTTTGGATCAAAATTACCCTATCCACCGAGTTTCATCAAATTCGAAAACAAAAATTTTTTATATATAGACTATATAAATAAAATACAACATTACAAACTATTTGATACCAACTTTATCTGATAAATCCTCACTTTAACCGTTTAAAACTGTTTTAACGAAAGAGGAAATGCAATGGATCTACATCATCATTTTTCGATTTTCGGAATAAATATAAAATGTCATATCACGAAATTAAAAAATTAATACTAGAGATTCAATTGTCCTTAATTTATATGATAATTAAAAAAAACGACCATTATGCAAGAGTATTAACTGTAATGATATGAACATTGCCCATACATCATCATTAAAAGGGTGAAATCAAGGTGACATAAAATTTATGGTATTCAACATAAAATATAAAACTTGATTACCTTTACAATGAAATTGGTTGTAACAAATGTGTTACCGACCTTTTTTTATTATTAAAATATACGAATGAAAATCTGGTGTGACACACTCATATGACCTCAGGGTGTTGCGTCCATACGCGTATAAATAAAATAATTTATGGTTTCAAAAAAGAAACTATTGAAAATATATTCTTTTATTAAACTATTAGCAGTATACTAAAAATCAAACAATAACCAAATGGTTATTAATTGAGTATGAAACCAGTATTTAATACAATGAAAATCATGCTTCAATTGTTCGATTGTTCTATTTTTTTATACCATGTGAAATATTTCAAGGTATATTGTCTTTAGTCCCAAGTTGGTAACGACTAAAAATATTGATGCTACGAACATAATTTTGAAATAGGTATTCATAAAATCATCGATAAAATCCATTTTCGGTTGTCTGCCTGTCTGTCTGCTTGTCTGATTTTTGCTATTTTTTTTCCCCTTTGAAAAAATTGAGAAAATCGAAAAACAAATTTTTGTTTTGGAATTTGATGAAACTCAGTGGATGAGGTAATTTTGATCCAAAAAGTATAAAAATTAGGTTAATTTAATGATTGGACCTATAGAAAGTTACAATATCAGCGAGTATCATGCTCAAAACTTCATTTTCAAAAACGTTAGAGTTCCTCGCCAAAAAATTAAAATCCATAAAATTGTGAACAAAAGGGAGGATAAGTGAGAGCTATAACGTGATAGTCTTTGTTATTAAAGGAGAAATTGCCCAGCAAAGCGGGTGGGTATCTTCTAATCTTAAATAATTAATATTAAACTTAACATTAATGAATTGCAGACACGAAATATGGAAAGTATGCCCCAGCCACTTAGTAGCTCATTCGATAAAATTATTGATTTAGAATTTTAGACGATGTGAATTCGATTCCTGCTCAAGTGTTTATTTTCCTTACACATTATAACGTTTTTTGTTATATATAGAGGACTTATGGAGTTTTGCACACCAATTTTTTTTATGTACAAAATATGTATAAAAAAATATTGGTTCATTAAATTTATAAAACAGAATTTTATACTTTTCATTTAATTTAAATAGAACGAATACTTTTGTTTTATTAAAAAAATGTATTCAAACATTTGACAATTATTTTATTCATAATTTATCAAATTTTTTTACTGTCCAAAAAAAAACCCTTCAAAACATAAAAGATGATATGACTAACTGAAAGGGTGCGTTATATAGTAATTTGAATGGTCAAACAAGTCCACTGTCATATTTTCTTCAATTTTTTTTTTTTTTTTTTTGTTAACATTTACGCTACGAATCATTTAACATTTGAATGTGTAAAAAAATTGTGTTTTATATTTATATATTACGTTGAAAAATCTCAATAAATAATAATATATGGATGCACATATGACTCGAAAATATACAGGCTGGCTCTCCCTCTTATTACCCCATTTCACCCGACCGTCAAAGATTGGTTATGTTTTTCTCGCGTATCTTGTATGTATGTATATTTTTTTGTAAAGTTTATTACCTCGTATCTTCCAAACGCCTCAATGAATTTCAACATATTACGTATCATTATATTTGTCTCAAAAACATAAGTTTTCTTAGATAGGTGTTTGAAAAAAACAAAACAAAATGTCGGATTTTTGGAACGAAATAGTAATACGTTTATTAAAAATAAATTAGCAAAAGTTTTAAACCAAAGTTGACAAAAGAGTTAGTTGCTGGAATAGTGACTCTCAAAAACACAAGGTACATGAAAAAAAATTTTATCAAGTGCGAAATAGAGAGTGGTAAAATATTTTTACAATAATTTAAGTCCGTTAATATATGCCATATTATTTACATAACCCCCCTCCCCCCTAAAATAAGGTCTATCGATTACAATCGAACTCGCATACTATGGTTCACAACACGTTATGTACTTTGAATTATTTTCGTTATTTTATCTGATTGATATTTGTTGGTCCACTCTGTATATTATGCAATTTCCCAACCACTTTTCTCACCCTTCAATTATAAACTTTTACCATAATAATGTAGTGAAAATATTATAGATCTGTTTTTGATCAGCTAACAAATTTGAATTTTATATTGTATATATACAATAGTTTTTATTATGTATATTAATATACAGCGTGTTTGTAAAAAAAGGCAATTTATTGAAAATACTTTTTAGTCGAACAATACGCCTAAATATTTTTAATTCAATATTTCACTAATAGAAATATATTATTTTCAATGAAAATAATGTCTTTAGTGTCAAGGTAGTTCACTAGTAAAATAGCTTTTCTTAGGAATTCAATAAAATTAATAAAAAATAATTTATAAAATAGTTTAAAAAACTAAAAAACACGCTTTTTTCAAATAGCCTGTAAGCCATCTTGGACGTCCGCCATATTGGATTTAAGTCACGTGACTATTTTTTTCGTTTTCCTGACAACAAACCCTTTCATTTGATATCCATATCATGAGGGGTGGATTTCAAACAGCCAGTACGCCATCTTGGGGAGGAGAGATATTGGATTTGTAATGACGTTTCTTAACTAGTCATGTATTGTCATCAGAACTCAGAGCGTGTGCAAAATTTCATCCTAATCGAAGACGAGAAATAGGTCAAATTAAGATTCCAGGATTTTCTTACATACATAATTAGTTACAAGTGAAGCTAATAAAAGCGTGTTAATAAAAAGAAACTTTTTCACCGTCTGTAAAGCCAAACAGTAAACGTAACTTTCAAATCTTCATAGAGAAAATCTAGCATCAATGTGCATGTATCCCCATGAAAATTGCACTTGCAAGAAACACGCTATATATTAAAATATCCCAATTCAGTCCCTTCATAAAACACAAACTTAAATTTGAATAAAAACAAATGTCCGTATAGTATATTAGCAGGACATTATAGTGGAAATGTTTATTGAATTATATATTAATATTATGATTGTTAAGGATCATTAGATTCAGTAACTGAAACAAAATTAGATTTCTGGACGAAATGCAGATGACCACTCTAAATATTAAAATAATATTCAAATAATGGTAAACAGTAAAGGCCATTTGGTATTTTGAATGGACGTGATATGGAAATGTAAATTTTCTCTACATATTTTTATTATTTATGTGAATGTATTTTTTATATTTCTTTTTTTTTTTTTTTTTGTAAAATAATTTTTTGTTTCTTTGAAAGGGTCAAAAATATAAATATATATCTTTTATTTATGTAGTTGCAAAAATAAAAATTACATTCTAATATTTTCAATGAATTGAAAAATTATGACGATAAATCAATGTGATTTATAAAAGTAACATATAGTCGAATTGCAAGAAAAGCAAAAAAATGATTCATGTAAGGTCCAAATATGTTAAAAAAATGGTAGAAATACAACAGAACAAATAAAAAACGGAAGCTGCATGGCTGAAATTTAACACCCTGCTTACAGTGGAATTGGTTTTTAGTATAGCTTATCGTAATAACTTTGAATTGCCAAGTTTTCAATTATCAAAGACGATTTGCTCATTTTATGTCCAAAATAAAATCCCGTTGAGCTGTTTAAATATGTAAATTCGTGAAATTTCAACATCCCATTTAAAACATGTAGACATATAGTTGCAACATTCATTTTGTTGCAGATTATTTTTTTTCTTGTTTATAAAGAAACAAACAAATTAATAATATAAATTCTAAAAGGAATTCGACGCCTTTAAAAATAAAGTGGCACGTAAAGTATCTCGAAAGTCAAACCTTACATATTAAAGTGGAAAACACCCCGATTAACAGAAATAACAAAATAAAGCCAATCCTGTTCTATTTTCGACAGAAGCAAACGATTGAGAGAACTTTAAAGATATAAACACTTCACAGGCAATGTCTAAGAATCTGAGGTGATTTTTGTTAACCTTTATATATCCCCCATTTAGGATTTAAATACTCCCGTTTTAAAAATCTTTTATATTCCTAAAGAAATTATCTGAGATAATCAATTGTATTTTATAAAAAATAATTATGATAAATTATGTCAAAAAAAAACAAATTTATATATATATATCCAAAAACTTACCGGCCGGACAAAATCTGCCTTCTGGGCCGTCGAATTCAGCCAAATTTCTTTTGACTGGTACTGTGTCATCTTTAAGTGTTAAATGTGCTGGTTGATCAGCTTCATGATTTGTGCCCGTTAATGCGACAGATGATAATAAATCGAAACTGATTTTGCCATCAGGTTTTGGATATTCAATTGGTGTTGATTCGCTAGCTTTCTTTAGTCGTGCATGATCAGGTACTGAAAATTCAAAACCAAAAAATGGATGAGTAATTTTCTTTATTTAAATCCAAAAAAGTTTTTTATCATTAATTAATAATTATTTTTATGTAATAGACATTAAGAAAAAACATGTAGAAATCTCACATTTTCTATATTTTTTTTTTTTTTGAATAACTGTCGATTAAAACCGGTTGTACCTTTTCTAGAATCAGTTCAAACTTGAGACAGACGCTACATCTTTGGCATTCTATTGGGGCCAAAGCTCCCCTCTCCCCACTTTAATATCACGGAATAGGCTTACGATTAAGAACGAGTTGCTGGCTAACAATAAATTTTCAGTTTTTTTTTTTTTGAA
This sequence comes from Chrysoperla carnea, assembly GCF_905475395.1. Classification (NCBI taxonomy): domain Eukaryota; kingdom Metazoa; phylum Arthropoda; class Insecta; order Neuroptera; family Chrysopidae; genus Chrysoperla; species Chrysoperla carnea. The sequence continues at coordinate 35,279,822 of NC_058340.1, read as the reverse complement.
ACCACTCACTAAAACTACGCTTGGCCCCAGACGTATTGACATGTGCACCATTTTTGTAGTACATTGTGACAGACATTTCAGTCAAAAACTGACTGTAATTTTAAAGTTAGAAGTTCAGCCAAATTAGAAGTTCAAACAATATCTACATACTTTTATTGTTGATATATAAAACTATTTTCGGTTACTCAGAATATAAACACTTGTTTATACCTTCTCTTTTAGTTCATAAAAAGCAAGTTAGTATCTTGGAGATTAATTCAGCTTAATTTTAGCCTAAGATACAACGAAAATTTAGCCTTTATTTTTAGTATATTTATAAATAAACAAATAAATTGATCTGTAATTGTTCTCAGAGCAATTTATTGGAAACGAAAATCGATTTCGAATTATAAATTTTTTGGCTTAAAATTGAATTTTTTTATGAAAGATTTTTATCGCAAGGATAATTTCATACTTACATCCGTGACTTAAGGTCCATGGTTCAAGACCACCAATTGCAAATGACACACCCGAATACATCATACCACCATATAAACCTAAACTTGAATGGAAACTAGGTCGAATATTTCTAACCGATTTAAGTTCTTTATAAACATAACTATTTTTAATTTTGTCCTCATAACTTTTTGGTTCGAAACTAGCATTAACACCTTCCTCACTAAATATTGTCTCACATACACTTTCAGCAGCTAACATTCCACTTTTCATGGCATTATGGATTCCTTTAATTTTTGGAACATTCAAAAATCCAGCAGCGCAACCAATTAAACAGCCACCGGGGAAGGTAAGTTTTGGTAAACTTTGAAGTCCACCTTCATTTAAAGCACGAGCACCGTAGGCAATACGATTTCCACCTTCGAATATGGGTTGAATAGATGGATGATGTTTGAATCGTTGGAATTCTTTAAATGGACTCATATATGGATTCGTATAATCCAATCCAACCACAAAACCAACAGCTACCAATGGTGTATCTTCATTTAAATGATACAAAAACGATCCACCGTATGTGTTTTTATCCAAAGGCCAACCAACCGTATGTTCAACAGTACCAGGAACATGTTTTGATGGATCAACTTCCCAAATTTCTTTAATACCAATTCCATAAGTAGCTGGTTCGCTTTCTTTTCGTAGATCGAATTTCTTTATAAGATATTTTGTTAAATGGCCATGGCATCCTTCAGCAAAAATTGTACATTTTGCATGAAGTTCCATACCGCGTTCAAAACTTTCTTTAGGGCTACCGTCTTTAGCTATACCAACATCATTTGTTGCAATACCTTTAACTGTACCATTTTCATCAAAAATTACCTCAGATGCAGCGTATCCTGGATACATTTCAACGCCTAATGATTCAGCTTGCTCTCCCATCCATCTAACGACATGTCCCAATCGTACAATATAATTGCCATGATTGTACATAGGCATACCTACGATTTTTAATAAGTTATTTTTATGAAGACCTTTTTTCGAGGGTATTTTTTCTTAATCGACAAATTTTGATGATTATTTCTGTTAGAACCCAAGAAATGAGATAAACTAAAATTAATGACTGTAGGTATAGGCAAAATAGAGGATACAAAAATGCGCCTACCAGAATATGGGTAAAAGTAGTTTGAGGAAAGAGTTTTTTTTTTAAAATAATTCAAAGATTATGAATCATAAACAGAATCAGAACACTAAAATCGCAAATATCTCTAAATATTCTAGTCGGGAAAAAAGCATAGCCATTATGTCGCTTCTTTCAGAAAATTGACTGGAATTAAAACTATTGTTGAAATTTCTTCCTAGTTGGGTCGATAACAATCATCAAAACGTGTTTTCTAAGACATCTTAATATTTGTGACTTATTTAATCATTGCAAATACAAACCTGGGAAAATAGGAATGCTAATTCGACCTTTCTCCGTTAAAAATGCGAATTTATCATGTGTTACAGGCGTTTTAAGTGGTGCATCTTTTTCTTTCCAATCTGGAATTAGTTCATTTAATGCAACGGGATCTAAACAGGCTCCAGATAATATGTGGCCACCAATTTCAGCAGCTTTTTCTACTAATGTTACTTTTAACTCTTTGCCTGCAGCATCTGCTAATTGTTTAGCTCTAATTGCAGCTGCCATGCCCGCTGGACCACCCCCAACAATTAATAAATCTGTTTCGTCGGCAAATCTTTCCATATTTGCTTCTAAAATAGTTATTAATAAGAGGATTATTCCAAAATATTGACAGTTAATTTTGAGATAGTATTTACCTTTCCATCGTGGATCTTTATCTCTTGGGCAAATTGTGTAATGGGTAGTAATTTTCGGATATTTGTCAACTGAGTAGTGTCTCTTTAATATATGATAGACATTTGTCCCTAAAATACATAAAATAGCACCATATTTAATTCAGAATTTTAATTATTTTCGAAATTATTTGGATACATTTTAGATTAGAGATTTGTGAACTTCAATCAACAGTCCAAAGTTCATATTAATTTTAGATATTTGCATATATAATAATTGCCTATTTAAATTAGTAAAAATTAAAATTAAATATTATTTAATTTAAGGAATTAATTGATGAAAATCCAACTTCTAATCCAAAATATTTAAATTTTTCGATAAATTTTCCTAAGAATGAAAATGATTGTCAATTGTTTTTAAGGTAATCTATTCATGACACACTAAAAACATTTGCATTTTAAAAACAAAAGAATAATAAAATTATTATTTTACTTACAGTTAGTCTTTTGTTTTAGAAAATTTGACATTTTGGTTAATTTTTTTCGAATACTATCAGCTGTTAAAATGTCATAACGTGCGAACGGTATGTACTAATAAATTTGAATACGTTTCACTCAACTTTGTTTTGTTTTCTTTCTCTATTCAACTAATATTAAAAGTAAAAGAAGAAGAAGTCTAAAGTCCAAAGAAAAGCAAATAGTTCATTAATGATAAAAATTATATAATTTCGTAAACAAAAATATTTGTTGAATGAATGGTAATGATTTTGGTTATCCGTTTTTAGGAAATGTTACTATGTAGTATGTAATCATTTAATGGCATATTTAAACTAATCAAGGTCGTCTACCAGTCGAACAATATTATTTTGTTTGATTTTATAGTACATAAATTAAAATAAAGGGAAGATAATATATATGCCGAATACTTTTTAATCATGTGCAAGAATACAGTTTCGTTTTTCATTTTCTGACTACTTCGTAACTTTGTTTTCGAAATAAAAACCTACTGACAATGAAACCTAAATACCACTACTACTAGTAATTGTAATCTAATATACATACAAATTGAAATACACATAAAGAAGAACGGTTGCCTATACCAAATTTAGGTAGGGTCGAATTTAAAACAAAAACAAGTGAAAACAAACAATTGACTGAGTTAATTGTTGAAATACCATGTATAGTCAGTGTTGGTTTCTTTATCACATTACACATACAAACATGTGACACATACATAACTGATAATCAAGTATAGTACATATTATAAAATTTTCGCCTAATTGGCGCCCTCACGGGTAAACAGTGATGTTTACGAAAAAATGTTTCAAACAAAAGTTGTTTAATTTTTGATAAGGAAAATTTTTTACATTTAAACTTTTGTTCTATCTCTAACGGTTTACAAGATGGGTCCTACGGACCCAAGACCCACTTGACCCATGATGCTCATTTACGAACTTGACCTCACTTTTTACGTCCTGAGTACGCTGTAAAAATTTCAGCTCGATATCTTTTTTCGTTTTTGAGTTAACGTGTCCACAGACGGACGGACGGACAACCGGAAATGGACTAATTAGGTGATTTTATGAACACCTATGACAAAATTTTTTTCCTAGCATCATTATTTTTAAGCGTTACAAACTTGGGACTAAACTTAATATACTCTATATATTTCATATATACATGGTATAAAAATATTTTTCCAGTGATTTCCTACAATTTCAAGGTTGCCCGTTATACATCAAAATTTTTAATTGAAAAGAAAATTAATTTCTTTGTACAATTGGGACTCAAAAATATAAAAATAAAACACACCAATCAATGGGTAAGTCGCAATTTATATTTTAATTTAAAAATTATAAAATTTTTAATAAATATTAAACATAAATATTAGTTTAAATTATTAATTTTATGTGAATACTATTCATAAACACAAAGAAAAAAATGAAGATATTATTCTTATTTCCAATTATAAATTGATTTAATTTAATCGTAGTCTCGATTGATAGGTTGAGATCCATGTCCTCCTCGGCGGAAAACTAAGCTACCTGTAACAATAAAACAAAAACTTGTTATCTCATATAGAAGAGAATAAACAATTTCATTTTTTTTAAACTGAATTTTTACCTGTATATTGTCTATTTATATTCATATTACTTGAAGTATTATTGCTATTATTAACCAAAGGAACACAATCGGCTTTCAACACTTCTTCAAAATTACCATATTCATTAAAACGTACCATGCATGTTCGTGGTGTTACACCAGTGATACTGGCGTTGTAAAACTATTAAGAAAAATAAGTTAATTAAAATTATATATAATTAGAAATTATTTTTCAATTCAATCGAAACATTAACGTTTAAGTAACGTAATGTTTAAGAGAAAATAAGTAAGTTAACACCCCAAATCTCCTGCCCCTCATTGATTAGCTACACATTTACTTGGTTTCAATTTAAATGAAAAATTTTATTGAAGGTTTAGCGTCAATGAAATGGCACTTTTAGATTGTCTCAACAAATTATTTACTAGAACAAAACTTCTAAATGCAGTTTCTAGAGAGTCCTGATTTATCTGTCTTCGATATAATTTTTCAACATCGAGTTACATTCCCGAAACGTATGATTTACTGGAGATATGTGCTACAGTTTAGTGGGGTAAATTTAATTTGTTGGGATGTAATCAAGCGTCCTTAAAATTATTTTATTACTTGTCATAATTACTCACGGATTACATTTAACCCCACCGCATACATAAAATTTTTAATTCAAATAAAATATCATTTAAATTGGAGTTCATTTTATGTACAGAAAAACAATAAAAAAATTCTATGGATATTAGTCGATTACACTCACTTGGTTATCCTCCCAATATTTAGCCATGCATTGATCCCCAACTTTCCATTTCCATAAAGCATTATTTGATTGAGTGTTGTTTATATTCGTATTGATTTCAGGATTTTTTTGTTTTTCAAATGGCATAGTATTCGAGTCACGATTAACAAAACCAGAATTGTGAGGATTTACAGGATATTGTGTATTTCTCGGCCTTGATTGTTGTTGATTATTTTGATAAAATTGTTCATATTCATTTTGTTTAAAATATGGCGGCCTTGAGTTGTTATCATTATAATAGTTATTACCAAAATTTTGATTATTATTGCTGCGAGGATTATACGATGAATGCGGTCGATTTGGAACCGTATTAAATTTATTTACATTCATTGGACCCCCTCCTGACGCTGTATTACTCTGATTACGATTCGGTCGATTAAATTGTTGTGGTTTGTTATCAGTATTTGTTGACTGCAAAGACATATCATTAGTTTTCTTAATAAGATTGTTAATTGAATTTGGATACGTTTGGTTATTGCTTTGAGGATTTTGTTGACGTTGAAATCTGGGCGCTTTTTCATTTTGAACTCTTTGAGGATTTCTGTGATCATACGCTAAATTTTTCGTATCTTTAGGATTATTCTTTTCACTATCATAATTTTGTTTTTCCCGACCCTTATTTCCTTTTTGTTGCGAAGATTTATTTGGATTCTCATTACCACGATGTCGTAAACTTGCATCATATTTATCAGCATACGTTGCTTTCGAATATTTCGATTGATGATTATTTTCTGTGGTTTCCTCAATTTTTTCCAATTCGGTCGTGGTTGTTGGTAGTTTATCTTCTAAGAAGGCAAACAACGATATTTTTCCTGTTGGTTTTAAAACTTCTGTAGTTTCCTTATCTCTACCTTTCTTTTTCTCAATTTTGCCTCCACTATTTTTACGTTCTTCAGTTTGAGGCTTGTTTGATTGTCTTCTATTATTCGGATATCGTTGATTATCTTTATTTGGAAGAGATTTTGCAGCTCCTCCACCAAATACTTTACGTACAGCTCCTTGTGCAGCTTCAGCGATTGCTTCCTCTCGCTGAGCATCAAATTCATCTTTAGACTGTTCTTTTGGCTTACCAGTATCCAATGATTTAAAATTACGATCAGTTATAATAGACTGCTGAACTTTTTGACCAAATGGAACCCATGGTGGTGGGCCATCAAAACCTTCTCGTACATGTTTTGTAATTGATTTCGATAATTGCCAACGTTCAACAAGCGCTTGGACATTGCCTCCAAGAATATTTACATTTTTATCAGCTAATAGTACGTACGAACCGAGAACTTGAGCATTTTTTATAAGTAATTTTGTGCCCGGTGGTGTTTTTGTTAAGTTTATATTTGAAATTTGTCCAAACTCGATTGCCTGGCATGTGGTATGCCCGTCAGAAAGAATTAATTTTATAAGTCGCGGTGCAGCTCCTGAAGATTCATTACTTTTTGGTGCGGATATGTTACGAATTTTTTGTATTTGTAATACAATCTAAAAATGGTCAAAATATATTTACTTTCGTTTAAGTAATTTTATTTTTTTATCTTACCGGTCCTGTTAAAACATTCCCTTCCAGTTCCTTGGATAACACCGGACTACCAATTTCTTTTAAGTCAGTCTACAAGAAAAATAAATAAATATATTCACTCTTATTTAAAACTCCGTAAATAATTTCATCCATTATATTAAGAATTTATCTTCTTATGAATGGTCTAGAAGAAATTTTTAAACATGTAACGTAAATATGAACCGTTGAATCAAAGCGGATTTTAACGATCAACTTCTCATGTGGTAATTAAAAACCAACTTCATTTATAAACATTCCAAAAAACCTATATCTTAAGGTGGTTGCTCTAATTATGTGTTTGAATAGGAAATGTAATTTCAAATTGTAAAGTATATATTTTGCTTAAAATACTGTTTACTTTCTACATAGCAGAAATCCAATAAAAAGGTATCAAAAAGTATTTTACATTGAACACCATTAAAAAAACATCCGCCGGTTTATCACTCTTGCTGGGGTTTTGAATAAACAAAACCAATGTTGTGCAATACTGTGTATAGATGATGTAAGATGTAACTTCTGTATAGTTATGTAAGAAATATTAAATAATTAACAATAGGGTATTATCGTTAGTCAAAAATAAATCATGAAATTCGAAAAAAATTAAAATTTATGTAAAAATATACTTATATATTCTGATTTCGAGTCATAAAAGCACTGTTTTCTTTTAAAATATTAAAATTAAAAATCGTAATTTTTAAACAGTATATCACGTGACCTAAAACGCGGGTAAGCCCTGCTGTGATGTCAGCGGTATGAATCATAGACCATCAGTTAGTTCAGTGTAGATAGCTGGGTATAATATATACATAGATAATAAGTATTTATATTTATTATAATCAGATGTCTATGAATATATCTGTCAAAATTATTACGTCATCAAATTGGATGCCCGCGTTTTTGACAGTTTTAAAAAGGTTTAAAATTTAAGTTTTTGGCAAGAAAACGTGTGTATTTTTCCGAAATAAATTTGTGGTAGCTTTTTATTAGCAAAATCAACATTTTGAAGTACTTTTTCCAAAATAGTGGAATACCCTATTAATAAAATTACCGTACTATATTCAATATTGCACTAAATTTATGATCGTCAAGAAATCGCTTTGCTCACTTTGACATCCTGTCAAGTGAGGGAAACTTATCTTATTTCACAGACGGTCAGTCTTGTAACAAATGATGTATTGTTCATCAGTTCGTTAAAAATTAGAAAAAATAAAACCGATTTGTTTCAAGACTTAAGAAACTAGCGTTCTGATTAAAAATTTCTCCGCTGGACTATAGTAAAAAGATGACTCAACGTTTAGGCATATTAAATTTACACCAACTCCAAATTAATTATATTAAATTTTATGATTTTAACTTACATCACAGGCGATTTTAGTAATTTCTTTAATATCTTTCAAGCTATCTTTTTTGGTTATTAAATTGTAACCTTCTGGTGAAATATGCCTACAAAAAAAATTACAATTAAGAATGAGGAAATATGAATTGATTATTAACCTTTACGAATTATTTAGATAAATAAAAATTTAATTTCAAAATTAAATATTTAAAAAACACTTACCATCCTAATTTTTGAAAATATTGTAAGGAGGCCATGGTAGAGAAACATTTAATAAGGTTATTAAATTAAATTTAATAAAAAAATTTTGAAACTACTTAAAAGTTATATTCCTACATTAGTAAATTAATACAAAGAATATTTGTTCATTTACTAAATTATTACAATTAATTATGAATAAATGTAATTTAAAATAGCTTTCATCAAAGTATACACATTTTGAAATATTTAATTTTTAACCTATTGAATATTGGTTAGACTGATTTTGATACCAAATACGAGTTTGTAAACTGTCTGCTAAAAAGAATTTTCAAAAACTTTTCTGAAAATGAATTCAAACGTTTTTATTTTTGGTACCAAAGAAATTTTACCAACAGTTAAACCAAATTATACGATACAATTAAAAGATGAAATTTATGCGATACAATGGTCACCTTTTGATTGGTCTCAAGATTTAATTTGTATCGCATATACGAATACTGTTTGTGTAGCACATTGTGAATTAAATGTAAGTTTTTTTATTGTTATTTTAATAATTATTTGATTTTTACGTAGGTTTTGATTTATTCCAGCATGACACAGACTCACTAGAATTTAAGACAATACATGAATTCCATCATAATACGAGAGTTCATTGCTTAGCCTGGTCACCGGCAACCGTTTTAAACGTTATACCGAAATGTGTTTCATTTTGTGCTGGAGGTAGTGACTTTAAATTACATGTATTTGAAAGTGATTTAGCTGAAAATCATAATTGTAAGGTGAGTAAAATTATTTTCATCAATTTTGATTTCATAAGGAATCGGTGTTATTATATCCAATTTTAAAAGGACTCAATTCTATAAAAACCTTGCAATCAAATTTGAATAATTTTGACATATCTTTGGCTTCTGTGCCACTTTTTACCCTGAAAAACCACGTATTATTTAAATCGAAAAAAATGTAGCTTTATAACTTTAAAATCATAAAGCCGGGAAAATTTAAATGATTGTTATTATAATATTTCGGAATTCGACTATAATTCGATCAATTTAAGTCTTAAAATTGAAACGCTAATGTATTGTTATTCGTATCAACCCAATTTCTGAGCTTAGAATTTTACAAATACCCATCTTCATCCAATTTTGAAACTAGTTTCAGTTACGGTTCACGAAATTCTTATTTGAATGAATTTATTCCTCAAATTGAATCTCCCCTAATAATTTTTAGATATTATCCGGACATTGCGATTATATTAACGAAATCAGTTATGAACCGGATAATCGTTGGTTGGCATCTGTAAGTGATGACCACACATGTCGACTTTGGAGTGTCGAAGATGATTATAACTGTGATGTAGTATTTCAATTAACATCACCAGGAATAAGTGTTGGATGGCATTCAGAAGATACGGGAAAGTTATTAGTTGCAGAGCGTATAGGCATAGTTCGATTATATAATGCGATTTCTCAATTACCGATTTTATCGTTAGAAGCAAACGATACACTCAGTTCAGCACATTGGTGTCCAACGGACTCTCAAAAAGTTACAGGTAAGATTAAAATGAAATGAAATTGAAATATAACAATAATTTTACATTTTAGATAATTTATTTTTCAGGATTTACAGGTGAAAAATTGTTGATATGGGATTTAACTAAACCAAGTCGATTAATTGAGAGTAATTCATTACATTCAGAGAAAGCAGGTTTAATACGCTTCAATTCATCTGGTGAATTAGTAGCGACATTAAGTTTAGTTGGTGGTGTTTTAAAAGTATCTCATGTATTATCTAAAGTTGTTTTATTATCAGCGAATATAAAACTTCCTACAGGACTCACTTGGCATCAAAGATTACCTATTGTTACTGTAGCCGATGACACAAAACTTTGTTGCTGGAAATTAATAGCTAAATAAATAAATTTCTTGATAATAACTAGTAATTATCTTTATTTTCAATTACCATACCCTTTAACGAATAATCCCCTAAAAATGAATCTAAATATTCGGAATAAATAAAATTTTGTTTAAACATAATATATAAAGCGCATTGAAACGTCAACTTCCTTCTATAGCAAGCAGCAAAAAAACATTCATGTTAATGTTGGAAGGTCTGGCTCCACCATATTATTAATATTGCAAAATGGTCACAAATCGGGAAAATCTAAAATAAGTTGTCGCTATTTTTACACAAAAATGTCTAAATCGATTCGAGAAATCGCTCTTCGTATAAGATTTTGGGTGATACAAACACTATACATTCATTCATCATATGAACCCGATTATTTATTTTATTGCATTAATATTACTCTGTACACCGAGTTTTATCAAATTCTAAAACAAAAAATTGTTTTTGACTTTTTTGAATATTTTTTAAGTTTTTCATTAACAATTTTGGTCCCAATTTCGATACAACTTAGTACTTAAGGTAGTTTTGATCCAAAAAATACAAAAATCGGGTTTATTTGTTGATTCGATGCATGATTTCTGTGATGTCCAAAACCCTTCACAACTATTGAATTCTAAGTAGCTAGACACTAGTAAGTTTTAATATTGATACTTCATTCGCCTGTTCTTCATTCTCATATCAAACATACCTTTTTTGTAATTTTAAATCTTGCTCAAATTCATCTCTTTTACAAATTACGTTGGACGATGAGATTAATTCAGACAAATATGGACAAATTTATAGGAGGTAATTTAAAATTAAAACAATACGAATATTTTATTATATAGATTTATTAATTTAATTTTTAATAATAACAAAAATAATAATTGTTTGGAGAAAAAAACATAAAATCTTATTATTATGAAAAATAAATATATTATAAAAATATAGATAACAATTAAGAAAAATATTAAGAAAACTCCTTCAGTTTTAATTCAAGTTTTATGTACACAAATGAACACAACTTTCTGGTGATTAAAAACACTGTTTTTATGTAAATGTATTATAGACTTTTTAAAAGCCCTTTTTCAACAAAGTTAACCAGTTGAGTTGAAATCAAGTTTTACTACTTGAAATAAACACTAATTTGTGACGTCACATTAGTCTCAAGAAACATGATTTATGAATTAAATATTAGTGTCTAAGAACATAGACCGTATATACAAAAGGTGGGTTTTTAAAGTTAGAGGTATGAGAGTAACACTTACCAAAAATAAATGACACAGCCCCATCAAATTCCCATCCAACAACTATCTCTATTGGACAAGATTAGATGATTGAAAAAAATGATTAATAATTATATAAATACTTATCGCAACTGCGTTCTTATGCCGTAAAGGCTTTTTTCGGAAGTATTTAGTCATTATTACCCAAATGGCGATACTTGCATTCACTATCTCTGCAGGATCCTTGTAAATCAAACGGACATACTTCAATTAATGGATTTGTATCAATACTCCGTCTGAAACGATATGTTGAATGTATCACAATCGAAAAAATGTCTCGAAGTATGGATGATCGCCAGTCAGGTTAGGCTTTATATCAGGTTAAGGTGTAGGAAGCAAAAGATTACTTCACACTAGAGGATTTGTCTCAATTGACCCCCTCATGGGTGTCTGTTATTACCATAGCAAAATGCTCTGTTATTTCAAATCAAGAAGCGCTTGGATCAGCTCGCAGCAGTAATAGTTTTTATCACTCGACTTTGAGTTTGACGTATCATCTACGTTATATTAGCATACCAATTTCACATATAGAGTGCATAAGAAGCATGAAACATTATGTTATTTGTTTTAGGGGGGAAACAAACACAGTATGCTGAAACTGACCTATTTGTCTTGGGAAAAATTTTAGATGTTTCCTGTGCCATAATAAAATTTGAACCTTAACATTCAATAATAAGGTGGGTTCCAAGTAAGGGGTACAAAGTTGTAATCTGGTTGGGAGGGGAGGGGAGGGGAGGTTTCTGCTTAAATTTTAAACAGATTTCCATACTTCGAGACTTATTAAAATTTTAATACCGTTTAGCTTTCAATGTTGTATCATCGCTAATCTTTTCCTTTTCTTCATTTATAACATCTTCCTTTGGTAAAATTTCTTTTTCCGCTACATCCAAATTCTCCGTTATCACTCTTGGTTGTACCTTAATAAAACAAAACAAAATCCAATAAAATGTTTAATGAATAGAAAAACAGAGACGATGCTTGCAGTGAAATGTTTAGTAACCTGTACTTTATCAATGGTTGGTGTTGGATTTGATTTTATTGTTGAATTATCCTCGATTTTCTGGCGTTTATTCAATGACACACTATCTTCATTGGCTCGTTTATGATTTTCCATTGGTGGCGTGGTCGTATCACTGTATACATATCAGTTGACGGTGCAAAATAGCAGAAAATGTGCATTAAGTACAGGTAATATTAAGAATTGATATTGTTAATAACAAAAAAATTTTTATCGATTTCGTAAGATAATAGTAGTGGTTTTACAAAAGAATAAATTTATGGTTTTGGTAATCGGAAATAGTATAAAGAAATCCCAATGAAGCTAAAGTTTTCTAGATTTGTGCAAAAAAAAACGTCCATATGAAAACAAATTGTGTACAAATAGACGACAGTTTCACAACACACAGAAATCACTCTCACACAATGATATAAAACGCACAATCAAGTTCAAGAAAAAATTATTCTATTTGGTATTTTTAACCGACTTCAAACGAAAAAGAAGGAGGTTCTCATCTCAATTCGGTTTTTTTTTTAATGTTTGTTACCTCAGAACTTTCGACTGGGTGAACCGATTTTGATTATTATTTTTCTATTTGGAAGCTTGTGCTTCCCGTGTGGTCTCATTTCAATTTGGTCCAGTTCTGACAATGACATTCATGAAAAATCATGAGAAAATCTTTGAATTAAATCAATCACAACCTGCCAGATAATACTATCCAAATATCATATGTGTTAGTTCTCGTACCGACCGGTCGTAATTTTATTTCATATAACGTAGGCGTGCGACCTGCATCAATGTGTGAGATTGATATTTGAAGATGGTAGCTAATTAAGATTCATGTAGCTGCATAGTCTTTTTAAATTTGTCGAAATCATTTAAGTAATATAGCAAAAAGTAATTATGTTCAAATTAGTTTTCTGTCAACAATAGTATTCTAGCAAGAAAATGGTGATTGAAATGCAACTTATGCATCACACATAAAATTATTGATGGAAATCCTTCAAAATTCAAAATACTATGAGATTGTTATTCGAAGAAACCTTCAACAATTTGATATGGCATGAGTCCTACACTATGATCCTTTTTCCGGCCAAACACCAACATATGAAACCAATTTGAATTAAAATTCGTGAATCGCGTACTTATATAAGGTTTACAAGTCTAAGTTTATAATTTTAATCATATAAGTATGCGATTCAAGAATGAATATATTAATGAATTGTTTCAATAGCTCCTAATAAACATTCCAATTTTCTACATTGAATAAACCGTTTACCAACGATTGTATATTTTTGTGCGCTAAAAACCACAAGAATAAGAAAAAAATTTCATACATATGTTGTTACCAATCATACATGTATGCGATTCACGAATTGATCAATTACTCTCAGAAGTTAGAAAATATTTCGGGATCTTTTTCCATCTAATATAATTACTTGAAACAATATCAAATCTTGAAAAATATGAAAACCACATGCAAGAAATTTTGCACTGTCTTATTAACTCACGCCTCAATATTCGCTTTCAGAAGAAGATATTGTTGAATACAATTCTTGTACGTTTGATGATGTTCGTTATAACGAGCTCGTGCCAATTTTAATTCTTCTATTAATTTTGTAACCTCTCCACCGGCTTTATCTCGTGCCAATCGTGCAGCTTTTGTCTTTTTCACAATCGGAGCCAAATCTTTATACTTACCTTCCAAAAACCTGTCAAGAATTTTGCTTTATGTATTGATTTTTTAATGTTATACCAAAGTTTGCTAAAATGTGTAATTTTTTTTTTTGAATTTTGTAAAAATTGGGTAAATTTACCTTTTCTGGCTAATAAAATTTGATAAAGAATTTGGTTTTACGTCCATTTCAGTCTTTTTAATGAGTTTGTTTTGTTCGGTTGTTGGTAAAAGAACTTTAGTTGTTGGATTTACACGATTTTTATTAAAAAATTGAAAATCGTTCGCTGTAAATCGATTCAACTTTTTACTGAACATACGTTGCGGTTTGTTTAAAATATTTTTTTGTACTTCAGCTATGGTTGGTATTTTTTTAACCAAATTAATTTGTGTCGGTAATTTATTCATTTTCTGTAATTTATTCAATTTTGTAACGGCTTTTTGATTTTGCTTGAGTTGTTCCAATCTATTTTTTAACTGCAAGTATTCAGCTTGCCTTGATTCTGGCAACCGTTGTACAGCGGATGGCATTTTTGTTGTTGATGATGTTGCTTGTTGTTTCTCCGCATTTGCACGCGCTTCTTTTAGTAATTGTGATAAACTTCTTTCGAAATGAATAGATACATCATTTTTTGATTTAACTGGACTGTCTTCATCAGTTTCTGAATCTTCTCCTACATTTATTACTAGAGGTTTAACATGCACATTTACTGTTTTATTTTTGTGATTATCAGGCTTTTGATATGTTTGAGTTTTCATAGTCTTTTGATTTTTTAATGTTTTTACAGTATTTTGCTGTTCTGGCACTTGTTTTGGTATGTTTTCTTCAGATATTTTCTTTGCTATTGATGTAAGTAACATTGCTCGCAATATATCTTCATCCTCATCAACGGTTTTAGATGGTGTTTCAAGCGATTTTACAGGTACAGGTTGTGGACTTGGATTCTCTTCATTTTCTTTATTATTTTCCACGGATACTTCATTTTTATTTTCATTTGAAATACTGCTATCAGAACTATTATTATCGGTTATTATATAGTCTAATAAATCATTGATAACAGTCTTAATTTGTATTGACACATCATCAGGCTCATGTGAAGTATCAGGTTTAATAATTTTAGTTTGTTTATCGCAAGAAATATTTTGTTTTTGCCGCCGTAACTCATGCTTTTTTAGAACTGCTGAACGTAATGCATCTAATCTTAATTGCTGTGCTTCTGCATCGGTAATATCATCTTTAGTAGAACTAATATCTGTATCTGTAACAACACTAGGTACTTCTGATTTAGGCGTCGGCGTCGTTTCGGTACTTTCAATTGGTATAAACGTTTCTGCATCTGATAAATTAATTATTTCATTATCATCAGATTTTTCATGCTTAGCACATTCTCGTAGCTTCGATTCTAACGCTAACTTTCTTAATTCCATTAATTCATATTCTGAATCACTAGATTTCCCTTCATCGTGATCGATCATTTTCTTAAGACGAGTACGTAAACTAGTTTGTAATTGATCCGTTGCTGGAGTATTTACACGAACGGCTTTATTTAATTTTACTAAAAGTGATCGATCAACCGATTCATCTTCTGAATCACTAGAAGATATTCTATGTGGTGTATTTGATTGAATAATTTCTTTATCAGAATTTGAGTCACATGAGAGTATTACAACGCGTGATTTAGATTTACCGCATTTATATTTATAGCGACGTCGTTTCCCATGATGATTACGATGTGAAAGTTTATATGCACATTGAAAACCATCACAATTGTATGACCGACATTGGGTACATCCTAACGAGCTTGGAATAACATCAGAATCCGAATCATTTTCACTTACACAACTAAAATATAGCGTATCACGTGCTTGTCTTGATTTTTGATAGCCTTTGTGGTATGACTTATTTGAGCTTAATGAACAATCAGACACATCTTCTAAATCAAGATCACTAATTTCACCTTCCTCTCGTTCTGATGTAGCTCCAGGGTCAACCATTTCTTTTTCCGTGATTTTATTTTCCATAATGATATTGTCTTTCAACGTCATTTGTTCACTTTAAATAAATAATTTTATTAAATTATGTTGTTAAATTTAATTTAATTGAATTTTATTGAATAGTTTACCTGATTTGTGAATTTTCACAAATATTAATTACAAGAACAAAATTGACAGATAAAATTAACAAACGCAATTAATTTGTTCTTGTATGATTAATTAATATGGCTGACTTTGTCACACTTATCAACTATTTAAATTATTTTTATGAAATTCATTTAAAAAATCTTATAATTAATAAACATTTAAAAATATTTTATGAAATTATTATACAAAATATACGAATGTTTTTTTATAAACTTACACCTGAATTTTAAAAGGTTCGATCGAAATCTTTTATGGAGAATGGCTGTTTTTGAAAGAAAGAAAAATTATTCGTTTCTATTCCTTTAGTTGTTATTCGATTACATAATTACAGTAAAAACTGTATATGACGTATTTAGGTCAATGATAAAGGTAATTATGAAGGTAATAAAGTTATTATTATTCTTTTATAAAAGAGCTGGACCTGTCGCTCCGTTTCATAATAGTATTTGGTCAAAAAAGAAAAAATCAATCAAAAATTAAGAAGCCATTTCACTCTCTCTTCATCTTAAAATTTGGTAATTATTGACAGCGCTCAACAAATACACTATTTAGGAAAATTTTAAATAAATTACATTAACTTCCATCAAAATACTTAGATTAAATGAAAATCGAGAGAATGAGAAGGCAATTTTGAGCTGGAATCATATGTCGGGCAATAAATGACTGGCATTTGATTTAATTTTTTTTGATATTAAGAGGGGGCAGCTGCCCCTCAGCGGATATATGATAACAGAATATTATAATATGATAACACTGGTAAACAAAATTTGATTTTTTTTTGTACCATTGATGTGATAGAATATTTTGCATAGTTTTTTGAGTTTTAAATTCGAATTCGACTTCAGAATTTTTCTAATACATAAGGTTTTCGAAATATTTTTACCTAGACAAGAGAAAAGTCCGTTTTTCGGTTAGATTCGAAATTCCGTAACATCACTATGTAATTCTTTTCTCATATGGAAATTGGAAACCATCAATATACTTCCCTCTTCCTTTGAAATACTTTTTGAATCTTATCCTTATTTCTTTTGCTCTTCGAGAAATCATATGATACTTATTATAGTATAGCGAATTTCTCAAAAAATGTGGTTTTGTGAAGCAATTTTGCACTCAGATTCGTATTCAGCACGCCAAAAACCTTTCAAAAAGTATACTCTTGTTTCGGGTATAAAATATGTGTTGACCAGTGTAATCAAATTTCGCTTTGTACATTTTCGTGATATAATTACATCCAAAATCTTACTTTTTGAATCAACTGATACAGGGTTAGGAAAAAGTTCCCACTGCTAGGAACCTCGGTCAAAAAAATTTTCCAATGATGACATACAACTTCTTTCATCATCAACCTCCTTGTCATTTTGAGTTCAACTTTGGCTTTTGAAGCTTCAGAATGAGCGAGAAATTTTACGTTAAGATATGTGTTGAACTAGTGTTCGTTACTTTGAATTTGAAAATCAAAGTTGAAGTTAAGAGATAAGATTCAAGGCAATCGCATAATTCGTTGAAAATTACCTAAGATTTGACATTGATTTTTTTTTACCAAAATATTTTTAGTTCTTAGCTCGAGCGTTCTTGAAATATGGTGCTTAGAAACTCAAGTTTTGGTTTGTTGGAACTTTAACCATTGGACTAAGTACAAAATTATTACTAATTAAATTGCAGCCGCATTTCTTAATGATTGAAAGGTGTTGCGTGTCAACGCGTCAAATATCTAGTTATGGGCATAGAAAACGAAAACTCAATTCGATAAATTTTTTATAATTTATTACATTAAATGTATGTACACTATATTCGCTTCCACTAAAATATTAAATAACATTTAAAAATTTAATTTAAACATCGTTTGCATAATCGGCTGGATTTTTACGTTGTAATCGGGCGTGTTCTTTTTCACCCCAGTCGTATACCAAATAAGCGAGGGCGAATGCTAAAAAGTTCAAAAATATTATTAAAAAAATAAAAATTATATATTTTGAAATTCATATTTGCAATACTCACGTGGTGCCACCCTCAATACGTTGGCTAGTACTCGTCGAAAGACATTAGGTAGACCTTGTGATACAACACCAGCGAATGCTTTTTGTTCGAATGGAGATAATTTGTATGTGATGATACCTCGAACTTTAGCTAATTCTCCAAAGTGCTTACCCATTTCTAAAGCTATCGAAAAAATAAACTTATATTAGAAAATTTTCTAGAATTATCCAATACATAGCCTATCAAAATTTATTACATAACAAGAAATTTCATTCGCATTAAATAAAATTTGCAAAAACTATATTTTCGTTTAACCATTAAGATTAATTCTATAAAATATTAAAGATTTTTTACCTTATAGAATATTATTTAAAAACTAAAAATTTATTGACGTCTCGAAAAGCAATAGATAAATGCCTGAGATGTGTGTAGTTGCTATTCCTCACTTGACGATTATTGAAAACCCTAAGATCTTATATATTATCTTAGAAAACCCTATCAAGAAACAAGAACTCAAAATACGGAGTTTTCATTTAATTTGTTCCATTTACGATTTAAAAATTTTAACTTTCTTTTAAAATATAAACGTAAACAAATTATCTTTTCATTTTCCTTAGTCACATTTCCTGACTAAGAAGCATTAAACTGCAAAAGATCCAATCTCAATCAATTAAATATTTAAATCTTTCTTATTTAAATAAAAATTTACCTTAGCAAAGTAAAAGTAACAAACCTATTTTCCCTAAGACCATTTAAATTTTGAAAAAAAAAATAAAAAACTTTATTTTGTATTTAATAAGTTTTATGATTTCGATTTCTAAGAGAAATATCTAAAAATATTTAAACAAAATTGAAATTAATTTGAAATTCCTAGATATCTTAACCTCAAACATTTGAAGTCCTAAAATTGTTGTCTAACTTATCTTTTGGAAATTAAAATTGTAAAAAATGTCTACAAGATGGTAATGAACTAACTAAAATTCACTTGTTTTATTAGTAATAATGAATTTATAATTGATTTAGGTATCCTTTGTATCAACGCGGTAATCCACAACTTCGAGTTTTTCTTCCAAATTTTTGGATGAAATTGATCAGACCCACACATGAACAGCCACCAAATGTTGTTCAATTTGCTTGCTCAATGGAGATGACCAAATTCGATGTAAAAAATTATTTAGAAAAAATTTATAATATAGAAAATATTGTTGATGTTCGTACAAGAATTGCACTAGGAAAAACTAAACGAGATCCAAGAGCTGGATATGTTACGAAAGATGAAGATACAAAAATTGCTTATGTAGTTTTGGTAAGATTTTAAATTTATAATTTAAAAAACAATTTCCTTTCTATATAATAAAATCTATCCTAACTTTTAATTGCGGATTATTTTGATTGTAGCCAAAAACGGAAATTTTCAAGTTTCCAGACCTTTTCCCCAATGAATCTGAAGATGAAGAAAGGAGGAAAGAAGAAATGAAATCTTTAGAAGTTACTAAAGAAAATCATAGGAAATTTTTAGAAAAGAGTAAAAATCGAAAAGGTATTCCGAGCTGGTTTTCTATTTAGTTCAAATTTAGTACATATAGCTTAGTATTTTTACTGTAACTGTTATTAAATAAATAAATAAATAAGTTCGTTTAAATTTATCTAAGTCGTATGTTTTATTTTTATCCAAATTATATACAATTTTTTAGGAAGGAAATGGATATTCAACTTGGAAATAAAAAGTTTGGAATCTTTATATTCTAAAACATAAAAACTTTATTAAATAAAAAATTGGTCAGTTTTTTGAGCATGCCCTTGCTTCGGTTTTTTTGAAGTTGAGAAATTTTGTTCACTCAACTTGTATACAATCATTATCTCTTGATTGTAAATTTTTTGGCTGAATGAATAGGTATACTTAGGTACTAATGTATTTTAAGAGAATAAAGATAATTTCCTGTGTATGGAGGTGCGTGAGTGTCACACAAGATTTTTTTAATAATAAATATTATTGATTTATCAAATTTCTATAGTTACCTACTTATTTAGAAAATGGCGAAATTAATGAACTAAGCAAAATTTTATATTAATAAGTAATTTACATATTTCCAAAAATTTTAAAGCAGAAAAAACTGTATAATTATAGAAACTGAGACAAACTTCCAGAATTTAAAAGATGATAAATGCTTCGGAAACTTAAACAAACAAAAAACTAAGTCTACAATGAAGTTTTGTACAGACCTCGACAAATCAGTTCTAGTGTCCAATTGTGAGAAACGTGGTTGGACTCAAGTAAATCCAGAAGATGATTGGCATTTTTATTGGGCGAGCAGCCAAACGTGTCGATCCCTGTTTAGCGTGGATAGTGGATACCGGATGAATGATTATCAGTAAATCGTAAATGTATTTATAGTTTGTTCTTTTGTAATAAATTAGAAAACTGTTTTAGAATAATCAATCATTTTCCAACACATTTCGAGCTATCACGAAAAGATTTACTTGTTAAAAACATAAAAAGATATCGTCGAGATTTGGAACGGGAAGGGAATCCAATTGCAGAACGTGGGGGACCAGATACCAAATACTTACATTTAGATTTCATTCCTGTCACATTTGTATTACCTGCTGATTATAATATGTTCGTTGAAGAATATCGCAAAGCCCCACAAACAACATGGATAATGAAGCCTTGTGGTAGGTCACAAGGAAATGGTATATTTTTGATCAACAAATTATCAAAATTAAGAAAATGGTCTAGAGAAGCGAAAAGTCCGTTTACACCACAATTATCTAAAGAAAGTTACGTAATATCTAGGTATATGTAATTTTCTATATTTAAATTATAAAGTTTTAACTTTAAGAATTTTTTTAGGTATATTGATAATCCACTGTTAATTGGAGGAAAGAAATTTGATCTACGTTTATACGTGTTAGTAACATCCTTTCGTCCATTAAAAGCATATCAATTTAAATTAGGTTTCTGTAGATTTTGTACAGTTAAATATGATTCAAGTGTTGCCGAACTCGATAATATGTATGTGCATTTAACAAATGTTTCAATCCAGAGACACGGTGTAAGGATACAAATAATTTGATGATAAAAAATAATTATAAATTTACATTTTAGATCTTGACAAATTTTATATTAGGAAATTATTTCGAGCAAAAATTAATTTGCGAAACGTTGACTAAAATAATAAATAATTAGGCTAGATTATTCCTTCCTACAGATTTCTCAAAATAATTTCTGAATAGTAAAAATTCGTTACATAAAAAATTAACTGAAGTCAAATTGTTCCTTATTGAAAAATGTTGTTTCACTTCTTTTATTTTATAATAAATTCGTCGCTTTAACTTCGCTTGTCGTCAAATAGAGATTACATCCGTTTTCGTTTTTTATAATTTACTCATTCCTGAGTGCGGCCAATAAATAGTATAAAGAATTAAGCATAATCGAAATTATGAACGAACAATAAGGAAAAATTTGATTGCATTAGAAATGAACACTGATAATAAGTGCTTTACAAAATTTTAGGAAGAATATAATGCTATGCATGGTGGAAAACTTAGTGTTCAAAATTTACGATTATACTTAGAAAGTACTCGTGGAAAACAAGTAACTGAACGATTATTTGGACAAATTTCTTGGTTAATCGTACATTCACTAAAAGCCGTTTCTCCAACAATGGCAACAGATCGTCATTGTTTCGAATGTTATGGATATGATATTATAATCGATAATAACTTAAAACCATGGTTAATTGAAGTAAACTCGTCACCATCTTTAACATGTACAACAGTTAATGATCGAATTTTAAAACATAAATTAGTGGATAATATTCTTTCAATTGTTGTTCCACCAACTGGTTTACCGGAGTAAGTTAATTTTACCGATTGTTGTTATATTACCTAATAATACATAATAACTTGTTAATTCTTAGTATTATTTGTTAATTTTTAGTGTTCGTTGGAATAAAATACCAAGTCCTGAACAACTAGGTAATTTTGAGTTACTTATTGATGAAGAACTGCAAAAAGATGAAAATCAATGTTCTAGTTTTAATACTCGCTCAAATAATCGACATCCTCAAAATTCACGTTGGAAATAAATAATAATATATATATTTTTTCTTATAATTTGTTTCGTTAATAAATTCTAAAAATTTAAATTATTTTGTTTTATTTTAAAGTATAGAAAGTTCAAAGTGATTGCTATCCACAGGTCGCTTTCAATTTTTAACTGCAGACCTAATACTTAGTAATATTAGGATTCGAAATGAAAATTCCATTCAAATGAAATCAAGTTTGTGTCATTAGATAGTTAATTATTTTTTATTTTTATAGAAACGTAATAATACTGCTCTGCATCTTTTCGAACACAGTGTCAAAATATTTGGTACTAAAATTTCAAGTAAAATTACTTTATCGACAGCGAGAAAATTTATACAAATATAAAATATTGAAAAAAGTACTTAGAGCGTAAATAATCTGAAAAATATTTTGAAATAAAATTCAAATATTTTTTTACGAGAGAGTGCTTTGAGTAAAACAAAAAATATAATTGTAAACAAGTCAAAAATTTTTTACAATTTTGTTGAAAGTTGATATTTGATTTTACTTAAAAAATTGCTAAAAACATGTCTGAATCGGGAGAAAATACTATTTTGCCGAATAATGCAACATTTGCGGCAATGAATAATCGTACAACAGATGATAGGACTGATGGAAAAAGTCCACCAGAGACGCAAAATGCTTTACTAGATGAAATTGATTCTGATAGAAAAAGTGGTGAAAGAAGTACAAACTGGAGAGGAACACTTTCAAAATTATTTAAAAATAAAGGACCGGAGAGTACTGCCGGTAACACTAGTGATGAAAATATACATAGAAAAACTAGTTCACTGGGTAAGATGTTTAAACGTGGAGAAAAAAAAGATGATAAACATGGTGAGAAATCATCAAAAAAGAATTCATTTAGCAAATTTTTGAAGAAATGGCCATTTAAAAGTGATCAAAATGCACCAGCCGAACCAACTCCGAAAGGTAGTGCACCTCTAACGGCTGCAGCTGATTATTAAAATTGTTTGAATATTGTAAATTCTTGTGTAAATGCTACTTGTAATATGTGTTTTTGTATTTACCAATTTCCAATGTTTTATTTTTTTTTTTGTTAATAAAAAATATTTTTTTTTAAAGTAATTGATTCGGTTGTTACTTTACAGCTGGGCCGATAAATTGTGAACTTATATTCGAACGAATAATGCATATCAATAACATTTCAGCAGAAACGCTATCGAATCCTAATAACAATTGGATGGCGCTTACTTACCATTTTTTTTTCTTTTGAAATCATATTTGGATTCAAGAAGTGCACCATAATATAAAATCCTTGATTAATTTTCAAAATTTATATTAAAATTTAAAAATATGTAACATAAAAATGAAAGCAAAACAAAATATATACATAACAATCCAATTCATTTTAAATTCTTCTTTTTTAAATATGTTTTGAAATTATACAAATTTGCTTTTAAACTTTTGCTCTTTTAAATATTTTATTATTTTTAAATAAATGAATTTGTGTTTTTTGAAGTAAAATGTGTATAGTAATTTTTTATAAACATATATAATTAAAAAGGTACATGTTAACATATAAATCAAAATTTTCTTTTTACAATCTTTAAGCTCTAATATCACTTTTTTAATACAAAGATTAAAACAAATATTAAGTAATTGAAATCAATTTTAATACTTTTGTTTTAGGTACAAATAAGATGTTAAAAGTACGTTTACCTAAGTCTCTTTAACGCGGACAGAAATTTATTCTTTATTGTAAAGATAATTTTTTTTTGTGATAAAAATTTCCGATACAGAGATATTGAAAAATCACCTTATATATTGCACATAAAAATCTGTTTAATCATAAATTTTATAGTGATTATCTAGATAAGTTTTTCTTGTTTATCCATTAGTCTCTTCTGGATCCGCGTTTTTCAATTTATACAAATATCAAATGTTTCTTTAAATGTACTGTATGCAATTAGCTCGAAACATAAGCTTGGTAGAGACAAAACTTTTAAACTTGTTAGAAGGACTTTGAATCCAGTAATTAACAAACTTTTTTGATAACCGATAAGAGATAAGCGTACTATATGTTTTGTGGGAAACATTTTTCTTTAAATCGATTCGGCAGGAATGTTAAGAAAATACACGATGTCTGCAAAATCAAGTCTTCGAAAAATGTTTTCAAGAGACACATTCTAAAAAATATGTGTAATGTTTCTAAGAAAAATTTATTAATTACTTCTTATCAGTTACAACTTCAATTAACTTTGTTCCGGAAGTTCTGAGTCAAATTCAAGATAGTCGATCATAAAATGTTGTATTTGCTTGGAGCAAAATAAAAGAAACAGCGTGTATAAAATGGTACTTAAAGATATCATAATGAGACAAAATAAATTTGTAAACGTATCGTATGCTCTCATCTACGTCATCAATTTAAATATTGGTACAGAAATGGAATGATAAAAATGTGTGAGCAAGAATAAACTTCTTAAACTTTAATATACATTTAATGCAGGCGATTTTTATTATTTCTCAATTCTATGAAGAATTATTGCTTGATTTTATTTATTTTTGGATAGGATTGGTTTCATATTGCTAAATTTATAGTACGACTATTTCACAGCTATTCTTATTTATTAAAAAAATCCGTTTGGGGCAGCACAGTAGGTTAATATAATAATAAAATATTTTTTATGACTGTTTCGACAAAATTCGACCGTATCAATTTACTGGTACAAGCGAATTTTGTTATAAATGCGACTGAAAAAGAGGTTTACTGTCATGCGTCACTAACTGATACTTAATTGCTTAAATCTGTTAACATTGGAACGATTAAATCGCTGGTATGTAAAAATTTAAGCTTTTGCGTATAAAATTTAGTTTCGAAGATTCGAAGCTGAAACAGTAACGACAAAGTCCAAATGAAAAAGTAACTCTACCTTATTTTTATTCAGAAGAGAATATAGGTCAAACGGCTATTGCAATCTTTTTGCAATTACGGTGTAAGAGTGTTATAAAAAATGATATTGGCCGAATAGCTGATTGTTTTTTTTTTAAACAGCTATTTGAGACTTATATTCTCTATCTAGATAAAAATAAGGTGTAGATAAGTATTCTAGCACAAAATTAAGAAATCACAATAATCACCCAACTTCAATTTGATATACCATTGTTTTATAAAATAAAATAATTTCAAACATAATACTTTTGATGAATTTTACTAAACATCTCATAAATAAAAATAAATAATGGGTAAATTTTCTTTTTTTTTTTTAGATTTCAAACTAAAACAATAGTAAATAAAATAAAGTATTATTACTGCCTGTCTATTTGAGCAAAATATATATTAAGATAATTAATTTAAAAACATTTTTTTGTGAGATGACCACCTCCGTTTTTATAAATATACATACATATCTCTTAATACTTTTCTAAAAAGGATAACTACTTTATCCTCACTTGATTAAGTATAAAAAGTAAGCATCGTATTTTAAGATAATTAAATATTTGTTTAGTACAAAATTTTTAATACAGGATTTTATCTGGTGATATGTAATTAATTTTTTTATAAATATGTACAATAATACAGAAATACTAAGGGTCAGCTCCATTCAGACGTTAAGCGATGTGAAACGCTGGCATTAAGAAATTAAAAACCAACATTTGCCATCGTATTAATGTTACGCAACGTAGCAAATGCGTTCTTCTGATTGGTTAACGTCAACGCTTTATTACATCGCTTAACGTTTGAATGGAGTTGAGCTCTTATGCCTATAATTTAAAGGAGCATTTTGGTAATTGCTAATCTTGGTAAAATTTAGATTTAATTGGAATACTTTCATTGTTTTTAAGATTTTGTTACTCTTATTTCTAAGCGTGAACAAATTTTGTTAGCGCTATTGACACCGTGTACGGTTGTAGCAAGCAGCTACAGGACGATAAAAATTTATATTCCACCGGATGACTCAATAAATATCCCATTGTAGTGAATGTAGTCAATAGAATCAAAAGGTTAGATTTTATTAGGCCGCTCGGAATAATTTAATTTTTGAGATTATGACGGTGGTTGCTACAACAATGCTGTGTTTTAATACGGACATTTTTTGATGTGCGTTGCTACGTTTATTCTATACGACTGTTCAGCTGATAAAAGCGCTTCAAAAAATAATCGCCCAAATATATATTATTTTTTACTTTATCGGGTTTTATGCATTCTCTTAGAAATGAAGCCGGATAAAGGTTCAAGGTTGCAATTCTATGAAACATTATGAATTTTTAAGTGATCGGGCTGAAAATGTTTGTATGAGCGTGGAGAACAAAGTCATATTGGTTAGAAAATGTTCTTTTAGCATGCATATTTTGTGCTATTCTAAGCATATAAGATCCAATAGCTGTTGATTTTTCAGCATAATTAGTTTAAGCGAACTTTTGAGCGCGCGCATGGTAAAAGCACACATTTGAATCAATATGATTTTGTTCAACAATCTCATACGAACATTTTGAGCCCGGACTCATATTTTTCCATAGAATTGCAACCTTAAATGCTTCATTTTCTACAGTAGCATGAAAGTGATTTATTTAGCTTCACACATAGTGACGTAGCAATTCTGAATAAGTTCAGAAGAAGTTATACATCAAAATTTTCAGAGATACTAATATTTGATTGTCATAATTGTTAATAAGTACGGTAGAAAAAGAAGTCATTAATACTAACAGTGCTGTTTTTAACTCAGTTAAAATAGCTTCTTACGTAACATGACAAATAAAAAATAATTTACAACATGTAGCTATATGCATAATTCGACCAATTTATAGAATTAAAAAAAAATGACTCCTAAAAATTTAGCAAGGCAAAATATAATTGTATTATAAAATTGCAGTGAATCTATTATATAATAATGGACGTTTCTCGCAATACGCGCAAGTAAATAATTAAAAAATAAACAATCTATTTATATACAATATAAACAATAAAATAAAGTCTTTGACTTTGTTCCACAGCGTTCAGAAAATACTTCAATTCAAACAAAAAAAAACAAAACTGCTAAAAGCTTGGCACAGGTAGACGGATCACTTAGATCTACAAACGGATTCACATGAGATTCATACTTTCCATGAATGTATTTTATTTTTCTACATTCCAGATTCAGCTATTCCTTCATCATCTGAAAAATAATATTTAATAGGTTTAATATTTCTGTGTTTAATTAAATTGTATTTTAATGCTTCTTGCTTAGTGTTCTGTCATTTAAAATTTAATCGATAACACTTTAAAGATGACTGGAAATTCCACATGATTGATTATGTACCTCTGTAAGCTGTCGGAATTTCCAGTTCTCTTTAATAATGAAATTAATCTTCTCATGCATTATAGGGGGAAAATCATGCAATAAAATTGAAAATTTAAATGATTAGTAAAACTATTCGAAAATGAATTTTATTCTGATTTTTGAACAAGCTTTTGAAAAAAATTATTAGAAATTTTAAGCGTAGAAATGACAAGCAAAATTTAGCATTATTTTATTTCTATTTTACTAATTCTATTGGCTATTATTTGTTATTTATTTGTATGCAGATGATCTAATAATAAATTGTTTTAGTAATTTCGTGCGCAGTCCGAAAATAGGAACATAAATTACCACCACCAGTGTTCATGTAATAAGCGATTCATCTCTCCTTTTCACCCCCCTGATCTTGTACCGTATCCATAGGAGCAGCTTCAGCACCCCCCTTGCCTGCTGTTATATAAGTATACAATTGAAATAATTTTAGAAATTAATCTAAAAAAGCTTTTATGTGATTTAATTAATATTAAAGATTCGTGTAAAAATTATTGTGATAATTAGCTAAAATTTACCTTCAAAACCTTGATTATCATGAATCTCTCGAGGTGGTCCCGTGAGTTCTTTTCCTTCTAGAACCGCTAACAGACATTGGTGTATACAAATATACTGTTGTTCTGTTTGCACCATCCAAACTCGCTCTTTACGCATTGCCCAAACGATACCGAAAATATCGACGTAATCAGCAACTTGTATTTGTTGTAATATTCGATCAAGTGTTATAAATGTACCTGATCTACCGACTCCAGCGCTAAAATACAAAAAAATTATAATTTCCATTGCATTTGATATTTAAAAATCGATCAACTTTTTACATACCTGCAATGCACTACAATCGGCCTTTGATCTGGCCGAATTTTTTCTCTAAATGCTCTAACAAATCTGACTAATGTATGTGGCGGATTTGGTACTCCAAAATCTGGCCATGTTGTGAAATGGAAATGTGTTATAACTCTTTGTACATCTCCCTAAAAATGGTACTCGTCAATTATATTTTCTAAAAATTTATACTCCAATGACCGTTTTCCTGGATAAATAACGGTCTATCTTTAAAATACTTACTCGACACACCATAAATTCTGTAACATTCCAATCAGGATACAAACTTTCATTTAATATCTGAACAAAAATATCACCATAATATACTGGTAAGGTATCGTACGGCCAATAATGATCACATTTTTCTCGACCTTTTTCGATACATTTTGTTAGCATAATAATTGCACGTGAATTGGATTCCCAACACATACGCCAAAAATCATCTCTCGTCGAATGTAATGGACCTTGTGTCACAATAAATTCTCGTGGTGAATTATGACCCTAAACATGCATTAAACATATTAATCAATATATCACTCAATCATCTAGTTATTAAGGGGCTTAATTGTTTTACAATGAAAAGGAGTATACAAATAAATTAAAGAAAATAAATATCCCAATAAAGGAAATTTATTTCTTGTAAAAATAATAAACTTAGAACGATGTTAGGTTTGCATATCAAATAAAAATGGATATTTATGAAAAATCGAGATAGGGACCATGTAACCAAAAATAAGGGGAGATTGTCCTTAAAAGGAAACGATCGGTCAACTTACAACTATCTATTCTAAAACTTACCGGTACATAGTTAGCATTTATGTAATCAGATCCTTCTTCATCATCAACTGGTTGCAATTTGAATCGAGAATGATCATATGGAAGAATATTAGTAAACCGATTTTTCGGTCGATTACATGGTAAATCGGCAAATGTACAAGGTTGATCACGACCCACATGTTTTAACTCTTCAAATTCTTCACTAAATCGAAAATCTGAATCAGCTGACATTATACGATAATGATCCGAAAAATTTTCTATTAAGACAGGTCGGTTTGGATCAATAACTGAATCGGGTAATGATACTGTGTCGTTTCCACGTGTTTCAGTTGCTTTTCGTCCTGCTGATCTATGTCTTCTTAGTAAAATAACTCCCACCAATAAAAGAATTAATAATGTCACTGGAATTGTAATACCAAATACTATTGGTGTATTGTCCTGATCTGAAAAGTGAAAAGTCCAAACTAAAGCAAATCGAAGATAGTGAATCAATATTTCATGGTTTTAGACAAAGTTAGTATCAAAATAAGTTTCAAGCAATTTATTTCATCTTACCTGGTACAGCTATCACTAAAGTTAAGACATGTAAAATTCAAATCATAATTCGAAATATGGAATCAAAAATTTAAGATTTGATAAAACAAAAAAATTTATTTACCTGTTTGAATTGGAAAACTGTAACTAGTATCAGTAAATTTATCAGGGGCTGTAAAAGCTCGAATTTTCACCCGATACGTTGAACCAGATTTAAGTGGTCCATTACAATATCCCTGTTGTCGAACATCACAAGCGCTGGTACCAATAGTAAAATCTTCAACCGAACTATTTTGGAATGGATAATATGGATCCATAACTTGATATGGGGGCCATAGTGTGTAAGCTTGTACATCACGCCATGTTGGCATTTCTAAGCTAGATGAATTTTTCGAATCATCTTCTGCCACGATAATCGCATACGACACCACTGCTCCATTTTGTTCACTAAAGTAGTTCTTTCTAAATCGAATTTGTATGGTTGTTGATGATTTGTAAACTTCAGTTGGTACAACGCGCGTATTTGGTTTGGGTGGTGCTAGAATTGGCATTTTTTGTTTCCAAATTGCTTCGGGCCCAAATCCAATTTTCGTTTCGGCTTGTATTCGGAATACATACTGTTTTCCAGGAATTAATGACTTAATTATTCCTCGGAATTCATTTGGCTTAAATTCTTTCACCTGTTTATCATATAATTTCATTATATAAAAGTTTTAC
Organism: Chrysoperla carnea; assembly: GCF_905475395.1. Taxonomy (NCBI): domain Eukaryota; kingdom Metazoa; phylum Arthropoda; class Insecta; order Neuroptera; family Chrysopidae; genus Chrysoperla; species Chrysoperla carnea. Next base: position 35,249,419 of record NC_058340.1, on the reverse strand, counting down.
ATTGAAGTTGTTTTTGACATTCTAACTAAGACGTGAATTACTGGTTAATGCTATATCTTTTTCGACAAATTGATAAAAATAGAACGCAGGGAGATAAAACTGGACGCATAGTCCAGTAGCAATTAAAGTATTTGATTTCTGACGTACCTGTGTATGAGATGATCCTTCTAAGCCATATGTAATTGTAAAACGTAAAATAATTCCATTTTGTTCAGTACTAGGAAGTGCCCATTGGAACAGCACATCGCTTGGATGTATATCAACTGGATGGAAACTATCTACTTTTCCTGGTACAGATTCCTTGGTAGTAAATATGGCTGATACTGGTAATGAACGCCTTAAAACACTGGATTCTGTGCCAGAACGTACGACAACAGTAAATGTGTAATTTCTATGAGGTTTTAAATCCATGATTGTTATGTAATTATGTAGTGTCAAATTTTGTATGTAAATATTTTCTGTCGTCAAATATTGTACTTCAAAGGCGTTGAATTCACCCCGTGGTGTATCCCAATTTAGGGTGATTTCCGTGTCTTTTATCTGGGTAGCATTTATACTTGTAATAGGTTCTGGATCTAATAAAATGCAAAAGTTTATTAAAAATAATATTATAAATAATTTTTCATATGAAATTTCTTTGGTCGGACTATTCAAGGTTCACGCCATGCCATGAATCAAAGAAATTTCACTTCTTCCACGCACCAATTTTTTTTCTACTTACATAAACGATCCTGTCGTTGTAATGGCTGACTAGCTACTCCATGTGAAACTGTCCAAACAGTAATATTATACAAACGTCCCGGTTCTAGTCCTGTAAATGTTACAAGACGCTCTGAGTCATTGGCACCCTTTTCAATAATCGGCACACCAGAAGCTGATAATTTGAAGCGGTATAAATCGAAATGAGACGATGTTTGTGGTGTTGGTGTATAACGTAAACTTATCGAATCCGTTTCTTGAGGTTTGTTAACAACCACAACTTCCGATTGAATTAGTGGCACTGAAAAAAATTCCTCATGTAATTATGTTTAAATTTTAAAGAAATTTACAACTTACTTGTTCGTGCTGATAAAACAGTAACATCACTTTCCAAATTATAAGACATTGTTCGTATTTGGAATGTATACTCAATGCCCGGAATTAATTCACCAATTAAAACTCGGACATTATTTGCAGAACTTGAAAGTGAATCCAAAACTTCTGGTGGTTGAGTAACGTTTAGTTGATGTACATCATTTTCGTGATCAGTTGCCCACCATCGAACTATGTAGATTTCAACTCGACCTTCTGGCCGTGGCCATTCTAATGTCACATTACTTGAATCAACCAGAGGTGCAATATTTGATACGGGATTTGGACCTGAATAGAAAAAATTGTATTTATTGAGGAAAGGAAAAAAAACAATGAATCCCTCTATAATTATTTTATTACAATGGAATGGATATGGGGGAAATGTAGGGTTCTATAATTTTAATCGTTCAGTAACTAATACAGAAGTTTCTATTTTTATTTTTAGACTTTTCGGCAGTTAAAGTGACAACATCTAGCAATTAATTTCACTCAAAGAAATTTTTCGCTTAACTACTACCCAATTCAACTGCATGTCTACTTTTTGGATTTAAAAAAAAATACTGCTGAAAATACTTACGGACTGTTTGATTCACTTGTAAGGGGCCATTGCTTTCAACGTTGAAACTCACAGTGTTGACTTGAATAGTATATTTTTCACCAGGTATCATATCAAAAACTTCGGCTTCATTGTCTGTAACTGATGGCAAATTAATCCATATTTTGCCACTATCAGTTCGGTACCTAATGGCATACTCTGAGAATATGGAACCATATGGTGGTTCCCAATGAACAACTACCGATGTACTTGTCATGCGTTCAACAGATATATTACGAGGTGGTCGTGGAACTAAAAATTTAAATTATTAGACCAAATTAAACTAGATAAAGTAATTATTAGTGTTGCCATTCATGTCCATGTGCTTTTAGGTAATGAAAACCTAAAAAACACAAAAATTTGTTTTATTTGACGACTAGGCGAGTATTTTTTGTGATGTCACCTGAAATAACTACGAAATAACGCTTTTCGCGTAGGATTTCAGTTAATACCGCAGAAACTACTCGTTAACTGTCAAATAAAACCGATTTATTAGTTTTTTGGACCAATCAAAAACGGAAATACATTTTTTTCGCCATTTTTTGCAATTTTTTAAGGAATAAGTAACCTTTTGGAAATCGAAAAATTTGTTTTCTGGAATTGGATAATACTTAGATTTTGATCCAAAAAATATAAAAAAAGGATGCATTTGACGATTGAACGAAAATTTTTCGAGATATCGTGTGAATTAGGTTCGATTGAAACCAATTTATATATTTTTTGGGTCAAATTAACGTTAAAAACTGATTTTTATCCAATATAGTGATCATAGTTTCTCACTATAAACATCCTAGTTAAATGCCTGGGTCACCAATTTTGAAAAAGTGGCAACACTAATAATTCTGACAATGAGATCAAATACTTACAAACAGCTTGGAAATTTTTATGTGGTTCACTTCTGAGACCTTCATGGCTAACTGCGTACACTTTTACATTATACCCAGCACCAGGGTAAAGTCCTGTTAATATTATCCTTGTATCTTGACCTTGAGTTGTTTTTGTTTCCCTATCTCCAGTATCGTTCCTAATATATTGTATTTCGTATTTATCCTGCCTAGAATTCACATCGGATTTCCAACTGATATTTAATCCATCAATTATAGGTCTTAAATCTTCAATAATTGGTGCACTTGGTCTGGTAGCTACATGTGTAGAAGTTTCATTTGATTTCATTTTACTAGATACGGCTTGAACAATGATAGAATAATTTCGACCAGGTAATAAATTTTCCAGTTCCAATGAAGTATTATAAGCTGTTATATCGTTACTATCACCGTTCAAAGTATCTACTTCATGGTATGTTATTAAAAATTCGTCTTGAACACCGTTAGGATCAGGAGTCCAGTGAAGTGTTACAACGCCCGTGCGCTCATCAGTTGTGGCGTGCAAGTCTTGTACAGGCAAAGGTACTAAAAATTATAAAACAAGTATGCAATTTAAAAAATTTGAAAGATCTTCCATTTACAACTTTCAGCAGAAGAAAGTGGTTTCAATAAAAAAAGTTATACGTATTACTTACTTAAAGTAACATCTCCGCTTGAAGGCCATGAAGCTACTTTTCCCGAAACAGTCTTAACAACGACTTGGTATTTTTTACCAGGTTCTAAATTATCTTTGAATTCCCACCATGTTGCCTGATCCTCTCGTGATCGTGTTACTGGTGGTGATTGTTTACGCCCAGTACCATACGAAACTTGATACTTATCGAATTCACTAAATCCTTGTGGTGGCTCCCAATTGACTCTGAACGAATTTGATGTAACTTTTTCAATGGTAACGTTACCAGGTCGATTGGGTACAGTACGATATTGTGATGTTGTTGGAGTAGAAATTTCATCTTCACTCATTGTTTGAACGGATATGTTGTAAGCGCGACCGGGAACTAAGCCCTTGAAAGCTGCCTGTGCTGGACCAGGAGGTTCACCTTCTTTCTCGACATATAGTATACTATCTGCGGCGTCTGGTGGTTCTATACTGACTTTGTAATGGGTGTAGACACCGGCTGGATATGGTGGCTGCCATAACACTAAGAGCGTTGTTTCATTTCGAAACCATACAATAAACTTACCGGGTGTATTGGGTTCTGTAAAAAATATTAACAATGAATTAAAATTTTTAAATATTTGTTAGTTTTATTATAGAAATTTTCTATATTTTTCAAAGCACAAAAAACAAATTTAAAAAAAATACGAAATCACAAAACGCATATTTAGGCTGAAAATGTAATATCGCTAACATTAAAATGATAAATGTATTTTTAAAAGAATGAAAATATGAATCTGGTTTCTCGAAGTACTTATTATCTTTTTATATACCCAAATTAACCATTTTTATTACAATCTCGAAGACGCTAATAAAAAATCATTTTAAATGTTATTATTGTATTTCTCTAGCTAAAATTTTCCGAAAATTAACATAAATACACAGAATAAAATTTAATCTAATTTTATGAAAAATGCATCAAAAAGTACAATGATTACGTTTAAAATTTTGTATGATTTATAAGGTATACTCATTATTTTAGAGTTGAAGCTCATAAAATTTTCAAGGTACAATTTTTAAGATGTTTTACCATTTGCATGTTATTTGGGAATGACTTTGAGACGTGAATTATGGATTGCATGATACAGCCATTAGTAGTATTAAACAGCCGATCTAAGAAAAACTAACAAAGGTTCAATCGTAACAAAGATTATCTGTGGAAAATCTAATGAACGTATGTTCTTGGAACATTGTGTACTTGTAGAATTTTAACACATTCAGTACATTTAAGTATTTTTTAGTAAATTAAAAAAACTTTTTTTGCATTGAGCATTAATAAAACTAGTACAATATTTATTTTCAGAAAAAAATTGTTTATAAAAAAATAGAAAGCCTAAGTTTTAAATTGTAATAAAATAATGCTTTATAACTTCAAGCAATTTTTATTACGTATTCGCATATTAACTTATATACTCATATTTGCACCAGTGGCGTAGTCGCGTAGGTGAATCATTTCATATCGAGGGGAATATTTAAAAATGACAAACTTTGTTTTGAATTCATAACAGTTTTTATCCATTTTAATTCGAATTACATTTTCTTTCGTACGAATCAGCTACAATTTTTTAACTACCTACCAGATTCATTTTATTGTCATAAAATAAATACTTTTTGAAAATTTTACCAAATGAAAGTTTAAAATGTTATAAAAAATGTATTTAAAATTTAAAAAAAGGACCATCATCAGTTTATCGTAGTTTTTAGCGAGAAATGAGAATGTTGAAGAAATATGTTATTTTTTCCGTGTCTCTTTGAGTAAGTTTTAAAAAGTACTTATATGAAGAGCAGAAACGTTTATAATTTTTTCTTTTTTAATATTTTTGATTAAAATCCTTTGAATATCAGCCTTAACTCTAGAAAACTGGCGAAGGCGTGGTTTTGTCTGTTGGTGGAAAACAGAATTTTATGTTAAGGTAACTTTTTTAAATTAACCATTTTGCATAGCTTTTTTTTATAAAATTTTCATTAAAGAAACTAGAAAACTTGTATTCTAATTTTTCATTTGAAATAAAGAAATATACAATTGCAGCACTCTTATAAGTAAATTGAACCACGTATTTTTTTAAAATAAATAAATCAATTTATTAATAATATAAGTTATAAAAATAATTTTGTGGTTTCTAAATTACACTTCGATACGTAAAGACTCAACCTCCTTGATTTAATTGGTCTAATCCGGTAGTTAGCGTATTCAAGTGGAATGGATTTCAGTAGCTACGCAACTGGTTTTATGTGTATCTGTTTTATACACATGTAAATTGATTAGAAAGTGGGTTTTGATTATTTTTCTATTTGATTAATTATTAAAAAAACAACACGATTAATCTTTACAGATTATGAGTGTTTGATAATCTTATTGTGGGATGGAATTAATATTGCAATTTTATTTTAACTATTTATATAACTAATACTACCAGTATGCTTAGAAGCTGACCGGTATTTTTAGGTAAAAATACGTTTCGTCATCTAATTTTCAAAATTAGTTAAATTAAAATTTTTTGTCGAACCTTCTAAGTGGGTGTTATTGAGAACTAAACAGAATCCCTTCCCGCAGCTCTTTTCCAATAATAATTTTTACTTCGAAACAAGGGAATACAAATTTTTTTTATCTGCGTGGTTATAGGTACTTGATAACTTTCCAGTAGTCAACGTCCAATATTACGAAGTTTGTAGAGAAAACAAATCTTATCACCAACTATTAACTTAGATGATTAAGAATTTTACCATCAAATTATTAGCATTTTTACATACAAATGCAGGACAGCTCCTTAACTAAACTAAAACTGCTAAAAAATAAACAAAAATAAATTTTTTATAATAAAAATAGTGAAAAAAAAAATGCTTTGTATTCATTTATTATGAAATAAATTTTAGCGAGCAAATTCAATATATTCTTTTATTAAATCAAATATCCGGTGTAATTTAATACCCATCAAGGTCCTTTTCATTTATACTTTTTTTAAATACAGTTCCGTTCAATAAAAATAAAAGCAAATAGAAGAGAAACAAGTTTTCTAGTTTCATGCAATTTATAAATTTATTCAAAGGAGATGGATATAATTAATAATAAGATAATTAGATTAAATAATAATTTAAAATGAGTCTAAAAATGTGTAATAATTTGCGAAAAATAAATAAATTTAGATAGGTTTACATAACTATTTTTGCTGAAAAACAAATGAACTTAAAGCTAATAGTTGAAGTTATGTTATACACAGATAGTAAAGTACACGATTACTTCGAAAAATAACGATTGATTTTTTCGTTACCCAAATTGTGTCTTACCGCCGCTTGTATTATCGATAATGCAATATTTAAATATCAGTTTATGTAGGTATAATAAATTCTTGGCCCTTTTTCCCAATGGGTTTTAAATTTAAGTTAAATAACTTACCCATAATACTTATGCGATTTATTCAGTTTTGTATAGACATAAATGGCGCTTAGATTTAAGTAAAAAAATTTTTTAATCGTTCTATTTCGAAGTAAACGAAATGAAAATTATAGGAGTAAGCTAAAAATATTTTTTTGGGGGAAAAACTAATTAACTACTATCAGCTAATTTTCGGGATGATATTGATAAACCTTGCCAACTATATGTTCTCTCCTCAACGATTAAAGTTTTAAAGCATTAAATTCCAAAAAAGAAAATATTAGGTACCACTGACTGTTAAACAACATATTAAAAATTCATTTGTTGTATCCGTGTATGATGGTAGTGCCTGCGTAACCTTAACATATATTAATAATTTTGGATTTCATGTCTTAATATTTTATAAGGCGGTTCTTTTATTAAAATTCCGTTATTTTTATTTACAAATATATATAATAAAATTCAAAAATGATGTTTCCAATTTCATGTGGGATTAATAATTTTTTTATAAGCACGCTCGTGTATGGCTTTTATTTTTTTTTTATTGTCTAAATCTATTGTTTTAACTGTAAATATACCGTTTATTATGATCGCTTTTCTGTAATAAAAGAAATTTTTTACAAAAGAAATTCTACGCTTTGTTTTGATAAGTGAGAAAATGTTTGTTATCTCCTATTCATGAAGAGTAATTACGAGTGAGACCACTATTTTTATTGAGATATATTTTCACACCTTTTTCCTTTCTATTTACGGACGTTCTTTATACAGAATGTTCGATTTAAATCTAGGCATATAAATAATATCACGTGTATGACAGAGTATATGCGTTAAGCAATGAATCTAAGTAAGAGGTATTATAAGTGTTATATATGAAATTGCAAAAGTTACTTGTATCGTGGCTTATCTGTTGTAGTTCATCTATTCAACTAGGAAACTCCCACTCTCCAAGCGTCTTACAACTATCTCAACGCATATCGAACCTTCAACATATGTATACAATACCTCTCACTTAGATGCATTGCTTAACGCATGCATTCTGTCATACTTGTGATATTTATATGCCTAGTTGTAAATCGAACATTCTGTATAAGTATACCGAGTATAAATGAAAGGTTCTATTCTATTTCTTTATACAAGTATACCGATTATAACTGGAGTTTACACCTCCAATTTTATAAATAATAAATGTTTCATTTTTGGATTGAAGTTATACATAGTAACATATTTTACCCATATAAAAATTATATCGAATATCGAATATTGATTATAATTTTTGAAAAATTAGTCTTATTTGTTTATTTTAAATTGAGATTTTATACAGCGAAGTATAATTTGCTGTACTCGACATATTATACAAAATAAAAGGAAAAGAAAATTTCATGAAACTACTGTTTAAAATTTGCTTAGTACCTATATAAAAATAATTATACTATATTAACCGATCCAAATCTAAATTTTTAAAAATTATGTTAAATTAAATAATGATCGGTTTACTGATTCCACTGATTATGATTATTACTTCGTAAAATTTGCCTGCAAGGCTTTTTTTGACGTCGATATCCAATGATTATCAATTACGTTTAAAACTTGTTGTTGAGCTCAAGGAAATCTTCTTAAATATATAATTTTAATTTCAATAACTTGTTTAACGCCAATTAAATTTTTGAAATTTTATTTTTATTTATTGAATTTTCTTTTATTTTTCTGTCTATACGGACGTTGTTTTTGTAAAGTAAATAATATTTTTTTGTTTTTTGTTTTTAAAGTAATTTAAAATAATAATAACAAAGGGGATTTAAATTATAATTATAATTAAATGTAATTAAATTAAAATACCTGAAGAACCTTCAATTTTTATTCACATTAAAAATAAATTAAAATTCAGTATTCACTGATGCAAAGTATTTTACGTATGTATATAAATGTTTACAGCGTGTTTCAGGAAAAATATTATTTATAATTTTTTTGAAATAAAAGGATTGAACTGATTTTTTGTTACACGTTAAATCTTTCTGAAATAAAGAACAAAATGTTTCTAATGATTTTTTTCTTTTTGTCACTATGAATGTTTTTCCGACCAGATCATGTAGAAGTAATATTTTCGGTAGATTCATCTGCTGTGAGCTTTCTCTCCCGTATCCTCTTTGTATCCTTTTTATATTCTTTCATTATTGAGAGTTCCAAGCCGTGCTATTCATTCTTATTAAAATTTCCCCTCTTTCAGAAATTATACAAATTCGACTGTTATACATTTGAATAACTGCACAGATTCAACGGACTGTAATTTTTTTATTTTCTGATTTTCTAGATTTTCCAAGGGACTAATTAATTTTCAGGTTTTTAAGGTCGACCATCATCTCGCTTTTACACTAAGCGCATAAATTTCTGATAATGTTCAGAAGTTTGTTTTTAATTTTTTATTTTGTCTTGTCTCTGAATTCATTATACACCCGGTATTTGACAGATTATTATTAATAATTAAACATTTAAAAAAATAAAAATAAACAAAATACTTATAAAAATAATCCCAATACTTATACGTATTTAAAAATTAAAAAATAGACGAGTCATCAAAAGCGAAAATATTATGGTGGGTACTACCAAATGCGTATAATCAGATTTAATTTATACTTGTCTATGTAAGTACATATTGGCTACATTTATAATGAAATTTTATACTCTATGAACTAAGAGCCATCACAAAATAGATGAATTTATGCTGACCTGCTGCAAAGCAGTGGCCGTTTTATAGGATAGTACAATCGTTATAGTTAAGTCCATAACTATGATGGACAAGAAGCGTTTTCTTGGGACCAGAAAATTCGTCATAAATTAATGTTTCAATACGTTGTTTTTGAAAAAAAAGTTAATAATTTATTTCGAGATAGGACTATATAGACCATTTTTAATTTCGGTATACCTCTAACATGTTAATTATGCACATTTTGATTGTTAATGTTTTATTCCACGATTCCCTTTCACGACTGCTTTAAAGGCAGTTCTGAATGAGATGGAACGACTTAATTACGAAAACGACACATTTTATCCTTTTACCTAAAAACCAAAAACAGAGATGTTATAAGTTTGACCGCTACGTGTGTCTGCCTGTCTGTGGCATCGTAGCGCCTAGACGAATGAACCGATTTTGATTTTTTTGTTTTGTTTGAAAAGTAATTTAATGGAGAGTGTTTTTAGTTATGTTCCAAGCGCGAAATTAGGGTTCTGTGTCCGAAACAACTAAAATAGTAGGTGATGTGTTCTTAGATATGTTTCAAGTGCGAGTTAAGGATTCCGTACCCGAAAACTCGTCGGAGTTTTTCAAGTTTTGTAAATTTTACTTGTCATATGTAGCATTAAGATATTCTTCTCAAAAACGATCCCGACAACAATTTATCGTAGAAATTCTTCTTTTTAGGAACTATATTTTGGTGTATATAAATCCTCAATTTTTCTTCATCAAAAGGATGAGAAACGAAAAAAGCTCTGCTATACGTTTCAGAGCTGCCATCATTAGGTTGTGCCCATGAGACAAGCTATTATAAATTTAAATTTTTTTCGTGCTGGCTCTTGATTTACTGAAGAAGATGTTTTTATATGTTGTGAATATTTTATTATTATTTTTTTTAAATAATACACAGCTAGCATAATAAATGTCATACCCATACAAAATAAAATGATAATTATCGATTTCCCGACTGTGGTTTATTTTAGGATTTTGTACCAAGAAATTTATTTGTCTTTTCGCGCAACGACAAATAAATAATTTTTCATTATGTACACAGTTTTTCTTGCTATGCGCAAATTATTAATTGGCAAATAAACATTTCATCTGCAATTATTGCAATACAATTTTCAACGAATTTTTATGTTTTCAGATTTTTTGATATCAAAAATAGTATTTTAGACCATTACAAGTATATGTATCTGTGTGTGCCGAAGCATGGATGTATGATTGCGTATATGTATATGAAGCATGGATGTATGATGTTGGTGTATATTGTCGTCAAACCCACAATTTTTGTTTTGGTGGAATGGGATTGAAAATAATAAAACCGAAAAATGTTTCCTATGCTCTTATTTTAAATTACTCTGTATGGAAGTTATGTGGGGTTCACATCACATTTTCATATTATGGGTTAATCATTTCGTTAATAGACATGTAGGTGGACATGTAGTATATGGGAGTGAGTACACCTACCTACCGATAAAATCCATAAAAGTATTGACTGATTATAAATTTCCTTTTTTCTGGGTGGTCCTAGAAGAATAATGTGTTTAAAATTGTATGTGGATTATGGGGTTCTTTCGGTGTTTGGTTAAAAAAAAAGCACGTAGTACAATGAACTAGACTCTAATGAATTTCCATGCAGATAGATTAATCCTTAAGGGGGTGCATGCTAATGTCACTCTCTCTTAAGCTTCATTAGATTATGGTTCAGGGAGAAAAATGTCAAACGATGGCAAAAATGTTAAATAAGACAAACGTCCACAAAAATCAGTGGTTTATGGTAAGACAATAGGCTGCAATACAAATAACACTTAGCTTGTTCAAAGCTTCTGTAATATCTTATAGTTACTTACTGCGGGATAATGATGGTTTATATCGACGACGGAAATTCATTTCTATATTAAAAAAAACTTTTTAAATGGATATTCAATTTAAAAAGTACTCTATATACGCCAGTCTTAATTCTACATTTAAATAGCTATACGTGATGTAAAACTTCTTTTTTGGTATGTTATTTTAATCTCTCGGGGGGAGTGTGAAACTACGTTTTGCAATCAAAATAAAGTTGCGCTCCAATTTCGGACTTTTTTCATTTTTTATTATTTAAAAAAGGTAGCGAAACACTATTTTGTATCACCGGATTATAAACGGTTTCACTTTTTATGCACATAATAGGGGGAATTTCAGTGATAGTTTTTTGTACTTGAATGTAAGTAAGATAAGGAGAAATTATTTTTTTTTTGTTATCAAGATTAAATTAATAAATATTTCAGAAATAGAAAGCTTCTATACATTTAATTGTAAAATATTTTTCAACCATCAGTGCATATTAAAAAAATAAATATATTCAAAAGTACTTAAACATTATAATTATTTAGAACTAAAATCAGAGAATTATTATCATTATTTTTTTTAAGAGAAAAATTAAAAAGCAAATAAAATGATCACTTACTCGTTGTAAAATTTCTTGATGTATACGCGACACTTTCTTTACCATCAAATATTGTAAATGCTTGCACTTGATATGATGCACCAGGCGTTAAATCTTTAAATGTGTACGGTAATTCACTTTCTTCAATTTGAAATTGCTGTGGTTTTGTTTTATCTGAATGTGATAATGGTACTAATTTCATACGGTAACTTGAATGACCGCCTTGAGCCGGCGGATCCCATGATACTATTGCTGTTTTTCCGCCACGAACCTAAGAAAACAAAATATATTTGATTTAATGTTCATAAAATGTAGGAAACATTTGGAGACTTTTATTAAATAAAGTCGCTAACATTTTAGACTCGATTATTCGGAAAAATTTACTTTATTGTAATAAGTGCTTATCATTGAACTGCATTAAACACAGGGCTTCTCTGAACAGGTTTATGACACTACGACCATTGAATTAGTTTGCCATGATTTTACAAAATTTTGAAAATTTGAAGACTTTGTGGCTTCTTTGTTGACGGTTTTTGTTTTTAATTAGTTATTATAAATATATGTTTATTATAAAGAATGACAAATTTGTATGATAAATAAAATGTGAATAATAAATCATGCAATTTATTTTACATGTTTAAGAACTGATTAAGGATCAATAAAAAAATAAAAATTTAATTGCAAAACCCAATAAATTAGTCACCATCCACAGTATGTAATCAAAATACAGTGTTTATTATTATAAAAACCAGATTGTAAGTGAAACGTATAATTTCAAATCATGAAAAATATAAATTGGATTTAAACACGAAACAAAGTTATTGTAACAATTTGAGGAATAGTTTCAGGATCCCCAAATTTCGTTAGAATTTCTAGGTCGCTCGATGATGGATTTAGATCCACGTATGGTTTTAGAAAGAAAAATAAAATTTTGAAATCAATTTGAAAACTAAGATACAATTGATCTCGAAAAATAAACTTTGAGGAACAAATTAAACAGAATAGTTATTTTTTAATTGCTTCTTTTTGAGAGGATTTAATAAGTTAATTTTTTTTTCAACTTACGGAAACTGAAAGGTTGGCTGGTGGATCTGGTGCTGTTGTAATACTCGCCGTCCACGTCAGCCAATCGGTGTACGTTTCATTAGAATAATATAATCGAAAATCATATTTGGTTCCTGGTAAACCCTGTGAGAATTGTATATTGTCATCAACAATATCTCTGGACGCTATAGTTGTATTTGGAGCTGGAACACCATGAGGCGGTGAATAGTTCAAACGATATGTGGCACCTTCTTGTCGTGAGATTCCTGATATTGAGATTACAAGGTCTGCTGTTTCTGTTATCTGTAACAAAAATATCATATCATTTATAAAAATGTTTTATTTCTGAATAGGTAATTGATTCCATTTTTGATTTGAATTACCAAAAGCGTAATGAAGTGTATAAGAAATTGAACTAATGTTTTTTCATTAGTTGAGCGAAAATTAGTTTGGAAATACGAAAAATTAATATGTTTGATTAAAATTACAAATTTTCAAAATATCGTAATGTTTAGAAATATGCAAACTATTTTTATAAGCATAATATTCGGACAAACAAAACAGGTTACAATAATTTTTTTAAAAGCATCAGCTTATTTTGAATTGATTTGAAGCTTCAACGTTTAATTGAAAAAGCAATTTAATTAGCCAATCTATGAATAAATTTCGGTAAGCTCTGATTGTATTAACTAGATCGTAAATATTGTATTTATTTAGAGTATTATAAATTTTTACAACGATTATAAAATTTACAATGTTTTTCCGCAATCGTAAAAGTCTAATTTTTTATTATATGCATTACAAGTCATGTCCAGGTTTTTATCTTTTTGAAAGTGGCGGATTAGAGGTCCAGTGAGCAAAATCTCTTAATAGGGCCGTTGTTTTTTTTTAGTCTTCGATAATCTACTTGGTATCCCCCTTGTGGTGTCCTTTCTTATAAATTTGTCTCCTCCCAATTTTTTTCGTCTTCGTTAATGAATTTCGTGCCTCCTTGCCGTGCCTTTATATGCAAATGTGATTTTTACACCAGTGTGCAACTGCTTCCCTTAAATTCGCCACTGTATTCTGTACTCAACAGAAATTGTTGACATTTACTGCGATGAATCATCTTATTCACTTCATTAAAAAAAATATGGAAAGATTAAAATTTTGCAACAATCGTAATAAATTATTACCGTATTGAAAAAATATAATTACTTTATAGTTTTACCATATATTGGAATTATACAGAGTGATTAAAAAAGACCAATTGCATGGGTACTATTTATTTTTAGTGCCTACATTTTGTTTATTTCTAACAATTGTCTTTATAAAATCGGGTACACTATATCGGATGGTGAATTTTTACTGTCGAAAATAGGTGTAAGTTTATAAGAGAGAAAAATGGAATTTTGAAGCAAATAATTTTCCAATAACTGACTCTATTGTAATCAACTCTTTTAATCCATGTAATACAATTCTCAAACGTTAGCAATAAAAACAATTGCTGTCTTTGTATTTGGATTAGTGTAAGAACTTCTCTCCTTATATGACCATCATAATTTTTAAATCACTCGTTACTTCAAGCATACTATTTTTGTATAAATATTATAATTATTGTTTTTAACTTGAATAACTAGTTCATAATATTTATTATTTTACAAATATTACATTAAATTTTATGATGGTGCAATATCTTAAACAGTAATCATATAAAGCAAATCATAGAGGTATGTAGGCACTTGAATTTATTTCAACATAAGTGTTAATTTTATATTTAATAAAAGCCGATAATCAGTGGGAAACGATTTAGCAGCTCTGTCAGTGATGAAAGAAGACACAAAGGAATTTTTTCGACATAATAAATCTTTTAAAATAAGTTGCAAATGAAGCATCTGTAACGATTTAATTCGGTTTTTGTTAGGGAAGTTCGCAAATTATCTTTGAAATTTGGGTGTTTTCTACAAAACATGGACCAAATAAAGTATTTTGTTTCAGGGTCAAAACATGTTTTGTGGAATGTATATTCGTTTTTTGGTAAATCGTTAATAAATTTTGAAAAAAAATTTCTTGTAGATTTCATAATAAGCCACCACAGCATTTTATCATGCCTTTCTCTGTACCCGGGAGAGTTACTAAATATTGCTTTTCAATTAAATACTTGAAATATGCTTTCAAATTAATTTTAAATAAATCTTTTTTTATTAAAATAATATTAATAACAAATATTATGCAACCAAAAAAAAAAAAAAAAAAGATTATGCGAACGTAAAAAAAAATTTAAGCGTGATGGAGAAAAATTGATTGTTTTGTGTGTTAATGACATCATCGCTTGAATGATAAAATTCATTTTTAACGCCTTTTGAGTTTATTTCTAACTGATGTTTATTAGCAACTGTAACGGCTAAATAGTTAATAATAAATCAATGGCAGAGTTAAAGCGGCCACGAAGTTTTGACCATTTTTTATTTAGAAACATGGAGGTAAGTAATCCCTAAATGTTTGAACAATACACCGGTCATTGAAAACAAAAGATCACTTGAAAAAATTGACTATTTATCCGAAATTTTAAGAAGCTATATCTACCCGAAAAAAGTTTATATCAACTATAGCTCAGTCAAAAGCTTAACCTTTCATGCTAATACTTTTTTATTGATTTAAAAGCGTCTACTGCTTTTTTACGAGAAAAATTGTTCTATAATTTTTTATAGATTACGTACGAAAACGTACCTACTCGGTCCTAAAAAGTGGCAAAAGGTCGCAGCTCTCTTCAAATGGTCATATTCTGAAAACGTGAATTCTCACAAATAATCGTTTGAAAATTTATTTTAATTGATAAAAATTCGGATTTATTTAGCAACGGCTAAAATTATAAACATTTGACGACATTTCTACAAGTATTTTGTTCGAATGTTTGACTTTCATGTTACATTATTTTAATAACAAAACCTAAAAGAAAGATTACCATAAACCAACAGTAGGTACAAATAAAAAAGTCAACTTCAAAGTAATATAAACTTTTTTTTAATGTTCATATGTTTATTATACAAATTTTATTTTAACTTCAAAACAAAAATAATAATAATGTTATAATTGGTATTTATTTCACCTCCCAGAGTGAACAAAACGATGCCACCATATTCGTTTGTATTGTGTAAATTGTAAGTAAATAAGATTATTGTACATTGCACCTAAATATGTGGGTTTCTACAATGTGACAATTAACAGATTTATATCATTGTTTTATACAGTGTTTCTCATTTTTTAGACCAACGCGTTCAATTTCAATGGAATCGATTTTAACTATTCGTAACCTTATAATTTTGAGTAAAGCTTTTTATAAGCGCGCTTTCTTGCTTGTCTATATATTCACTAGACTTTGTTTGCTGAGATAAAATTTCCCCTTCAGATGGACGTCTGAAAATTGTTCATATAACTATATATAAAAGCGTAAAGATGCTTAATTAAAAACATTCACCAAATTGGATATGGTCTTATAGTCTACAAATATAATACGATTTAGTTTAATAATTAAAGAATGTAATTTCAATTGTGAGATATAAATTAGGTTTGCTTTTCCAGTGCACTCCCTGCGTTAGTTAACGCATCCGCTCATAGCTGCGAGACGTACTTTATCCATAGTTAAGATCAATAAGAAAACAAAAATACGAGTAACAGCCCCTATAAAATAAACTCTGAAAAGCATTGCAAGGCATACCTATAATTGACACGCTATATAATTTAAATACATCAAATAAAATGATATTTACATAAATTTTCTAATACGTACAAACTACTTTTACAAATTGACTTTTATTTTTACTAATGATTTTACCTTTCAGTTATTTTATTTTATATTATTTTTTTTTATAATATTAAATATTATTATTTAAAATGTAATGAAAGCATTAAATTACAACATTATTATTACATATAAAGAGTGATTTACAAGTTAATATATTCATGCTAAAAATTTAATAGTTTATATTATTAAGTTGTATGTATAATTAGAAAAAAAAATCAAATCGTGAGCAGCAGAGCTTGGCTACTAAGGTTAAATTTCCTTCTAATAAAAAGTTTCTTATTATAAGATACTTTTAATTGCAATGGAAATTTTGTTTGCTTTTTCGAGTGTTCTGAGACTGCAGAGGTGCACTTAGAATTAAGAACCGTAACGGGGCTACGACATACTTCACTTGATATTAACTCAACCAACATACACATTTTCAATCCTCTAGCTCAATTTGAAAAGACTGTGGAAGTGAACAAAGCGAGAAAGAGGAACTGGAAAGTTGACACTTCCCAAAAGCACTCTTTTGACACTAACCCAACCTTTATAAAGATTTTTAATCCCTCTTAGCTCAATTTGGAGGGGGGGCTGCGCATTGTATTAAAATGTCAAAAAATCAAAAAAGCCAAATACCCGAAATGCTGAAATCAATTTCCGCTATAATAACTATCCCACTGCCCTGATCTGGCTAGTAAACTAACCCTATAAACCGAATTAGAAATTCCCAAAATCCATAAATAGTGTTCTGGAGGCTACAAAATGGATTTATAACACAAGCCCAATATCACCCCGTTGACCTTCGATACAGGACACATAAGTCTAAATTTTCTTAGAAAAGAGGATTAAAAACCTTTGATGTCTAAAATTTAATTGGTAATTTTATATACTCAGAGATTTTTGTGATAACGTTGTAATTTAACCAAGTTGTTATCTGTAGAAATTATGTATAATATTGCTGTAGTCTTGGCGTATGTTTTTATTAATTAAAAGATTAAATTAAAAATTAAATAAAAGAAATACCTGTATAAGAAAAACAAAATAAAACAGGTAAGTACACATTATATGAAATACTAGTCATTATCTGCCCGCCCCACTGGTCGACGCAAATTACTTCTGCTTGAACCTTCGTTAATTGCTTTACCCAACAAAGCCTCATGATGGTCTTTTGGCTTGGCTTCTGATATCAGTTTCAGAAGAAGAATCTTTCGTTCGCATGCGATTATTTTTTCTTAAAAGTCCTTTTGTCTCTACCTGAACCTCATTTACTTTACCTATTTTGGGACTAAAACTTTAATACATGGTATAAAATACAGTCGCTTCAATCCGCCTGTCTGTCCCTAATCCCTATCTGCATCCTTAGATCTTTAAAACTACGCTATGGATTTTGATACGGTTTTTTAAATAGATATAATGATTCAAGAGGAATGTTTATATGGATAATACATGCATAATATAGTAGAGTAAGGAGTTGAAAGGGATGTGCTTCAAAAACATAAAAAGTTGTGCATCCATTAAGCTCAAATATTGACAAAATAAACAACCAGCTTCAAGGATTGTTTTTAACTGTTTTTAACCTTCGGGGGTGGAAAGGTGGTGCGAGAAAGTGGGGATGAATAATCAAATATTTTCAAATATACCTGATGTGGGGTATTAAATAAAAGAGCATGACGCGTACATTACGAAACTGTAAACCCTCCGCAAAGGGATTTCGGGGGAGGAGTTGAAAGTGGGGATGTTGCCTTGCAAAGCGGGTAGTTCACAGCTAGCATAGTATAAATTATTATTTCTTTACAAAAGACGTTGTGTCGTACATCTAGAAATGATGAGCAATTTTCAATCTGAACAAATGGATGTTTGTGTTTGAAATCAGGCAAATCTCGTTCCTCATACTTTGAATAATCAACTCACATCAAAACCTGCTGTAAACTTATCCTCATTTAAATGCATAAAAAAAAACTAATTAAGATTAATGCCAAACACTTATAAGTTTAAGGTCAAAATTACCATATTTGCCAATCGTTTTGTATTACTAATCTGATTGATGATGGCATTGAACGTCGTCTCTGATTCTCAAAGCATTAAACAATTCATTAAACAAAGTAGTTATAGATATAAATTAACCGATGCGGTTAATCCCAAAAATATTATTAATATTTAACATAGACTTTCCTCCAATAAAATTACTTTTTTTGATATGTTACATCCTTTTAATAATTTGTCCATGAACCAAGGTTTTTTTTAATATTCTGCTTCACTTAAATTAAAAAACGTTAATTAAAAATACATAAATTAACAACATTATAATATTAACCCAATTAGAGTAAACATGACGAGCTTGAGTATCAGTGTATCTGTGTGCCTGTCTGTTGCATCGTAGCTCCTAAACGGATTTTGATTTTTTTTTGCAAGGTAAATTTTTTGAGAGTGTTCTAAGCTATGTTTCAAGTTCGAGTTTATCGTTCCGTGCCCGATAACAATTAGAAAAGGAATGATGATCTTTAAACAGCTGAGTAGATTTTCTTGAACACTCTCGATCAAATTATACCTTTCAAACAAAATGAAATCGATTCATCCGTTTAGGAGCTACAATTCCACAAACGAATCGATCAGACCTGTTTTGTGATATAAGTTTCATAATACTGTTAAAATTTATAGATATTTTGCTTGTGAGCATTTTTAGATTTAATGGGCAGGATAGGTTTCTAAAAAATGCTTTTTCTATAAGTAAAATATACGGAAATCAAAAATTATTTTATCGTAAATAAAAGGTGGGGTGCTAGATTTCAATTGTAAATATTTTATTGAGAGATATTGGTAAAAGCAAAGTCTTTTTCAAAAGCACCTTACACTCTTTTACGATAAAATGATTTTTTCTTAATCACTCAATTTTTTTTTGAACGTACAGAATTTTCAGCAAGTTACAATAGGGAGTTTTCTTTAGTTTTTTCCAACTAATATTTATTTCTACTTTTTATCTCAGCCTATATTGAAAAAATCAGTAGATATGGAAAAAATCGTTAATGCTGAAGATTAGGGTCGAAATAATTAGACAAACTTATAAAATTTTGGTACTGTTATCGGTCCTTGATAAATGTGCGAAGATTCGTTCAAATATTGTTACTTAGATACAATCCCAAGTTACTAAAAGCGTGTTAAAAAGATTTTTCAAAACAAGGTTTTATTTCAATAAACTAGAAGAAAAAGTAGAAGCTTTTATTTATAATTACAAAATAAATTGAATTTTCGAATATTTATCATTTCTATTTCGTCAAATATTTTAGAATTCTATTTGCGGATAATTAAATTATTAATTGAGATTGTTATGAAAAAGTCGAGAGGTAAATGTAAAACTTTAGCATGATAGGATAGACATCTGAAATGTTCGATAGATATCCAATCGTGTATTACATTCGAACTAGATTTCATTTTTCCCTTTCAAGTTTAAACAATCTTTGTTTAAAAGAAATTTTCATAAATAAAATTTTCCGCTAAATATAAATTATGGTATTATTCTCAAAAGTGGATATATAAATTTAGAATCATAAATATTTCTGGTGGAAATATATTATTAAATTCGTGGAAAGTTATTGGCAACTGTTTTGCTTTATAATCAAAAACTTTGAAAAATGATGAATGCCAATTATATAATTTTTTTACTTGGAAATTTTGTTTTTGTGGGAAATTTTATCTTATTTTAATCTTTATGAAGTTTGAACTTTTTAATGGGTTATTTATGATGATAATTTTTTGCAATTAGCTATTTTGCATTGTAGAAAATAATCTTACAGAATTTATTATGTCTATACTTCAAAAACCGTGTATTATGCGCCGTACATTATTTTTCCGTCTTCAGTGATGAAGCAGGGGATTTTTATTTGTTTAGGTTAGCGTGGAATAAGAATAATTAGAGTTATACTGGATGACATAGTATTTAGTTTCAAAAATTGTTTAAATGTAATTTGAATCGTTGATTTAATTGGAAAATCCTTTGAGGAAAATAGAATAATAATTCGTCGTTAAAAAAATTTCTAACAAATTATTCTTATAATTAATTTAATGAGATTTACATTACCTTTTAATATTTTTAATTAGTTTATTAAAATATTATTATAAATAAATATGATTATTAAAAAATTTATGTTTATAAAAACATTTGAAATATATTAAATACGTTATTGAATCTACATTTTTTTAAATTCAATATCTGGATGACCGAGCTTTGCTCGGTTATTCGCCAATAGATGTCAGCAAGAGTCATATTTTTCACTTTAGACTACTCAAACGCCCTTTTTGTTATGTTATAATTTGCATTGTATTTCATTAACTACGTTATACACCAATAGATGTCTGATGAATTTTTCATGAAAAGACGGATAAAACGACATTTCTGATAAATGAAACCTAGCTAGATCGACTTATCGCCCCAAAAAACCCCTACATACTCATTTTCATGAAAATCGTTGGAGCCATTTCCAAGATCGTTGATATATATATATATATATATATATATATATATATATATATATATATATATATATATATATATATATTTATATATATACAAGAATTGCTCGTTTAAATATATAAGATTTATATCAAGGTTTGCTAGATAATTTCGTAAAACAATTCTAGGTTTTAAGATTGTTATTGATAACGGAAAGAAAATTTAAATTTTTGGTTAATAATAAATATTGTGAGCCACTGAAAAATCACTTTGTAACCCTCTTTAAGAAGTTTTTTGCGAAAATATCAATCTATCAGAGATCAGGTTCCTCGAAAGGTTGATTTTCAAACATCAGTGCGAAATCTATAATTTTAGGTTTACATAATGCAAAACGATCGTTTTTTTAGGCTTATTATGTAATAATTTTTTCACTATCATTCTCTACGTCTTTAAAACAATCTAAAATTTACGGATCTTCAGACAAATAATTTTTTTTGTTCAGTCTCTTTTACTCTATTTTACCTCATTATTACTATAAACGTTAGAATTTGCCCATACTTTGATACTTGTGCATAGTTACAAACCAAATACTAATATATTTAAATATCATTCATGAATCATTGAATTCTTCTCATAATGCATCTCTATAATTTATTATTTTATTAATGATTATTTTGTTAATGTTGAATAAGTAATTCAGTTTTATTTTTACTAGTTTTCAGAATTATAATCGATGTGCAATTAGTGTTTCACATTGAAAGTTTTCCGATTAAAATATTTTTTTACAAATATAATAAAAATTCCACTTTCAATTGAAAATTTCTAATTATAAAGAAGTTCATTGTTTTCTTATTGTCTATGGCATTCATTCAAGATAATATTCATAATTTAATTTTTAAATCAAAGTATTAAATTTCTGTAAATTAAATATTTAACGTGATGATATTACTAATGTGCTTAGTTCCAGGACCAAGACTGCACATTCTTGAAACCTGTTAGAGCTAGGTAAATTTTGATCAAAAATATTAAAAGTATAACCCAAATTTAGTAGGATTACATACTTGGTTTATCAAAATTGCACAAAATTTGAATGTGATAAAGCAAAAATAATTTTTTTGGATTTTGATGACGTCATAAAGTTAAAAATTTGATTTTTTTTGATAACACAGGCAAATTTGATCCGAACTTATTGGAATTTTTTTTGAAACCCACTAATTTTGGGTCATTCTTTTCAGGTGTGATATCAATTTTTCGCTATCACTTATGTGCTTAATTTCGGGACCAGGTCTCCACATTCTTGAAACCTATTAGAGCTAGGTTAATTTTGATCAAAAATATGAAAAGTACGACCCAAATTTAGTAGAATTACATATTTGGCCTATCAAAATTGGACAAAATTTGAATGTAATAGAGCAAAATTAAATTTTTTGGATTTTGATGACGTCATAAAGTTCAAAAATTCAATTTTTTTGATAACACATGCAAATTTGATCCGATTTTATTGGAATTTTTTTTGAAACCCACTAATTTTGAGTCATTCTTTTCAGGTGTGATGTCAATTTTTCTCTGGCTATCACTAATGTGCTTCATTCCGAGACCAAGACTCCATATTCTTGAAACCTATTAGAGCTAGGTTAATTTTGATCAAAAATATGAAAAGTATGACCTAAATTTAGTAGGATTACTTATTTGGTTTATCAAAATTACCAATATGGTACTTTTTGATACCTTTTAATGAACAGCGAATATATATTAATAATAATTACAATTTTAATCCAATTTTGTTTACTCTGTATTATTTACTCAATTGTTCCTCATAAAATCTGTGTTTTTCAATGTAATTTGGATTCCACCTAGCATAAAATGATTCATTAAAAGTCGTTTGTATTAAAGAAGGTTCTATATGTAAAATTTTGAATACGGGTATTTATTTAAAAATTAATTTTTGTGTTTTAAAATTTTTAATATAATTTTAATTAATAAAATTTGGGTCATTTTATTACTTTTTTAATTAATTTTAAAATATACAATTTAAGAATCCATTATATTTTTTTTGGAATTCTAATAAGAATGTCCTTCACTGCTAAATATATTAGCCAGCCAGCAAATTTTTAATCATAGAACATATGATTCTCATAACAATTTCAAATTTAATTTATTGTTGTGTAATATAAAAAAAAAGTATTATTTTGTAATATTTTATTAAAAATTGGGTGGGTCTTTTTTATAGACTACCTACATCCAAGTCAAAAACATAGCTTTAAGAATAAATATTTCGAAAAGAAAATTAAGACAAAATTTTGAAAGGAAACGCTTAGAAAAATTGTAAAATTTCTCGAATTTGGTTGAAGATCATTTTCTGTAGTTTTAAAATTCCATTAAAGAAAAAAAAATTTAATTTAAATTGGCGATATTAATTTTATAGTATACTTATGGTCTAATCTAAAATAATATTTTAAATTACCAAAGCATTTCTGGTAAAATGCTTAGGGAAATGTGTTATGGTTTTGGTGGTCGCAACAAAATGAAAAATCTAATTTTTTGATAGATTCAAACACCAAATTTTACGCAAACATGAATGTTGTGTAAGTGAAATGGAATGTAATTAAAACTTGATGATTTCCAAATAGTTTTAATAAATCCAATCAAAATTTACCCATACAAGATGCTTCAGGATATCTAAGTGCACTCAACTTTCAGAAATGATAAATGTTTGTCAGTATGGAAGTTCTTTTAGTCCGAAAATCTAAATCGAAATTTTCAGCATATCGTTACGTTTAAGGGCCAATCATTGCGTAAAGAGACTAGCAAAAACAGTGCGTAAAAATTGTGCCATTGGGAGGGGAGGTGATTAAATTTGACATTTTTTTAAATTCATTCATAATAATAAAAAAAAAAGTACAATGTAACTAAAGCAAAGTAGTAAACAAAAACTCTCAGCGGGGCCATATGGATAAAATCACGTTTACATAGTTATTTAAGGATGTACGAGCGTCAGGTAAGTTTTAGAAAAAAGGCTTGATTTTTTTATATGAAGTTGAACCAAGTGTTAGAAGGAGTTTATTTAATTAACATAACATAAAATGATTTCAAAAGTAGGCATATTTAACATTTTTCTTATGAGAAAACGATAGATGGTTGATATGTTTTCATAGATTTCTCCAAAACTAGTCGGTGGAAATTTAAAAAAAAAACATTTAAAACCTTAAAAAATATTTTTTTAATTTTGATGGTTAATAATTATGTTGTAACTTAATAATATAAGACGAAAAGTAAGAATACAATTTTTCGATATCTGGAGTAATTTTCAATATATCAATATAATTGAAAATTTTGTTTAATTATTTAGCTTTCGATATTTCGAAAACCAAGGCAGATATCGAACAATTTTATTCTTATTTTTCGTCTACATTCATGAAGTTATAACATAAGTCATCTTCAAAGTTGAAAATAAGATACAAATAATTTTAACCACCAGTCTAAACTTGCCTTGGCGCCCGTACTACCTTAATAATACTTCAAAGGGTATTTTATTCTGAAACACTCTGCTTTCAGGTATATTATTGCTGTAACTCTCATTAGAATATGTCACGTATATAATAATATAAAAAGTAAGTAGTCATTTAAATTAAAATCTACACGTATGGTAATTTTTTTAAATGTTTTTGTTACCGCAATATATTTATCGCATAAATTTCTAAAAAATTAAAATATTAAATATTACATTTATTATAAACAGACAGACTGACAGAAATTAATAATTCTAGTATTATAATTTTTGTAGGTTTATTATACATTAATAGGTATCAACTATGTACTATGATATAACTTATTAGAGATGCGGAAAAAATCAAAAAATCTTGTATTTTGTATAAATATACTGGTACAAAAAAATTTTAAAATTAATAGTTATTTAAAAACTAAATGATGCAATGGAAAAATTTATGTGAGGCCGATGATGTTGTGTTAAACCTGTGTTTATCTTTATCACTTTAACGTATAAACCTATAAACTATTAAACATATTACTTTTTGTTATTGTTTACTTTAATCATGTATACGATATTTATTTACATCATGGTCTCTTGATTATAATTGATGTTTTTAATTGATGTATGTATCATTACAGCGTAAACTAAATATTGACAAATATCTTGTCTAGTAATCTTAATTAAGAGAATTGAAAAAAATACACTTGAACCAGGACTCGAACCCGGACTTCTTGGCTTCATGTCAAGCGCCCTACCAGTTAAGCTATTCGAGTTCTAGACACAGAGTGCAATTTTTTCAACTCATTGAATTTTTATTTTTACTTTGTTTATTCACTTATTTATTATTATTACTTTTTGTTATTGTATACTTTAATCATGTATATATTAAACATACATTGATTTTTACGTAATTTTGTGTAAGGAAAATTTAGCTTGGTATTGACCTTTGTAATTGTACGAATTGCAGTAATCAAAATCCTTTTAGCTCACCCACTTTTTGCATTCTCCTCTTTTTTAATAACTCAAAAATGATATTACTTGTTTGTATATAAAACTAATATGATCCATTATGATTCTCAAAACATAATAGCACCACAATAACACGTGTTTAATGTGGTGTGTACAGTTTTGCTTAAATACATACATCACAATGCTGTATTTTATTTAGGATGAATTTTTCCTACAATCCCAGTAATTGGAATAAATTTTGATTTTTATTGAGTTCCAATTATCGAAACCTTACTGTATAGTATTTATGTTTAAACATTTAGGGGTGTTTTAAAAACATTTTTAGGGAAATTATCTCAGTACCTTTTGGCTTCTTAAATAGGGTAGATTTTTGTGTAGAAATATAGAGACACTTCGAAAAGAAAATAAAAATGGCTAGCATAGTGAAAAAATTCTATCACGTCAGGTCTTCTTGCAAAACTCATTTGAAAAATCGAAAATTTGAGTAATTCAGGGAAATAGGAGGGGGGTATAATAATTCAAAACTGGAAATTGTCAGTTGATCATATCCCAACAAATTACCGATGTCTGTTTAGTTTGTGCTAACTCATACGGGAAACAGAAGAAGAAAAGCGAAAACATACTCGGAGGAGCATCAAGAAATTTAAGAAAATATTTCAAAAAGAACAAAAGTGAACTAGTTTCAAAGACAAGAAAGGTTAACTGACAATTTCAGAGACTAGCATCATACAAATCAATTCCATTGATTAGTATCATCCCTTTTAACGGCTGCAATTATAATTAAATTTCCGGTTTTTGTCGTTTTGCGAGAAAATCTATCATGATTTATTTTAGATTCAGTATATGTATTAATGTAATTGTGAAAGTTAACCAATCAATGATATTAAATCAAATTCAAAATAGAAAGAAAATACGTCATATTTCGCAGACAATTTCATAATTCTTTAATCAATTTAATCAATTATATGTGTATTTTTAAATAGAGCCGCCACGAACCAGACTTGATTTTCAAGTAACAAATACCTAAATATAGTTTGCTATAAAGTGAAACTGGAAAATAAAATTTATTGAATAAAAAATGAGACAGTATAATAGTAAATGTATACATTCAAACATTATTCATCTTCGTCATACACTCACATGTCAAACATTTCGGAGGATATTCTATGAATTATAAGAGCGTAACATAAAAGTATTTGTGTAAAGTTTAGGAAGTTGTGGCAGGAAGTAATTAATAAAAGCATTTACAAGTACCTAACATTATTGTGATCGTCCGTTTTTTTACCCGACTGAGCAACGCAAAGGAGTAGTAATGTGTTTATAAGTCTATGTATATATGTGTACTCCTATATCACTAGAGAGCAAACGCCGGAGCCGATTTTGATGATTCAGACGATCAATCGATTTATCTCAACCTTTCAAGTGCTACTGAAGATATTCCAGTAATGAAAATTTAATATGGCGATTGACAGACGGTAATTGCGAAGATGTGTATTCCTATGTGGCACACTAGACACCAAATTCGTTGGCCGATTTTTATGATTCATACGTCAATCGATTTGTCTTAACCTTGCGAGTGCTAAAGGTAATAATGAAGACTCAATATGGCACTGCAATGTATTTTTTCCACAATTTTTTTATCCCTTAATCACATAAGCTCTGAGACCCAAATAATATTATAACAGTACAATCATGACAAAATGTGGAAATTAAACTTCCGTTTCAAATTAAACTAAAATTAATTATTTCTTCTAAAATTATTTCTTAGTTTTTAAAAATATATAATTTGTACTTTGATCGATTCCAATAATAAAAAAATTTGATTCATTCTACTTTTAGATTCCATTGCGTAGTAAACACATAAGCTAAACAGCGACAAGTGTATAATAAAATACATGCATATATTTTATAAACGTTGTTGCGCTCTGAAATCTGGTTGTTCGTCGAATTGGAGTACATATACTTTGAATACTTTCTTATTATTTGTTTGTTATTTTTAAAATTTATTACTTTACAACAGTATTGCTGAATTTTAATAGCTTGAATATATGGATTAAGAGCCAGGCCAAAAAAAATTCGTTGAATTTACTAAAGCTGATAATTTGAGGATTAGTTATAGTAGTTGTGTACACACACATACTGTCAGTTAAGTGAACGATAGAACAAGAGTCAGATATATGGTATCGAAACCGTTAAGTTTTACGTGGTACCAAAATGAATTTACAAAAGCTGAAAATTGTTATACAAATTGTATATTATGGTATATAAATAACAGTTTTGACAGTTAGTCAGCTAGGAGTTAGAACAGGGCTGGTCAGTCAGCCCTTATTTATGAACAATAAATAGATAAAATTCATTTATAATTTCCGTGGTATTTAAATGAATTGATTAAAGCTGAAAATTGTTATACAGCTTGTATATTGCATATAGATAATAGTTATGATGGTCAGTCAGTTAAATATTAGAACAGGGCTGGTCAGTCAGCCCTTATTTGTGAACAATAAATAAATAAGATTCACTTATGATTTCCGTGGTATTTAAATGAATTTATTAAAGCTGAAAATTCATTTTAGTACCACGTAAAACTTAACGTTTTCGATAGCATATGTCTAGCCCGTGTTCTATCGTTCGCTTGACTGACCGCAGTATGAGTGTGTACACAACTACTATAACCAAACCTCAAATTATCAGCTTTAGTAAATTCAATTTTTTGGCCTGGCTCTTCCATTAATAAGTCAATAATAAAAACATATTTTCATACTTTTTCCTCGATTCCAAACAGATGAAATAATATTTTTCTTTACTCATTCAGGATAAGTTCACTTTTTCTGCACCGTTTTGTCTGTGCTTATTAACACTGTCGTGGCCAAAATTTCCGAAAAAAAGACATTATTCCGTATTTGTAAAGAAACAATATCGCGTGCAACTCATGAGGATTACCTAATACTTCAGTGGTAAGCACTTGCATCGATAATATAGCGAGAGATCGATTTGATAGATAATATAGGGCACTTGTTGTACAATATATTATTGTGTAGGTATCTTATAAAAAAAAATAGAAACATATGGTCTGCCAATCGAAAAATAAATTGTTTTCTCAATTTCAAGTGTGAGTTATCATTTTCGTATGTTTGAGACTGTTATGAAGGTCCTTTATTTTCTTTAAATAAAAAATCATAGATCATAACATAATATAAAAACAAGTGAAAAACAAACAATTGACTGAGTTAATTGTTGAAATATCATGTATAGACAGTGTTGATTACATTACACATACATACAGTCACACATATATAACTGATATTCCCATATAATACATACTATATAATTTGCGCTCTCACGTGTAAACAGTGATGTTTAACAAAAAAATTTCAAATCTAATTTGTTTATTTTTTTGATGGAATTTTTTTTTATTTAAACTTTTGTCTTGTCTTTAACGGTGTGCAAGATGGATCCTACGGACCCAAGACCTAATTGATCTATGTTGCCGATTTACAAATTCGACGTCACTTTTTACGTCCTGAGTACGATGTGAAAATTTCAGCTTGATATCTCTTTTCAGACAGATGGAAGGACAGACAATCGGAAATGGACTAATTAGGTGATTTTATGAACACCTATTCCAAGATTTTTTTCGTAGCAACAATATTTAAAAGCGTTACAAAATTGGGACTTAACTTAGTATACCTTGATATATTTCATATATACATGATATAAAAAGGTTTAAAATTCATAAAAGAATAATTTTGGTTGATTGGACAGATAGCAATCAAGATTTGAAAACTTAATGTAAATATTTTTGAGTTTAAGTAGCCATATCCGATAAACAATATTTAAAATTATGAAATAATAGTAGTTAATAAACTAAAAATATCAAATAATTAAACAGTTATTTATAAACGCGTGGGTGGTGTTGAAATTAAACCATTTTACTCTTGAAATTTAAAAACTATAGCGCACGGCGCTTTTATAATTACTTATTAAAATTATTATTCTGATTTTATTCTTAGCATTTGAATTACTTTTTGATTTATTTTATTTTACGAAAAAGGGCGTTTTATTTTTTAATCATTCGGCTTTTTCGAAAATTTGTAGTTTATTTTAAACTATAAAAATGCAAAACATAGTACTAGTCATTAATTTTTGGTCTTTAAATTGTTGTTCTGTCATAGCGAATAGATTCATTAATATTAAAATGACGAAGGTTAGGTTAGGTTATATTGGCTGTCCACGAAAAACACACTATAGAGCCCATTGTGATACCATATATGTGTTTTACCACCTTTCCGCTGATAATTTCATTTATCAGCTCCTCAATTGTTTTCAGAGGCTGAGCGTACCTCCGTCATGCATATACCATGCACTACACTAGCCCATCACAACTATTAATTAAATTAATTTTTGTTATGACGGCGGGAATCGAACCCTAATTAATCGAATCGAACCGGTAATTAATTTGTCTAATTCTAGACCAAAGTTTACAATACAATTGAAAGTGTTGTTAGTTGCCAATCTATAACCAAAATAACAAAAACTTTTTTATTATTTATTATATGCATAGTTTGATTTTATTGATGAATCAGTAAATTAAAAATGTAAGGACACAAAAAAAAGTTTATTTAATGTGTGAAAGAACTTTTATGTGATAAAAACGATGTTTTATTATCATTAATAATTTGCCTGGTAAAGGTAATAAAATTAAAAATCAAAAACATTTTATCTTGTCACGTAGTGGTCATTAAAAAATTTTTTTCACATATTTTAAAATTTACTTAAATTTATAAAAGAAAAAAAAAATTGTATGCTTAAATTGTTTTACGCTTTGCAATTTTATTCATACGAATCATTGAATATTATGTGAAAACACGTATTTGTAAAAATTTCTTCTCTATTGTGTTGCTAAGTTTTTTTTTTTTTTTTTTTTTTTGTAATTATTGGTCGTTTTTTGATAGTTTTTCATTTCTAAGTAATTATTTATAAATTATTATACAAGTCGGTGTCCATTGTACTAAAAAGTAGAAAATAATTTTTTCTGCGTGTGACCAATATTGCTCATTTACGAACTCGACCTCACCTTTTACGTTCTTAAGCATGGTGTATATATGCATGGTATAATATAGCTCCTTATTCGAGATCAAAGTCAAATTGTAAAAATTTCAGCCAATTCACCTAAACATTTGCTCATGTCAGCTATCAAAAAAAAGTCTCGTGATAACTCAACCTAGTACAGATAGTTGGAAATGACGAAAAGCCAGTGTTATTTCCACATAAACGAATTGTTTCGTTTTCATAAATTACTAAGGGAAGTGTACTGTTGTTATTACCTTTCTTACAAAGAAGAAAATAGTCATTCAATGTGACTCGACAAATTGGGGTATCAATTTGATAAACATAATCAACGTATTATATTGACAAGTCATCCCATATTGCGTTTGTCGCATGAATTATTCTTGGTAATTCATGATGTAAAAGTTTATTTAATGTAAATTGTTTAAATTTTAATGAATTATTTTATCAATAATCAGATATTAAAAATTTTTTAATGATTAAATCAGTCATAAAATACATGAATGAACGGCATTTTTAAATAAGTTGAAATTGCGCGTGCACTTAATTATAGTATATCTATGATCATCATGTCTGAAAATTTATCGACACGACGAGTGGACCCGTGCATATACCGGCCAATTTAAGACGCGGCAAAATTCATTTTTATGAGGTCAATAATTGACAAAAGAGCACCATGATGGATTACTTAGACAAAAAAAAAAGATTTTGATAAGGGTCTCATATATGATAGACAAAGGGTTTCAATTATAATGATATTTGTAGGGTAATTTATTCCATTTATAAATTTTTTTTTAATGAGTGCGTTAAAAGAATTAAAAAAAAAAAAAGTCCTAAGCAATTTGTCAATTTTGGTTTTGTCAAAAAAAATTAATTTAGCATAAGTTGTTTTTAATGCAAAATTGCTTTAACACAGCAGGTTATATGCACTCCCGCTGTTTAGATTCTTGGTCATCTTAAAAGGTATAAAATTAAAATCATAGATCTAAGACTAACAAAAACATTGCAAATCAATCAGAGTTTTGGAGATGAACCTCCTAAATGTTTTCGTCTCAAAAATATAAACCTTATCGAAATAAAATAGTCAGGGAAGTAAAAAATCACGTTTATATTAAAGCATAATCATTGAAATATAAGTTCGAATTGTGCCTAAAACTTAAAGGACCTAAATCTCTGCTATTCAGAAAACTGTTTACGGTTTACCTGTTTAAGTGAGAAAATGGAAGATTTGAGGGGAGACAACCCCTGGTTTAATTTTCTACCCCTTTAAACCAAAGAAACTTTTTTAAGAATATTTTTCTCTAGTAAATGCAAAAACTGCAATATGTACTTAAAGCTTAACCGGTATACTTTTAGGAAATAATATTATTTTTTTTTATAAAAGAATGCATCTCTTTAGGTTTGCGGAAAATGAGTTGGAAGAAAATATGTTTTTTTCTATACTAAATTTTTCAGTTGATGTATTGAGCCATTTACTTAGAATGAGGATTAATTTTTGTGTAGATTATTCAACTCAATCGCTGGCTGTTTCAACTTAGGTATATTTGCTAGGTTTATGACAGTTTATGATCTATGAAATATTGAACATATAAGTTCAAGACTAATATAATCATCAAATGACATATTGTAGGAATTTCCAATAATAACCGTTAATTTTATAAAGCAAAAAAACCATTTTAAATAAAAGTTGTTTACCTTCGGACGAAAATAAATTTGTTTTTAAAATAAATTACAACAAAAATGATTTATAATTATTGCGGTTTCATAATTTTTATTCAACGTGTCCAATAAGTGAAATAATAACAACCATATTTAATTTAAATTTAATTATTTTTTCTAATTGAAAATCGTTACTAATATTGAAAAAAAAATTAATTAATTAGATTATTTATTATAGTAACATGTTTTTGAAATTATTAAATTAAAATATCTTTGAAATTATTGAATAACTGCAAAATATTTGTAAGATAATTATTGCAAATTCATAACATAATATAATGTAAATAATTTATCCGAAAGCTATTTGAAATAGTTATCTAGTTTCAAAAATGGTAGGAAAATCACGAAATTTGGTGAGGAACAATTTCCTTGGAAAAAGTTTCTTTGACAAACGTTTTTGTATTTACATTGTGAATTGAATTAGAGTTATTTTTCTTACGAAAACATTTCTTACGAAGTTAAAATTTGAATAATTAAATTATTATGCCTTAAAGCTTAACCGGTATACTTTTAGGAAATAATATTTTTTTTTATAAAAATAAGGAAAATAAGTGGAATGGAAGCCGAGCAAACTGAAATTTTTCTTACTCACTGTACCGTTGGCGTCCTACCTTAATTGAAATATTTTTAGTCTTGAAGTAAACAAACATGTCAAGTCGTAAATAATTATGTGCGTGACTGAAATAATATCTGATTGGCTTTATTGGGTGGGTATTTTAAGTTCGATATTACCTTTGGGTAAAGCATATTAATTAACAAATATGTATTACACATTATTACTTATACCTACAATATTATTCAGTTATTGTAGGCAGAAACTAATTCAGGCAAATATTCTATTATATTAGACATTTAAGAAGTATAACTAAAAAAAAAATTAATTAAATAATATTGTTATAAAATTTCAAAACTGCCACAATGAAAAAATCAGTTTTTGTTTTATAAATACATTTTTCGATAACTCCATTACTCATCGCTAGATTGGTGTAATCTGTCAGATAATCGATAACGCTAATCAGTAAAAAGCTTCTATTTCTCAGATTCGCAGCCTGACAGAGAAGGAGACATCGAATTAAAATTTAAAAATAAAAGAAAATATTTATCACATCTGAATTTCAAATGAATCCATTATACAATCTACAAACAAACTGGAAAACCTAATTTATTGGTTAACATAATAGTTGATGCTCTTCAATAATTTTCAGTAAAGTAGCAGGGAATGGTTAGATTCTTACGCCAGATGCTGTATTTAGGGGTTTAGCGGAAGGAAGGGACATTTTTTTGACTTACAGAGCATTACACCTCAATGAGGTTCGAGTTATCGACACCCCACTGTATTTATCAGATATTGTCTAGTCAAAAGGTTATTAGCCTAAATTTGATTTATGCTAAGAAAATTATGAATTACCAAAGGGCTCGTAGTACATACAATTCACACACCTATATTTCCATTAATATAATTACAGTTTTTTTAAAATTAAGTAATTCATTACTTTCCCATTACTTTTAACAGTAAATTCGAATTAGCTAAAACCTTCGCAAATCTTAACATATCATTATATTTAATAACTTAATAGAAACTAGTATTCATCTCAAAAAACGCAAAAAAAAGGCAATTTTTACTTTTTTAGATGTTCTGATTCTCATTTATAGTAATTGTCAATTGGATATGTTAAATTGCAGAAGTGAAATCATCAAATTTTAAGGTTAATAAGGCTTTGATACCATTATACAAACTTTTAGTTAAATCGAGCAGTAGAAATAGAGAGGTTAGAAAGAGGAGGAAATCCACATCAATTGGAATTCAGGTAATAGTAAAATGAAAACTTTCAAAACAGATTTACCAAATCAGGAAATTATTCGCCGACCTCAAAGGGGTATAACCATCACGACTCTTTTACAATAGTATTCGTCAATTGCCGACTCTTTTAAAATAGTATTCGTCATGTATTAATGAACATAATCTCTATCTACTGACCACTGAATGAAGTTTCCTGGATATTGTGCAGCAAAAAAATTGATTGACGGATGACTATTCTACATTTTTGGATTTTTAAAATTGAAAGAAATTAAAATCTTAATTAAAGAGAACTGCAAAAAATACACTCGAACCAGGATTTGAACCCGGACTTCTTGGATTCATGTCTAGAAATAATGAGACTAGAACATACAAGTCTCGCCAAACTTTTTCCAAACAGTCAATGAGTTACTAGTTCCTTTAAAATAATATCGGCCATACGATCATTAGAGTGCCGCGTAAAGCGTGTAATGTGCGTTGGAATGTCCGCATGAATAGCTTTAATTAACACAATATATCAGATTGGAGATTAGATTGAATCTCTTGAGAATGAACGCAAGTTCGAAAAATTTTGAGATCAATAAAAAAAACTTGTAGTCATACACTAATAATAAAATTATTTTTTATTATTTTAATTATCTATTATAATATAGTATGTACTACCAAAAACCTAATATAAATTCAATTAACAACATATCCGTTGAAATGTGTGTTAGTTTAAGCACTTGTGTGACTGAAGCCTTAATATATCATTTTCTTTATTTCAGAAATAAACTCTACAAATCTCCAAAGACTTAACAAACGATATTTTTTTATGCATATTCTCGGAAAGTATAAGATTTAGATATAGAAATTCAAATTTGGGAAATATGTCGACAATGATAAACTATAAGAGTTTACTGTGATAATATAAATACATAAACTTATCCAGTCGTAAAGTGGTACAAAATACATCTAAAAGGGATTCAAAAATGCAGCATGCAAGGGATTGATTGTTGAATTAACAATTATTAAATAATATTATTCTACATGCCTCTAAGACAGACCTACACATTACTTCCACTCATTCCGATCCCATGAAATCTAAAGTGGTAAGAAGCAAGGGTATTTTTTGAAAAATAGAAAATATTAATAAATAAAAAAGCCAATGTTAGTAAATATATTTTTTTTATTGAAAATACAAGCAGTGTTATATACAAATGTGTGTTATAATATTGTATGATATAATTTTAAAAAACTTCAAAATAAAAAAAGCCATATGAATTAAAATGAATCACACGGTAAAATTTGTGATATTTGTATATTCATTACATTTTTATTTTGAAACCTTCAATATTTGTATAAGTAAGAGAGAAGTGTTTTAATGTAAAAAAAAAAAATGAATAAATGAAATAAAACAATACAAGAGAAATAAAATTATTTCAAGGAAAATAACAATTCTCTGAAAGGAATGTTCGCTTCATGTAGCGATGAAGGTATACAAAGTATTCATAAAAATATTGCAAATATTCCTACTAAGAGCGGGCACAGTAACAAATATTTTCAAATTCTAATGATCGTTTTATCTCATTATCAATATACCTACTTGCAGTGCATATACGAGAGTTTATAGCAGACTTAACCCCGAAAGAAGTATAACTTCTAGCGCACTTGTGAATACTTCTGTCATGAATAGAATTACAATGTACATCCGGGATGATTCGATAAATGAGAATGTTCAAATACATCAAAATACAGGAATGCATTTAATTTTTCAAGTAAATGCAAAACCTTTCTTGTAGACCTTGTGCGCTGCTCTGGTGAACATTGGAATTTCGATAATACTTGCAATGAAAAATTCATTTGGAGTTATTTAACTTTGGATCGAGTGCAAATTTCAATTTCCAAACTTAAGCCAATCAATTTCATTTCCATTTATTAAATTTATGATAAAAAAATATGAAAAAAAAAAAGATTAAATGATTATAGTTTTATCTAAACTTTTT
Organism: Chrysoperla carnea; assembly: GCF_905475395.1. NCBI lineage: Eukaryota > Metazoa > Arthropoda > Insecta > Neuroptera > Chrysopidae > Chrysoperla > Chrysoperla carnea. Next base: position 35,213,394 of record NC_058340.1, on the reverse strand, counting down.
TTAACCTTTATTTAAAGTCATTACTCCACTGTTTACCAATGGTTCATTCACAGCCATAGAGTGCCATAGTTGCTTTTTGAGAAAACTAGCAGGGTTTTGCTTGGATTCATTCCCAGATCGAGGTTGGTGCACAAATGAGTTAAAATATATAGGGAGGATTATATCATACTTGATAGTGTTTCCAGAAATTTTATTTTAAAAGACAATATTCCTCTCTCTTCGCTTCCTCTAAAATGTCAGTAAAGAAAAAATAGTCATGGAAATTGGAAATAAGACATCCGCATATGTGTGACCTGATAGAAATGGTTGCTAGAAATATTTTTCTAATCTTTTTTCTTTTTGGAAGAACTTTTTCTGTTAGGTTAGAGTGGCTGTCCTGGGGTGGGACACACTTAGACCTTAGGGTCCGTTGTGATACCGAAAAAGGGTTGGCTCATCCCCTTTTATGAACCACTACTCCATGAACCATTTGGAGCTGTTTAAGAACAGCAGGAGAGCTTCGACATCGACGGAATTTAGGTCGGAGGGGTCGTCAAAGAGAGACTGGCTCAAGTAAGTCCATCTCCTCATAGCAAAAGCTGGGCAGTGACAGAAAAGATGAGACATTATCTCCTCCTCCTCACCACTGTGACAGCTCCTCTAGTAGTCGTGATACACTGTCAAGCCCAGACGTTCTGAATGCCTGCTTTCCAGTGTCCTGTAATAGTCCTGTAATAGTTTTTTCTGTTAATCAGATAAAATATTTGCAATATCTTTCCATAACACCTTGTATGTGTATATGCATGATTATTTCGTTATTTATAATTATTTACAATAGGAAATGAAATAATATTGTTAGTATACTTTTGGATTGGATTCAATAACATAGAGGTTTAATGTATGCTTAATGTATGATTTGACATAATAATTACAGCTATTATTTACAATGTAACTCAATTATAAGTGTAACACAAAATTGCCTTGTGATTAAAATTTGCACAAATATTTGTTTCAAAAATTTATGCTTACCCAGAGAAGTATTCTATAAGACAATTAATGCCTATAAGAAAACTGATATCAACGTAGCTGAGTTCACACTGAATGACGTCTGCAGATTTTGCACATTCTGTGTAAATGCTAGCTTTTCTCTTAAAAGACTCTATCACATAGGATGAGCTAGCTGATCTCTATTAAGGTGAAATCATTGCAGGGTTGCTCAAATATATCCTAGTTTATCAAAACTGTAAGATTCCTAGAGAACTTTTAAAGCAAGAGATACAATAGCTCAAATTTATTGCAGTACCAAACATGGTCTTATATAAACTTACTCCCAATTGGAATCTTATATAGTCTCATCTAACTTTACCGAGAGTTAAAATATTAGTACTTAGGCTAAGATAGGGGTTGGTAAAAACAGGTGGAACACACTGAGATCTTAAGATCCATTATTATACTTGAACAAAGATTGGAAAACTCAAACGGAATCCTACAGGTTAGGCAGGTTTAGACTGATGAGCTCAAGTACTTTATCGGCACTTGACTGTCAAACAGGATAGTAATATTATTTCATGTTGGAGTGTTTATTCTTGTCTATTCAGATATCTCGTCAATTCAGACATGACTTCGGCTTTCACTTGATACAAACTGCAGTGATCTGACATTCGAAAAGATTAAGATGTTCTCATAGAAGATTCTACTGCCTATGATACTGTTAAGGTTGCATCCGTCAGTATAAAATACTGCGCGTTTTGGTCTACACAAGTTATCATATCGTTCCTGCCTGCCAGATATTCTTGCTAACGAATTATTCCCAAAGTTGAAATATGGTGAGACTTAATCAACCTAATCAACTGGTCTTGGGTTCTAGGAGTCTTAGGCCTCGATCGTGACCAAAGTGCATCTCTTTCCAAGGTGAAACTACGGATTCCCCTCCATGGTTATTGCTAGTCAATAGAAGCAATATCTTCTCAAAGGCTTTCCTCATTTAATGATTAATTTAGTTAATCAGATAATTGGAAATATTCAAAGAAATCGGTACGGAATACTATTTATACAAGCATAATTAAGTTTCATACTTGGCTAACTTTTAAGGATCAACAAAAACAAGATTTCACAATACAGGTATTAAAATTATTTTTAGACATTGTTATCAGTAAACAATTCGAAGTACGAAAACTAGACAAAGCTTATTTTATCGCAAATTAAATCAACAAGAATCAAGGATATCTTTATTCAAATCAAGACACTGTGTCCGCTATACGCCCAGACAATAAATAAATTTTAATTACCGAAATGAAACGCAAGTGTACTGTCTAGTCACAAACTAAATTTATCGCAAATTTTTAATAATATATAATGGCATGTCACGAAAAACATGTATTCATGATTAAAATATTCAAAAAATGTTTATATCGGGGATTCCAATCATAAAAATATTTCAAAAAGTATTTTTAATTAATTAATTTGTAATAATTCCATGCAATCGAATTGAAAATTATGAGAATAAAAGAATGTAGGTAAATACACAAAATAGGTCTTGATTTGAATATTGAAATATCTATTGTTTAGAATACTTCCAAGGTAACTTTTAAAACATTTTCCAGTATCTTCAATAACTATTATTCGAAATAAAATCGCATGAGAATTTTTGAAACTTCAATCTGAGTTATGCAATTTTATCATATTTGAATCGATTAATTAAATTTTATGATATGTTTCGTCAAATTAAAACAATAAACATATTAATTTAAATCGAGTGTGTTCTACTTAATAAACTTATTATGTCAAATAATACGTTTATGTGTAACAGATTACAGAATTATTATAAAATTAAATTAAAGCCCCTATAACCATATGTGTGTGACTGTCAAAATACGAAAATTTGTGCAAAGTTATAAAAATAGCAAAGAAGTAAAAATTAATAAACGGATGTCCTACCCGACAAAAATAAATAAATATCAGCTGAATGACAATATTCATTCCGGAAAACGTCCAAAATTTATTAAAACAATTGATGCTATTCTTCATTTTTATATATTTGTTGCCCTAATTTTTAACTAGAAAATTTTATAAAAAAATAACACACTTTTTGTCACACTTTTTCTTATTATAAAATATATATATAAAATTTTTAACATTATTTTAAAATCACAGACATGGTTTTACATTTTATTTTTTTTAAATTTTGTAAATTGGTAGTTGAGTTTTTTTGTTTAAAATATAAAAAAAAACACACGTTTTATGAGTATTATTTCACCATTTTGTGTTGAATTAAAACGTTTGCACTGGCACGAGCAGAACTTTCACAGCCTCAACTACAACAACAGCCATTATTAATGTTCAACGGCATTTAGAACTACTCACTTCACTTCAACATAATACTAGACAGAGATCGCTCCTTTTTGCTGTTTACTTTCAATTCACACGCCCCTCTTTTTCTATCATATTGTATTTTATATAGTTTATAGAATATTCGCTATCTTTGTCTACCTTTCACATCAAACAGGATCCATATGTCTAACACATTTTGATATCGAAAAACATTCGAAATAGTTTTGATATTTATAAAAAATTTGATATAATGAAATATTTTTAATTATGCAGTTAATTGTTTGAAAATAATTTGTTTTTATACATCTTGAACTTATGTAATATGGTGGTTATAGTTTATTTGGAATAGTATTTATAGTTCTTAGGTTCATATAATAAATACGTATACGATTGATTCAGTTCTCAGGTGTTTATTATCTTTGACACCTGTTGCATATTTAATGAAAGACTTGGAATGTTCACGCCTAGATAGCAGCATCGTGTAAAAACAAATAAATGAATTCAGACGGTAAAATTGAATGTATACACACACTATCAAGAACTATAATAAGTATCGTCATTTAGGTACAGTATCAAGTCTATTTTGCCGGTATACGAAATGAACATAGATGTCGTTTTGGAAAATTATATCTATAATATAGTTTAGTCAACAAGTTCAAATTGGTTAAATGAATCGGAATAATGTCTAATCGAGAAATTCTTTGTATCTGAAATTTCGAAAAAACTCAGTAAGGTAATTTAGACCCAAAAAGTAAAAAAATCGGGTGCATTTGTTGACTGGTCGAATAGTTTTTGAGATACGCGGACTAAAATCGATCCAAATATTACGATATCTCAGAAACTCTGCACCCAATCATTAAATTAACCTGATTTGTATACTTTTTGGATCAAAATTACCCTATCCACTGAGTTCCTGAGTTCATCAAATTCCAAAACAAAAATGCACAAAAAAAATGAAAAATCATGCATTTTTTGTTAACTAAATATATTTTTCTTTCATCTTTAATTGTTTATAACTTTTGAAATATTTTACGTGCTAAAAACCATTCTAGACATCATTTCGAATCCATAACGGCCTATGACATTTTTACGACCATTATCTCTATATTTCACCAATAAGAACTTGTTGACTAGATTAATAGACATCATCTTTTTTATATCTGTGATAATATAAAGTTCCAACATTAGAGGACACTCATATTTCAAAACTGTGAGATTCTAGATAATCTCGAATATATATTCATATATTCAATTCAATTTTTGAATATCTGAAGTGTGAACAATAGTGGAGGTGAAGGGATGTCTGCAATTTTAATTATGATGGAGGTGACAGGTAGATTTGGGGGTAAATTATTAACCAGCGCTGATTACATATTAAGCTTTAAATTTATAAGTTGTAGTTTTCAAAAATTTAAGAAATCTTCCAACAGTAAGAACTAAGAAGTATCTCACGTTTTTTCACTCTACAACATTTTGACTTTTAATTTGTAATAATAATATATGCAAACCTTATTACACACATGATATATATTCTGCCGATACTGACTTATACCATTAAGTAAACTGCCATCTATGGGCCGAAAAATTAATTTGTGTACATCATTCGCATATTTTTAAAGAAAACTTCTTTTATAATCCATTACAACGTACACAGTATACTTCTCATTATGAATTGTAGAGGTATTTACTTCATTTTTTGATAAATTCTTTTGATTTTCGATTTTTGATAAAGTACGTTTTGTAGATTTCTTTGTGGCTTAAACTTCCAGTGATAATACGCCGCTTTGCTGTTACATACTTACCCAACCAGAGAAATGGTTAGAAATGATAAATTTTGAATCAGGGGACATTGAAACAAATTCATCATCGATTTATAAGATGGAAACATTATCTGTGTTTGTTAAATACGCATTAAGCGTAAAAAATTGAATTGGATTGCCCAACATACAACTGTTGCTATATATTTTTCACGCCGCTTCCACCATAATCAAAGTGTAGTATCTCTTACCATGATTTTATTCTGTTTTATCACGTCTCCATTTTAAAGGATATTCACAATATAGGAACGTTCTGTTTGGCTAATTTTCGCACCAATAACTCAAAAAAAAAAAAAAAAAAAAAAAAAACCAAAACTAATCAAATGTGACTAAAACTTGTTTTCGGAAAAATTCAAAAACATTGAATCTATCTACCCATATGGATTTATCTTCGTTTTTTCATATCATAATCGCAATCAATTAACACAGATCGATTATTGACAAACAAACCACAAACGACCGTCCATCGAAACTGAAAATAAATTTGATTGAAGTAGACAGATATTTGTTACCAGTTTTCCATAAATTCTATAGGTAGGTATTGCTGTATTGATAAATTTAATTGAAAATTAAGAAGCATTATCAAGATAATGATAATTGGATAAGTTATGAATTTTTCAATTTTTGTCGGCCTAGAAATTTATTGCCTCTTTACTAGCGCAAACATTTGTATCACCAAATATGTGAAGACTATTCTAAGAAGTCTGTGAAGCCTTTTTTACATCGAGAGACTAGACTTTTGTATTCTTTTTTAATTGTTTAAGTATTATTGTTTTAATTGAAAATTTTTTACTATTCAATATTACAATACACAACATTTCATAATAATTTTTATCCATTATATTTGTATTTATTTCCGGTTTGTATTATTTATTTAACGTTTCAATGAATTATGACACTCTCGCTATTTAAATGTAAAAGAACGTTACTTCCGTTAATACCGACAATATTTGTATTGTTTTATGAAAAAATCGGTGCAAAGTTATTAAATGTTCAACGTTTATGTCATATTAATTTATTTTATTACAGGTACTCTTTTGAATGAATAATAGTGCGTCTAAATGGCTAATGCATTGAATAATTTTAGTATGTCAGGTCGTTGAAATCGACTAAACCTAATAAAAAGACTAATTTAGATTTCCTTTGTCGAATATTCTGTGCTTGCTGTGATTGAATAGACACTTGAATTGTCACTCAAAAAACATAAAATTAAAATTCTAAACCCACCGGTATCAAAAAAAATATCACTAAAATTGGATTCTATTTCACTAAGTTCTTTTGTGTTAAGGACGTACATTCATGAGACTTGTTAATAGACAAGAGACTTGTTAGCCGACCTGTTTCCCTATGAACGTCAACCCTTGTAGCTCAATTGGTTATGGCGTAACCAATTCCGTTCACGGTATGCCTAGAGTAGCGGGTTCGATTTCCGCCGTCACAACAAAAATTAATTGTGATGAGCTGATGTAGTGCTCGGTATATGCATGAAGGCGGTGCACTCAGCCTCTGGAAACAATTGAGGAGCTTATAAATGAAATTATCAGCGGAAAGGTGGTAAAACACATATATGGTATCACAATGGGCTCTATAGCCTAACCTAACCTAATCTTCCCTATGAACGCACATAGCATAACAGGTGAAATAGATTCAAATAATAAGAGTTGTGTCAGAATTAGACTTCCGGTCCATAAATACCGGTCTATGAGTATTTTAGGATAAATACCAACAGTATTAGGGCTATATTCCATACTATTTTCCTTCCGATCATTAATCAGAAATTTATTTCTCAACTAATATTTTGTACCATTCTTGTATAATAAATATTATTGCTATAATATCTTTTTATATCTATAGGGAATTAGGTCATTGTACAAAATGGACACTATATTATGGTAGCCTGTAATGTATCTAAGGCCATGTGCATATAAATATATAAAATAAAATTGTTTATATAAGCAATTTTACTAAGTTTAGATACAAATAAATATCTAATATTATTTATGGTTAGTTTATATTTTATTTATACAGAGAATGTGTAAAATACCAAAGGAATATTCAGTGCTGGATTTACACTAGGGTCAGTCGGGGCTAGCGCCCAGGGCGGCAAAATTTGGAAAGTGAGAAAACATTTTCTATACAATATATAAATAACTAATTCTTTTAAATAAACATTTGATCTTTCAAAAAATATATAATTGCATTATGTATCAAATTAAAATTTTGTATATTATAATATATTAAATTTAAGTGAAAACTATATTAAAATAAAATTAATTTATTTCCATAAAGGTTTGAAAAAATAAAATTTGATTTTTTTTTTTCTGGAATTGATAAATATAGTTTTTTTTTTGAAGAATTAAAAAAAATTTTTTTTCTCATGTTTATTGAGAACTCTGGACATAAAGCTGAAGATTTGCTAGTTGCTGTATTATCTGTTCTTGAGTTTTTTAATCTTGATCTCTCAGATTGTCAAAGTCAGTCATATGATAACGCGAATAATGTATCAGGGATTTATTCGGGCTTACAGGCAAGAATTCATGAAATTATATCTTGCAGAACATGCTCCTTGTGCTGCTCATTCTATGAATTTAGTTGGAGTTCACGCAGTAGAATGCGCCCCAGAAGCTGCTTCATTCTTTCATACAGTACAAACTTTATACAAATTTTTTACTGCATCAACGCATCGCTGGGAAGTCTTACAGTTTCATACTGAAAAAAGAATTGCGTTAAAATCTTTATCTGCAACCAGATAGTTAGCTCGTTATGAAGCGGTTCTTTTTTCTGCAATTAATTAGTTATTCTAATTCTTAAAAAATAAGATATCAAAACTATTAAAATAAAATTTCAGTCATAGGGCGGCATTTTCTTCAGTGCCCCAGGGCGGCAGAAATTTAAATCCGGCCCTGGGAATATTCTTTGAGAAATGATCAAATAATGAGTGGAACCGTTTAGCATTTATATAAATTTTACAATGCTGTTATCATTGTTGTTTTTATTTTGAAATTCATGCATTTCTAAGTCGTGGTACCTACTTATCATTGGGTTTATGGGTTACTAGAAAGCTTACATAAAAAATTAAATTGTATCAAGTTTTGCGTTCGGAACAAAATATCGTTTCTTACATAAGTGTGTATCTTCACTTTAAACAAATTCCCTGCAGATTTACAAGTATTAGAAAGCATTGAGAAGACTTGAAAAACCGCGTTAAAATGATTCATGGGTCAAGCTAACCATTATTGTTTAACTCGATATTCGTGGGTTCATTTATATGGCATTCGCTCTAAACGAGCAAATGATAATGTTTTATCTATTGAAGTATTCTGATGACGTCATAAAGTTCAAAAATTCAATTTTTTTTGATAACACAGGCAAATTTGATCCGATATTATTGGAATTTTTTTTGAAACCCACTAATTTTGTTTCAATCTTTTCAGCTGTTATGTCAGTTTTTCGCTACCTATCACTTATGTGCTCAATTCTGGGATCAAGCCACCACATTCTTGAAACTTATTAAAGATAGGTTAATTTTGATCAAAAATTTAAAAAGTATGGCCCCACTTTAGGAGGATTACATACTTGATTTATCAAAATTGGATAAAATTTGGATGTGATAGAGGAAAATTAAATTTTTAGGATTCTGATGACGTCATGAAGTTCAAAAATTCAATTTTTTTGATAACCCAGGCAAATTTGATCTGATCTTATTGAAATTTTTTTTGAAACCCACTAATTTTGAGTCATTATTTTCAGCTGTGGTGTCAGTTTTTCGCTAGTTATCACTTATGTGCTTAATTCCGGGACCAGTAGGATTCCTTTAGTAGGATTACATACTTGTTTTATCAAAATTGGATAAAATTTGGATGTGATAGAGCTTTACTCTTATGTTAAATACTATCAGTATACGAATTTTCATCAAAATCGTTAGGGCCGATCCCGATATGTATAAGTCGCAACTTAAATACTTGACACAGGCGCTATGTACCCTCGGTACGGCCCGTTGATTTGGATCTAAAATTCCAACTAAATCGTTTTAAAACTTTCTGTACATTAGATTGACGACAATTGTTTGATTACATAAAACTAAAATACATTATTTAGTCATTGCTTTTATTGTGCAAATCCATGTATACAATCTGAACAAGTAATACAGTTATTTGGCCGATAGAACTTCCACACAACATACGCTACACTAGGTAGGCAACTGCGTGCTTGTAATCTAATGCCAACTGGTAGCAGCTACCTTAACTAATACAAGTATTTTATAAAATTCTATGAATTCAATGTTAGATAGTTTTTTCAATTAAAGTAATTTTTTTTTGTTCTCTTATATTATTATTGTTAATTTTTTTTTTGTAAGAAGACATATGATTGTATCAAAGATATCAAAGAAGTGTATGTTTATTTATTACTTGATTTTCCCTTTTAAATATTATTCGTCTAGACTCTAGACTAATAAATTGATTCCTAACTAATAAATTAATTCGTCAAATTCAATAGTCTTATTACGTACGTTAAGTTCTGTCATTGTGAAAATCATACATGGTTTTTATTGACAAAGAACAAAACATGAATAAAAAAAATTCAACTATAATTATTAAAATTATTACCTTCTGTTAGTACTTAATATAGAGCCAAAATTATGCCCGCCTCACAGAAATTTATACCGCGATTATAATTAATTACATGAAGTAGAAAAGAATGGAAATTTTTAAAATTTAGATTCGATTTTTATGGACTTTAATAAAGTGTTTTCGACCATTCAAATATTTTTAAGATAATGAGTGTCTATTCAAAAGCTATACCGCTTAAGTAATGTATATTTACGTTATTGTTTACTCTGGTTTAGATCGTTTACTCTGGTATCCAATGCAGAAGTCGTTTTCTAAGAGTTTTTCTTTTAAATTCATATAGTAAGAAATATCTTCTAATTGTTTTTTGAGTGAAAAATTAATGTTTTTTCAAATAAAATTAATTGGTTATTGAAATATTTTCGTTGTATTAATTAAAATAATCTAATGTTTCAATGAAAGAGCAGAAGGCTTAAAGCATAGGTTTATGTCGAAAAACTTTTGGCACGGTTCTGCTATGTTAACAAACTATATAAGCGAAGCTTAAAATCCCTAACTAGAATACGTTTCTATTTGGTTTCAATTTACTTAGGTGCGTTTTGAAAATTCTTCTGAAAAAAGGAATAATATGTTACTTATTATTATTAAATAACAGACTGCAAAATTGGTATTAGCGCAAGGCAACAAATTTTGTAGACTTATTCGTTTCCATATTAAAATTTAAAAAAGAACGGTGGTGTTTTGGGACCCCTGGTAGGAACTATATTTCTTTCGTTATAAATTATGTATTATTGAATAACTATCACAATAAAGGAATGGTAATGAAATTTGATTTAATAATTTTTTTTCAACTTTTCGTTTATTAAGTTGAAAATGGACATTTTATTATTAATTATTATTATGAAAATATAAACCAAACATAAACTTAATCATATTTTTCAAATATTATGTCAAGCCATCCTCGAACAGTAATCAGAAGTTATCGAAGATCAGAATCCAAAGTTTTTAACAAAGTAGAATTTAAAAAAATATATTGGCGTGTATTGATTTTGTTTGAGGGGGCACCGTAACCAAAATACCATGGTCTCATTGAAAATATTTTTAAAATTGCAAAATAATAAACTATAAAAGAGTGTCGGTTAGTGGGTATTAGACGCTTATTTTTTATCTAGTTCCCAACATCCGAGTGTACGATAAGGAACATAATGTTAGAAAGATTTGATAGTTATATAAGTTGATTTAATACGATAGATAACTTTTCAATACTCGGTTATCGAGAGATAGGAAGTAAAAACTTTATTCATTGAGGGTTATATGCATAAAGGTGAAACAGATCCCTTCACTTTTATTGATATCTTTGAAAAAACAATAATTTTAGGTTTACCATGGAAATTTTATTAGTAATTCAATTTTTTTAAATGTACAATAATTTCTGCTAGATATTAGTTAAACTACAAGTAAGAAAAAAATTTATCTTATAATAAAATCAGAGACATAATTAAATCTACAATCAGATTATTGGTACCATCAATTTAATTCGAATTCAAATTAATATTTTCAAACCTTTAATTATATTACTAAGTTACTACATATCATTTTAGTATCCAATAAAACTGAAGGGCATACATCATTCTCTTTCATACATCATACATACTATAAATATTTATATATGTAATAAATCTTAAGAAACATTTGTTTAAGAAAAAATATAAAGCCATTTAAATTTGTCCTTGCCATATTCATTCGAATGACTCTGAGCTGACGTCTGTTTTTGGCACATAATTTAACTTGAAGTCATAAAAAAATGTACAGATTTTTATCTGTTATGTAACATGGGGTTAAAATTTATTTGGATTATTACGTATAAAAATTATTATTTATGAGTGTAACAAAAATTTTTGTATTTGTTTTCACAAAGATATACCTCATGTAAGGTATAACTAATTGGGATAAGATTTCCGTATTACCTTCTAAGAATCATACAAAAAGTTTTTACTTTCAAAAAGTATTTTATTTTAAATATTATTATCAATTGGGTTTATTTTTTAGGAATCAAACTGAATGTCAGAGTTTTGTTGCTTTGTGAAAAAATGGTTTTAAGATATTTCGAAAATTGATAAGAAATTTAATAAATATGGTTTTTTGAGAGTTTGGATATAATTTATATACAGTACTCTGCGCTTCCACCATTTTAGTTTTTTTTGTAGAATAAGGCAAAGTATACAGATACCGATGTTCTCTTTTCGAGTATCTGTATTTATACATGAAAGAGAAACGAATATTACATTTTGAACGTAGAAATACATAATTTAAGAAATCATATTATTTTGGCTATGAATGCTGATCGATAAATTAGGTTTTGAAAGGACAGGTTGATAATTAGATCAAAAGCTGAGGCCAGTCTAAATGAGGAAAGCTTTGGCCAAAATTTGTTAAAAATTTTTATGAGAGCATATCTTGATAAAGCGTAAAATGTTGATTTTGTCGTTTTTTATTCCCTTAATGAAAACGAGAGGGATTACAAAAAAATACAGTCTCGCTACTTGAGACTCAATACAAATTAGAGGTATGCTGATTACTTATATGCTTGATAAAATAAAGCATTACAAAAACAGTATTAGTATGTATTATATACGTATACTAACTAGTCTGTACACACAGTATTAAACATGTCTTATTTTAGGTGTATATACAAACAAACAATGTCTATTTGAGTGATTAAAAGAGAGCTAACGTTTTCGGTTATCTAGTATCCCAATTATCGCGACTCTACGATAAGTGATACATTTTTAAGCCACCGATATTCAAATTCTAATCATAGATTTTACCAGGTGCATAAAAACATGAAAAGACCTGCTTACTTTCAAATGAGCCATCAAATTTATCAAACATAAGCTAACAACCATTCTCATTACAGGATTAAAAGATTGAAATGCATTTCGATACTACGAAGTTAGAAGCATGAACGTAAGCTTACATTAAAATCTCACTCGATAGTTTTTTGTTTATTGAAATCGTGCTCCAACAGTTTTGTACTGGATACAAAGTGATGATGTTAAGCCATAAAAAAATCATAAGCAATCATAATTTGTGTGTACATACCAGCTATTGTAAGTAAATAAATATATCATAAAACCGTTTAGATAAAACAAAAATATTTCAAAAAGACAAAAGAAAATAAAAACGAAAAAAATTACAGTTATTGATAGACGATTATCGGCGTCTCATTTACTTTCATTGATATACGGTTAATAATCATCACCAGGATATGAATGTATGTATAATACAATCACATATTCATAATATAACGTTTAATACAGACGATACACAATAACATATATAATATTGGATATACAGAGTGTTTATTTAAAAAGTAAATCATATAGGTATAAAGCTGACTTACATTCTGTGGACTTATTTACAACAAGTAAAAAATTTAAGAAAAGGAGATACTGAGAGGGCCATCTTTTTTAAGCTTTGTTAATATGATAATTGATTGATATATTCGATTCTCTGATTCTCTACAAAGTGGCTTGCCTGTAGTAGGACACAATGAAAAGCTTAAATATCAAAATATCAGACTATGAACGATAATGTCGGATAGGCAAAAGTTGATAATGTCGGAAAGTCGATTGTCTTATTAGAATAAAAAAACAAACAGATATTCAACCATCTTATGGTAGTACGAGCGCCAAGGCAAGTTTAGACTTGTAGTTGCAATTATTTGGTCCTTATTTTCAACTCTGATGATGAATTTTGTTATAACTTCATGAATGTAGACGACAAATAAGAATAAAATTTTTCGATTTCTGCTTTGGAAAGCCGAAAAATTTTATGCTTCCTTTTCGTCTTATATTCTCAAGTTATAACATAATTCATCATCAAAATTACAAATATATATTTTTTTTTATGTTCCCACTACCGTGCTCATAAATCCTTAACCAGCCGGGAAAAACAATTTTTTTTTGTTTTCAATAATTATAGAGATTTTAACTTTAATTTCAATAGTTTTTTTTAAATTTCCACCGACTAGTTTTGGAGAAATCTATGAAAACATATCATCTATCTATTGTTTTCCCATAAGATAAATAATAAATATGCCTACTTTTCAAGTCATTTATTTATTTTAAGAATAACAACACCCCCTAAAAATTACAATATTGATTTAGACTAAATTATATTTTTAAAAAAAATTAAGCTTTTTATCCAAAGTTGCCCTGGCGCTCGTACATTCTTAAACTATAGGGGCAATTAAAAATTTTCCAAACTCATAACTTCAGCTCTCTCAATAATATCTTTACTCTGTATAAAGTAGCTAAGTAGTACGTCCACACAAATTTTTACTTGTTGCAAAAACGTCCATAACATCTAATAATTTTTGCTAGGAATGCAAAATACTAGACCAAATGAGTCAGTACGCGGCATGTTTACAACTATTACAGCTGTCAACATTTAAATTTGGCTAAAAAACTCAAGGCACTTCGGTGCTTAATTTATTCTTTAATTTGAAAAAACGGAAATTTGAAACTCGCAATTCTGTTTATTTATAATCAAAGTTTCCATATCTAATTCAAAATTTTATGACAAAAGGGAATATGGCTTCAAGAACAATTTTTGAGGACATTACTTTTAAAACACCAAGAATGAGAATTAGTGCAACTTCCCTTTCATCTAAAGAAATAAGCGAGTAATTACATGGACGTATATTACATGGATGATAATCAAATATTCTTGACATCGACGCTTTATATATGAAGAAATATAAATGTATACCTCGACCTCTTGGTCGGAATTGAATCTACTATGGAATTCCAATAATGACTTACTAAGTTAAAGATTAATATGTATAATCAAAAAATAAATTACAAAGTAAACACCTTGTATAAAATAAAGAATAAAAAACGATGATGATATTGAAACACAAATAAGTAGATATTATAACGTGTTATGTTGTTACTGTGCCTATTTAAAACGACAGCGAAATTAAAGTATAAAAACATTTTACTAACCAAGTAACTTTTAACAAGAAGAAGGTTTTAAAACATATTATATTATGTATATATAAAATCAACGGGATCTTTAGTAGATTAAAAAATAAAAAATCAACCGTTCGTTCTTCTTCAAATTGTTTATTTGTAGTTTTGTTTTCATTTATAATTTCGTTTATTAAAATTATTATAAATGTTAAATATTGTTTTTGATTTAACTTAACAAACCTTACCGACGAATATTTATAATTAATTTTATGTATAAGCGATGTTTTTATGTTCAAAATTTTTTTTTTCGATTATCAAAAATCAGATGCGTTAATTATTGATGAAAAAAAAATACATATTAAGGTATTTCTAGCATGAATGAACTTTGTCCACAGATTTGGCCTATTTCCACAGACTCATGTGAGCTGAGAGATCCCGAAGTTTCAGAATTTTTTTGGTCGTTTAAATCGCGACATAATCAGCTGCAAAATTCGCCATTCAAAGCATATAAAACTCACTGTCCTCACAGCTTTGTTACATTATTAGTAACAATTCTCTCCACAGAATTGAAAAGAAAGTTGGAGAATGAAAAGAAATTTATTTCGAATGGTTCATCAAACTCAATTAGTTTCTGCAAATAATGAGGCAAAATTGATAAAAGTTATAAAAAGTATTATATATATAGTTAAATAAAGTATTCTTAGATCGAGAAGTAATCGAACAGTTTTAATGGGAGAGATGTACACAATATATTACTCAAAGTATTTCTTTTTTAGTTGTCACCATCGTTAACGCATGTTCAAGCATGATTCTTTTGTTCCTATCTAAGATATAATCTCACTTTGTGCTAATAATTTTTGGTTTATTAATGAAAAAAAAGCCTCTTTTATTCATTACTGATCTTGCTGTACCAACTGGAACTGAAAAGTGCTTTCAGTTAAGAAATGCATATTTCCCTATTAGCTCAGTTGGTTAAGGGTTAAGGTATATGCATGAAGGAGGTGCACTCAGCCTCTGAAATTGAGGAGCTGATAAATGAAATTATCAGCGGAAAGGTGGTAAAACACATATATGGTATCACAATGGGGTATATGTATAGCCTAAGTGTGTCCTTTGTGGACAGCCAATATAACCTAAACCTAAGAAATGCATTGCAATAAACCTTACACTACACCCATTGTCAATCTTCGAGCTTCGACTACTTCCCAGTTCAAAAACATTCGGTTTTTAAGCTCCCTAATCCTACAAAGCTTTAATTGTGGTTATATTTGCAAGAATTTAACTTTTATTTTTCAATTCTCTAAAATATTTAAGTATTATGTACGATTCTTTACAAGCTTGTTATCACTTCCATTTTTCTGTAATTGTTTTCACGGAAGGATCGTCAACCAGATTTATGGATAGAGGCAAATTGTCATAATATATGATTGTCACAATATAAATTTTTATAGCAATACTGCCATAACTTTAAATATCTTTAAGTGTAAATTAACGTTGGATTCCCGTAGGTACTTAGTAATATGTATTTCGAAACAACGCACATTAGAGAAAAACAAATAATTCATATTTCTAACAAGATACCATTTTAAAAACAATATCCAAATCAAACAATAATCATTGATAGAGAAACACTAAACAAATACAATTAAAAACAATCAGAAACAAATAAAACCGAATGGATTTTGTATGTAACGCTTGCCTTGCTTTGTATATTTGAACAAATATTTTATCTTTTTTAAGTATTTCCCTATCTATCAACTCTACATGTGTGTGAGAATTTATTAAGATCTATTCTTAAACAAGGAAATGACTATGGATGTTTATTTAAAAAAAAAATGCAATGTGTATAAATTGGATCCGGAAGTGTGTATGTTTGAAGTTCATATATGGAATGGTAATGTTCTGAAAAGTTGAAGTTCATATATGGAATGATTCAAAAGTTTTAGAAAAGGCCTCGCACAAATTATATGTAATATGCATTTCGGTCAAACTTTTTCAAATTTTCTAATGATAGTTTAAGTGTTTTTGAATAAAAGTTCCTATGGTCACAAGTCATGAAAATGACATAATTTCAAGTTATCGCTAAAAAATTGGAAAATGTACTCATTTATATAAAAAAAACTATTGTTATTTAATTGTCAAAAATCATGTACGTATATATTTAGCTGAAAATATTGATCTTAACAATTCATATTATTGATCCACTGAACATTTAAAACTGCTTCTTCTTTGAATTTCGTAACATATTCTTTAAAAAACAACACCCTTACATTAAAAAACACACGTATGCATGTAGTTATACATATCTGTATTGTATTTGCCTATACACACATAGGCATATATTATACAAATAAGTACATTTTCCAACTTTAATTAAGCTATAACATGAAATTCTGCCATTTTCATGACTTGTGACCATGAGAATGACTTAAACTATCATTTGCCAAAATTTGAAAAACATTGACCGAAATGCAGATTTTTGCAAGCATATTTAAAGACAAACCAAACAGATGTCAGACTATTTAAATATGTATCCTCGGACATTCAACGACTCATCTTATTCGGATTATATTTGATTTTCACAATTTAATGTACATTTTTTTTTAAATGAAAACATTTTTTTAGAAAACTGAAGGTAGAGTTTTACAGTTTCGTTTTATGATTGCGCCTCCAAGCTTCGAATTGGAAGATATTGTTTTTTTTTGTTTTCTAACAGAAAGATACTCGTATAATAAATGCGGTGGGTGTTTATTACTGCATATATAAATTTTGTATTGATGAGATAATTAAAAGTTAAGTTGAAAATTTTTCTACAATAAATTTCTGTAGTTAGTTAACATAAAATTATCAGCCAAGTTAATAAATGGATGTTAAAAGAGTAACAAGCCGTAGAGTGGTTCTGATGCGATCGTTGAAGTTCACACTAATAATTTTCCAGTATAATAAATAGTTATAAAAAAATGTTATGAAATTCTTTTCGGATCATATTACCCTTAATACGCTTCGATCGACATCTTAACGAAGTCAATGTTATTTTTGTTCGCATGATATCGATCAGGAATAAATTGACCACGAACGTCCGTACACACACACACATACTTCTTCTCCAGATTGGTGCTAATCCCTTCTCCTGACCATTAAACATAGATATGTTGGGATACTATTTAGCAAGTAATGTTTTCAATTTTTTTTAGCTTTTAACTTTGATTATGTTTTTGCAAATATTTAAAAACACCCTGTGTATTTAAAATCATCTGTATAACAGATATGATAAATTAATCAACTTAGAATGAATCATTTATATTCCTGTTAAAATTTATTTTTTAGTGTTCTGTATTCATTTTTTTTTCTTAGTACAATTTAAAACAAGTAAAAACTCTCTATAGGTAATATTGGATAACCTTTATACAATGAATTACATATAATAATAATAAATTGTTGGTAAAAAACATTTGTACCGGTATTTAATCATTTCTTAAATATTTTTTCATGATAAATTAGTAATTGTTTAATTGCCCGCGCTAAATATTGTTATACACGGTATTTGTACTGACTGACTGATCATATCTGTAATTATTTAAGTATTTCCGAAATTGAAGGTTAATTATCAGTTGTGATTCGTGGTTTTATGAATGCATTTCGATAATGTTTTAAATTTTGCATTTCTAAGAAGTAAGAATTTAACTTATTTGCAGTCTTATTCTTCCAAAAAACCAGGAATCGACCGTGATATATATATTACCTAAGTTCCGGTTGATCGATTTTTTTAATTTTAAGACAATGTTCAGGTTTAAAAGTAAACCTTGAGCTTTATCGAAAAACAAGTTATGACAACTTATCATAAGTAAAATCATCGTAGGTAAAATAGTACAAATAAAAAAAAATGATTTGAATGGCTAAAATCAATAATTTTATTACGCAAAATTAAATTTTGAAATTGGAATAATATTTTCAAATAAATTTCATGTTTTCTCGGACTGTAATTTTTTTCTTCTTATTGCCATTATCTTCTTGTAAATATGAGCAATATTTTTTATTGTAATCTCGATAAAAAAACGGCAATATTCCATGATAGGATTTTTACACCATATGTTGCAATATAGAAAATTTTCCATACTACAACAATTCACTAGAGAACTACTCAAGAATTTAAAGTAAATGAATGAGAAAGAATTTACTGGATTATACAGCCCGATTAAGACCAACCTTTCAATTTAAATCTTTCCATTTTTCGCTGAAATCAATGTTTATCACTTATTAGCGGCAATATTCATGTTTAATGCAGAAATATTTCGTTGTTTTGCCTTCCGTGGGTAGTTTATAGAAAATACATATATCAAGTAATATTTAGCCTGTTGTTACCTGCCCTTGGACTACACAAATTTTTCTTATTCTACTGTAACTGGATGTGAAAAATGAAAATTGGGAAAGTTAACTTATCCAAATTTCAAATAGATAGAGTAAAGGATATAGTTGCAATGCTTGAAATGCAATTGTATCTTTAACCATTCTTATCTGGAAAACCACTTTACTTTATAAATTTGTTCTTCCACCAATGAATATTTAAGAAGATTTTTTGAAATATGTATTTATAAAGTTTCATACCAATAAAAGAATGTATAAAATTTGAACACGGCACTCCTAAAGATAAAAACTTTGTATTCTCCTATGTAAATTTCGAGTTTTTATTTGAAAAAAAATTTGGATTTTAAGGGTCTTTACAATCCATCACCGAGAACTTTACTCATTATAGACTTTCCACAGTTTACTCATTAAATTATAACGCCTCGGTCTGTAATGATAACACCGCTTTCATACAGATTTCATGGATTTATCTTTTAAAAATTATTATCTCGACTCTTAAGAAGCTGTCCATATGGTTCTTAAAACCACGTTAAGTGTAAAAAGATTTACTACTTTTTTTTATTCCGCAGGCTAACATCAAATGAAGATATGAATACGATTACTTAGTTTTAAATCAAATTCAATATAAAAAAAAGAGTTTTTTTCTAAGCATATTGTTTTAATATTGTATAAAAAGATATCAAACAAAACCCAACGAAGATGATATTGTGAAGATCCCTTAAAATACACCACAAACTCATGCATCCTCTCTATCCACCCTCACATAAGAAATAATTATTTGTAACGAGGGTTGATCATTTTAATAGATTATATTATAGTGAATATATATTCACAGTTGGTGAGTTTATAAGATTTTTAAGTTGTGGGGGATATATATTTAGGTATTATATGTTGATCGTGGGAATTTGAGCAAGGTGTTCTTGTTTCGTTCGTCTTGTGAAAAAGATGAGATGAAATAAACAGCTTCCTATAATTTAGGTAGGTAGGTAGAATATTGTATATGTGTATCAAGTTAGGGTAGGTTCTATTCACTTTCTTCAATATGTACTATAAAACATTAACGCACCTGCTTCCCCTACATAAAAATGAATAGTTGTTTTTTTATATATTTCATTTTGTGTTATTCATTTGGTAAAATGTATTTTTAATAGGATTTTTGTGATATAAAAATAAGTTTATATACCTTCGTATCAAATAATTGTATATCTTTTACAATCCTTTTTCTTGAAGGATTCTATAAGAATTTTTCCATAAGATTGGTGAAATTGATAACAAACATTGTAATGCGGAGTGATAGTATGTATTTATACCATGTATATGCAATATATCAAGGTATACTAAGTTTAGTTCCAAGTTTGTAACGCCTAAAATTATTAATGCTACGAACAAAATTTTTATATAGGTGTTCATAAAATCACCTAACTAATCCATTTTCGGTTGCCTGTCCATGATCATAAGTTCCATCTTTTTCCAGAATTGCAACTCAATTCCTTCTTTTTTCGAAAGGAGAGAAAGTTGTGAGGTTACTATGGTTTTCTTGCGATTTTGAGGTTAGTTTGCTATGTTCAGGGTTCGATAACAAGTAAAGTCGATGCAGAAATTTTTATTAAACATTTTTTTTTATTCGTCTCAATTCGATCAATAGAAGCAGAAATATTCAAGAAAACATCACCAAAAAACAGTGTAGAGATAAAAACCGCGTGCAGAAGGTCATGCGGATCGTTCCGGCACCGAAAAACTCTTTTTCTGTATTTTTACAACGAAAGAAACCTATAAAAAAAATTAGCCATTTCCCAAAATTTATTATCAAAATCCGGCAGGTTTTTACTATCAAAAAAGGGGTAATTTTCCTTAGTATCAATCCAACTTTAATCGGTCCGACCAAAAATCACAGAATTTTGATTTGGATACTAACTCACAGCGAAATTAAATAGGTTAAATAAAGTTTAAACAATTTACAAATTTGGTGGAAGTGCATAATACATTCAGTTTATAGAGAATTGTATATGTTCAATGCATTTATTTGCGCTTCCACCAATAAGTAAGTAAGCAATAAGTAGGAGATTGTAAATCGCACATGCAATTACAATGTTCTTCGAGCTTGTAGTTCAATATCATGCATATATTAAATTTTTTCTCGGTCGGCTGTAGATCTAATGTTTTTTAGCTTCTAAGCTAAATTTTATGAAGGTGAATAAGCAGTTTTATGCCTTTTTAGTAGAATGTATTTATTTTAGAAAATATTGTAGAGAATATTTTTGCGTTGAAACGATATGTTACATGATAGGAATGTTTAAGTAAAATTAGCTATGGTATTCTTGACAAATAACCCAATTATTCATAGTTTCAACACCTGAACCTAAGAATTGTTTAGAGTCATCCAAATATGACTCATCAAATAGTACCCTTGGTGTTTGAGATTGACGGTAAAATACAAACATATTTAAATTTTGTAAGCAAATTACAAAATCATAGATTTTTAAAAGGGCTCAGAGCTGGGCTATTATTTGATGCTTAACTAATAAAATGTAGTCCTGCAATCTGTAAGGGTTAAAATATTACTTTTTAAGATGACATTTTTTTGAAAATTTCTTTATATGATACCAATTAAAAGTAGAAATAAAATAAAAAATCATAAAAAAATAATCTAATAGATGTGCCGTATATAATATCTAAAAAAGTTTTATAGGTAATTTTTTAACCCTTTTAACGAAAAAAATTAATAAAAATTGTATACAAAAAATCATGCAGCTTAAATAACCGTAATAAAAATTACAACCTTAAGGCTCTTAATAAACGATAAAAAAATTGTTTTTTTCGAAAAAAGTAAAAGTTTTAAATATTAATATTTCTTTTGTTGTCGTCTGGTGTTTTTGATAATTTTATTACAGTAGGCATAATGTTTTTTTTTTCAATCTTTTATTTTATAAATTGTTTAGGGTTTTATACCAAAAGCTGTGAAAAAATCTTAGATTTCAAGGACGGAGTTTTAATTTAAAAATCAGTCAAAATGATTAGTTTTCAATGCGGTAAATATCATTGCGATTTTGGGAGGTTTGTTAATTTTCAAAACTAGGAGAATCTCTTAAGTTGAACTGTACTCTCATTTATGGACTTTCATAGTTGTTTTATTTGTTTCTAAAAATATTGACTCCCGAAAATGCAAAATAACAATTCTTCAAAGTTTTTATCTAAAATTATTTTTATCTAATATTTGCCTGGGCATTAATTAATTCTAATTTTCCGATATGTTTGTTCCAATTTAAAGGTATTTTCGAATGCTTTTATGTTAGTGCATAAAACGAATAAAGTCAACATATTTCTAAAACTTACATGAGCGTAATTTTGAACGTACAAAACAAGCTAGGGTTTTGTAGATTAATTTTGAAACTTTATTGCTTCGTGAGCAGATTTAACACATTTCAATTTTCTCATAGCTATTAGCGTAAATCAATGCAGTTTCTACCGAACTCCTTTTATTAAGCATTTTAAACTTGACCGATGATTTTTTACACTGATAGAACAAAATTTGTTTAGTAATAATAAAAAAAAGGGTTAAGTTAACTAAATCCATACCTAAATATACCAAGCTATCGTTAACTTAAGCTAATATAGCGATAGCGATAAGGATTCTGAGCATATTCAAGTATTTTGTTTACTTACGAATATTAGTTTGTTACCTAAAAAAGGGAATGGACCAAATCTTTGTGTTATCAAAGAATACGATGTCTTCTGGTCGAAGAGAAGCGTTTTTGCTTGTGAATGCCAAGGACAGTTCTATCCTGGAGCTTTGCTGAAACTAGAGTTGTCAAAACTCTGATATCTTATAATTTAATTTACCTTTTCCCATTCTCATTTCGAATGTTTTATGGGTTTGATCGAGCCCTGCAGCAAGTTTGATCTAATATTCTAAGATAAGAAATTTTGTGTGTGTATCACTATGTCAGTATCGATGTCGATGTGAACCCCATACTGATTTGACCATTGAGAAAATAGTAATGTTAGCAATAGTTATGTCGGACGAGTCAGTGTAGTATCTGGCGTCAGGCCCATACATGGGCGATATCAATCACAACACTTCTGGTTGATAGCCCTATCAATACTACTATCATAGATACTATATGTAGTATCTATTTCTATAGGATACTAGCATTGTAGTAAATAAACGCTATACTTTTCTTACCGTGTAAGGGCAAATCCTAGAACCTAGAATCCTAGAATCCTAGAATCCTAGAACCAGTGGTTCTCATTTCAAATGTTTTGTAGTTTTGATTGGACAGGAAGTTTAATTTGACATTAAGAGCAAATCGTACCTAAAACCAGTGATGGTTCTGCCCATGAAAGACGAGCCCATTTGTTTCTATAAATTGCGAGGTTAATGGATTTACACCAATAATATGTCGAATTTCACCGGCATAGAGACGCTACCTTCTCCATGTAGAACAAATTTGAAAAATTGGATTAGCAATGTTTTATATTTTGAATCAGAACTCATAACTTCTTAGGAATCCTAACCATTTTGAATATTTTGATTTTATCAAATATATTATCCGTAAGGGTCTTTTAGACATTAAAATACACACATATTTACAATATGTTTAAGTGGATGTTTTCTATGCTAGAGTGAATAGTTATTTAAATTTTTTTTCAGGCTCTTTTAAACAGAATAGATATCTTGAATGAATACATTCGTTGTGTTGTTTTCTTTTTCTTCTTTTATTTGGGGTAACCTTGACTATACATAAAAATAGGTTATTATTTATGTATTACGAAGTCTACCACTAAATATACTGTACAGGTTGGACAATAAAAATTAAAATGGATTATTGAGATACAAAAGTGAAATCGACTAAAATCTTCAGTCGATATCTTCGGAACTTGTCGATTAATCATAAAATCAACCAAATTTTTGTGTCTTTAGTTTATTTATGGTAATTGGGACCCAAAACACAAATAAATCCAATCATTTGACGAGAAGATGAGTAAGTTAGAGATATTTACAGGAGCGTTCCGATAAAAAAGCTTTTTGGATAAGCATCATTTGGATTTTTGGCAGCATCTCAAAATATACTTTCCTAATTGTTAAACTTTATTTTTGGGTCAAAATTACTTCATAGGCTAAGATGTACCAAATTAAAAAAAAAAATTCTGTTTTCTGATTTTACTCGATTTTCATATTTTCTAAAGTAACTTTGATCCAAAAAAATGCTAAAATGGAGTCCATTTGTCGATTGGCCTTGTAGTGTCAAATGATTTTAAAAATCCAATTCGAACCGCGTTTGTTACCAATACAATTCGCCACCAACCTGTACAATTATAAATTCATTTTGTGGGTAGTCTTCACAGTGACTTCATATGTATTTTTGTTTAAAAAAAAAATCATTCGAATAACAACAACAGGAAGAAACAGATTTTTTTTTTTGAAAATGAAAGTGTTAAGGTGGGTCAGTTGTTTATTTAAACTAAATATAAAAAAAAAAAAACAAAATAAATAAACCACATGCATACGTATGTGTGTCTGTCTGGCCCGTTTTGTGTGTATCTTTTTTTGATTTTATCAAATTAAATATATTATTTTTAATATTAAAATTGCCCTAATTTTAATTTTATTTATTATATGCGTGTACATATGGAGTACAAAGGATTTTATAGGTGAAGGGCATTTTTATCTGAATTTTAATTAAATTTAAAAAACAAGAAGCAACAAGCCGTAGTGGATATAGACTTTAGAGGTCAAACCAACAACTGTAGCTTAAGGAAATTATCAAATTTTTATTGATAAATTGTTGTTAGTAAAACTTACTCAACTTCAATTTATGATAAATATATCCATTTTATTGAAATGAATGGCGTTTACTACAATGCTGCTATGGTATAGAAACAGATACTATAGTATTTATGTTAGCATATGTAATATTACAGTATTTAATAGAGCTATCCGCCAGAACTATTGCGATATCGCCAACCAGTATGGGTCTGAAGCCCAACTGCATTGACTCGCCAGCCAAAATTATTGCTAATGTTACTATTACCCCAATGGTCAAACTTCATTTCGAGACATTTCGACATTACTGTTACTGTAGAATTTTAAATTGATTAATTTTTACAGAAAACATGAAAAGCTGATAAATTTACTTTCTACAGCTTTCTCGCAAATATTTTCATCTAATACTAATATACTAGCAAAAACATTCCAAATTTTTGGTTTTGGAATGTTAACAACGTTTTCACCTTCTTTTTTGGTTACCCTTTTTCTACGAGGTAATCCGAGTGCAAATCTTATGTTATCTAAGTATCCGTTTATTACAATTATTCTCGATTTAATAACGGATAGAACGTACAGTTTTTGAAGGTGTTATAACATTTTAGATAACTAACTACGTAAAGATAGCATAAAAGTAATTATTTTAATTTTTAGGTTGAATACAATAACTTTCTACCAAAAAATGAATCATTAAATCAAAATCTTCTAAGTTCGTAATTTGTTTATTTAGAAATGGAATGTTTAATTAAGCTTAGCAAGATTTTATTATTATAAAAATATATACCTTAAGGGAAAAATTGTTCCCTGGGCAGGTGAAATTATGAAAGCGATTCAGTAGCAGATAGGGCTAACTAATTTAATAATTTAAATCTTCTATTAATGCATACATCAGTCTTCGTTATTTTGAAAATTAGAATCCAATTCCAATTATATTCTATGCTTATAATTATCAACTTTTAATGGATTTGTTCTTGAACTAAATAAAGTAAATCGGATAGTTGATAACAAAAGACGGGATTATAAGTTTGGCGCAATTGTATATCTATCATAATGGAAGTTAAGGCTCTGATAATGAGAAGTTATGATTCATTGTAAGAACTTATGCCAAATAATCCATTTGCCATTTTTTGGCTCTTTGGCTGAATCATCGTTGGCATAGCTCTCTCAGAAGAAACGGTATCTGTGGGTTGGTTCCTGTTAATACACATTTTGTCTGAGAGGTGGATTAATGGTTGTTAGCTATGCTTGCTGAAATATGTTTAGGCGTTTAAAGATTATGAACCAATTTTTCCACAAGGACTTCCATTTTGGCGAAAACGTGGGTAATAATAAAATTTTTGCTAAAACAAAAATAGAAGAAAATGATTGAAAAAAGATAATTAATTTGAATATCCATAAATTAATACATTTTAATTACGTCATAGAGCAAAACTAATTTTATCAATGAATACAATACTGTACCAATATGAGTCATTTTTATCCATAAAAATGGTAGGCAATGTTTTACAAAGCGACATGCTGTTAAAACTTTTTTAAATAACAATAGGAAATTAATTTTATATTGACTGTCCATTTATTACCATAAATATTATAAATACGTAATAATGTAAAAATAATATTGAAAACAATTCGTTAAATTTTATGGTACGGTTCTGGCAACCTTTTCGAGACTGGATTATATATGAATCATATATAAATCGGCTGAATTTTGGATATTTATTCTCTTATCAAGTACGTCTTGCATTTGAGAGTGTCGAACTTTTTTTTGTCTAGTCCAAATCCAACAAATGGGCGATAATTTATTTAATTTACAATATTAGCTCAGTTGGATAAGGCGTAACCAATTCCGTCCGCGGTATGCTTATGGTAGCGGGTTCGATTCCCGCCGTCGCAAAAAATTAATTTAATTAATAGTTTTGATGGGCTGGTGTAGTGCATGGTATATGCATGAAGGAGGTGCACACCTCTGAAATTGAGGAGCTGATAAATGAAATTATCAGCGGAAAGGTGGTAAAACACATATGATATCACAATGGGCTCTATAGCCTGAGTGTGTCCTTCGTGGACAGCCAATATTACCTAACTTAACCTAAAATGATTTGAGATTTTTTTATTAGAAAAGTGCCTGGCGTGGTAAATAAATGAAGAAAAGGTTAGAAAATTGTCTTAAAATGATTTCAAAATCAGCTATTTTTGCCTGCATAGAAACGATGTTTACTCTGTGTCAAAAGAAACGCCAGGATTTACTTATTAACTCTACGTAAATCAGGATACTTTTTTCAGGAGCCAGTCGTATTTCATCCCTATCTAATTACAATAAGAAAAAAAATCCAAAAGCTAATCAATATGAAATCAATATCATCCTGTCGTAGCCAGCACTTACACTATAATTTATGTTTTGAAAATACCATTTAAGAAATGTCTGTTGCCTGCTTAAGTCATAAAATATGGTCACAAATTAAAAATATTTCCACAAAATGACATATATATTAATTTTGTACGTGGGTAAATTTTTTTTAGATATTCATTAAAAATTTATGACATTTTTGACATTGGATACTTAACGTCTTTTTGTAATTTTTTATATCTCAGAAAATAGATTTTTATAATCCTTAATAATAAATAAGATTAACTGGGCATCGATGATGTTTATAAATACTTATTATTGGCTGTTGAAGTAAGATTAATAAAAGGTAATAAAATATCATCTATTTAATAAATCTTAGGATTTTTATTTAAGACGAGATAAATTAGGTTAAGCTTCTTAAAGAATCAATAAATATTTAGGTCAAATATTTCCTTTTTTAAATTTATTGTCAAGTTTTTTTTTATGAAATTCATGATTTATAATTGTAGATACGCAGTTTAATCCTGATTCAGGTAAGATATTAAAGAATAACATATTTCGGAATTTGCGAACAGACGGAATTTGCGATACGAGATCTTGACTTCTTTATGGAAAGGTATAGCTAATTTTGGTTATGAATTACAATTACATGAATACAATTACAATTATTGAATGATGATAAAATTTTCCCATTGCTGCTTCTTCAAAAGTTTGCAAAATAATCAGAATATTGAAGCTTCTAAGAATCTTTCTACGTTTATCAGTTCATACCAGCTTTTAGTCAGTTGAAAGAATTTAATAATTCTTTCTTTAATTTAGAAATTACAGTACGTATCTATAATATCTATTAAAACACATATTAATTAAATTTACTTTCAAGTTCAATAATTTCTACATCTACAGCTGCAGCAATTCAAAAACATGTTTTTCACTTCATTTAAAGGTAACATAGTTTCAATAAAAAAATATTAACTATCTAATAATAATGCTGTGAATATATTTATTTATAGCATATGCATATCACACTTAGTACGGTTCCTTAGCGGAGCAAACCTCATGGAAAAAGATTCATGAAATTGTCAACACAAGAACTTATAAGAACTTCAATATAGATGTGGAAATCTTTAAAAAAAATATGTCCAAATTCGTTTTTTCTGATTAACAACAATTTTTTAGATTTTCTTTAGAGAAAAATTGTGAGTTTTTAAGTTTATATTCCGCGATAGGTCACGGAATATAATAAAATATATCCGAAGTCTGAAATGTAGAACCAGCCTTGACAGCTTCAATCTAAAAATTTATATTTATGTATACAATAGTTTTCATATCAATACACAGTATAAAACAAAGTCGCTTCCCCCTTGTCTGTCCCTATGTTTCAATGTATGCTTAGATCTTTAAAACTACGCAACGGATTTTGATGCAGTTTTTTTTCTAATAGACAGAGTGATTCAAGAAGAAGGTTTTTATGTATATTACATGTATAATATAGTAGAGAAACACTGATAATTTTAGAGGTTAAACGAAATTGTGAACATAAGGACGGTAAGTGACGGCATATGAAGTGAAGGTTCTAACACAATAATATTTATATTTAAAATTGAAGTTGCCCAGGGAAGGCACAATTAACCTTTACGAAAACGTCAACATACCTGTTAAATTTTCCATTTATTTTTTTTAAAATCATGAATAATCGCTGGATTATTAAGCGGAGAAAATGAAATTACTGATTAAATTCTTCGAAGTATATTGAATTAACATCAAATTGTTGGATTTGTCAACTTTGGCGAGCTTCACGAAACACACAACGAAATATATTCATAGTGTACTCGAGAATTCTATAAAATCAATCATTTTTAACTAACCACACTAGCAGCAGTTGGTAGTTCATTACTAACTGATAGTATAGTTTCATTTTACCAATAATTAATTACGTTTATCATTTGACAAAAACAGATCACAAGCTAAAACAAATACATTATTATTTCACTAACATTTCTAGCGAATGTGCTACCGGGCAAAAGTGCCTATTAGACAGTGAGCCGATAATGAAATGTTTCTACCTTCAATTTTAGAAAGACTGTGGTTTGAATTTCGCTCTAAGAAATCATACTATACAAGAAGATTGATATGAAATAATATTTTAATAAGAAGAACTTTCTTTTTATTATTTTATAAGTTATAATGAATACATGCAGTTATAATGTAATGTTATAAAATATCTTTTCCTTATATAATGTGAATGATATAATATAAAAATATACATCCGTATTCTTCTGGTATTTGTTTTGAAATAATAATAATAATAATTTATAAATAAAATGCAGATCAATTTTAGAAAGTTCAAGGTCATACTTATTTGTATTATTTATTATTTATTTTTGTTTTATTATTATATCTATTCTAGTTTTTTTTTGTCTGTATGTATAAACTTTAAAATGCAGCACGTTTGCGAGAGTGTTTCCTAGACTTACTATGTTCGGTCGATTGATCCGTAAATCAAAATTTTTCGATATTAAATTCTATACAGAAATTGTTATTCTGTTTGATTCACTTCACCGCGATGAATGGATATTTTTGATAGATTGATAGAAAATAGATGTAAAATTTGACAAGAGATTTGTATTATTATTATTAGAAATTTGGGTGAAATTATTATGTGATAGATAGAAATTAATTTTTGGATTGTAATGACGTCATTTTATAAAAAATCGACTTTTTTGATTATAGAAGATTTGATCTGTAAAAAGTTGACCCAATTAAAATCCGATTTGTAAATAAAATGTTAGCTAAATTATTTGTGATTTGTAAATTGGAACTAGAAATTTGAAAATTATAACTCGAATTTAGTAGAATTACTTCTTTGCTTCATAAAATTGTATTAAATTTGGATGTGATCGAGAAAACTTAATTTTCTTAGATTTTGGTGACATCACTAAGTAAAAAATCAATATTTTGGAGGGGTTACCTATTTTTAATCTGATATGTAAAATTGAAGCCATAAATTTGAAAAGTATAACTCCAGTTTCATAGATTTATATACCTTGTTTCATTAAAATTGATTTCACTTTTGACTTAATTATTGGTTGGTTTTGAATTTATTTAAATGAATATATCAATTTGTTTTTATCTTGTTCAAAATTTTTGACATATGCGAGGACGATTTAACATAATTTTTATTCACAAACATATCTAAAAATCACTTTGATGATTAATTTTGTTTGCTATTACAATTCACATTTTCAATTCGTTGAGGTTTTAATTTCAATGTCCGGTGGTTTTAAGGGTGGACCGTAAAACTAGATTTCAAATACAAGGAATGAATTTTTTCAATAATTAAAAAGATATCTATTTTTACATGACATTGTGGTATTAAAAATAAAAATATAATCTCGAACAATAGAAACAGTACATGAACAATATAATTTTGGTTATTCCATTAAAGAAAAAAATCTTTGATAAAAATTTCTTATACACAAAAATATCTATTCAATTGTTAGAATAAATTTCTCATAAGATTTGGGAAAAGATAATTAGGTATACTTAAATCTATTTGTGCTGTTTTTTTGTTAAATAGATCAAATTACATCACGTGTTTGAATGTCGTTTTGCTGTTTTTAAAATCACATAATATAATAAAATACTAGCAGATTTTTGCTATGTACGTTCTTCACTGGAATCGACTAAAGTTATCAAGATGATTTTATTCTTTTTAATAATTCACTGATCAACAATTTTTAATTTTATAAAACTTTTATTAATAAAGTAGACCCGCAAGTTTCTCTTGGAATACAAAAAAATTATGGACCGTAAATTGTTTGGTAAGTCATCTTGAAATAGGTAACGTGTTGTTGATAAGTGTTGCGATATTAGACAGACAAGTCCGCTCTAGTAGTTGACTTATTGTTCTCTGTATGTGTGCACAAGAATCCGTGTGTGGTTTGAGTCAAAAAGTATTAAAATTCGCGTAGAGTTCTTTGTTTATAAAACGTAAACGATGCGATGATCAAATACAGTAGAATATCTGTAAGTCGAAAACTCAGTAGTTCGACACATCCAGAATTCCGTACACTTCTCGTCTGCCGTAAAATAAGTAAACTTATTCAGGACATTATGAAATGTTTTATTTTATTTATGATGCGTGCATGTTTCTATACAATGCCAGCAATCTGAACAAATCCAATAATCGGATTCTCTCTGGTTTTCTATGAGGCCCAATTAGTTAGATTCTACTGTATGTATACTCTCGCTTAAAAAGCTGCATTAAAAAATCTAGATGATAAAATTAAAATTATTATATTTTATAATACATGTAGTTGTATGTACAGAAAAGAAGCAACGCTGATATAGTGTGATATTATAGGAAGAAGGTCGAGATAAAGGAAGATGTTAGAGCAGAAGGCAGAGTACAGCGAAAAATATCGCGGGTAACAGATAGTACACAAAAAATTGTTGGATTATATTTCGTTCAAATCAGTTTATACTAAATAATTTTAAAAAAAAAATCTTTTTTTTTGTATCTCAAATAACCGGAACATTTTGATGCGTGTGTTGGTGTGATTTTTGAAGCATAAGAGATGAGCAGTGAATTGCACATTCCTTATTGATGTTTTACATAATTATTCCAACATTCGTTTGTAGAATTTATTTTGGACATGTGGAAATTATAGCTTGAAGGTAAAAATAGTCTGTCGAAAGTTATTCAGTAAATAATATACGGTTAATTAACGCGATTTTAGCATATTGTCTTTTAATATTCGTATAAGTATTACTTTTATTTACATTCGCATTTTGTCGTTCATAAAAAATTAAAAAATTGTCGCTCATAAAATTAGCTTAACATTGATAAATGTGTGTTGATATTATTGGCTGCCAACTTTACAAACCATCTATCTGCCAGATCGCAATACTTTTACTAACTTCAAGAAAATGAGTATTTGCATGTTTAAAAATTAACGTCTAGCCAAGCATATTGGCCCAAGATAATATTTACTTGCTACCATGTTAAGAACATAGTTTCTGATTTTCCTTTACGCCATGTGGAAACAATGAAAATTTTCCTTTTCTCGTAATATAAAATAAACACGTAAAAATCAATTTCTTTTTACACTGCACTCGAATTTTGACAAGAAGACAATTTGAGAGTTAATAAATTTGGTAATGATAATAAAAAACTGTTACTTTATTTAACGCTTACTTTTCCATGATTCACTTGCCAATTAAATTTTGATTATAATCTGGATTATAACTGATTTTGAGGTTTTTTAAACATGATAATATTTTCTGTTTCAACGATTTCGTGTGCAAAATACTCATAAAAATAGAATTAATTAATTTTTTATTTCTTAAACGTGTATAGACAGAATGGATCACGTCGTGTGGTTTCTATTTCATTATTTCACAAAAAGTTTACCAAATAAATTTGTTTAACAAAGCAAAAATATACAAAAGAAAAAGATTCTTCAACCACTAAAACATATTAACAAAAAATTGTTAAATTATCAAATTTCGGTAATGGACCTTTTTTTAGATTCTCATAAAAATTATCCCACGCAAATTTTTTTTTTGTGAAATTGAAAAAAATCAATAACAAAAACTGAAAGTGTTTCCGTTTTGAAACGGATGTTTTTTTTCTAGAGTACCTTTTTATAAATATAAAAAGTTTTTTTATTAATATCGACGTATGCAATCCTTACACATCACGTTGGAAGAGTATTTTTATGGTAAAAAAAACTATTAAACTGATTTTTTTTTAATCGTGGGATCGAATTTTAAACAATTTAAAAGTAGTAGAAGGCTAGAAGTAGTGGTAATTGAACAAATTATTGATCAAGAATATTTCGTTACAATTTGAACCGATTCGGTCGTTTTGGGTTACAGTCTATGCAGATTAGTTCATATATTGAATGCTGAGCGTTTAATATCTATCCGAGTGGGTTCAAACTGAATATGTGAGAGAAATGCTAACGAAAGCTTCGGTGAATTAATGTATTTTTTAAAACATTAAAATTAACAATTTTTTTTTTCAAAAATCGTTCGTCAATTGATAAACGCTCTTATGAAAATCTGAAGTACACTTTATTTTAAAAGTATTGTTTTTTATTTAAACAAAAAAATTTATTTTAAATTTTTTTGTAATTTTGTTTATAACTGATTACACTTAGAATCAGAATATAAAAAAATTATAATGACCTATTTATATTATAAAAAATATTTTAGACGACCGGAAATTTTAATGCATGTACATTCTTTCTTTTTAAACTTGAATGCAATTACATAGTTTGCATACAAAGTTTATATACATCAAATAACTATGTACATACATTTCACATCAAAGTTTAAATATAACGAGTGATTTTAAATGAATGAGAGTCGTATAACAAGCTAAAATGAATACATTTGTTCTAAAACAAATTAGACAAATTTTATTATCAAACTCTTATTTGTGGCTAATGATCTAGTGTCAGTGAAGTTTATTGATTCATTTATGCCAAAAATTTGATAAGCATTTGTCAAAGTTGCCCTGATCTATACTTATATTTGGATTCGCCATCTAAATTCTTTCTTACATAAATAGGCTTATTACTACTTATAAGTTTGTTTTTCAAAATGATCGCTCCCTAGGTTGAGTAGAAACTTTTTTCTTGCTGTAAGTATATGCTGTTTTGCTGAAGGATTTATTTTGAGAGGGGTGTTTAGAAAACTTACATCATCAACCTTGTAATGTGAAAGTTACACGATTACGTATCAAAAAACCACATGCTTCTATCATATGTAAATCGAGACGGCGATTACCCCAGTCTCCTTCAAACCTTGATAAAATGAGGAAATTGACTTATTACTGAATTTTTATGAATTTTCCGATAAAAAACAATATTGTTCTAAGTTTAATAAAGCACCTAGATCTTGAACTTTTCGTTTGTGGATTCTAGCTCTCAATGGTATGGGATAACTTCCTAGCCTGAAGTTTTTGGTGGATTGGTTAGCGAAGTAATCAAAATAATCGTTATGGTTCATACTATTCATTGCTGGTACACATTAAAGGAAGAATTTCAATGATAAAACAAGAAGTTTTGAACTGTAACCTCCATTTCGAGTACTTTTAATCCATTTTGATTATTTTCGGCGTAACGAATATATGTGCATCCGTATCTTCAAGTTAATATCTCCCATAACGCTGAGCGTAGAATATCGAAATTTTAAATTTAGAACTTCCAACATCTACTCTTCCACCTCTATTTTTATAGTATCAAAAATATTTGACTTTCAGATTTCAATATAATTTCCATTTCAGACTTTCCCTGAATCCATCTTAATCAGCTTACAGGTGTTTAAGTCACATGTTGGCAAAATTAAATTTCGAACATAGTTCTTATTTTGGAACATTTTTTGCGAAAAGAGATTAAAGTATCTTTCAATTTGGAAATATGGTTCCGACTCATTTTTCTTACAGACTCATATTTCATTAATCGGTTCTTCGCTTTCGACTACGCCAGAATTAATCGTTTTAAACTTTTTTCTGTATTCTCAAAAGAAAAACAAATTATAAATTTTGAATTTAAATATACTGTTTGTGTTAGCACTTTTATTATAATAAATATTTAGCTATTTTTGTTCTTGTAGTTTGTTAATAAGTTTCTTCAATCAACTATCATAATAGTACAACAAACTTTTAAAAGAGTAGATACTTAGATTTTTACCCACGTAGGTACCTACTAGAGTATAGGTAGGTATTATTTCATTATTATGCTAGTGTGAGTCAGTCAGGCAGAGTGTTTGTTTGTTCGTTCAGTGTTATGCCATGCCGCGCACTCAAGTAATAATAAGTAACTTCACCTTAGAGTGAAAGAAGTCAATGACTTTCTACAACCTCATCATGACTTTTGCAACGTGTTTTTTTAATGTAGGTCACCATGGTAACACAGCCAAACATTTTATAATTTTAAATTCCAATATTTTATAATATTCTTTCCTATTCTAGCTATATTTATATGTCCGGACTAGCTTTTTATAACTTTCTTATTAAGTTTTTAATTATTTTGTTGTGTTAATTAATTTAATTTTTGGGAAAGAATTAAATTTTGACATTAAAAAATTCGAGCCACGATTGTACCACGATCTTTTTAATAAACATTCGTTCTTTTGTTTTTTGTTTTTTTTTTTATAAGAAGATAATTGAGTAACAAATACAAAAATATTTTGTTCGACAGTTGATAAAACTAAAGAACCCGAAAATTGCGATTTCAAGGGACAATGGACATTTTTGCTGTATATCCGAAACTAGATTTTTTCGTTTTTAATCAATTATCTCTTTAATAAAATAATAATTATTCATTTTAAGCTCATGGCGAAATTAAATAATTCTGTAAGTCCTTGTAGTATCGCAGGTTTCAAAAGGATAGGTCAATTTCATATCTTTTCGTTAAAAATTATCAGAAGTTTTAAGATCATAATTAGAAATTTCTTAGCATTTCGATAATACAAATTTAAATATTTTAATACCTTGCTTTAAGCTTGCAAATTTCTTTGGAAAGTTTAGATAACATTATACCAATTTAAAAAATTTACTTGTAAACTTGAAGTACAGCAAACTACTCCAAGTTTTAGATGAGTAGAGTAGCCTCTAAAGTCTACATAGCGAGTAAATAGTAGTATACAAAAAAATGTCGTTAATCTTTGATGATAGTTAAAGTTATATGCTCACTGGTTTAATAAAATTCTTAAAGTATTTTTCTGCACCACGTAAAAAGTGATTTCATCTCATGCTTAATATTCCATAAACTGTAGACATTAAATATCAATTTAATGTTTATTTAATTTCATTGAAGGCGTTAGGTTAGATCATCTTACATAAGGAAATATTGTATGAATATAATTCGACAATTAAAATATAATTTGAATAAGTAACGAGTTAAGATGTATTTTTATTGTATTTATAGTACTTGTAGTCGAAGATATTAAAAATCCAGAGTAAACAAAGTATGGAAGTATTGGGAATTTCATATTTTTATTACTAAGCAGATTCCTATCAAGCTTGGAAAAGTGTAGAAAAACTTGAAATGGCTGATTAGATTTTTTTATCAAACATAGACAAGACTTAGATAAGAGAGTAGACTTGCTAGCTCAAAGTTCTGGGAATTCGGAAGATAGTGAAATTAATCTAATTATGTCACCAAACCATAACACTGAAATATAAAACAAATGATCAAAAAATTTGTTTATTTACTGAACTTTGGAGCATTGATGTTGATATTTGGAGTTGAGAGAAATCACACAATTTTTAGAGACTCCCGATCAAATTTAGATCGATGGGAAACTTAGCCAAGAGTGATATCTATTACAAAAAGACCAAACCCGATGGGAACTATACTCCTTTCGCACTTTGGTACATTTTAAATGTAGCGCTTACTTTTTTTTATTTACATGTTTTTCTGATAATATAAGATATTAATTTTATAGCTAGTTTAATTTTTACTGCTTGAATTAGGTAAATGTAATAAAATATTAGTCTAAGAAAGAAATACTTCTGATTTGGTAGTCAACCCAATATGTGTGTACATTACGATTGGTTTGATTGGGTTATTTATTATGAAATGATATTTTAAACTAAGTACAAACATTGTACTTACTTTAAATTATAATATCTATGTTGTCTTCAACTTCTGATAACTTTCTCAACTTAATATATTTAAATGATAGAACATAAAATTTTGACAAAATAAAAATGATAATAATATTCTTGCATTATCTCAAAATTCATGGCAAGCTGAATCAATTAAAAAAAGTTTTAGCTTCCTAGGAAACCTAGATGAAAATAGACGGTTTTTGGTGACGTTTATTTTTTTGTTGCTTTTTTTTTGGTTTTACCTCCCAATCAGCAAACAAATCAGAACGATAACGTGCGATAAGGAACATAGTTCCAAAACTTAATTTTCAATCAATCAACTTGAATACTATTTCCCAAGTTCTTCAATATCGTAAATTTATTTTTTTCTTTGGATTTAAAAGTGAACTTGGCAGGCCTCAGTGAATTTTGATATACCAAAATTTCCCTAAACTTGAATACTTTTTTAAGGACATGGAACATATCTTCATTGATTTCAACGGAAATTAAACTGTATTTTCACGTTTACTTACATAGATTATACTAGTATGAAAATTGGAAGAGACCTCAAAAAATGTATGGCTTAGTCAAATTCAAATTTGTTCAAAATTTATCCCCTTTTTATTATAACCTATGATTTACATCAATAACCTATCGTTTTTTTGGAGGCTATACTTGATTTTTGTATTCAGAGAAGGCGTTGTTTGTTTGTTGACGATTATTGTATACAAAATAAGTTAACAACTATCTCTTATAATATTATTTGCGCCATCATGTTCGTGTTCGTGTACACATTCATTCTTATTGAATAAACAACGTGAACTCAGCAAGCGTTTGCTGAAACGAATTTACCGTTAGATTCAAGTTATCTGTGTATATTATGTATACATACATTCATATACATATTACTTATTATATACTTTTTACGTTTATAACAACAAGTCAACCAACAATATTATAAGCGATTATCAAACCAACCAAGTGAACATCGACGGAATATGCCTTTAATAATCACAAGTTGTGTCTGTATAATGATGTTCTAATATTTGGGTATTATGAAAAACTTCAAAATAATTGCAATATTGGGCAATTTTTAATTGGACTTCAATTGTTGTCACAAACGCGCTTTGTATTTCTCATATTACAGAAACACCATCAAACGATTTTGAAAATTTTTTAATGATTCATTTAATTCAATTTCTATTGATTATTAATCCTTTAGCTCAAAAAATAGTTTCCAAAAAAAGTTATTTCTATATAAGTGCACAATTTAGCTGTAAACAATAATTGCGCATTCTTTTCCTTCATGGTATAAAGCATTGGTGAGGAAACTTGTCATTTTTTTGATAGAAAATGAATGCTCCAAAAAGACAAAATACTTTTATTACCACGTGGTCATCATGAACAGTTGTTTGTTATCGATTTTCTTGGTTAGTTTTTACTGAAAAATTGATGGGAAACCTAGCTTTCAAGATATATTTTCAGGAATGTGTTATGATTTTTTATTTTAACTATCTCAGGAAGATGATCATTCTTAAAGGTTTGTAATCTCTGATTAAAAAGAGGGGTATTATAAGTTTAACGTGTCTGTGTTGGCATCTGAACTCCTAAACGAATTAAGTGATATTTATATTTGTTTGTTTGAAAGTTAATTTTATTGAGAATGTTCTTAGGTATGTTTCAAGAAAATCGGTTCATCCATTTCGGAGCTACGTATCTATCTGTGTTCGGTTTATTAGTTTAGGAGCTAGGATCTTCTTTATTACCATTAAATTTATTTATAACTTTGACTACTTCCGTTTTTCCCATGGAAGAAACACGAAAATCTTGTTTCGAAGTAAACACAATTAATGTCATCACATATCTTCATATCTATAGGAATTTTAAAATTTTTGATAAATTTAGATCAAATTGGTTGTGTTCTTCATTCAACAAAGGTTTCCCTATTAAAGCTAATTTTGTTGTTTTAAAATCGATTTTGACTTATTACTATTTTAAATTCTCTTGATTGTTTGTTCCGATTTTGATTAAAATTTGGTAAATAGCCTCTTCTGATATAAAACTATTAATTATTATTCAAGTACTACTTCATTGCGATACATAAACAGTGATTCAAAAACATATCTATTCTAAAATCTATTATTTGATAGTTTCACTTTACATACAGGTTGAAGTACATATTATCGATTTTAAAAGATTATTGATCAATGAACGATATATGTTAACACGCTAATTTTTGAGCTTCTCTGTACATCCATTACAATACACAAAAAATTTTATACAGGAAAAAAATGAACAATTTACAGACAAATATAGGTAGAAGAATTCTGTACGGAAATATTCTTGAAGTTCATTTTATAATTGTTGTCTTCTTACAATAATAATGCATTGCTCTTGCTATTTGCTCATATATCTACAACACTAGAGCAACAAGCAGTAAGCACTTTACCCACTAAGCAATTATATTATTGAATTGTTTACATTTCGTAGTAATTTTATAATATAGCGAAAGGTAATTAATGTGTAATATAAGAAGTAACAACAAGTTCTTTTGCTTTTCATACTAACGGTGGTTTTAGTTTTTTATTTTACTTTATTTTTATTTATTTGATATGTTTTTTTTTTCTGTAAAAATTTTGTTTTGTTATTGTTCTTCGTATGGATGTAATTTTAACCGACTATCAAAACGGAGTAGTTCCACAATTTGTTTCCATATACGTTCTTACTCCATTCGTTTCATTCCATTGATTAGTTGGATTTTTTTGGACCCTTGCAAGGCATATTTGGGGAATATATATTTTTTTAAATAAAAAAATTTTTTTATTTTTAATCACTTTCAATCTAAAATCTGTTAAAAGTCTCTCATTTCTTTTAAATTCATTAACATAACAATACTTTATAGCTCCTAAAAGTGTAATTCAAAACTAACACATGCACGGTTAAAATCGAATTCAGAATCTTTAAAGTTTTGGTGGGAGCGCATGTAAGAAATAGTTAGTTCCCCATATATAATTACCTATAATATAAAAGAAAGTAAGGATGTATATTACCTACTGACACTGCGTATATGACCATAGTAGTTAAAAAAGCAGTATAATATTAAAAAAAAAAAGTAAGGATGTTTGTTTGTTTGTTTGTTACGCTTTCACGCAAAAACTAGCGAATAGATTTGAATGATACTGTACAATAGTATAGCCCATACATCAGAAAAAATAAAAAAAGTTAAATTTTTTTGTTGACATTTCATAAATTAGGATGAAGGAGACAACTTATGGACATCTGCCTCTCAAGGTTATCAGACATATTTTTACATTTAAAAAAAATTGATAACTGATTAATCATTTGAAATTTCATGAAACATGAAGGATACAATTTATGGCCTTTTACATTTTTATGTCACTTTTAAGACAATTAAAAAATTTCATATTATTTTATTCACTTTTTCTTTTCAAGATCTTGCCATTTATTCTGGACCAAAATACGGGCGGAGCCGCGGGTAAAAGCTAGTATATAATACTTTTAGGCCGGTAGAAGAAATTTTTTTTGATTAGTTTTTGTATAAACTGGCTTATTGACGATTTTTATACTGAAATCACACTGAAGACGATGATGGTAATAAAAAATTTGTAAACCGACGATTACATTGTTAAAAACATTGTTTTTGGCCAAAGTTCTCTTCTCTTATCTTATTTAGGGTTTGTCAAAAGTTTTTGAATTCCACGGCCTCAAAGCAAAAAATACTGATAAAAGCTAATATTGGGACGTGGTAGTTATTTCGAATAAAAATGTTGTATATTTCACATAGCTTTTTCAATTGATATACTTAAGAACGTCCCGTCGGGTTAGAAAAAGTGAATTCGTAAACAAGTTGTTGATGAGAATAGTCTCTTTATTTAAAATACCTTTTTATAAGTTGTTTTTGTCTACTTCCTTTTGTATAAATCGGTTCTATTGTATTTTTTAAAACGTATATTTTATTGTCATTAAATATTATTGATTACAGAATAATAGCAATCAAAATTTGATGTACAAATTAACTGTAAATTACTCAATTTCATTTGCAACGTCAAAATAATGTATCTTATTTCTTGGTAATTCGTAATTAATAAGTCTTGAAGCTATTTTAATGGCAAATGTGTCAATCATTTTTTATTTGGATGATTCATAATATAAATTATATCTAGTAAATAATTTAGCGGCTCTTATAAACATCATGTTTGAATATCGCTTTTAGCCTTTTAAATGATGATCAACGAATATAAGTAAAGGAAAATTTTTTTTCCTTAAATGTTAACTATTTTCTCCTTTGTTTTAGGTTTCCTTGTGTAGGGTAGCGTAGTCTAAGTAGGAGAAAAAAAGTCATTCATCCTGGATAAATAAAAAGTTGAAGCTGGTTACTTAGCGCTCAAAGAAGTAAATATCTGTAAGAGAATTTTGTAATGTTCTCAATGTTTCTATTACATAAACTTTATGCTGACTTTCCTTAGAGTAAACTTATTGAACTCTTTTTACTTGATGTTGAAGAAAGTATCTTCAAAGATAATTGATGAGGAGTGATTCTAAGCACATCAGGGTGTGGCCCATGGTACATTATGACATTGTACCATAGTTCACACGTCATTATCGATAATTGTTAAATATTATCGTATGCTATTACAAACGAAGACAATTACTATTCATTCTAAATATTACACATTTCCCAATAATCTCTGTACGTCGTGCAATATTTTATAGGCGTTCAAGTTTTTGAATTGATTACTATAAAAAAGTGGCCTATCAGTATCATATGCTCCCAAGATAAAAGTAGGAAGAATAAATTTTATAATTGCCTGAGGAATTATCGAATTATTATGGTATTTTAATAAAATTATTATTTACATAAAATTTTTATTCATTTTAAAATAAAAATTTGTTTTGCATACTTTTAAGAAATACCTGTAGTTATTTTAAAAATATAAAATCCGGGATTATTAAACATTAAAAGATATTTAAAATTCCAATTGCATGCGAAATTCTAATGTTCGTGATTCTCAATTATAAGACACTTATCTACGTATAATATTTCATTAATTTGTTGATAGAAAATTAGTTTTTTCAAATCGAAAATAGAAATACAAATCTTATATCTTAAGGTATAAGGTAAGACAAATTTTATAATTCCAAGTGGTGATTGAGATCTATTAGACTTTCATAAGACTTTCAAACATAACTAATCGGTACAAAAACAGTCTTAAAAGCATAAAGATACTCGCAGTTTATAATTTTTCGGTTAATAAATACTTTTATGTGAATTCCAACCAGTCTGACCTTTATTACTATTTCAAGATGATGGCCTATTTCGTTGTAGGAGAATTTACTATATTAAACGTGTCTCCGAAATACCAATACCTACAAAAGCCTATTTATGGATTTAAGGGGGCAATTAATCATCGCCAATAGGGAACA
Source organism: Chrysoperla carnea (assembly GCF_905475395.1). Lineage (NCBI taxonomy): Eukaryota > Metazoa > Arthropoda > Insecta > Neuroptera > Chrysopidae > Chrysoperla > Chrysoperla carnea. The sequence continues at coordinate 35,171,199 of NC_058340.1, read as the reverse complement.
GCTATGATTTGTTTTGCTTCAATAAAAGGTTATTCATGTAACAAACAGTAGCTAAACTTTTTGATATCATTTTTACGATGTTTTATATGTTTTGCTTAGAAATGCGAACAAAAATTGCCCTTTTGACTAGAACTTTGGGAGGTCAAGGAAAAATGGACTTCAAAGTTAGATGAATAGTGTGTTTACGAAAAGTAAAGAAAAATTAAATGGAATCGTTCAGCGAAGTTAACATAGTACAAAGAGGGGAGGCCAAATGATTTGAGAGTATATGGGAGGTCTAGAAAAAGAGAATTGCCCATCTGTCAGATGAAATGACTAATATTAGTATGAAATGGAAATACATAATACCAAAGTAATAGAAAGTTACTTAATCAGAAAAATCAGAAAGATATCGGTGTGGTGTCTAAAGGATGTAACTACCCCAACAAGTTTACATTTTTAAATTATTTGAACAGGATAGTTATTTAGCCGTTGGTAGGATAACATATGTGAAGCTATTTATATATAAATAAAATTGATGAATACGTAAATAATACTTACGATAACATTTATATCTCGTACCTAAGTAATCATTGTATTGGTTCGTTTTTTATCAAACGATTTAACAATAAAATGCCTAAGAATATTATCGATATTATAGATCTAATTTAATCATAATTTCGCATTTTTCTCGATACTATTGAATTTTTAGTCCAATAATCATTAAATTTAATTTAATTATGGATTGACGGTGTCAGACATTAACAAATTTCTTTGTAAGTATCATAAAATTAATACTCTTATGCTATATCTGTGCTTTGTTTCAAAAAAAGAAAAATATTTCAAAGACTATAATAATGTCTGAGTAGTCGTAATCGTTTTTGGGCGTAAATTATTATGCGATGGGTATGGATTCGGCAGTATGGGTAATATGAAATTTGGAGGTAACATTTGAAACAATGACAATGACCCAAGATAATACGGAACCATAGATCGGATATCGTATATGAATTTGAAAATACTAAAAGCATAAAATAATTTTGATTGTAATGTAAAACTTAAAGCTAAAGACATATGAAGATTTCTTCTTGAATTCTCGTCATTGATTTAACCAACCGATATCGAAAATTACACTTCTTTCATCACAAAATTTTAGATTATCGTTCGATTAATTATCGATGATATTACTGCAATAATACTTTGTTGAGGTTGTCCAGAAAGAAGATACTTACATGGCCTTCAAGCCTATGATTTTGATATCTATTTCGCTGATTATTTAAGCCTCTTATTAATTTTGACAAAACTAAATGCATCTCCTTCATTCATATTTGCTCGCCCAAATAGACTGTAGCAGTATACTAACTCGTCGTTACTGAATTTTTATCTCGACGATGGGAATTGACTATACCATCTGTAATATACCGTGCAAAGAAGTTATGTCTTAAGCAACTGATCCACTTGAATGGATCTACAACAATTATATCAAAACAAATAAATAAAGTAAAACAGACTTAAAGAATAATTACTATTCTTGAATCATCATGAACTTAATTCACAAAAAGAATGTTAAAAATATGTTATTCTTTTCAATATTATTTAATTACATAAATTATTGTTAAAATATTATGAAAATAAGGTATCTTTGAGCTCAATGCTTTGGTGTTATGCTGGTATTAATCAAATTAAGATTATTTTATAATGTTAAGATAATCAAAGTACCAACATCTGTATAAGATAAGCATTCTGATCTTCTTAAGGTAGATTCACACTATAAGCAAGATCAAATTGCTTGTATATTTGGCCTTCATCTTGTTCGTAGTCTCGCATAAAATACTCTATTATGAATTATGTACATGTACTTCTCTTTACTCAAGAACTCTGGAAATTAGTATACCATTGCAACAAGAAAAAGCATTTATCCTCCCACTTCAATATTTTCTAGCTTATACTCAACAAATTTACGTATAGCTACTAAATAATAATATAACAAGTTATTAGATTAGATCCCATGCCTATTTTGGAAAATATTTTTTAGAAATATACACCATTTTCAAAGTTACTCTGGAAATATAAGAGACAGATCGTTTCAAAGCAGCCTGTGAGGATTAGTTTATTGAATCAATTTCCTGAAAATTCCAAAATCTTTCAAATCAGAAAATATTTTTCTTTTTAAAATTATAAATCAGCAGCGGAAGTTTTATATGGGATTTTTAAATGTTGTCACTTTCAAAATTTAAATTTTTGGCAAAGTTTCATAAAAAAATATTTCGACGAAAAAAAACTAGTAAGATTCTTGCGAATCAGAGAACAAAGTCTTGGTCTGTGGATGTAGTATTGATCTTAATATTACAGGTCTTACGATACCATGACCAAGACTGTGTCCAAGACGGATTTTGGTTCATCACTACTTTAGACAGAATGATGATTACAGATTAAAGTGTCCCATTTTTTCGTTCCTGTCTTCGAGGAAGCTAAAACGCATATTAGTTTTGACGTTAATTTGTCCTGTCTCCGTGGGCAGGTAAAACCTATCAACAATTTCGTTTTACTGAACGTTTTTATTCGTTTGCTGAACTAATTTTATGGTAGAACTTATCATCTAGCAAATGGCTGAAATTGGGTCCTGATTTTGTAAGAAAACGTGGTAATTATTCGCGTTTTAGAAATTCTTTTGCAAATTTTTACACAAGCTCAACAACTCACATTAATTATATAGTGTGAACTGAGTTTTATAATTGTAGTCCAATAGGAAGTTCATTGAGTGAGAAGAAGTTATATTTACATAATTATATTTTGACCATCTGACGTTTGTTCTTAATTTATTATTTCTTCATATTTTTTTGTAAGATTCTTCCTTTTTCTGTTTAATAAGATTTAAATATTACCGTGAATATTTAACTTGATCATTAATTTCGATTAAAATTTTTTATATTTAAATCTGTTAATACTGCCACAAAACGTAATAAAGTTTTTGAATAAATGAATACCGATTTATTTTTCGAAAATGATTTATCGGTGGCCAAATTGTTCTTAACTAATATTAAATGGTTGTCGCCCTATTAGCTCAGTTGCTTAAGGCGTAACCAATTCCGTCCGCGGTATGCTTAGGGTAGCGGGTTCGATTTCCGCCATCGCAACAACGTGCATAGCTCATATCTTAATATCCAACCGTTTCTTCGTTAATTTCTGATGTCTCTTAGTAACTTGAGGTACACACAGTTGACGTTTAAATAAATCTCGATGTGGAAGTTTTTTGGATGAGGAAAGTACCATGAAAGATGGACGAAATTTTTTAAATCGTTATTAAGTTTGTTGCTGTTTTTTTTTTTACAAAAAATTGTGCAATTCACGAAATCCAAGCTCTCACCAGAATTGGATTTCCATATATTACCGACTTGCTCGCATTTTTACTTACTTCTTATTTTTAACTTCTAGGCTTAATTTACAAATTCTTATGATTTTAAACTCCGGAAACAATTATTTTATCAAAAACGTTTAATTCTGATGAAAAAGAATTTTTTTACCATAATAAATTACTCCATATGTTACAAAATCAAAAAATCAAGTAAAATATTTTGATTCACATTTTGGAATTATTGTATATCTAAAAGATGACTAATTTACATAGGTTTACATATCCGCTTCCAGGTGTAATAATTTATTTTGGGTTCTCAAATCAAAACATTTATTATGCTAAATTATGGGTGGTATATGAAAATAAGACGAACGCATACTTAAGTTTAAAAAAATGTGAAGTTTTAAATCTACTAAACACGCAAAATATTTTGCTACCTTTTAGCAAAAAAATATACTCCAAATATCTGATAGCTAGTTTAAAAAATAATATACAGGATGATTTGAAATTTGGAAGAAATTTTTCCATATTTTGATACACTTGAAGCTAAAAAGATGATAATATGGTTGAAATGAAAGTTTTGAATGAATTGGATTTTGGCCGGTGGAAGAAAAACCTAGCTTCATTTTAAGACAGAAGTTTTTTCTGTGCCATTTGGTTATTTTCTGTTCCTTATCTAGATTTTTTCTTTATATTGTAATTTGAAGAATCTGTAGCGTTGTGATCTCCAAAGAGATTGATTAAGTTCCATAAAAGGGCTTTTATTTATCTGAAAGATATATTAATCGAGATGTTTGATGAAAACGAGCTGTTGAGCACTTTTTCTGGTAGTGTAGGGATAAAGCGAATAAAAATTTGATATGAAAAGTGTTGACAAGCTTTGATTTTGATCCACTCTTGAGAAAACAAAGCAATGAATGAATAGAGGGACATGGAACACTGAAAATATTTGTAAATGGCAAGAATAACGATTTAGATTTTGCTTAAGAGTGGCAAATTAAAGTTTTTTTGAAATAATATGAAAGAGCGTATTTGTATTAAATAGAAAATATTTCAAATTTTTCGAATTAATATTTAGTTTGAGGTGACTACTAATCTTCTTAAGATTTCCAATTTCCTGCATTATGTATATAAAAATTATTTGTAACGCATTGGTCTGCACGATATGCCTCATGAAATTAAACATAAAATATGAAAATTATAATATCGAAGAATCTTATTTGACGGGAGTATTTTATATACGGTAGAGTAATCATCGCATATATTATGTATTGTTATAAAGGATGGTCCATTACACTTAGATCAACCATGTCTTCTATGTGTTGGGTTTATAGGAATCCATACCAAAAAAGTTTTCAAAGTCGACACGAGTGTGGTATCAGTAGTATTGTATCTTTTGAATTGTTACAGATTTGATATCTAGAGCATTTTCTTCAACATTCTTGGGTACATTCCTTTTTTTTGGTATGGAAATATTCTGTACAAGGGAAAAAATGAGAAAAAATTAACTATACCGTAGGATAAAGTTTTGTATTTAAAATTTGAGATTATAAACAACGAGGTAAACTTCAATCATTGATATCACAATCACAATAAAATTAAGGAACATTAAATTGAAAAAAATTCTTTTAAATTAAAAAAAGTACTTTTTTGACGGGCGCAATGATTTTGTTTAATTGCTGTTTGTTAGTATTATAAAATGATCAATCAATTATATTTAATGTTTGAAGTCGCCATAAAGTTTTCCACAGGGAAAGGAGAATATTTGCAAATGAATTTCACATTTTCATACTTCATAATCACATTGAAGACGTAGGCGGTTGACAAAACTTGTTATATTTAACTGGCATAACTTTTTACATTATATCTACGGTATCTTTTGCTTAATATAAACTCTTCACTCTTAATCGATTTTGATCTATCTTTTGCAGAACATTATGGAAAAACTGAACAAAAGCATATATTTAATAGTTTATTAAACAAGAATATTCTGACCATCTGTTGTAATCAAAATTCTATTATTAAAATAATATATCGTGTATCTATTTATTATTATATTATAGTGTTAACTTCTTTTAAAGCTAACAACAACAAAAAATATTGTATCGAGATATTATGAATTTTATCGTTTATAAGATATAAATTTTATCGTTTTTAATATCGTTATTGTTATATTATAGGGTAAGGTGTAGTATTCTGAAAACATTTATGGAAACCTTGAATCTTTTGTAACGTCATATTTCAGTTTTAAATATAACGTAAAATGTTGAGAACAAGTTTGAAAAGACACACAGCCAAGTATCTGAAATCCTACAACATAATGAATATACGGCAGTAGGCACGTGTTAAATTTTACAACCATTTGCTCCTTTTTTATGGTTTACCCAGAGTAAGTAAGCAATGTGGAAAAAAATACCAATTATAGCCCTTATTGGACGCTCAGAGAAGCTGATGCCTGTAAAAGACTTATAGGGTTTTCAATTTTCCGATCACATAGATTATACGAAGCTGTTCCTTAGACTGCGTAAAGACTATATATTGAAGCTCCTTCCGGTACTGTCTATGTAAAGTATCTTTACGGTGTGATACATGATCTTGTACTATACTTGTACATAGTACATAGTATGTAGTAATAATAATGCTATAAACAGAGACGACTATTTCCACGGTTGAATTTTTTAAAAGCAGCTTTAAAAAATACATAAATATAAACTTTTTCCTGGTTCTAGAGTCTCCCTTATTGAAAGTTTTGAATTTGCCATTCGCATAATAGGGATTAGGTTATTATGGAATAGAAGAATCTATGAATGCAAAAATCGATTAAAATTTGTTTCATTAAGTTTACTTTCATTGAATATCAAAATTTAATATTAAAGTTATTATGTAAGTTGTATTAATACTTCCTGAAACTGATTATAATTTATGATTCTATTTATAAGCTTGCCGAAAAACCCCGAACTTGCTATTGACTAAAAGTTTTTTTGTTACATTCTTATGAATAAGAAATTCTTTATAGCCCATCGTATTTTTTCATCCTAAAATATTTTTTTAGACTTGAGAAGTAAATATCTCACGTCAAAGAAAATTTAAGAATTGTGGACTTATTATCGAAATTAAGAACGATTCAATCGATATCGACAATTATTATTAATTAATTTCATGTCGTTTTAGCTTTAAGCGAGTCAATAAAAAAAGTTCATCTAATAAAAATAATATTAGTATAATATAATGTCAATGCTAGAAGTATTACTTACACTATTTATTTAGTTAAGAATGTCGTAATATCGAAATTTTAAATTAATTAAATAAAGTGCATATTTTTGTATGAGAAAAATGTAAATTTAAATAAAAAATTGTAATTAAAAGCGGAAATCATAATCGATTACACAACCTTTTAAGGAAGTGGATCATTTATTGATTGACAAATTTTTTTATGTTTATTATTAGTCAGAGAGTCAACATATATACAATTTGCAGACATATTTTAGAGAATTTGATGTTTCGTCAGGTTTGTGCCGGGAAGTTTATTTTTTCGGTGAACTTGCACATATGGAACGAGTAGCTATTTTTTTCCAAAGAGATTCTCAGTGATTCTGTCATAGAATCATTCGATGCAATCTATTCTCTCAGATTTAAAAATAATTTGAGTTTGAGCCAGCAGACGTAAACAAATCCATCCACAAAATCTCCGTGCTTGAATTTTCAGAATCTCATCATTATAATCAATTTTTCTGCAATAATAGCGCAATGCTTAAAAAATGAAACTATCTGAGAAGAAGACAACGTATAGGTACGTGGACTTCGAGTATATTGTGTCGTTGGCTTTATTTGGCCTCCTGAATTTTTCCAGAAAACAAAATTTTATTTAAAAACGTTGGATTCTGTCATAATTTGATTTTGCGGGAGTGCAACAAAGTAATTAGAATCCGCGTTAAATAAAATTTCCCTGTTTAAAGTTCCAGATCCTCACCATTATAATCAATATGTCCTCCACAACGCTTTTGCTAGATAAATAGAATTTTTGCTAAGAAAACTTTTAGGAAAATTTCAGGTAAACGACTTTGTAGTTATCTCCATATTCATTTTCCACCCATAAATGTATGACTATTTTCAAACTCGAGAGCTTCGATAATATGTTTTTTTTTATTCGACGGCGTGAATTGTTTCAGTATACAAAATTTTAGTGAAAAACGTTTAGATACGTATTTCAAGTTTGTTTGAATTATTTTACTTAGCTCTCAGACTATAATTTATTCATTTACCTCCAACGAAATTTAGAATCAAAGTTGGCCTAATTAAACACCTCGTATGATAGGCAAAACCTAACAAACTTGGAAGTAAGTATATGAAATAAAAATATATAAACTGCATTATTATAAAAATGTTTATGAAGAATTCGTGAGGGACATGTGAAGTCGATGACCTGCTGTTTGTTGCTGAAGTTGTTGTTTGTAGTTATACGATGGCGCTGCTGTTATAAAATGTATAAAATAATATTCTTTGCCATTCATTATTACCACGTTACTCCACAAGAGACTCTTAGACCACCATCATGGATTTACTGCCAACAAACAAGTTCAATTCAGAATATTATTGAGTGGATCTATTTATTATGAACTATGAATAAATAGTTGCATTAAATGTTGTTTGAGTTGCAGTGTCGTACAAAAAGTTTTCTTAAAAGGGGGAAGCACTAACATCCAATCTCTGGAAAAGCTTCTTAAATTTAAATGAAAAGAAAGTAATGATTGTAAAAATCTACATAGAGAAAGATTTTCCCAAAAATCAGTTAATTTAATGAAATAGGTGTATATCGATAACACCAGACACTATATACTTACACCTTCTACCGCTATGTTGCTTTTTTTATTAGTTCAAAAGCCAGGAAACTCGGGTATTATAAGGCATAGAGCCTCTCGAAATACTGCAGAAAATTTCTCCAAATATGAGATTCCACCGATCGTCAAATAAACATATTTTGTATGTTTTTGGATCAAAATTACTTTATATACTGAGTTTAAAAAAAATTCTGAAATAAAACTTTAATTTTCATAAATAAGTATGTTCAATGTACTATCTGGAGCAGGCATGGACGAGTTATTTTAAGTCGAAGTCACCATTGTTATAACTTTATTGGATGCCAAAAACTTTATTGTGTGTCTCTTTATCCAAGTCCGCATTGCTCATAGAAGAGGAAGCGAGACGGGTATACGACTCGTCTAATAATCTCAGTTTCTCTTATAGTAATGAGATAGGTAGAAAAAAATATTATCTCTCTGTCTTACTTGTATTTTTGGTTGTCACTGGTTAGGTTGTCACTGTCTTACTCGTATATTAGATACAGAAGTATCAGTGTCTTCTCTAAGCCACTAACACGCCTGATCCTCAGCTTCTTGCCCATGCCTGATCTTGAGCTTCCACTAACGAAAAGACACTTTCACAAACTATGAAATACATAGCTCATAATCTAAATGGCTGAATAAATTTGCATTAAAAAAAGGCTAGAATCTTCTACTATCGGTTGGAAGTACGATACGTCACATTATCGACAAACATAAAAAGGTCTCACTCTTAGAAGTTGGGGGGAAGATTTAAATAGTTTTGTTAATAGCCGATGGACGAGGTTCGCTCATGACCGCTATGAATATAATACACTATGTGATACCCAAATAAAGGAAATGGTTTGTTATTATTTAGGAGAAGAAAATTGCCCCATTTTCCCATCTCCTAAATACGCCACTGTTCAGTAGATTACCAACATACAAACTAATCAAAAGTTATTCAAAAAATCTTATTTTCATATCATCATAAATTTTACATTTGATTGGAGCAGCCTGTCAAATTTGAATTGAATATTGAAATGCAATTCAATTAATTTTGTTATTTTTATCTTTGAAATTACAAAAAAGAAGAATATAGATGAATGTTGAAATTTATTGTTATTTGTTATGAATTCAAGAGTGTAGGTGTGAAAATTTTTGTTGAATAGTAGAGACGAACTATCAATAAGTGGTATTGAAATATTTTCCTTCAAAGAACATTGAACTCCTTGATTGAGAATAACAAATCTTATCATCATGGCTCGACTTATACAAAAAATTTCCGTTATAATTGAAGTTTTCGTGAATTTCGGAAGCGGTTTTTTGAATCCTGACAATTGATACTTCATGAAAACTTTATTATTAATTTGTGATCGTGAATCTGAATCGTGAGACACTCAGTAGGAACTATGTTCCCTTCGTTAAAAATTTCGTATTATTGAATAACAAGCAAAATAAAGGAATGGTTATAATATTGTAGTTAAAAATGTACTTTTTAGTAAACATAGTAGAATTTAAAAAAAAAATATGTTGATGGATGGGTTTTACCTTTGCACTTCCTGCGGGATGAGGAGCGGACACTTTAACCACAAGATCCTGTCCACGTTGATAATACAATTAATAATTTAAGATAATTTACATTAAAAAAGTACAAAACTATAAAAGATAGGAAAATGAAAATCAGGTAGCTTAAAATAGTGGTATTTCGAAATATTTTCTAAAACGACGAAACTTCTAGAAAATACTTTCGAAAATTTTGGGAATTTTCGAAAAATAAAACAAATGGCGCTCAGACTCTTTCAATACAGGGTATTTCAACAATTGACTCAATCAATTGTTTGTTTCATTTGTTATACCATGTATATATGAAAGATACATAGTATATTAAGTTTCGTCCCAAGTTTGTAACGCTTAAAAATAATGATGCTAGGAAAAAAATTTTGGTATAGGTGTTCATAGAATCACCTAATTAATCCATTTCCGGTTGTCCGTCCGTCCGTCTGTGGACACGATAACTCAAAAAAGAAAAAAAATAACGAGCTGAAATTTTTACAGCGTACTCAGGACGTAAAAAGTGAGGTCAAGTTCGTAAATGAGCATCATGGTTAGAGATAGAACAAAAGTTTAAATGTAAAAAATGTTTCTTATAAAAAAATAAAAAACTTTTGTTTGAAACATTTTTTTGTAAACATCACTGTTTACCCACGAGGGCGTTAATTAGGTGCACATTTTATAGTATGTATTAATATAATTAACTCAGTGTTTGTTTTCACTTGTTTTTTTTATTATAAAATCATCAACATCAAGTAAAATGGTTGCAAGTAAAAAACAAAAAACCTTTTATAACATGTATATGAAATATACCAAGTTTAGTCCCAAGTTTGTAACGCTTAAAAATATTAACATTGGTCAATTGGGTCTTAGGTCCGTGGGACTCATCTTGTAAACCGTTAGAAATAGAATTTATAAAATTTATAAAATCAAATTCAAACTGTGATTATATTTCTTTGTATCATAATAATTTTAATAACAGTAATTGAAAATTGAGTTTTTTTCTTTTATATTGTTTTTGATTACTTTGATCTTAGTGTAGGTACGTAATCTGGAGAAAATCATCCCTTTTAATGAAGTGCACAAATAATTGGTTTTCTTTCTAATTGTATCAAGAAAAAAAAAATTGAATGAAGGAAAGGTTTTTAACGAACTGTGTATTTAAAATAAGAAAAATACTTTGGAATATGAATAAATAAAAATACATAAATAATACATTAATATCGATTTAGAAAATATTTCTAACGATTTGGGATTTTCCTTGACCTAAGAGAGTCCGGTTCCTAAAATGGCCCATAGTAATATCAAGTTGAGATTCGTGGTTGAAATTATTTGTTCTTTATTTTCAACTTTGATCATGAAAATACGAAATTTTTCGTTATTTGTCTTGGTTATCGAAATATCGAAAGCTAAATAATTAAACAAAATTTTCAATTTTCGATATTTTAAAAATTACTCCACATATCGAAAAATTTTAATGATAATCATTATGTTAATCATTTACAGTGGAAAAAAAAGCATTAATCATGTGAAATCTGTAAAAAAAACTTTTCGTATAAGAGATTAACTACAACATAAATGTAGTAAAAAAACCGAGGAAAAACCTGATATTTGTAATAGAACATTTTATAATAGAAGCCAAAAATTCTTTATAAATAGGGTCTATGAATAGTTATTACTACACTGTATCCGAATGACTTAATGTGTTTCGGTTTAGAAGCATGTGTTTTCGGTTAATACTTATTCGGTTTTCTCACTCGAATCTCGGATAAGTATAAACTTTAATTTTTTTTTTAAAGGAATTTATTAATATGATTTTTTGCAAATCAATTAAATTAATTTGAATACGCATTTATTTTGGAATAAGTTAAATTTATTTATTCATTAGGTTAATATAATTTTCTCACTGATATTGGCTGTTTAAATTATATGTATATATGTCGGCTCATATGGAAATGTGGTGAGCGAGTCCGACTCTTAGTACTAAGATCGTGGGTTCGAAACCCACTAAGGTACAAAATTTTTTTTCCCTACGTTATTAATTTAAGTTTGTGTAACAATCCCACAGGTGTTTTAGTCACTCAAAGTTTTTCATTAGGTTTCTACAGCTTTATCACCGATAATGTCTCTTGATATTGTTTCATCATATAAGAGGTGTCGCAGCTCGGTGTTAAGCGGGTGCGACTCGTAGATCGAAGGTCTATGGTTCAAAGCTCGGGCAAATAAAAATTTTAAATTTTTTCTCTACATTTCATGTTCTGATTTATTCAAATTAATTTCATTAATTTAAATGCGTGTTAAATTTCCGCGCTTTTTTCGGGTGTGGTCAATCAAAATTATTCATTAGGTCAGTAGTGTTTCATCGTTCATAGTGGTTAGTTGGTTACATTTGTGCCTTGTGTTTCACCTTCATTTGACTTCCAAACGTCAAATTTCATTTTCGAATTTGTTTCTGAGTAAGTTTTTGTTTTAATTTACATTTTTCTAATTATTTTTTTGTACATTGTAAAATTCTATATTATATTTAATTTGTTTCACATTTTGTCCAAATACTTTTTTACACAAAACTTTTAATATTAATTAAAAAAAATTATGTTTGAATCATTTGTTTATTTTTTCCAATTGAAATCACATTCTAGAATTAGTTGTTTTATTATTAGTAATTGACTACAAGTATTTTTATTTGATTTCAAAATTTTTCGAGCTTGCGTTTATTCCCAAGAGATTCAATCTCATTTATACAAAATTTATTTATAATAAATATAACAAAATGAATATGTACTATGGTTCGATAAAATTTTTTGACGTTAGTGTTATTTTAGATGTAGAGTTTACTAATAAACACACAGTTTTAATATTAATGGACTTAGCAAATTTGTGAAATTTTTGATTTGATAAACCTTTGGTACAAATATCAGCCAGTTCATTTTTTGTAGGTATATAATAAATTTTTTTTTAAATTCTGATCGAATGAAATGTTATTTAAGTTCACGTACATGCGTGAACCAGTTTTGCTACGTGCGTTCATAGGGAAACAGTATGTAAATTTTAAAGAATTTTAAATTAATAGAAATTTTTTTGAAATTCTATTAAAAGTTTAAATAATTATTACCTGGTAAAAGCTTGTAAAAAAAAGTATTGGTATCGATATATTTTTAGAAAAATATCGTATTTATATTTTCCATTTAGTCCCATATTAAATCTTACTTTTAGTCAATTTTTTAAACTTAAAATTCAATGAAAATAATTCGATAACAGGTTATTTTTCTTAAATCATAGAAAATCATTTAAACTATCGCATTACCATATTGTTTTTTATTTCTCTACTATTATCGTTGACGCATGTACGCCCTTCAATTATTTGGAAATAATATATTTTGAAAATCTAAAAAACAGAATATTGTTGCATTAGCTAGCTGCGGTTTGTAAAATGAATGTTTTAATATGATCGTTAAACCAGTAATTTTTGAGGATAATCAATCAAGTATTCAATAAGTTAAGAATTGGGAAAGTAAAAGAAGTAAATATAGTGGCATTAAATACCATTTCATTCGATCAGAATTAAAAAAAGATAATTTAAAAATTGAACATATACCTACAGAGAATCAATTGGCTGATATTTGTACATACACTAATAATAAAATTATTTTTAATTATTTTAATTAGTTATCACTAAAATATATTTATTCATTAGGTTGGTCCAGTTTTATCACCGATTATGGCCGTTTAAATTGTAACAAGCATCAAGTCGTGTGGCAGAGAGTATAGCGAGTCCTACTCCACTTACACAGGTATGGAGTTCAAAATCCAGGTAAGTAAAATTTTTATTTTTATTTTCTAAATCTCATGTGATAATTTATTCTTAGTAATATAATTAATTTGAGTGTGTGTTTTACTATTCACTATGAATAGCTTATTTATTTGACATTTATCTATTCCCTTCATTTGAATTCCAAATCTTAAATTTCATTTTCGGGTTTGTTTCTAAGTAAGTTTATGTTAATAAAGGTAAATTAAGATTAAATGAGCCATCTTTAATTGTTTATGCATAAATATTATTGCAAATTAAGCAATTTTTAACTTTTATGCCCAGAGATATTTTTGTTTTTTTTCAATTTATTTTACTCTAAATATCAGTTCATTAATTTAAATTTGTAAAATCGGTCTGCCCTATATCCTGAGAAGCGACGTTGACTAACTAAGGTTAGTATGATGTTTCTCAGGAAAAACTCGTTCGATTTGTTGCATGTGTTATAACACTATGAGAAATTGTGTAGTCAAAAATCAATTTTTTCTCGTTATGTCTGTCTATAAGCCAAGCGCCTCGATAGGGGACTGTATCAACTCATGATGACGGTGAGACGGGACATGCAAAAAAGCGCAGTCATCACTTAAAGTGAGTTAGGTATATCTAGACAGATAATGTACGGAAAAAATGATCTTGATTACATGGATTTTTCGCCTGTGTTATAGCCTGTGATATATTGGATTGGTTTCATTCTGGGGTAAGTCTACTTATAACTGGGTTGAAAAATTGCCTAATTTTTCTTTTTAAATTTTTTTTATTTTCTTTTTTAAATATATTATTTTATATTTGTAAATTCGGTCTGCCCTAAATTCTGAGAAGCGACGTTGACTAACTAAGGTTAGTATGATGTTTCTCAGGAAAAACTCGTTCGACTTGTTGCATGTGTTGTAACACTATGAGAAATTGTGTAGTCAAAAATCAATTTTTTCTCGTTATGTCTGTCTATAAGCCAAGCGCCTCGATAGGGGACTGTATCAACTCATGATGACGGTGAGACGGGACATGCAAAAAAGCGCAGTCATCACTTAAAGTGAGTTAGGTATATCTAGACAGATAATGTACGGAAAAAATGATCTTGATTACATGGATTTTTCGCCTGTGTTATAGCCTGTGATATTTTGGATTGGTTTCATTCTGGGGTAAGTCTTAACTAGGTTGATATGGTTAATTCAAATGGACCTTCAGAAATATTTATGCATAAAGGTTATTGTAAATTAAGCAATTTTTATTTATTCCTTTTCTTTTTAAAATAATTGAATTTTTTTCCAGAGATATTTATGCTTTTTCATCTCCGACATTGTCATTTGTATAATTCTGTGTTTGTGACTTGTAAAATTCATATCCTATCCTAGAATTATATTTTTTTATCATATCCTATCCTAGAACTTTCTTTAATTGTTTATGCATAAATATTATTGCAAATTAAGCAATTTTTAACTTTTATGCCCAGAGATATTTTTGTTTTTTTTCAATTTATTTTACTCTAAATATCAGTTCATTAATTTAAATTTGTAAAATCGGTCTGCCCTATATCCTGAGATGCGACGTTGACTAACTAAGGTTAGTATGATGTTTCTCAGGAAAAACTCGTTCGATTTGTTGCATGTGTTATAACACTATGAGAAATTGTGTAGTCAAAAATCAATTTTTTCTCGTTATGTCTGTCTATAAGCCAAGCGCCTCGATAGGGGACTGTATCAACTCATGATGACGGTGAGACGGGACATGCAAAAAAGCGCAGTCATCACTTAAAGTGAGTTAGGTATATCTAGACAGATAATGTACGGAAAAAATGATCTTGATTACATGGATTTTTCGCCTGTGTTATAGCCTGTGATATATTGGATTGGTTTCATTCTGGGGTAAGTCTACTTATAACTGGGTTGAAAAATTGCCTAATTTTTCTTTTTAAATTTTTTTTATTTTCTTTTTTAAATATATTATTTTAAATTTGTAAATTCGGTCTGCCCTAAATTCTGAGAAGCGACGTTGACTAACTAAGGTTAGTATGATGTTTCTCAGGAAAAACTCGTTCGATTTGTTGCATGTGTTGTAACACTATGAGAAATTGTGTAGTCAAAAATCAATTTTTTCTCGTTATGTCTGTCTATAAGCCAAGCGCCTCGATAGGGGACTGTATCAACTCATGATGACGGTGAGACGGGACATGCAAAAAAGCGCAGTCATCACTTAAAGTGAGTTAGGTATATCTAGACAGATAATGTACGGAAAAAATGATCTTGATTACATGGATTTTTCGCCTGTGTTATAGACTGTGATATTTTGGATTGGTTTCATTCTGGGGTAAGTCTTAACTAGGTTGATATGGTTAATTCAAATGGACCTTCAGAAATATTTATGCATAAAGGTTATTGTAAATTAAGCAATTTTTATTTATTCCTTTTCTTTTTAAAATAATTGAATTTTTTTCCAGAGATATTTATGCTTTTTCATCTCCGACATTGTCATTTGTATAATTCTGTGTTTGTGACTTGTAAAATTCATATCCTACCCTAGAATTATATTTTTTTATCATATCCTATCCTAGAACTTTCTTTAATTGTTTATGCATAAATATTATTGCAAATTAAGCAATTTTTAACTTTTATGCCCAGAGATATTTTTGTTTTTTTTCAATTTATTTTACTCTAAATATCAGTTCATTAATTTAAATTTGTAAAATCGGTCTGCCCTATATCCTGAGAAGCGACGTTGACTAACTAAGGTTAGTATGATGTTTCTCAGGAAAAACTCGTTCGATTTGTTGCATGTGTTATAACACTATGAGAAATTGTGTAGTCAAAAATCAATTTTTTCTCGTTATGTCTGTCTATAAGCCAAGCGCCTCGATAGGGGACTGTATCAACTCATGATGACGGTGAGACGGGACATGCAAAAAAGCGCAGTCATCACTTAAAGTGAGTTAGGTATATCTAGACAGATAATGTACGGAAAAAATGATCTTGATTACATGGATTTTTCGCCTGTGTTATAGCCTGTGATATATTGGATTGGTTTCATTCTGGGGTAAGTCTACTTATAACTGGGTTGAAAAATTGCCTAATTTTTCTTTTTAAATTTTTTTTATTTTCTTTTTTAAATATATTATTTTAAATTTGTAAATTCGGTCTGCCCTAAATTCTGAGAAGCGACGTTGACTAACTAAGGTTAGTATGATGTTTCTCAGGAAAAACTCGTTCGATTTGTTGCATGTGTTGTAACACTATGAGAAATTGTGTAGTCAAAAATCAATTTTTTCTCGTTATGTCTGTCTATAAGCCAAGCGCCTCGATAGGGGACTGTATCAACTCATGATGACGGTGAGACGGAACATGCAAAAAAGCGCAGTCATCACTTAAAGTGAGTTAGGTATATCTAGACAGATAATGTACGGGAAAAATGATCTTGATTACATGGATTTTTCGCCTGTGTTATAGCCTGTGATATTTTGGATTGGTTTCATTCTGGGGTAAGTCTACTTATAACTAGGTTGATATGGTTAATTCAAATGGACCTTCAGAAATATTTATGCATAAAGATTATTGTAAATTAAGCAATTTTTATTTATCCCTTTTCTTTTTGAAATAATTGAATTTTTTTCCAGGGATATTTATGTTTTTTTTTATCTCTTTCTTATATTTTAGGAATACCTGTCCTGTAATAATATTAAGTGATGTCAAATTTAGGCTGATAGTATTTGGGGATTGTGAATTTTTTTTTTTTTAGGAATTGCGATAATGTTATCCAATTTGTCATGTTCCGGTCACGACAAATTGGATGATTATTTATCTTTTTCTTCTGTTTAAATGTAACCGGATGCACTTAAATAGAAGGAAAAGATCGTGGATTAGGCCTATAGGGGATACCACGTAAAAAAAACGCGCTGATGTATCCTACCTCAATGGTAGTGTGGAAACGGATACAAATTTCTTTTATAATGATTTTCTTTTACAGTGAGAATTTTGGGTTACAAATGACAATCTTGGCTAAAAATGCAACGATCTGCCAAAATTTCAAGTATATCCATCGAATATAAATAATATCAACAAACATTTAAACAAACAACAGACTTAACAGCACACGTGAGTATTTGTTTTATGTTTCTTGTAAATAAGTCATCCAAAACAACATTTATCCAACTCAACAAGATTCAATGGTTTTCGTGATTCAATATTTTGTTTCATATAAATTATATTTGAAGGTATCATAAAGTTTCAATGCCGGAAAATATAAAATTTGTAATAAAATTTGTGCTTTTTATTTCTTTATAAATTAATAATTTATTAATTGATCACTAGAAAATAAAATATTGGCTTAGGATATCGATTCTAAGTGCTGTTAAATTAGTTGCAAATATTATTTTATTATTTTAACATTTGGAAACTTTTGCTTAAGCATTTTTCTGTATCTTGCGTTTTTTTTTCTTTCGATTTAATGCAACAATGATATATTTTTCGTATTTCGTCGTATTTCCTCCGAAATCTTACAATTTTCGAAAGAATATTTTCAACCAATTTCCTAATTTAATGTGTTATGCTATCTCTTACATTTTAGGATTAAAATTGATTAATAAAGCAACCCCAAAAACTAGCTTCAATCTGAACGAACTATTTTAGCCATAATAGATTAAAATGTTCTACCCTGTATATCCAGAATTCATGTTCCCAGAACATTTTTCCCAACTAGATTAATCAGCCCCTATATGCGTAAAATAGTATAAAATGCGAAATAAAAACCCTTATTTGTATCTTCGATTGTCAAGAAAGAAACAAGCTTTAAACTTTTTATTATTTTTTTATTTAAAATTTGCACTGAATTCTTAAGATCGTGTTAAATCGATCTTTACCGATGTCATTCACAGGTAATTACAGTAAAATTGCTTTATAAAATACTTGATATTAAATAAAATGACTTGCAGAGTTGCAGTACATGTAATAAATTAAGGGCATTATTTAATACTTGAAACAAAATATGTAATTATGAATATCATGAATTTATAAATAGGAGCCGAGTCGAGTTGAGCCGGCTTCAACACAGTAGGTCTTAACAAAATTATTTACTTTCACTCATAGCACGTCGATCGACCACCGCGCCGTTGGCATTGTGCATGACTGTTCTACGGGGCAGAGGCATACTGGCGGTGTAATACGTATTGTTTTCAACAGTTAAACAATTTTTTAATTTTATTACAAGATAATTACTTTAATCTGATTACTAGACTCTTTTTTTTTTATTTGTTTTCTTTCAAATTCAGTTTCTTTGTCGATATGTCCTAGATATCTTTCTTATTTATTCCAAATATTTTGATACTTTGATTTTTATCTTAATTAAATTTTTCTTGTGTAATTCAATGGCACGCCTCACATAGTTCAAGTATCTTACAAAAGTGATTCAAGACTCAAACAGACTTAATACTCTTTCTATTTTTTATCAGGGTAAGCTTTCATTTGGGAAAGTGGGATCTTAGATTAAAGCAATTCTGGGTAAAATTTAAACGCAATTAGCAACTGTCTATGCATGGTATTTCAACAATTAACTCAGTCAATTGTTTGTTTTCATTTGTTTTATTTAAAAAGTATTACAAGGAAATTAGAGTGAATGGGAAAATAGTTTTGTAATCTGGTTTTTGTCAAAATATCTAAGGGTTTAGTTTGAGCTATTTCCCGTGTAGTAGATGATTTCCATTGGTTCATGTCATCAATGTGAATCAACTGTTGATCGGTTGGTAAGAGTCAACTGGTTTAATAACTAAGTTTTAACTGCTTTAATAAACACGAAACGTGAAACTTGAGGCTATATCAAATATTCTTAAAAGTAAACACAGTCAATGATATCGATGACATCAAAGCAAATCCTTACGCGGTTCTCTGCAAAACTCCAAGCTAAACATTTGGTTGGTATCATATATCACAAAAACTGCCATCAAAACTTGTTATATCATACATAAGCTGTTTAATTTAAGCTTAAAACTTTACTACTCTAAATTATAAACTGTCTAAGTTTGCTGGTCATGGTAATTTCTTTAATTTCACTTGTTGAAGTCTGAAACGAAACGAATTAGATAAATAACAGTTGATTCCTTCAAAATGAAAATTTATTTATTATTATTATTAATTTTTCTTCAAATACATAAATCGAAATTGTAAATTTGTTGGGTAGAATGATTAACATGTAAAAGAAGATGATTTCAAATTGAAAAGTAATAAAACAAAGATTGCTATATATTTTATTAAGTCATTTTTATTTCAGAGACCATAAAATATTTTTGTAAGTGGGTTTAATCTATTTATTTAATAATAAAAGTCAATGCTGAAAACGTATGTTGAAGGCATTGAAAAAAATATCCAAATAAAAAATAAAACAAAAGTCTGAAATAATATTACAGCAAGGTAAAATTTTTGTTGATGACATCAGAAGATTTGTAAAGATTTTTTAACAAAAAGTTGACGAAATTTTTTTAATGATTCATAATTTAATATTGTTTATTTTTTTTTTAAATCCGTAAACGGTATAACCTACCACAATATCAGATTTCTGCAGTGGTAATATATCATTTTATGACATTTTTCGTAACAATAAATGACATAGGTTGGATTTTATATACCTTTGTGATGATTTTTGTTATTTAAGACAATGATCGGAGTTAATTTAAATTTAATTGAATTACAAGATTTTAAATGTCATCAAATTAAATTTGTTAGTACTAGCTGTGCACCATGGGTGGTTTTACCAAGTGTACTTCAATTATGGTAAGTTGTAACACAAACGCGAGAAGTTGACAATTACTCACGCGAGCGAAAGCACCGATGTATTTAGCTCGTGTTCAAATTTGATAATCATATATATAATTTCTCTAGCTTGTTTTTCTGCCGGTCCGCGAGATCTTTTTTATTCCTTTACCAATTAATCCCTCATTTCAAATGTTACCCTGCCGGCTAATGATGAAAAATTAACCCACGGTCTAAAAATATACCGCTGCGGAATTCCACCAGGCTTGACTAGTAATATCTTAATAAAGCTGTTGCTGGCTCGTGACATCAGTCCTGGTGCGAGTGTAATTTTTTCAATTCTCTTTAATTAAGATTACTCGACAAATTATTTGTCTTTATAGTTTACGTCGTTGTATCATAAATAAACATCAATTTAAATTGAAAGGCTTTGACGCATAAAACTGTATACAAGATTTAGTAAGCTAAACATAAATAATGAACAAGTGAAAACAAACAATTGACTGTGTTAGTTGTTTAAATATCATGTACAGAAAGTGTTGATTACGCAAATGTTGGTTATTTACGCCATGTAAGTAAAGAAAGATAGTCACTCTTAGATAGCCACAGTCGTGTAATGTTATAACATAAGTTGCGCCCTCACGGGTAAACAATGATGTTTAAGAAAAAATGTTTCATACAAAAGATGTTTCTTTTTTACAAGGTATATTTTTTACACATAAACTTTTGTTCTATCTCTATAATGGTTTACAATGAGCACGATATAAATCTTGATATCTTTTTTTGTTTTTGAGTTATGGTGATCTCCGACAGACAGACGGACGATGGACATGCGAACAAGCAGGCAGCTGAAAATGGACTTATTAGGTGATTTTATGAACACCTATACCAAAGCGTTACAAACTTGGGACTAAACTTAGTATATCTTGATATATATATATATATATATATATATATATATATATATATATATATATATATATATATATATATATATATATATATATATATATATATGACAAAAATTAAATAAATAACAATTCGATGAGTTGAAAAACTTGTATTCTGTGCCTATAGCTCGTATAGCCGAAATAGATGAATCCAAGAGGTCTAGATTCGTGTCCTTGTGCGAGTTAAAATTTTTTCAATTCTTTTTAATTAGACTAAAACTGAAAGCCGATTCAAGGGAACTACAATTGAAGATATATCATTCAAAGAGTGAATATGCACATTGCACAGCATTTTTTCAATTTCAAAAACAGATTTAGATTAAATAGATGCCCAAAACCAATTTAAAAAAACTCATTAAAAGGAACAATAATAATCGCTTTGAAGGAAATAAGTTCTATCCATTCAATTGATTTAAATAAAGTTTACAATAAGAAAATATTAATTTTCCATATCTGATTAGTTTTCACACAAATTGGATAATAGATAATGGATAAATTAACACACGTGCTTTCTTTGAATAGAGTACAATTTACCACAGAATAACCTTAAGTGTTAATAAAAAAATATTTAAATGTGTTTTAATAATTTGTAATTATTTTATTTTGTCATGTTTAATTAAATGTTTGAGTAATTACTTTTTTTGTAAATTAGAAAAAAATTAAAATTAGGAAATCCGTGTCTGGTCACATAGACAATCGTTTAATGTCTTGTCATTTTGTCATCGAATAAAAAAAATTTTGTATTTGTATTTCACTTAAAAGTACTCGACGAACCCAAATTGTAATTTGAAAGAACACTTATGTTCTTTTCTGAGGTAGTTCTCAAGAATAGAGGAAAGGAAGGCAAAACGTACTGGACTTCATCTTCATCGGTATCTATTTATTTATTTCATTAACATTTTAGTTACTAAGCCTGTCAGTGCAACCAAAGTTCTAATTTCGATTAAAAAAAAGGATATATAGATTTAAAAAACGGAAATTTAGATTAGCTATCACTTTAATTTGGTTCTTATAATTTATGTTCAAATATAGGTCTATATTTCACAACTATAAGTGCGAAATCTTAAAGACCTTTTGATCAAAATGTAAGAAAAATCATATTCTATTAAATGCCCGACTCATAGTTCATAGTTCGACAAATAATTGGCCTTAATTCGAGTTTCAATATTACAGGACAGATATTTTTAAAACCACAAGTATGATCAGATTTTATCATTCGCCATTGTGTTCGCTTGCTCACAATTAACCTTGCTCCAAGTTTTTATCAAAATAGTAGACAAAAAATATTTTCCGAGTTTTGTCGATTTTTTTAAGGGACAACCACCTCTTTAGAAATATCTAAAAACGAAAAAAAAAACTTTCTTTTTTCAATTTCATAAAAAATCAAACAAAGGACAAAGGAGTTTTTGTCCGAAAATCGCATTTATTTGAATGCCCAACTTTAACATTTTATGGGGCTGATTTGAAAACCATAAATCTGATTAAATTTTACCCTTGGTTTTGTTTTGCCTTGGTCAAAATTAGTTTAAACCCAAGTTTAAATTTTCCAATTTTTCACGGGGACACCTTTATGGAAGTATACGAAAAAACCGAAAAGAGTTTTTGTTACCGATTGCCAAGAAAATCATCTTCTAAGGTTATTTTTACCCAAATATTACAAAAAACATATTGATTAGAGTGTCCGGCTTAAAACTTCAGAGTAAAACTAATAATTTTAATTATTAATTTATAGCAAAAACCTTTAAGAAGGAAGTCGTTAAAAACATTAAATACTTCCACCATTTAACGAACAAAAATAATACTCGTGCAAATAATAAAAATTCTGTAACATCATCCTCACAATACAATGAACAAAATATAATAAAGTATAAAATATAATTTTATTATATTATTTAAAAAAAATAATATAAATATTTATAATTTTAAGATAATAAATTATAATTATAAGTAATTGTAATTAGCTGTTGGAAATAACCTTCACATTGAAATTGTTTGAAAAAGAATATTTAAAAAAATGAAGAGAAAAAAAATACCACCATAAGAAAAATATTTTATTCATATATTCCATTTTGTAAATACAAATTATTATAAAATTATTGTAGGTGAACAGCAAAAACTTTAATAAGAAATTGCTTCGGGCCATTTTTATTTTACCACACTCATTATTATACCATGTATATATGTAATATATATCAAGGTATACTAAGTTTAGTCTCAAGTTTGTGACGCTTAAAAATATTGATGCTATGAACAAAATTTTGGTATAGGTATTCATAAAATCACCTAATTAGTCCATTTCCGTTTGACTTGCCGTCTGTCCGTCTGTCTGTCAACACGATAACTAAAAAGCCGTTTATAGATAGAACAAAAGTTTAAATGTAAAAAATGTTTCTTATAAAAAAACAAACAACTTTAGTTTGAAACGTTTATTCGTAAACATCACTGTTTACCCGTGAGGACGAAAATAGGGCGTAAACTGTATAGTATGCATTATATGGGAATATCAGTTATGTAAGTGTGACATGCATGTATGTATAATGTAATAGAGTAATCAACACTGTCTATACATGGTATTTCAACAATTAATTCAGTTAATTGTTTGTTTTCACTTGTTATATTAAAATATTTTGATATTGTGTTGTTTTTAACTGATTTTTTTTCCTGCTAATTAATTCTTCTAAGAATGATTGTTTTCATTTTTTTATATCTTTGCTCTAAATTATAATGACCAAGCAGTCGTCATGCGTGTGCTAAAGATGAACGGGACAAAAATTATAGTGGATTTATTAATGATAAACAAGTGAAATTAAAAAATTCCCGAAGTAAAATACCAAATCTTTTGCGTCAGTTGTTAAAAATGATTACGTATAAATTCAAAATATTTTACCGTTTTTTAGACAACTTACATAATCCTTTGGTAGATCGTAAGGTAGTAACACATTGGGGTTTTTAATTTTCTCACCTCTGCCTTACACGATATTGAAAAAGGATTCTAGTTTTGACTAAAATGTGATGAAAATAGTGTTGACTAAAATATTTTCATTTTTCAGGACATATATCTTACTTAGTATTCGCAGACATTATACTAATACTTTCTGTGGACCTTACGGCATCCAGATTCAGAAAATAGGCAAAACATTTCTATAATACTTTAAAAATTCTATACTTTTTATAGCCTGTTCATAGAAAATCACTGTTTATTTGCAGTTTACAATTCTAAAAACCATTTACAGCTTATAATTCTTGTGC
The DNA here is from genome assembly GCF_905475395.1 of Chrysoperla carnea. Classification (NCBI taxonomy): domain Eukaryota; kingdom Metazoa; phylum Arthropoda; class Insecta; order Neuroptera; family Chrysopidae; genus Chrysoperla; species Chrysoperla carnea. The sequence goes on along the minus strand of NC_058340.1, from coordinate 35,146,759 downwards.
TTATAGTATTTCGACAAGGTTTTGTCATAGAATTCATTCAATAAAAGTGACAGAGCTGACAAATTTATTTAGATGTTTAGATAAACGTTAAAAGAATTTTTCGTTATAGTCGAAACTTCGGTGATTTCCTCTCACTTTTATCAAATGTAGTATAATTTTCAATCTCTTCTGACGTAATGTAGCGAACATTTGGACCTGCCATTTTCTTGCGCTTAATGGAACGTTTTATCTTCGATTACTGACAAATTTGACAAATTCGGATACTGTCAAATGAATTTCCTTATTTGTTGATAATCTGTTACATGATCAGTTATTAAATTTTACGTGGCTAAGTCCACTAAAATTTTCTTATACCTGTTATTTTCTTTAATAAATCAATAAATAAAATGTATCGGAAATTTAACAGTGAATCATCATTAACATCATTGCGTAAAATTTTGCGGTTATTTATAATACCAGCAGAACATTTATTTTCCGTATCCTACAACAAAAAATATCAAATAACTACTCTACCAGATGGTACCTACAACATTTTTCTGTATCTATGCTATTTTTTTATTGTACATTTTTAATACGTTTTAGAGATATTTATTATTTTTTTTTGTGTGATACGTCATCATAGAAGAAGCTAGTTATGTTATTATAAATATACAATTTGTTAAGTGTGTTTTGTACCCTTGCAATAATGGTGAGGCATTTAAACAAGAACTTCTTTCTCATTACGAAACTTATCCCTGATGCATTTTAGCAAAATCTGTTCTCATTATTGTTAAAATTAATTTTTTTTTTCATTAAATTTTCTCTTCTAAGTCAATATTATTAGGTCTGTAGCCATGTCACTAAAGTGGATAAAAAGTGTAAAAATTATAATTTATTGTTTATATTATACATTGTTTAAAAAGTCGCAAAAGTGAGAAGTTATGTTGATATCGAAGAATAAATATCAAATTAATAACTGAAAATTCCTAAAAATCATAAAAAATAATGGCTTTTTTGGACTCCTTACATTTTAGAAGAAAGTATTTTCTTTTAAATTTAGCCTGTCCGTCTTTTGTTACTTTGTGCCCGTACTAATAGTTAAGATTTGTCTATGGGTCTGGATAATACGTCAACGAGAGACGAGACGATAAGAAAATCCATAATTTTCGATAATTATTCGATATACGGACAACAGATTCGAGAGATAGGAAATAAATATTCGAGAGGAAGGCGATAAATTTTCTAATCAATCTTTATTGATTTAATTACTAATTTTTTTCTTTTTTAACGTATAAACCGATCAGATATTAATAATCCTTATTTTTATTTGAATAACGAAATGATTTTAAACCATAAAAACGTTACAAGACGAGATGATAGAAAACACTCAACTTTAGAAACGAGGCAAGACAAAAGAAAAATTTTACAATTCGAGAAAATATTAGAAACATGTTACTTTCCTCTTTTCTCGCTTAAAAAAAAAATTATATTGATAATATCAAAAACGTTGCTGTTACTAAAAAGAGAAACAGGATCCTAAAAGGATTTTTTTATGAGATAGTTATTAAATAATAATTACTGTTAAGTTTTTCTTAGAAATAAAATTACCTATATTTTTATTTAATTTTATTAAAATCATTATTCTTGAAAATAAGATGATTTTCGCATTAATATTCTTATTTTATGATTTTCAACTCACTTATATTATTTAGTTAAATATGACCGCCTAATTAGGAAGTTTTTTTTTTTCTTTTAAATATGTGTGAATAATAATTCTAAACTCTCTAATAAAAATTTTTGCAAAATCATAAAAATGATAATTTTGTAAAACATTATTCAAATCATTAGACAGGCAGCCTCTCAAAACTGAATAATAGTTTTCGATCTGAACTTTCTAGATTTTGTATTACTAATTTGTATTTATTCATCGAAATGAAAAGCGGTAGAAAGTTTGTTTATTCATACCTACACACTTTGCTGGAAAATGAAAACTTATATAGACGCAATCTTTCTTAATACCATTGTTATTTCTATCCCTCGGCAACAAGACGTCCTTCAAACTGGCTTCTTCATTGGTTTCATCTCGTTCGAAGCTCATTTTGCCCGCATTGTATTGTAAATATTTGGTCTAGATTGTATAAAAATGCAAGTTTGATTATTATTATTATTATTTATTTATTTAAAGTCGCTTTTTAACATCGAGGTCATTAACGACTGCAATTTACAAGACACAAATTTGATTACATTAATTTGGTTTTATTGTTATATCTCTGGTTCTTGTTATCGTTCTAGCGAGATGAGTTAAACATGCTGGTACTTACTAGATCAAGCATAATTTTAATATCTTTCATCGAAATGGCAGCTGAAAGGATTGCAGAACGAAGTCAAAAAGGATGTATTAGAGCAAAATAAAAATATAAAAAATGCAAAAAGAAACGAAACGAAATTAAAGCAAAATGAAAGTTCTATTTAGTATAGGAAATACAAAAATTAAAGCCAAATAAAATCAAAAAGAAAGAGGGAAATAGAAGGAAAGCACACTACCTCAAAAGAACCGTCAGAGAGCAAAAACTTAAAGAAGACGAATGTTTATTATAAAATGATAAAGACGATAAATTTTGTACAAAGGATTTTTCGAACTAATTCGATAAATTATTTTCAAATCTGAAACGGTGTACAACATTTCAAATGATTTTGTTCAGATAATTGTTCTTTATACCAAAGTGTGCATATTTCGACTTGCCCGACCAACTCTTTTATTATTGGCCAGTTTGTTCATATACATCCTGTGTAATTTGCAAAAATTATGCAAATAATAAAATGTTTAAAGAAGGTTTTTTTAATTTTACAAATTAATTTGATTACTTGAATAAAACATATCAAAATATTTATTACTTAAAAACATATTATTCAAAATGTACTCACCCATAATATTTATTAACATTTACTTTCAATGTAATATAGTTTTAATAATTAATATAAATATGAATATATTATGTTTTAAGGTAGTACCAGCATGAAATCACTTTTCGACAGATTTGGCCGAATTTTTTTTCTCGGGTTTATAATAGCTTTATTTATGAATTCCTAAAATTTCATAATTTTTGACCGTTTAGATCGCGAGATATTTAAAGACAAAGTTCGCGATTTTGAGGGTCATGTCCCATTTAAAGCATGTAAAATGTCCGGTCTCTCCAACTATTTTTTATGATATTATTATATATTGAAGAAAAAGTAGAAAAAAATGTTTATAGGTACAATAAAATTCTAAAAAAAAAATTTAGAAATTAATTTTCACTTTCGAGATATTAATTTTGGCGTAAATTGATCGAAATTGGGACGTTGGCATAATTATTTCCCATTTTAAACGGTCAAAATTTCTGAAACTTTGGGAATTAATAGTAAGCATTATTAAATTCTTAAATTTAATTTTTCGTTAAATTCTGTCGAAAAAAAAATTGTACCATTGCTTTAACATAGAAACTGCAAATACCATGCTGGAACTACGTTAAGAGAGAAATAAATAATTTTTATAAGTTCAATAACACCTGTAAGTGTCTTTACATGCTACATATATGGAATTGATTTAAATATTCAAAATAATCAATCAATCAAAGTTAAAATCATAATTTGCACTAATTTTTCATGTGTTTTTATTTAGTGATAATAAGCACTTGTTTGATGATTGGCGTCAATAATAACTCTTTCGTCTAAGTATGTAGGAGTATATAATTTGAGTTAGATTATAATTAATTATATGTAGCTCTTTGGTGTTTGCTTTAGGGGCTTTTGTTTACAAGCGGATTTCTAAGTTACGTAAATAACTGAAAATTAAAGGTAGTAAATTAATTGTGTTTTTTAAATCAGCGAAGGTGCGATAATTAATTCTTAAATTCGATTAAACAAGGTAAAGTTGCAATAATAAAAAATTAAAGATTTTAGTTTAACAAGTGAAATTTACAAAATTTAAAAAACCCCAGACAAATGCGATTTATTTTTTGTAACCGTTTTTTGGAAACTTAGCTATAAAATGTTCTCAATCAAGTAGGTTCGACCGTTTATGGGCTACGATGCTACTGAGAAACACACAGACAGACGCACAGATAAACACTTTAATCTTATAACACTGTTTTTTTAATCAATATCAAAGTGATGGTCAAGGACATAAGATGAGATGAAAAAGATACTTAGAGAGCTATCATTTTTTAGGACAAATTTTAGGAAATATTTTAATTGAAATATATGAGTTGACTTGGTTCTTTTGAATTATTGTATTGTTCCTTGTTCGATATCTATGGCATAATATCATTATATATGATTGTATCTGGAGATTCTGGAAAATTTACTTTTTTGGATACCTAACATTCCAGCAAAAAGTTAATAGCACCTATAGAACATTTAATGAATAAAAAACATAAAGCGAGCATTTTTAGCCACATTCATCTTCAGTTTGTTAATTAATGAATATTATTTATAAAGATTTTTTTTTCTGATAATTACACATACAAAATTCACAAATTTAGAAATATTTCATTTACTATTTAATTAGTTCTATGAAAATTAATTAGCAACAACAAAATTTTTTTCTCAATACACAAATATTGATAATAATTGAAAAATAACATTTTGTTGTTTATTTAGGTTTTTAATGTTTGCTCGCAAGATTATTAATTTTCAAATCTACAGTGGGATTTATTTATAATGGCAACACAACTTAGATGTACCGAAAAAAGCACTACTGAAAAGTATAATTTATTTCTTCATCTTGTAAGAAATATAATAAATATCTGCAGCAAATAAACAAGTATTGCTTAAAAGCTTATACATAAAATGAGTCAGATACAAAAAACATTCATTGTTTCAAACAAAAGTTTGATCATTTTAAAACCTTGATCACTTCCAAATGCCTGATTATTTTTAGGTGGATAGATTCTAGGTTAAATATTGGTCAATCTTCATTTTTTTAAATGTAATCCCATATTTTTTGGAGCTGATTTGTATTTTTTTGGGAAAAAAAATCACTTTTGTGCGAATAAAAAATTTTTATACTGCATTTTTTTTAAATGAGAATCTGAGAAAAAAATAACAGATATTTTCACAGATTTATTATGCGAGAACTGTTGCAATTAACGAAAAAGTGCTTTTTACTTCAACACGAAATCATTAAAAAAATTTTCAAACTTTCATACATTTTTTTGTAAATCTCGAGTTAATCACCCTATATACATATATAGATATTCAGACTACATAAGCATTGCAAAATATTCAATTCAGTTTCAGCTTTTACACTTTAAAATTTTCTATAAAAACAATTTACTTTTGTTTTTAAATTTTCTTTGCATTGTTTGTCTACTTCGTTTATCATTTTTAGACTTTTTTGGCATATTCTGAAGCTTTTGAACTATTTGTATAATCTGAATCGATTCAGTTCACGGTAACAGAATTAACAGAGAGTGAACAAAATGTCAATGAAGCCTCGTTGTCATAATAATCGAATTTCACTATACATAAATCATTTACAAAATAATAATAATCTGTAAATAAAATAGCAAATACATCTTCTATTATAAATGTTTTGTTAATATTGGCCATGAATTGGTTCATTGCCATTTTATGATCTCATAATCAAACAAACTTAGCACACACACTTGCAAACACATTAGCGAACCAAGTAACTTCTAAAAAGAAATAGAATTGAAAAAAAGTAATATTGTTTGACAAACAGATTAAAGAGTTTGTCCGTACATACATTTAAATTGATCATTCTTCTATGTTGCCTATTGTTTTATAAAAATCTAATAGTGATTATTTTTTTGTATCATAATAATGTAAATCGATCAAGCATATATTGTGTTTTTTATGTACCGATGGTTCTGTAAAAATGAAAAAAAAAAAGTTTTTCGTACGCTAATTAAATATACTTTTTCGTCTTTTTATAATCGTTTCGATTGATAGAATATGTTTCAATAAAAAGTATAGGCACTAATCCACCCAAATCGAGCTAAGTTTCCGAAATTTCGCTAGTAGAAAATAATTGCTGCACTAATTTAATAATTGATCATGAGCTACAATTCTAAGCTTGTACGCCGAAGGTTTTTTTCTTTAAATATTTGCCTAATATATATTTTTATTGAAAAATAAATAAGAATACCTATCACACGCATTAATTGTAGAAAAAAAGTCAGAAAAATGGTTGTCACTAGTTGAATTGCATTTCCGAAAATCATCGAGGGTTGTTAAAGGACAAACCACCAAAATTTTCTTTTCAGCTAGTTTCTGAAGGCTGATATCTACGCTTGCGATCCAAAGACTCTTATTGAACGAGACTTGTCGTGTCATTGGGTACAGAGAGTAGTAAGCATTTAAGTTATCAGATTGTATAAGATTACACATTCTTCAAATCAATTCTATTTAAGTAGTGATTCACTGATCCGTAAAGTAATATTTCAGCGATCACCGATCAGAGACTGCCTAAAAACAGAATGAATGGGAAAAACCAGACGAAACAAGACGTATCGAGCCCCTGTAAGATGAAGACAGTAAAAACTTTCTTATACTTTAATGTTTAATGCGAAGGTACATTAATTATTTCACACAAAATCAATTTACAATCTTGTTTTTCAAATATATTTACATCCAATCTATTTAATCATACAATTCACCGTCCGTTCATAACGACTGCGCATAGAGAACTTTTCATAAAGACTGTTCTTACTGAACTCTCTCTATCGACTGACTTCAGTACAAATATTTTGCAGTGCCCATAACTATACTTTGACATATGAACCGATTCCATGGAAAATATGTACTATTTTTGTTATTCGCACAGCCACCTTAGATATCAGACGTATCTTTATTCTTCTAGAAATGAAATTCGTAGTCACCCCACGATACCAGAGTCGCTACAGTATTATTATTACTTATAAATGAGGTGCTGAATGATTAAACTCTTCTTAAATGAAACTGTCCAGTCAGCCTACGTTCTCTTCTTACATATTGCAAAATTATTTACGGTATGCTAAATGAAACAATCTTAATTATTGCGTTCAATAGTTTACCTTGACTATGAGACATTAAATACAAAATAAAAAAAACGTATGATTAGTTTTTAATACACTTGAATATCATTACTAAATATTATAATTTTAAGATAGACAGTTTGTCTATTATTTTGATTGATACGTGTGTTTAATTTAAACGAATTCTTTACAAAAAAAAAAACTTATATATTTACATATATTCAAATTTTCTTAATTCATTACTTAATTTGGTTTGCTCAATAAAAAAAAATATATTAATATTTATTAATGTATAAATAATAATATAATAATCATTGTACTTTTTGCTTGGGAATAATTTTAAAAGTTTTTTTATGAATACAATAATAATTGTTGAATAATAATAATTATTAAATTTATCTTCAAAAGCTGTATTACAATCTTTTATTTATCTCTGATGCCGCGAATAACCTAAGTGTTCTTATGGTTTGTTTCGGAAAGGTAAGTAATCTTATTCCATCCAGGATGGTATTAAATTCTTAATCGATACTTTATAATTATCACACCAGACAAACAAGAACCACTTATACGATCAAACTATTTTGACATGAATTTAAATTTGATGCACTTAGTTTATTAATTGCTAATAATAAACTTTAGGTTGGACAACTTAAACCAGTTCCAAGATAATAACGTCAAATTATTTGGATAAAGTTTGTGCGTGCATAGTCCTAAAGTAATATAGTCTCAATATATCTGAGCTAGTAAAGTTTTAAGTAAAGCCCGAAACAACGAGCTTTTATTACATTTTCTTAAATAAAATTTCTCAGTTTAGCCAAATAAACATTCCATATTTTGATGAGAGCACGTGAAGAGAAAAAAAACAAACATCGTCCACGTTAATTCTTTTTTATAATAAATTAACTACAATTCAACCTATAATTGTATACATTTTCAATTTTTAAAACTTTAATTAAGGTACTATTATAGTTTAAAAAAAAAAGAGTAATCATTAACACTTAATTTATATCGTAAAATACAGATTGTCCTGCTTCTGTTTGTTTCCCGTGCTTTTATTCTTGTTTAGGATGATAAATGGTAAGAATTTTTGTTGTTCTAATAAGGCATATACTTTTTTCAGGCTTCGATTTTTCGAAATTACTTAAAAATTGTTTTCTTATTTTTTATCGAGCTCTATCTTAGATACCACCGTATAATGGCAAATTTTCTAAATAACTATTTGTAATAATCATTTACCTACCACTACAAATCAAATAACATTTTCATAATTAAATGAACCATGTTATTGATAACAAAAATTTAATTATCAACGTGAATCAATATAAAAGTGAAACCGATCTAGACTAAAATAATATGGTCTATATTAACATAAACAGTTATATATATATCAAACTTGTTTTCGATTAACTTCGTATGGAGGGTGGAAAGGTTTAATTTTCAAGTTTTTCTGGGATATAAGCAGATACTTCTTCACCAGTTGTTTAAGGATTCAGGGGTTAAAGATATTTTATACTAGTTGCATAATTTGCCGATTCCTAAAAAATCTGAAAGCTGAGGGAAGAAAAAAAGATTAGATTTTGTTTATTCGTAGTCTTATGCCGGATACTAATGTTTTGGTAGATCTGTAAAATTACACGGATACAGCTACCTGAATAGCAAATTCAAACTACGATGAAATGTTAATAATCTAGAATCTTGAAGATTCTTTCGAATATTGAAAACTTCTTGCTCTTTTTTAAGTATTGTGTTGCTGCCAATGCATTCTTTTAAACTTAACGGACAAAATAAAATATTTAAAATTTGACGCACGAGTCACGGTTAAGAACTAAATAATCTTAATTACTAAACTTACTCATCCTCTATAAGGTAACTAAAATGAAAATCGGAAAACTAATTTTTAAGTTTTTCTTAATTTTTTTTAAAGACATGGTTATGTGTCTTACATTCAGGAGTGGGCTACTCTGTGATTATTTAAAATCAAAATTAACTAAGTAACAAGTTTATTCTGTATTTTGTCATCTAGTTATATACAAATGTTTTAAATAATATAAATCCTTTTTATTCAAATTTTAGATCATTAACGAATTCTTAAACACACAAAAATATAAACAAAGTTTTCAATTCGAATTCAATTTTATATAACGGTATTTATTTTAGTATTTTACTTATCTATTGAAATAAAAAAACAGGGGATTATGTTTATATGTTGAAAAACGAAAAAAAATAATAAACAAACTTACTTTTGATTAAATTGATATTAATTAATCTTATATGTATTTATATGTGTTATGTTAGTGGGTAATAAGTCGTGACAAAGTTAAATAAGATAATAAAAATAATTTCTATTTGGATACAATTTGATGTTTCGTTTTCGATGGAATACCGTTAATAAGTTAAATACGTTCAAAATGTACATCTTATACTCTCAGGCATTTATTTTAACTTCATTACTAGCGATTAACTTCATAAAATGCATTCACATTAATTTTTGTTGTTGAATTCAAGTAAAATCAGCCATAAGTAAGGGAAATATTCCATATTATTAAAACATCATCAAAATTGACACTAAAACTATCACGATTTTCTTCGGGCAACTTGCAGAAACAGCTGGAATTATGGAAATATACTATGGTCTTAAACAACGAAAATCCCTATATATTTTAAATGGTAAAATACAATTCATGGCCATCTGTTCTGATATAAAAAATGAATTTTATATTTTAAAGAAAGTTGTACATAAACTATTACCCGTGTAAAACAATCACTGCCCCTATTTTGAGTTCCCCTATGCAAGGGGAATAAGTGAGAGTTAGGGAGCAGAAGGCTATAACGCGGTGGTCTTTACCAGTCTTTACTTTTAAACCCAGCGAAGCAGGTGAATTTGAAGCTAATAGTTTAATATTTGTGTAGCAAATTTCGATATAATTGTTGAAATTTTACATTTTGAACAACAGCTTTCGTACAATGAAGTAGAGAATTGTAAGTATATACATAAAAATGATGAATCTAAATCGATGAGTTCTAAGGATTGGGCATGTTATTGATACTTTAAATTTTGAAATGTTTGCAAGAAAAAAAAATTAATTCTGGAATGATCCGAGGCCTTGCCATACAGTACAATATGAATACAAACTATCAATTCCCTAAGTTGATTCATAATGCTTAATTTTCATTAAACTACATAGAATCGCGTGGTCGCACATGTAACCTTATAAAGCCATATCAACCTTCCTTTCCCCTCAATTAAGGGTTCATAATAGGGTAGTTTTCTGATGTCGAATTTGACGCATTACCCATAAAATTGTAAAAGAAGACTTGAACCACAACAAAATTTTAAAGTTAAATTAAAATTGATTAAAAAAGGATGAAGTTAGAAGCATATTGTTGCCTGTCTGTTTTTTGAAAAACAAGATTTTATATGTAATCTCTATGGGAATAGCGTGCAATGACGTCACTAGTCGATATTTTCCTCTTTACTTAAGTAGGAGTTTTAAACGTTCACATTTTGGGTATTTCTAAGGATTTTAAAAAACCAACTACACTTTTCTATTCGTGAAGTGAGAATTCTTCATCTGAAGTGATAAAAAAAATTAAGTCAATATGCTCATTTCAGGCCTTCCAAGACTTCAGTGTTTTCTCAACCCCTGAGTTTCTTGAGCAATAAGATTATAACGACTGATCGATGCTGATAAGGAATATTCAAGGCTTCAGTGAAGTAAACTTCAAGTACCTGTTCATTCATTAGTCCATTGAAATGGGTGTCAAAGTACAACACATCTGTATATCAGAAGCTGTAAACGAATACGTCAATATTTTATAACCATGAAACATCTGATAAAAAACAATTGAAAACACAAAAAAAAAAAACAGAGTACACAAAAGAATAATAAAAATGACATTTTAAAAATTTTTATTGAGAATATTTTTTTTTTAATGAAATCGGAGAAGGAAAGGTGCAATGTTGTGTTGATCAGGCAGACCTTGACCGTGACCACTAGCAGTCAACCATCATAATAATATACACTGTGCTGTGATATTGAATTAGTTAGTAACTATAAGAATGAAAAGAGAAGGTATTGTGAGTATTATGGCACGTAATAACAGAATGGTAGAAGAAGTATTTAGTTTGTTGCTGATGTAACAATCAGTAGTTGATTTCTTTTAACTTTATAAGATAGAGATTAATAAAATATCATTAAATAATAATTTATATGCTTTAACAAAACAATAAAAAACCCTATTATTTCGACATAAAAAAGTTAGAAGGAGGATTGGGAAGTTGACAACTTCCAAAAGTCACATACTAGAAGCTAACAGCCTACTGAAATTCTCTAGCTTAATTCGGGGAGACTGTACAGATGTTGAAAGTAAAAAAAAAAAGCGAAAAAAAATTTTTCGACATTGAATAGGGAGAAAGGGTTTGGAAAGTTGACACCTCTCTAATAGGCACATGCCCAACCCTAACCCAACTTATGCACCGATTTTTAACTCAAGAACCACAAAAAGCACGAAAAACATAATATTTTGTCACAAAAAAGGAAGAAAAAGATTGGGAAGTTGACACTCCCCAAATAGGACAACTTTGAAAATAAGGTATCCAACACAACCCGCTCATTTGGGCAGGCTGTTTAGATCTTTAGACCCATACAAATCGCGATAAAACAAAATCTTTCGCCATTAAAAGTTGATAACGTGCAGAGGGCACATCTTTGCCATTAACTCAATTTTCATACCCATTGGCAACTTTCTAGCTCAATTTGGGGAGGCTATACAGATGTCCAAAGATATAAAAACCGGAAAAACATAATTCGATATAAAAAAGAGAGAAATGACATATATGAATAAAAAGGGAGTCTCTAGTTCAATTTGGGGAGGCTTTTCCTAAGTTCAAGACCATGAAGACGTTGAAAAAACATCATCTGGATTTTCCGTGGAGACCCTTCCTAAATGCTGAAGTATGTCGCCAATTTTATAACATCGATCTTTCTACTAAACTGCTCTACATACCAACTTTCAGCCATTTTAACAAAAGGGATATATCAGACATCTCCAAAAACCCATGAATTATTTTTAGGGTTCTTTAAACGGATTTATAAAATACCACCACCCTTCCCCGTTCACCATCGATACAGTGCAAAGTCTATATTTTCGGAGAAAATATGACTACGAAGAGTTTATTCATAATTTTTTTACAGTTATTTCTAACTTAAATTCTAGAATAGAAAATAAAATAAATGATAAATTTATTCATGTACATAAAAAACAATGAAATTTAAAAATACATTTTTTTGTTGTTTAAATTTAGAATTTCATTTCACAATACTTACTTTTAGCATATGATTTATATTATTGAGTTTCAATACCTTTTTATTTAAAATTTTTACAATCATTTATAAACATATTCACATAATACAGATTATGCAAGAAATATTTAAATAACTGCAAAATGAAAAATAGAAAATAATAGAAATATTTTACATACGAAACAAAAAAAATTATTTTATTATTATTGTTTACGATAATAAATAAATAAATGTTTAATTTTATATGATTTCCATAAAAAATATGGCAAGTTATTCTACGTAGCGGATTGGGGATTTCATTTTTATTATACCATGTATATGAAATATACCAAGGTATACTAAGTTTAGTAGCAAGTTTGTAACGCTTAAAAATATTGATACTATGAACAAAATTTTGGTATAGGTGTTCATAAAATCACCTAAATAGTCCATTTTCGGCTGACTGTCTGTCCGTCTGTCATCACGATTACTCAAAAACGAAAAGAGATATCAAGATAAAATTTTTATAGCGTACTTAGGACGTAAAAAGTGAAGTCAAGTTCGTAAAGGAGCAACATAGGTCAATTGGGTCTTGTTCCGTTGGTTCCGTTAGAGATGGAACAAAAGTTTAAATGTAAAAAATGTTTCGTATAAAAAAATTAACAGTTTGTGTTTGGAACATTTTTTCGTAACTCCTGGTCTGTAGCTAACATTTAATAATTTTTTAATAATTAAAACTTCACACCCTGAAAGTTTGTTTAGCATCTCTAAGATTCTTAAAAATCATTTGGCCGACATAAGAAATGCAAAGAAGGCGGTACATGGAAAGATTGAAATAAACAGGGAAGGTGGAAAATAGATGGTCGTTGTAATTTGTATTATTCTTTATCATTTCTGAATTTTGGGGACACTTTTCATATCGACTAGTATCGACTAGTATTTAAACAGAAAAGAAAGCTAATTCTTTATCGTCTTCTTAACGAAAATACAAGTTTTTGAGTTTGAATTTAATTTTACCGTTTTACCGGTGTATCCAGTAAAGTGTTTCAATACCAATATATCCACTCACATACAAAATGGTAAGAGTAAAACTGTTATTAAATTAGAAATTTTGATTTCAATTTCAGTTTTATGTATTTAATACTTTTAATCTTCATTAAATAAGACAGTAAATAACAGTTAAGTTGTATAATTCGCACAATTAAGAAGTGTTCACCTACAGCACTGATACTAAAACATACGTAATTAATCATCTTTCTTTAATTGCTTCACTTCTTACATTTGACTTTAGTCATAAATGTTGTCCATTTTAATTTCGAATTCTATTAATTACTTGGCATTGTGTCACAATTAACAAACAAATTCAAACTCAAAATGTTTCTAAACTTACCCATGGCAATTTTTCAGTATAGTTATCGAAGACTTCTAAAAATATGCTATAAAAAACATTATATATGGACCCGGTAAAATCCGTTACTGAGCACGAATAATTTTCGAATGGAACAATTTTGCAGGATCTCGTTTAAAAATTGCTCCTGAACGTAAAAATGTCAGGTAGGATATTGTTTAAAAAAATTAAAAAATAATATTAACCGAATTGCTTCGGACAAAATTTGGTCATATAATTGGGGTCAAAATTAACAAAAAATATTCTACGACAATTTTCTCTGAACCCTCCAGTTTTCTAATATAAAATTCGTAAAATTTGAAAAAAGCAATTTTACAATTTTCATCCCTCAAAAAGTGTATGAAAAAATCAAGTTTTTAATATATATAAAATTTTTATTTGTAGTATAAAGCTTACTCAACAATATAACGCAAAAAATTTTGTTATCATTGCATTTTGATTGTTATTTGTTATAAGAGCGCGCGAAAAACCACATAAAAATAACGATTTTCTGTTTTATACTTGCTAGAAAGATGGTATTTTCAACAATCGACTAAAAATAAAAGTAAGAAAAATTTCAATTTCCCGAAACGAAACCTCCCGGAAAATTGGCAAAATGATTTTCACTCAATGACGGATTTTACCGGGTCTAATATGAACTTATGAAGTTCTAGTTTAAAGAAGCATTATTTGAATAAAAAATTCTTGATCTTGAAAGCTTGAATCTTGATGAACTCACTGTGCTCTTTTGGTCAAAAAAATTGGAATATCGTGTACATGTGTAGTTACTTTTTATAATTTTGCCAAATCAAGTGGTGTAACAAACTCTAAAGGGTTCCTATAAAAAATTAGGATCCCCTTTTCTAAAAATTAGCCTTCCACTATATTTTCAATCAACCTGTATATTTTTCCTTGTTAAAATTTGCAGTTCGGAACTGCATAATGCAATAATATAAATACAATACAATAAATACAATATTTCAGACAAACAATATTTACATTATAATATCAAATAAATAGATAGATTTATTTATGCAAAAATCTTTTTCTTTTATATAAAATGTAAAATACTTACGTATAGCTAACGTATTCGTTTGTTGTATGATTATTATTATTATTGTTATTATTATTTTACTATATGCTTCAAATAGCAAACATTGACATTGCTGCATCTGCGTGAGTGCAAAACCGTTTCATGGCAATCATATTACCACAACGAAATAATGTTCGTATACAAGATTATACACATTGTGTAAAAATACTATTTCTATCGTGAATTGTGCCTTCTAGACGCTAAATTTAGCTTTCCATGCAAACAGTTTCTCTGTAGGGATTTGTATTTCTGTAGATAATATCGTTGTTTAATCTTTTTTGAAAATGAAGTTTTGAACATGATACTCGCTGACATTGTAACATTCTATAGGCTCAATCATTAAATTAACCTGATTTTTATACTTTTTGGGTCAAAATTACTCCATCTACTGAGTTTGATCAAAATCCAAGACAAACATTATTTTTGCGTTTTTCTCGATTTTTACAAAGATGGTACCCCTTAAAATAATTGCAAAAAATCGAGAATCTTTTTTATCTCCAATTTCGATAAAACTCAGTATATAAGGTAATTTTGACCCAAAAAGTACAAAAATCGGATTTGATGATAGGTTGAATAGTTTTTGAAACACGGACTAAAATCTATATATCTCAGAAGCTCAAAAGTCAAAAAATAATGATACACAATCTGTACCAAATCACAGGGTGTATTAAATAAAAATTTGTTACGTCAATTTTATTATATCTTTTTTTAAATAATTTATATATAAATTGTTTTTTATATTTTATTATTATTCACTTATGACTAGCCATGTGGGATGCAATAACATCATTTAAATGAATGCTTTAAATATTGACACACAGACTAATTAATCATTTTTTTATTAAAATAATTAATTACATTTTTTATGTATTCATAAATCTATTTAAAAGTGGATTTTAACTTAAATATATTATCAAATAATATATCTATTTTTTGGATGAGCATTAGAGTATTTAAATTGATATTTTTTTACTTTTTTTTTTATTTTTTTATTTGATAGAATTGCATGAAACTTCAAGTAAATAAATTTGGTAAACAAATTTCAAGAATTTCTTTCATCAATTTTATATCACCGCATCAAAATCCGGTTATAACACCGGAAAAAGGTATGAGCAGATGTATTTTGTGAGTTCAAGATAAAACGTTATTGTTAATTCCATGTTTTAAGAAATGCAAAATCTCAAATTTCTTCCTGTTTTTGTTTTCCTGTGTATCTAGTATAGATATTGTTTCAAGGAATTTGCGCTCTAATCAAACCATTATTTCTGAAGTATTAACAAGAGTCTTTCAAGCAAGGCATGATCCAAGAACTAGATCAATTTGTAAAAGCAAAAGCAATTTCAAGACGGAATATAATGTCCTCGCGGTATAAAACCACGATTTTACAAGTAAAGTAAAATCAAGGTTTTATACTGCTTAAGAGTAAAAAATTTTACTACACATGCTATAAAGATTGTATATTCCTACCTCTTTTCGTTATAGAACAGGTATGGGAAATGATAAATGGAAATGGATTGATTTGTGTTTATGTTCACCTTACGTGTTTTTAGATTTGAAATTTTCTATTCATGGGTCTATTTAACTTTAAACCTTAATAAGGGATCGTATACCTGAGCAATTCGTTCAACCAGACTTGAGCTGGACTTCAAAAGTATATTGCTATTTGAATAAATTTTCTTTATGTTTTTTGGAATTATTTTACTTCACTTATGAGGTTCACATTCAAAACTTAGCTCTATCGAAATTTTGACGTTTTTTCTTTATATTTTTTAATTGTTATATTTTTAGAATCTGTTACATAACACAATAATTAATAATCTTTATCTGTACAATTAATAAAACAATTGTAATTAATATTTTTATAAAATTATTTTTCCTTTTTATTGCTTACTTACTTGTGTAGGTACTGAAATTGTTTCATTTATAATATTACAATACTTAAGTAAAGTTGTAATATTTTACATAACATAATAACAAAATAATATTTATATTACAAATATAAGTTGAGTGAAATGATTTAAAGAGAGAAATTACATTTGATTATGTTAATAATTAATGAATGACTTTGAATTAAAAAATTAATTCTTTAATTGTGTTTAACGTAAAATGTTTCATTCATTTACACATGTTTTTTTACACTTTTTGGGTGTTAAGTACTCTCATGCAATAAATGAAGAATTATTCATACAATTTGAAAGAAATTATATCCGCTGCGTATACGAGGGGGAAAATTTGAAGATAAATTGGAAGAATAAATTTCAAAACCCTCATTTAGAAGAATAAACAGAAAGTGTATTATTCTAAATAGTTTTTAGAACGGTCTACAGAACACCAACGCTCAACAACCTCAACTATAAATACACAATTTTAAATATTTTCTTGAACCAAGAAAACGTTTACTTGCCACCATGATAAGAACATATTTTCTTGGAACGAATCCTTTTTTTACATCGTAATAATCGTAATTTTCGGAAATACAAAGGAAGGAAAACACAATAATTTACAATCAATTAAAACCCGTTCACATTCAACAAAATTTGTTTTCGCATCGGGACTTAGAAAATTTTGTAATCGTTTCATGTTAATTGTCTTGTTACAAAAGCATTTCATATAAATGCTGACGCTTTTGATGTGTACAATTAATATATATAATACTTATATCAGTAAGAAGAGTCATTTACGCTAAGGGCTCTTAAAAGAAATGAATAAATAACTGCTGACATTTGCGTTGCAATTTTTCAGTGTAAATAAAAAATTACTTTAATTTTAATTAATTTAAAACTTAAACTTAAATGCAACCTCCATTAATTAGAACGTCATAAAACGTGCCAAGATTTTTATTAGATACTATAGAATTCTACCAACGTTCATGTCTAGAGTAAAGTGTTGAGCAAAATAATTTATTTTATGTTTTTGATCCTATATGATAGTGTCAATTTATAAATTTCTTATGGTAGAGGTGTTACTTGTAACACTACTTTATTTTTAAATGTTGATGTAACAATAATTGTAATCAGTGTCGGAGATTTTAAAATATGAATAGAATTTATTTAAAACTACCTGTCGTACCCTGACATTTTATTAGATAAGCTACTGAAAAATAGCTAATAACTATCGAAAAGAAAATGTAAATGCCACATCGAAATTCCATTACAGAAAACCCCATTGAAATCCCGTGTGGAGTGGGAAAAAAGTTGTTTACAAAACTATACAAAATGAGTGTTGTAGCTCGTAGGTACATGCATGTTGACACGATTGTTCTTGGCTCATGTTTGTGATTCTGATAATTTCATCGGATTTCTATATAAAAAGACGTCACTAAATTAAATTCCTAATTATTAACACTGTTAGTAATGTATTCATTCATTAATTAAAATACAAAATTATTACTTGACGAAACAGAAAACTAGTTGAAAAATCAACAATGCTCTTTAATATGCTTCTTACACTTCTGTTATGTAAAGAATAAAGCAAGCCATTTTTCGCAAGAGAACTTTTTATGTTTTAAAAATTTTATTCGAGTTTCTTAAATACTCAATTAAAAAGGTTGAGCAGGATTATTTTTTTAAGGCTCTTTGGAACAATTTGTTTTTTAGAGAATAATCTGTAAATATTAATCGGAAAGAAAAAAATTGTCAGATGATAAATTATATGACACACCATGCTACGGCAAGAAAAGTTATTTAGAGACGTAAAATTTTATTAATATATTCCACAGCGTCATGCCTTTCAACTTTTTCTCTAAAATTTAATAAAATTATTTTTATTGAAGATTAATTCTTATCGGTTTTTTGAATATTAATTAAGATCGGTTTCTTAAGACTTTGTAGTTGTAAGAATTTTGATGCTTACTAACTTGAAACTTACATTGTAATAAATAATGACAAATTACGATTATAGTCGCACTATAAAGCTAATAATTCTATTTTTACAACTTTTAATAATATTGTTATAATAACTTACTGTGCAAAAGGATATTACGCATCGGAGTGACAATTAAACTATAAAATGTGATTGATCCATCTATACATTCATTTACTTTTGTAAAAATATTTGTCACCATATTTTAATTTAAATATTATACAAATAAAATAAATAATTTATCGTTTTAAGTAGATATGTATTTGTATTTAGTAATTCAAACTAATTAAAATAATATAAAACAAACAACAAACAAATAAAACAAACGTCTGTCAATCAATTAATTAATATTTTAAAGATGAAATCAAATTGATTGAAAAAAGAAAAACGAAGGTGATTGGAATATAATTGATATATTTTAAAATCTTTCGATACAATATATTAAATTTAATTTAATTTCCATTATTTGCATTTGCTTTGTAGAGTTATTTAAAGCAAAAAATTGTTTTGTGCAAAGATGATGAAAAATGTTTCAAATAAACTCAGCTAAAAATTCTCATCATTTCAATTTAACACAGATTCTTATTGTATTGCCACAAAAGAAAACGATTGAGTAAACAGGATAAAAATAAACTGGTTATTCCTCAAAGGACCAAAAATGTTTTAGTTTGAACAAAGAAAGCTATAAAAACTTGCAACAGACACAGATATTTATGGTGGGAGCGCCGATAAAAATAAAATTAAGTAATTATAAAAGTAATTATAATTTTTCAATTAAAATTTTATTTCTTTATTACTTTTCAATTAAAAAATCAATTGAGTATTTTTTTTTTTTTTTTTTTGCTTTAAAAAGGTCATGTGATGTGATCAATATATATTTGTTCATTATTACATTTTTTTGTGTAATATATTTAAATTAGCTAGTAAGGGTTTTTCATTAAGAATGATTGAACTTTGAAAGTTTATTTTTTGACAAATTGTGTGACAAATGATAGGATCGAGAATTAATGCGCTGATCGCTGAAAGGAACATTTTCGAAAAATACTATTACTATAACTTTTATATTACCTGATCGCATACATTCGGTTCAAAAACATCTAAGCCATTGTTTATGCTTAAAGGTAATCCAAATGATACGTTTCGGCAACATCTGCGTGTTTTTTTTTTTTTTTTTAAATTTTCATATTGACGATATGTGCTATTGAAAATCTCATAGTACACGATAAGTTTGTGATTTATTTTGGTAAAAAAGTTCAATAATTCGTGTACGTTGTTTAACACGGTATTATTTTTCCAGTACAGTTAAAAACGGCTATAACGAGGAAAATAAAGTGCTCGGGTGATTCCTTGTATAAAAACATTAATGCGGATGTCTTTTAAAAGGAAAAAATCTCATTGTATAATTTAATTAAAAACTAGTAAACTGAGCTTTTACATTTCTATAAGCTATACAAAAAATCAGATTTAACATACGCCAATCACCTGTCAGAATAAAATCACCACCCCAAAATAAATAATAACCCATCCCAAAATTTGAAATATCACACATTGAGCGTAAAGAAACGAGACTGATTATTTTAGAGATTATGGAAAAAAAATGAAAAAAGGTACACAAATTCTTCCTTACAATAAAACTGACATGACACCAGCTTAAAACTTTTCTGGTCTTGTAGTTGAAATAATTTACCTTTTCTTAAACAGCAAATACTTTTTGATGAATTAAATTTGAAGAGATTAAAATTTTAGTATCCGTTACAGTTTGAAAATGTATTATAATAGTCCGAAACATGTCGCATATTACAAATGTAACAAGTTATAAAAAAGCAAATAAAAATAATTATTGATTTTCAAGTGTTATTGTATTTTCATCAAAACAATATTTAATTTAAGTTTAAAATCGTATCATTCTTAATGGAAAACCTTTAAATAAATTTAATGTATGTAAGTAATGTAATGTTTGTAAATTGAATGAAAAATGAAGTGAAATAAATCAATCACTATCTATATCTGTCCCTGTTCAATTACCTATGTATGTACAGTTAATTATATATCCACAGTAAATTAAAGTAAAGTAAAGAATACCTATATGTAAACAAATACGTAAGATATGTGAGATTCACGTAGCCTCAAGGTTCACAACTTTATTTTTTAATTACTTCCACATAAGTAAATGTAATAAGCCATATAACACATTAAAATACTTTGTTAATAAACAGCATTCAACATAGGCGTATACTTTTAGTTTTCTTTAGGTGAAAATTTGTTAACTTCTAATAAGTTGATGAATAAAATAAGTAAAAACCTTTTATTTGACTTTAATAGATCAATCAAAATCCTAACGAAATGAATCCATTATCAAAATTGTCAATTAACCATAAATAAAATCGTATTACGTACTGGAGGTCTGGTTTACTTCATACAAACAAGATAGTCTGGCTTTGTTCGCATTTTTGGAGTTAAAATTCATCTATATAAAATGAATTTTAAATTGAATTCAACAAAAAATCCCCAATTTTTTAAAATTTCAAGTAAATCGAGAAAATCATGATGAAACTTGTTATACTTATGACACACAAAATACAAAAATCTGCTTCCTTTAATAATTAGGAGAACAATAGTCGTAATCGTGAAATAAGCTGGATTTTTATATTTTTTAGGATCTATAATGAATCCATTCATTGCCACAAAAACCTGTGTGATTTTGGGATTTAACGATGAGATTTTGTGATATCGACTCAAACGCTTCTAGAATATCATGCTTTCGTATAATTTTTTAGGTGATACCTCAAAAAATATACACCCAATCACCAAAGAGACCAGATTTTGTGTATTTTATGTATCAAAATTACTCTATAAAGTTACTTTTTAACCAAATAGGATACAAAAAAAATTTCATAAACAAATTTTATTTCAAAATTTTATAAAAATTGTTATGTAGGGTTAATATGACCCAAAAAGTACAAAAAAAATCAGATTCAATTAGCGATTCAGTCAGTAGTTTTTGATCAATTCTGGAATTATCTGAGAAAACACTCTTATAATCGTCAAATAAGCTAGATTTTTATGTTTTTTGGTTCCAATTACTTTAAAAAAAACCATAGACGCACGAAAATTTGTTTGAAATTGAAATTGAACGAATACGTTGATATCTTAGAAACTATCTATGGGATTTTAAAAAACATATTTATGCAGTTTCCTACCATGAGCAGCTGTAATGATATAAGAGACGGTATCAGGTCGATCTTCGTCCATCTGATAACCAGGCGAGACATATTTGTTAGAAAATTTAATTGATTTATAAACACTTCTATGTCATCTAATCGAAATTGGTATAAAAAGAAAGATAATTTAATTAAGAAAATTATGATATAGACTTGCCTGAAAAAAATCGTTCAAGTCAAAATTGATTTTAAACTAATGTGATTAAAAATAGTCAGGAACACTTTTCGATAGAAATACTATGATAGAAGTGTTAAAAAATCAATAAAATCATATTGATAAAAAATATGTCTCGTCTGGTTATCAGATGAGTGAAGATCTACCTTATATCGTCTCTTGTACTATAATGTAAATCAATATACAATGATTTTAAAATTTATATTTCTTTGCTACCATAAACAAGAAATATCCATAAAATTAAACATATTATCAAACAAAACCAAAAGTATCGTATTTCCACAATCAAAAATACCAATTTCAATCAATAGCTGGATAATTTTGTGTTTGATACAAAAAAAAAGATATAAAATAATAACAAAATAACATAAAGAATAGCATTAGCATATGAAATGATATTGATACACCTTGCAATGAATGCAACATCTTACACCTACAGCTATCAATATCTACATACCTACATATAAATTACAGTTAACATGAAAAGTAAATCAAAGTTAAACAATTTATAAAATAATATACCCCCAATGTTTATTCAAAAACAATGTATTGATTTCACTTATACCGTTCATTTGAGACCAACTCCTTCAAATTCTAAATTAGACTCATTGTTTTAAACCTTGCCTTTTTAAAATTATATTAAGCACAAATCAGTGATATAATTAGTCAAAATTGGATTGGATAAAATAAATTGTGATATTGAACTGAATATACTAGGTATGAGTATCCATGAAGCGAAATATATTTTGATCAAATGAAAAACAAATCAATTTTTGTTTTCACCTCAAATTTAAAATTGATGAATTTCCAGTTAAATCAAAACAGACAAACCTAGTGCAAGAAGGAAAAGAAGGCACATGCTGTAGCATGGAATTTTTCTCAGTTACCGCGGTAAAATATTTCCACCCGAAAAAGTCAAAAATATCAATTCCTACCAATAAAAGAACAAAAGTCCAGCATCATTCATTACCATACATGAGTTAAAGTGATATTTGATACACCTTTGCAATGCAACAATCTTACACCTACAGCTATCAATACATTCCTACATAAAGATTACAGTTATCATCAAAAGTAAATCAAAGTTAAAATATTAAAAATATACCCTAAATATTTATTAAAAAATAAAAAGTATTAATTTCACTTGTAACTGTTGTTCATTATATAATCAACAAGTATAAGTTATACCATAGATTTACTGTGTTTTAAAACGGCGAATGTGTATCTTTTACACAAACAACATCTCATCACCAAGAAGAAGCAACAGTACCATCGTGTCGTTTTACTTATAGTACCTACGTGGTATAGATACAGTTTGCTTAATGTGGTATGTAGCCTTCGTTTTTTATTGTTCGACCTAAAGATGACGACAAAAGTTAAGAATATTAACAAGTGATTTTGAATGACTCATTATCACATACATGCTGAAATCTTAAGCTTCCATCATGCAGATTCAATCTGTGTAAACGTGACATCAACTGATTAAGGAGATCTTATTGAAGTTAGCTTTGACATACAAATTTAAAAAGGCCTTAAAAACAAAAGTTTAAAAAACAATTTCGAATAATTTTAGAAAAATAAATAAACTGTTTTCGAACGAATTTCTTTCAATTTTTATTTTTAGAAAAGTGACAAAAAGCTAGGTTTTACATGAAACTTCGATACAATTCGATATTTCTTCAAAATTACGCCGGAACAGCCGGAAATTTTATAATATTTATCGTTTTCTATTCCCTATGTCGTCAAAGTGTGCGAAAAGGAAAAAGACTTTTTTCAATATCGTCTACAAACAGATGTAATAAAAATCTGATCTTGGGCATGACTAATTGGGGGCAACTTTTTCTACTTTCACCGCTGCTGTTATTCCCTCTTCTTTATTTTGACTGTAGAGATGTTTTCGTTGATATTCACTATAAATGGATGTTGCAAAATTCTGTGGTCGATCGCATACCTATAAATAATTATTTATTAATCTCTAAACTTCCCTTTTAAGTCTCACATTTATATTCGAAAAAAGTTTGACTATATCTCCGAGTTGACCAAATTATTGTTAATGAGTTTTTTATTTATTTATCTTGCAATTTATAATTTCTAATATTCCTGTGTCAGTAGATGTTGATATAAACACGTAATCAAGTGATTTTATTTTTGGGATTAACAAAAATACAAATTTTTTGTATTTTCATCCAAATAATCCTTATTAATATCTCGGTATAATCAAAGTTTTTGTAGATCGTCATAACGTTTACTTACTTACATTTATACTGAGAGTGGACCTTGTGATGGTAACTTAAAAAAACATGGTATGCGAAAGCAAATTATACCAAAACAGTGGAACAAAACAGCTTTTAAAAAGAACATAAAAGAACATAAACATAAATTTTAAATTCTGAAATATATACAACCAGTTCAATTGGTTTCAGTTGGTATTATTGACATTAACTTCTTATATATAATACAAGTAAGTATATGATCTATCAGGCTTAATATTTCTTCAATTCCGTATAGATTTTTATTTTAGATAATATAAAATCAAATAATAAAAAGTAAGAAATCTACTAGCAATCTAGTTTTTCGAAAAAAATGGAGATCTTATTCTTTCAACTGGCTCAGTGGTTTAGCGAGTAAAGGCACCATCGTCTTTAAACATTTAGCTACTGACTAGGAGGTTACGAGTAAGAATCTAGGCAGCGGCAGTGTGAGCAATTATAATTAATGGAGTGGTAAAATTGATTGCACTGTCGTCGCTTGGATAAGAACGAAGTAACTGACTCCACCCACATCATAAAAATTTAATTGTATATTTGATGTAGTTTAAAGTAAAATAAATAACGATTAAAGTAATGTTGTGGGTCGCCTCTGTTATATATTCTTTCGAACAATATCATTTTCTAGTTTCTAGAATTTTTTCTTTTAGAATTCAGTAGGTTTCAATTTTATATTGAACTGACTTTTCTGTAATTTGTTTAAACATAATTTCGACAATCTATAGATTATGTTACTCTTGAGATAGAAGTTTAGTTTATGGTTAATTTGACTTGTTCCTACTATTTATTCTTGTTCCATAATACAAACACACCTATCAAATGTTATACCTTTGGGCTCTTATAATAACTGATAAAGGATGGGGCGTCGGGGAGCTTAAGGATAGTCATGACTTTTGTAACTATTTTATCTTTCAATCTTCATTCTTCTACAATTTATCTCGAAAATAAAAAGTGAATTTTCACTAGAGTGGGGCGGTGAAACTGCTAAGACCACGGTTTATTTTTATTTTTTAAATTTGTTATATTATATACCAGTATTTGCTTTATTATTCTGTTTAATAATTTAATTCAAATTTTTATTCTTTATTACTTTATGCTTCTTCTTTGCTCTTGTTTTGGCCTCTTTCGATGATTTCCTTTTGCCAAGGAAAGAAGAATGACCTTACAAAATCAAGTTGAATTTCATTGATATACAGTCGCTATTGGAGGAGTTTTGATTACAAGCGATAGTACTTTATTTGCATTTTTTATTAGCATACATAGATCATACACCTTAAGTTGAAAAATAATATAAGCAAATACCATGGTTTGCTTCTTACGTTGTGTTCGTTGCGCATAACATAATACTACATAATAGATATTACCTATACTTACGCCATATTCACATTCACAGACAAAAGTCAACAGGTTCATTGCACCTGTTTTTACAATATTATAAGCCTTATACTTTATATATGCTGTTTGCTAAAAGTTCTTTAGTGTTCTTTTTTTTCATTTGATTGTGGTTTGTAGTAAGGCTATGTTGTTGGTTTGTCATTAGAAAAGATAGATAAAGACGCAAAACAACAGTATGAAAACTATCCGTATCTCTTTTTAGTTTCATCTTTTTACACTTCATAATATGTGTTTTTTTTTTTTTTTTTTGTAAAGTTATTTAAAGAGTTATAACGGGACATTTGATTTAGAGTCGCATGGAGTAGGTAGAGTAACTTCTTCATGTCGGATATATTAATCGTCATCAATTGAAAACTAAACACATTTTATATTTGCGGATGATGATGTGATGTTTTTGTTTAACTTAGTGTAAGTAGCTTCAACTATAACGCAAGTTAGTAGAAGAGCCGATCGCAGTCAACCCTTCTTGGCAGCACTGAGAGTCAATTTTTCTTTATTTTGTATTTTTATAGCACATTAGAAGGCGTAGTATTTTTATAACCAAAGAGTAATCCATAATCTAAGGTTAGGATAGGTTAGGCTCTATTTGTTGTTTACGAGGGACACACTTAGCCCATTGTGATACCACCTTTCCGCTAAAAATCTATGGGTATCAGCTACTAAATTATTTTGAAACGGAGGATCACATCTTCTTCAGGGCATATCTGGATATGAAAAAAACTAGTTCAATTGCAGTAGCCAGTAATAGCACCTCATCTTGCTTTACTTACTTTGTCTTATGTTTCCCGAATTGAAAAGTTAAGCATTTCCGTCTCACAAATAGACATACCTTGCGTTAAATTGGTCGAAAAGACAACAGTTTCTTTAACACCACTGATAGATGTATACCCACTTTGGATTGGATTCTGGAATGTGAATGAAAGGCACACATTAATTAACGCGACCATTTGGTCCACTTTCATAACATGTTGTGCCTTTTTAAGGATAATAAAACTAGGTTTTCATGAAATTGCAATTTTAAAATATCAAGGACAGTTTACTATAATCGGCTCTCGTGGACCATATGTGTAACTTAAACTATAGCACAAGTGATGCAAAGCTATTGTACATAGTTTAGATTTATTAGTAAATATGTAATAATTAACAAGTAAATTTCTTAGAAATTAAACAAACAACTGATACAGAGAAATAGAGTTTTATATTATTATTATAGCAAAAACATATAATGGTATTAAAAAGAAGACTATAATGTTAGATCCGTTTATTTCTTCTGAAGTTGTATAGAAAAAGAATTTTAATTAATCTTTTTTTTGAATTATTTCTGTTGTATTGTCGGTTGGAAAAGTTCCGGTTAAGTACCGTTTTTATTTTGATAAAAGTTTTTGTCTGGAATTAATAAAATCCTGTAGAATAAAATTGAACTTCTATTGTTTTCGTTTAAAATATCAAAACAATTGAAAAGTTACGGTAATGATAATGACTTGATATAAATCTTGGAGTAGTTATTATAATAGGTAATGCAAGATTGACTGTTCGCGAAAAAGTTAGTTTCATATAAACGTATAAACATTTTACCTAAGTGCTAAGCAATCCTGGGTAGTTTTAACGCTTTAAAAGACAAGTACAAATACGAACTGCTTAATGTAAAAGTTTTAAATAAATTATTATTTGCGGCAAATAAAATGGTTGGTTATTATGCATGATTGGCTTTCGAGTCATCATCAAATTAACCGTTTAATTCCAAAATTAGTGTAAATTATTTAATAACTTAGGCATGGAACAGCAAAATGCTGTGGTGAAGATCGCTATTCTAGGTAAATGCTATTTCTCTTCAATGACTGAAAATATTTTCATAAAGTATCTGCGAGCCGTCTCATCTTTTCTTTCCATATGAAGGTCTCATCACAAATTTAAAAAAACTGATAATGATAGCTAAGCTTAGTTTCTATCAGCTATAATAACTAACATTTTTACATATGTTACGATTGTTAAATCTTCCATACATTTCATATTTGATCATATTAAAAACGAAAAAAAAGTTAAATAAAATACAGTTAAATCGAAAGTATATTTAAATTTTGTACCGTACAATACTTTTACATTACTGCACCGTCCTACAAGACATCAGAAAAATATTTTAGCATACAACTTAACTTGCTGCTTGTATTTAGCTGACTTTACCAAACAAAAGACACTATTATGGAATAAACTTCCATACTTAAATAATATTAAATTTCTGCTAGAAAGTTCTTCTCTGCACCCTGTAAATAGAAATTTTTTGATATTTTGTATAATTTCACATACATGTTTCATAGGATAAGCCGTTTTATTTGACATTAAAAATGGCTTCACACTTAAGAAGCTATTGTCACGGACACGACAAACAAGTTTTTCAACTATAAAAATTTTCATTGCTGGGAGTTTTACTTTCAGGTGGCCTTAAAAATTCGTGGTAGGCTAAAAATTGATGAATATTCTTTGAAGATGATATTCAAATGAGTTATATTGGCATTCCGCGAGGGCACACTCAGATCATAGGGCCCATTAAATGAGAAGATAAACTAATAAAAATGTTATTTTATCTGATACTCAAAGATATACCAGTTGCGTGTTTCATAGGACAAAGCTGAGCGTTTTATTTGACATTAAAAATGGCTACAGAATTATGAGGCTATTGCCACGGATACGACAATCAAGTTTTTCCTCTACGAAAATTTTCATAGCTGGGAGTTTTATGTGGCCCGAAAAATTCGTGGCAGACTCACAATTGATGAATGTTTTTTGAAGATGATATTCAAATGAGAAGATAATCTAATAAAATAGTTATTTGTACAATCAACATTCTTTGTAAATTTTCATTCAAGTAAAATTTTGGAAAATGTATTTCAGCGGAATATTTCCCTGAGTATAATATGGTTTACACAATCAGAAAATTACTGTACTGTCCTCTAAAGCTTGTTTCCACTCCGGGTTTTATTACAAATAGTCACAATTCGTCAAACAAAATGCAATAGAGCATAAACAAAAAAAAAATTGTGAAAAAAAATTTGTACGTAAAAATGTTACGGTATACTGGAATCTAACTTAAAGCACTTAACTGATTATTTCCGGTTCTTGTTTTGTTAAGGCCAATGTCATTTACCTTCCGTGTTATATGTTATTGCAATAATTATTAAAAAATACAACAAAGTATTATTTATTTTTGTTTTATATTAAAATTTTACCACGTTTTACTGCTGTCATACTTATGTGCGCAACTAATGTATTTTGGTTGAGAGTTAATACACCTGACATGATCTATTGTGGTTTTAATGAATATTATATTTTATGGAATCATTTTTAGAAATATTTTAATATAATAGTTATAATATTTTTTTTAAATAATAAATATAATTGCAAGAATTATTCAATTTTTATAATATTATCAATGTTTTTCTATTTGATTGAATGCATGGAATGCGTATGGTTGATTTATAGCCATAATTCTTAACTTTAATGGTTTTAAAATTTGCAAAGTCTTTGAACTATTACATATGGAATAATAAATTCATGATGCACAATTTCTTGTAGAAATTTCTGATTTTTAAGAAAAAACACACACCATCACTTTGTTTTGAAAAACATCTTTCAAAAACGTTGAAAAATTGTTCACCCTAGGGATCTCCTCCAAATTGTTAAAATTAATTGCAATCTTTCTAATATAATTCTGTCTAGTCAAAAAGTCTGCAAACTTTAAACTTATAATTTCGTTAAAAATACAATTAATTGATCAAATTTTCAAAATAATCTTTTCTTGTTTTTGGTGTATTCACTCAAATATCTAGTCTCCCTTTTGACAGTGTCATTTCAATTTTAACGTTCTATATTTTTGAAATAATCGTTTTAGGCTTGATAAATTTAGTCCTGGTAACCTAATTTTTTTCTCTCGATTCATTCAAAATATCTACAACAATACTATGAAAGCAAAAAAAATAGCATTTTAAAATCTATATAGGTAATAATTTATTATTATTTTTTAATATTCTTATCAGTAAAAATATAAATTCCACAATATTTCTATCTAATAAAATGAAAAAAATTTTATACAAAATCGGTGTCACAAATCATTGTTCATAAATAACAGTTGGTAGATTAAAAAAAATTAAATATGAAAAAAATTCCCATAAATAATATTAATTTAAATGCAGAGGAACTATTAAAAATATCAAAAAATATCTGCATTTAAAAAAAAAAAAAACAGATTCTGGTGAATATGGCCTTTAGCGACCACAATAATAACTTCCAAATGGCCTTACCCCCTCCCTTCAATTTAACCACCAATCTACTTCTTGCAAAAGCCTCAAATTATGAGTTAAACTTTCGAATTGATTAGTCAATTTAATTGGGAGGTAATACAAAAATTTGGCGTCATTGGGGCAGACAGAAAGACACATACTTAAAAATAAAGATACCTTTGAAAAAATAGCAAGCATATTAACATTAACATTATGAAATGAAAGTTTTATAATTCTTGCCCGAGTTTCAAATATATGGAAATTATGTTTTTCGATGATTTCTTTTGTCCAGCGCATTTTCTTAAAGAAAGGAATTGTTAATACAATATGTGCAAAAATGACACGAAGTTTGCTATTGTTGAAAGAAGCAGAATAATGTTTTTATTTTTCATAATTTTACGCCATTTTTCAACCCTTTTGGAGTTGAAAACTTCTATCTATTTTTTTCCTTCGGATTGTGTTTTTAATGATTTTCTATTATCATATGCAGCAAACAAACAAAAAATCGAGGAAAAATACGTAAATCGAAAACGTTATATGCATTACTCAATTTTAGAATCAAACGATTTCCGTTTATTATGGTTTCACGGTTTAGATATCTGGAAGAGTTAAAGCGTTCAGATTTCATTAAAGTTTTAATCGTTTTTCGGGTTGAAAACTATACTTTCCTATCAGTAAAGAACTATACAAACTAGGTATTTTTATAAATATATAAAAAATAATTAAAGTTATTTTTTTCACCTTTACATTAAAAAAAAAACTTTAATAAAATTATCTCACATATTTTTCGACAAAAATTACAAAAAAAATTCTCCCAATTAAAACGATCAACAAAAATATAGTATTATACAATAAATTGAATAAGTAAAGTGTATTGTGTGAACTGATGTTTAGTGTAAGTTTTCATTATGCGAAGAACATACAGCAAACACTAAGAATGTGTATTAAACTAACTTCTTATAAGTGAGTACATATATACATACATACAAACGTACAGCGAGTGAAGGGCATTAACTCGGCTAAAAACTGAAACGGGTTTCGATCACTAGGCGAGGCGAGTTAGTCGCGTCGAGGTCAATGTTTTCGTATGGCCCCGTCATATTCATCCACGTGCAAAAATATAACTTATTCACTATATAATAATATACCTTTATATATACTTGTATCTCTTATTATTTTATTGTATTTTATATATTATTATTATTTTGTTTCTTTTTCTATTAAAAATAATATTTTTAATATTATTAAATATAATTTTATATATTATACAATTACCTATATCTATCTTTTTTTAAATTTATTATTTGTTATGTTATTAGTTTTTGAATAATTTGTTTTTATTTCTTTTTATTATAAAATGTTTCTAGCCAATCCTAAGACCTGTAGAAAATACTATTAGATCGGATAATTTTAGCAGAAAAACAGCCCAAATACAGTATACCCTTTTGAATAATCTGAATAGAGGATGCGATATGCAAAATTTTAGGGGGACATAAATAATACAAAATGCAGGGGGCTGACAAATAGCTTATGCTCGTAACTGATGAGAGAATGTGGAAAATTTATATTACAACGTCACTCTGTATAAAATAACAAACCATTTTTGCTGTAAACAATGGTTCACAAGTTAATAAATACGGTGTTATTTAATAACTTGTAAACTTATTCCGAATTTATTAAATTTAGGGGAAATATTTTTCGAATAAAAATGGTTTTTAAAAAAAATATATATTCCAGTAGACAATCTCTTACCAGAAAAAACTCAGCTTTAAAAATATGTTTTTTATGCCCCCTTCAATGCGTAGGTACCTACGACCGAATTTAATTTCGTATTCCGTGTTGGTATCTCTATTTTAAGTACATATTCAAAATGGAAAACTATACTATGCCATTCCATTTTTTCTGTTAAAATTGACCGATCTAATGAAATAATGTATGAATCATAGCAAAATGCTTTATAATATTTAATAATAATAATAATAATGAAACATTGTAACCAATTCTAAATTTTAATTTTATATTTAAAAAATCTATTATTATCTTTGTTTAATGTATTGAAATTTTATGTAGTTGTTTCAATTTATATTTTGATAATAAAATTTAGAAAAAAAAATCATAAGATTAGAAAAAATTATGTTTTTTTTGATGTCATCTTCATCTTCTTTAGCAATATTATTTTTTACACATTTTTTGTATAATCATAGCTTTTAGTTTTGAAAACCCCGTTTTTAAGTTTAAAATTTTGAGAATTAAAGTAAGTTTTAAAATAAAGCCTACTGTTTTTTGTAAGAAATAGCGTGCAAATTTAAAAATAAAACATTACAATATGAGAACAATTTCATAGTAACTTAATTTCTTCGAGTTAAAAAAGCTATAAAATTTTTATATTCACTTACAGCACGTTTAAAAATTATTTCGTAATTTTTGAGTTCTTATTCTTTTATAAAAACATAAAGTTTGCTAAACTTAAACTTTTTGACCAAGAAATTATGTGGATTTAATAGGGCTTCTACTGAAACATACATTTTCGCGTCGCTTCCACCAAATTCAATTTTACTCGGTAGAACTTATATCACAATATGAATGATTGCGGTAAAATTTAATTTCTACAACTTTCTGCACGTAATCCAACAATTTTCTAGAAGTATATATTTTCATGTCGAAAATTATAAGTGGAGCATTCGAATGAACTGATTTTAAAGCGGTTAATTTCTTGTTTATTTTGATCGGTTCGTTATCCATGTTTGATAAAACCGTTTAAAGTTCTTTATTTGGGAAAAAATTCAAGTTATAGAGGTTATAAACTCCAAACTTCGGTTTATAAAGAAATATCAGCGAGTTATTAAGCATTCGAGTTTCTGAGGTTCTAATTGTCTAGATTTGTATGCTACCCTGCAAAGACTAAAGGGTGTGCTATTTCACGCTAGAAATTATTTAAATTTGTGAAATTTTGAAGAATATTTTCTTTATCAAGAAGATTTTAGCTCATCCCATTAAGTCATTCAAAGCTTGTTTGTTTCCAACAACATATAATTTTGGATTTTCCAGAAATAAAACTATTATTCTGAAATGCAAGCAATTTGGAACTATCATGCTAGTTTATAAAAATTGTAGGTATATTATGACACTTACTATTATCTACCCTACAACAGATATTAATAACCATCATGCTGGTTGCATATATTGATTATGATTGTCAATTGTTTTGATCATAAAGAATGCTTTGTAAATACACATGACTACTTTAGCATTATATACCTACACAAATAAATAAGCAATATGGGTATTATAACGGCTAATGCAAATTTAACTTAGTAACCGAAAGTAAATATAAAGGGTAGTTTGTAGTACCTCGAATACAATGAACCGGTTATAATGACGAAAATAACAGGTCATCACGAAATTTTTATAATACATATATGACTGTGTCCGGTATAACAACATCGGTTATTACGATCAATATTCACTGGATTTATAATCCGACATATCGGCTATAACGATCAAGATTTTTTTTATATTTTGAGGGTTATTAGCTTTATTTTGAACCTTATTTACTCATATATCGACCCAAATTGCTGGCCCTTGTAATGTCGCTATAGACGATTTGAATTGTGCCTTCAATTTCTCTAAAAAAATTCTTCAATTTAGGGTTTTCAATATTTCAAAGCTAAGACTACAGGTACAATTGCTGAAGGGTAGGGGTAATCGTAGCAACCTTAGAGTGTGATTTATACTTTATTACCTTGTATGATCATGGTTAACTAGTTTTTATCGATATCTGTTTAATATTTCAATTTTACCAAAGATAATTATTGTGTAATGATAATAATATAATAACAGAAACTGCTTCTATTGTTAAATAACAACTTTATAAAACATGTATTTGCAGATTGTGACTGCAGGTACTACACTCTCCCCTACTAGCTAGAATCAGCAAGAAGTATAAATGAAAATTAAACGTTGTAGAAAAAAACGAAGATGACAAATATAAAATTAACAAAGACAGAAGAATTATAAGTGAACTTAAATAGATAAAGAAATGTGTTTTTGTAGTTCTAGTTTATCAAGTTAATGGCTGTTTTCTTGTGTTGTTATGATTTTTTTTTTACATAACACTGCCTTGCTAATGTTCATTAAAGTATATTTTAATGTTTAGCACAAATGAACTTATATTATAAAATAAGTACATTTGTGCTTCTAAAAATGAACACATTTGAAATGTTAAGTATTACATAATCAAAATTCGTGGAGATAATTTTTTCAACAATTGAAAAGAAAAATATAATCTAAAAATCTAGGTAAATTCTATACATTTCTAGTTTTCTAGAAATATTTGTAATTTTTTTAACGGATTTATAAATCTATCTATAAATTGTTATTATTATAGTTCTCGTTCAGAAATTAGTAAAAAACAAGTGAAAACAAACAATTGACTGAGTTAATTGTTTAAATACCATGTATAGACAGTGTTAATTACTCTGTATTACATTTTACACTTACATACAATTACATTTTATAACATAACTGATATTCTTATATAATACATACTATACAATTTGCACCTAATTTGCGCCCGCACGGGTAAACAGTGATGTTTATGAAAAAATGTTTAAAACAAAAGTTGTTTATTTTTTTATAAGAAAAATTTTTTGCATTTAAACTATCTCTAACGGTTTACAAAATGGACCTACGGACCCAAGACCCAATTGACCTATGTTGCCCATTTACGAACTCGACCTCACTTTTTATGTCCTAAGTACGCTGTAAAAATTTCAGCTTGATATCATTTTTCTTTTTTTGAGTTATCTAGTTGACAGACGGATGGACGGACGGACGGAAGGACAACCGAAAATGGATTATTATTTATAAGCGTTACACATATGGGACTAAACTTACTATGCTATGTATATTTCATATATACATGGTATAAAAATACCTGTTGACCTATCTTGGGAGTAAAAACATTTCATTGCCCTTTTTGGTTGTTTTCTAGAGCCTTATAATTTTAAAATCAAGCTGATTTTACTCCATATAAATACTCGTTAACATAAAATAAGTCATTTTAAATATTATGGTGGAATAGAAGGGAACTAATAATTTTTTTATAAAACATATGTGTTCAGCAAATTTATTTGCGCTCCCACCAATTTTAATATTTCTACACTAAGAAAAAGAATCTGATCTTCACTCGTCTGAGGAGGTTTTCATCAAACCAAACTTAAGGAAAAAAAGTCTAAGAAAACAAAATTGATGCATTCATTGTAGGGCTACAGTGTAAGAGCTACAATACAGTATAGATGCAAGACCTCGAGCTTATTTTATAATTTCAAAAATTCGTTTTTTGCTCACACTTAAATGAATATAATAATAATTTAATTTCTATCAGTATGATGACAAAGAAGAATCGATAAAAATTTTGCTTTCACTGATCAATTACTTACTAGCTGTGTATTAAATGCTGTTTTGTGTTTTAAATCTAAATCACTGCTCATTTAATTAGCCACATTTCAGTTTGAAACCTCGAGTACCTACAATATCGAAACAAGACATGTTTGAAAAGACAAACCGTTGCATACCTTGGATCAAACAACGTCCTTTACCACTGATTAATGATCTTAGATACTCATCAGACATATGATAACGTAGTGCAAGTGGAATCTTTTGATTACGAAAATGTTTTACCTTAAAAATTACAAATAGTAATTGAGCTTGATGATTTTTGCTTCCAACTTTTTGACTTAAAGTGTACTATAATAACAATTATTATTATTGTTGAACTTATAATATTCTTTTAACTACCTAAACAGTTTTAAACTTCTAACTTAGTTATTTATATAACAACAATAACAAACAACCAAGAACAAGAACAACCATGTTGATGACGTAACAAAGGTTAAATATTATTTGAAATCATGTTACTTTTGTTCTAGAATTTTACCGTTTTATTTTATATATAAAATATAAGAAGAGTATAATGAAGTATTAAAACTATACTAAGTAAGTATGATAATGTTGTTTTTTTTTTTTTGGAAGGAAGTAGGTATGATTTCAATTTAATAAGAATATGTATGTATGCATGTAAAAAGTACTGTTTTAAAAATCAATTTTGTTTTCGAATATATGCTGTTATTTTATTTTTATTTTGTAATTTTTATATTTACTAAGGTCAGGGTTTCGATTTTGTTTTGTATATTGTTAAATTTTATTGTTTTGAATGATTCTTTAATTTTGAAGACTAAATGCTTCGAACACACTTTTGATTTCCAACAAAAAAAGACCCTTTCTAACCCACACTCTAACCCATACTATCTAACCCACACTCTATACATACCATTAATATATTTTAATCAGATTTTCTTGATGTTCTTATTATACGAAAATTTCTATTTGACTGTGAAAAAATTTTCTTGAATCAAGATAATATTTACTTGCTACCATGTGAAGAACATATTTGCTTGCAACTAGTACTTTTTTCACTGTGTAATCATTTCACTGTATAATTAATAATCATTAATTTCATAAATAGACAGAGTTTAATATACTAAATATTATAAATTAGAACTGGTTGACAGTTAGATTGTTGGAAAAAATTCATTTCGCGTCAAATATTGGGAAATTTTAAATTCGTCATGAAATTTGTCTTGGTTCAATGACATTGTATATAAATGCTGAGGAATGAGTTTAAAGTTTTTACTTGAATTTGGAAATTTGCTAAGTAAATGAAATTTTTAAGAGATAAGTGAAAATTTTAAATTAATAAAATAATTTTGGTATTGATGATAAATATTGACATTTTACTAATAATCGAGAAATTTAATATTTTATTATTTAAAACAAATTCACTTGCCAATTGTCTTAACGGCTGTTGTCAAAGACACATTTAACAGCTTTTTCCTCTTCGAAATTGTCATAGCCAGGAACTTTCCTTACAAGGACGTTGGGCAACTTTGAATTTCACGACAAGCTTAAAAATGTATATTATTCTTCCAAATCGATTGAATCCCCTTCAAAGTAATCCCCTCCCGATGTAATGCACTTATGGCAACGGATTTTCCAATCTTCGTTACACTGGTTGTAGTCACTTTCCGAGATTGTCTTCAGTTTCGTCTTGGTGGTGGGTGGAAAACGGTGTCCCCGGAGCGTTCTTTTGAGCTTGCTGAACAGCCAGAAGTCATACGGCATCACATCAGATGAATACGGTGGTTGCGGAACGATATGGGAGTTTTTTACGAAATGATCACGAATTATGAGTACAGTATGAGATGGTGCATTATCGTGGAGTAAAATCCATGAATTGTCTTTCCACAATTCCGGCATTTTTAGGTGGATAGCGTTACGAAAATGACGCATAACGTTCAAATAATATTCCTTATTGACTGTTTGGCCGAGCGGAAGGAATTCATAATGCACAACAAACGCGCGCAGTTTAATTTCAAATGTCACCTTAATTTTTGGACACAGTATTATACTCTGAACCTAAATCTATGTATTGTTACAGAATATGGTGGAAATGCTTGGAACACAATTATCTGCGATGAGATTTATTTAAATCAACCAAAATACCTTTTCAAGGTAACATTCGAAATTTGTACAAAGGTCGTGTAGGTGTTGTTTTTTTATTGGCGTATGTATTTTTGTGCGACAGTGTCATTAATGTATTTCCGTTTGTCAAATTCATATCCAAACAAAACAAACGATTATTATATTATTTATTTATTCATACAAAATTTTTATAAATGAAAAATAATTATTGGCCAGTATGGCAGTCTGTCATCATTATATTATATTATAAATACAAATAAGTATATACATACATGCAATATAACCTATATTAAAATTAATATTCAAAGTTCGTTTTCAAAATACCTTACAAAAGTACCGTAATACAATATGGTATGGCTTGTTTGTTTGTTTGTTGGTTTTATTTAGTTGTTTGTTGATCGATCGATGGTGATTATAAGTTGCGTATAAGAAACAGACAAGATTGTCATTTGTTTGATGCGTGTGTTGTTTTAAATGAATTGAACCAATGAAATAACAGCTTAAGTTCATTACTTAATAATTCATTTGTACCGTCATAAATTAAATACAGTGAAAGGTATACCAAATGAACTTTTATTGAATGTTGTGTTTCTCAGATTAACTTGTACTTCTATTTCCCTTTTGCTTTAATAAATTCACCAAAACTGAAGTGAACTGTTTAAAACCGCATTTTTTACTCAATAAAAACAAACGTTTTGAACATTTTTTGTTTCTTAAAACAGATTAAAAATTCTTTATTTAATTTGTCTCTTTGGACTTATCACAATTTATATTTTTATTAACCCCCAAACTAAAAAAAAGGGGTGTTATAAGTTTGATCGCTATGTGTGTGTGTCTGTCTGCGGCATCGTAGCGCCTACCTTACTATGAAAATGAATGGTCAAATAAACATGGATCAATTCATTTGAAAAGTGAAATGGTAAAATAATTAGGTAATTCAAAAGAACAAGATCAACTCGAATTTATCAATTTCAATTAAAATATTTTCAAAAATTTGTCCCAAAAAATGATAGCTCTCTGAGTGTCCTTTTCATCTAATCTGATGTCCTTGATCATCACTTTGATATTGATTTAAAGAGTGTTATAAGTTTAAAGTGTTTATCTGTGCGTCTGTCTGTGTGTTTCTCAGTGGCATCGTAGCCTCTAAACGATCGAACCTACTTGATTGAGAACATTTTACAGCTTAGTTTCCAAAAATCGGTTTACAAGGAATACATCGCATTTGTCGGGGGTTTTTTAAATTTTGTAAATTTCACTCGATCACAATACTTTACTTTTATTGTCTTTCAGTGTACATTTTATTTTGTACAAATTATTTCACGTATTTTTTTTATATTTAAATAAATTTCATTATATAATTTTATGGTTACAATATTTTGATTGATATTAGCTAACACAATAGATTTTTTTTGGTAATTCACATCGTAAAAAATAAACTTATATAACAATAATAAATTTTATTTTAATTTTGGTAATGGTTTTTAAATATAAAAATTCATTTCACTGATTTAAACAGTTAAATAAATACATTAAATACATGTTAATATATATGAATGATATGAAACAATAAACGATCGATTTATTTAAAAACATTCGTTTTCAAAATATTATAAAATAGTTTAGTAATGTTTTGAATCGAAAATAATATTTATGAAGCGTGATAGATTTCGATTTTGTCCTAAAACATAATGAATAAATATTTTCGCATGAATAAGTTTTATTTGATCGAATGCGAATCATAAAAATTTTTATGACCAACAACAAAATATTTAGTGAGTACAAGTGTTGACAACGTAAATAGTAAACCGATAAGGTGATGTTCCTAAATGGCTCAAACTATTCTGTTGAGTTTTCCGAAAATATTTCCACAAAATAACATCGCTAAAAAATTTTGCATTGCCTTGGGATATTTTAAAAGGACTTTGGAAAAAATTGTAATAATTATTGATTCAAATTATCCTTTGAGAATACATAGAAAAGCTGATGTATTTAATTTTTTGCATAATTTTGTAATTAGCACAGAATTATTAATTAAGTTTCAAAATATGTAATAATAATGATATAGTTTGTTTTTCATTAAACAAATTTTTATCCAACTACTAGATAAAAGAAGATCGAGAGGTTTCGTGGGACACCCGGTAGGAGCTATATTCCTTTCGTACCTGGGTACATTGTAAATGTGGCGCTTACTTTTTTATTTACAAGACTTTGTTCTTATTGTTCTGAAAATTTAAGGTATTAATTTTATAAGTCAAATTGTATATTTTAAAGAATTTAAATTTATAGCCACTTTTAGTTCTTACTGTATGAAATAATTGTAGTATTAGTTTAAAAAAAAACATTCTTCTGATTAAGTAATCAACCCAATATGTGAGTACATTACGTTTGGGTTGATTAGGATATTTATTATGACATAACATAAAAATTTCATTGTACTTACTTTAAATTATCTCTGGTTTCTTTAACTTCTGATTACTTTCACAAATCAATTTTTTGAAATGATAAAACATAAAATTGAACCTGAATCGATTGAAAAAGTTTTAGTTTCCAAGGAAACCTGGATGTCGATTTTTTTCGTTTATTGTAGTTCTTTTGAATCAAAAATCGTGCGATAAGGTACATAGTTCCAAAAAAATTAATGGGGATGGTCAAAACAAAATTATGAACACAATTCATACATAAAAAACGGTTATCTTTCAAAGACAAACAAAAACCAAAGTTAAATGAACGGATGTAATGGACTTAAGGTAGTACCTACACGAAAGTGATATTCCAAGAATTTCTCAAAACTCAGAATATAAAATATTTAATTCATAATACACTTGCTGTTAAAATTAGAAGATGATTTACCATGCCATACATGAGATATTAGCAAAGTGACGCAATTTGTACGTGTACATGGGAGAAGTGTATAAAAATACACAAATTTACAAATATTATATTTATTTACCAATGAATGACGTCCACCATCTCTATGAAAAACTAATATAATGTAGAATACTATATTTAGAAAATATATAAATAAAAATAAAAATTATTTACCATATAGTTTCGATAAAAAACTTAAATAAATAACTCGTTTTAGCGATATTTTTTTATGGAGAGGATATAATAACTAATGGTAAAGTTATATATCATAGTATGTGTGTGTATACGTATAGAAGATTTGTTAGTGAGGAACTACAGTCTTGTGAAAATAATATATGGTATATGTATAATAGTCATAGCACAGTTAATGCACTGAATGATAGTATTAGTCCAAAACTTTTTGACTGGACGGTCGCGGAGGAACTACCTTAATGGAGATTACTTTTGTAAAGAAATTTTTTATTCTCAAGGTAACAAAATTTCTCCAAGACCTATTACACTAATAAATAATTTTTTTTAAATACTCATAAAATAGTTTTTTATTAATGGTGACTATACTTATTAATAAAAAAAAATCATGAATATTCGCAGAATTTGGCATCAGGTTAGTGAACCACACAGAGTATGATAAATATTTGTACCAATTCAAAAGCTATAAAAATAAAAACTTACACTGTCACACCATGTAGAGGAATATAAAAATATAAAAATTCTTCATCATTAGCATGTTCATACCTAACGCCTACATTCATATATGAATATGATGTCACGTCAACATTTTGCTATAAATGTCCATTAGTCCGTCTTATGTCTTGTTTGGCTATAGAGCAAAGTGTTGTACCTTGAGAAATATACCTTAATTCACTCTTCAGTTTCTTGAAAGATATTGCTATATACTCATAAAAAAGATTTTCTTCGTTTAAGAATATTAAAAAGTAAACGAATATTTACTTGATAAAAAAATACTTTCTTTCTTGTCAAGAAATTTTTCTTGCCACAAGTAAATTTCTTCTCAGTTCAAAAATATTTTATTCTCGAAAGAAAACACGCTTATTACAGAAAAATTATTTAGCTAAAAGTTGCCAAGGACAATAGAGGAAATTTGCTTGTGTCCATAACTGTGACCTACAATTACCGATCAACTTAGTTTCTTTCGATTAAAAGCAATAATGACACATTTTTAAGTCGCATATGCTCCGAAAGCTAACGTTTTTCGAAAAAATGTATTAAACAAAAATTGTTAGTTATTTATGAGGATCAACTTTCTAATTTAAAGTATTATTCTATCTCTTACCGTTTAGAATCAAAATTGCGTACTGCCTACCTAGTTTTTCCAGGAAGATTATAACTGGAAGAAAATAGGATACCAATAAGACACAGGGTATGGTTTTCGATGATACATTCTAAGATAGTGTTGACTAGAGTAAACTGTACCTAAATATTACATGTTGAAGAGACGCAATCAGTGGGGGGGCAGGGTTGCTGCAATATAAGCGAGGGCTGCTGAAATAAAAATAACGACTTTGTACCATGAAATACTAATAAGATATACCTATAAATACATTTTATATTAATTAATGAAGGTTTTGATCAAAGAAACAACATTTTCACCTTTATAAGTTTTTAAATAAATGTGTTTGACTGTAACATA
This sequence comes from Chrysoperla carnea, assembly GCF_905475395.1. Taxonomy (NCBI): domain Eukaryota; kingdom Metazoa; phylum Arthropoda; class Insecta; order Neuroptera; family Chrysopidae; genus Chrysoperla; species Chrysoperla carnea. The sequence goes on along the minus strand of NC_058340.1, from coordinate 35,104,745 downwards.
TACAAATACATACAAAATATACCGTTAAATAACTATATATATCTACTTATGGACACATATAATTAAATTTAATATTATAATGTATATATTGCGCAATATTATTTACTTTTTTCATCTATTCGAGAATTAGGTCAACAGTCAAGTCAGTCCGACGCGAACGTTCACAAAAAACACATACTTTATTCTATGTGTGTAACGAGAATGTAGGTGTGCTTTGTGCATGCACAAATGGCTGACTGATTGTGTTCTGTATAAGGTAGTACGATAGCAGAATGCTTTTGTTAAAGACCTTCTACGATATACAACTAAGCAGCATTGAGACTCAAAAAACTTTTGAAGACTTCGGGAAATGATAAAGCATACAATTTTTTTTCAAATGTATACACATTTTCTGTAAAGTTTGAGAAAATGGATTAAAAACTTTCTGAGCTTAATAAAAATATCTTTCAAATAGGCCTGCTTAGGTTACTGTAACTTCTAAACAATGTAAGCAAATCTTTCAGCTTACTTTTCAGTTTTCACCTACTTATAATTATTCTATCTATTAAACTTTGTAGAATATGAAATTCAAACTTTGAAACTTTGAAAACTATATTTTTAATATTTAAAAATCATTTTTCTAAAGTTTTAAACTGCACTTTGTGGTTATAAATACAATTTTTTTTTAAAATTAAAATCATTTTTTATTTCTTTAAGTTTGAACAATTATAGGGCAATGATGATTTCACTTCAAAGGTATTTTACATTAAATTTATTAAAAAATGTACAAAAACAAAAGACAGATAAATATTTTGTTAATAAAAAACTTGAATTTTTCTTTTATTGATTCAAATGTAAAATATAAGAATTAGTTAATATAATTATAATATACCAAGAGCCGAGCAAATGTTTGTTTTTTACTTCTTGCATTAGTATAAATCAATTAGCCACATGGATACAGACACTTACTCCAAATGAAATCACAGGTTTGTATAAAAATATGTGAATTACACATACTTTTCATTTTCACTGCATAGATAGTGTTAAATATCAGATTGCATTTTTTTAAAATAATTTTGATAAATTAAAAATATTTATTTATTCCGGAATTTTGGAAATTTTTTTATTTGATTCTCTGAATATTTTCCGATAGTATTGGTATCAAATAAGATTCATTATTTGAAGCTACCTTTAGAGAAAACAATGGGTTTAACGAAAAAATGTCTCAAACAAAAGTAGAAACACTTTTTGCTATCTTTTACAGTTTACAAAAATCGACCCACGAATCAATTCCAGGTGATTTTATGAGCGCCTATGCCAAAATTTTGTTTGTAGCATCAATATTTCTAAGCATTACCTGGAACTAAATTTAATATATCTTGATGTATTTCATATATACAAAGTATAATTATCCCTAAAACTTCGAAGAAATCTCATCGGCAACTTTATTTAGAACAGTGCTAGAGACAAACTTAAAAAACTTGGATTTAATGAACGCATTGTGTAAACTAATGTTACCAATATTCAGAGAGAAAGAAGTTATGAAAATGATCAAGCTCTTAATAAAAAAAAAATAATTCTCAAAGGCCTCATTTACGACCAAATCATAATGTCAAGTAAATACCAAGTTGCCAAGAGCACAGTAAAAAATTTGGCTGGTCCGGCTCACGGTATATTGTAATTTATGATAATCTGTTCTAATTCCTTGTTCACATTTGACGATGCTATTGAACTTTTTGATTAAAGATAAAATAGGTCTCTGCTGATGAATTTTAATTGAATTTGTTTGGACAATTTTTACATAACATGATGCATGTGATAAGGACCATTCACGTTTTTTAATATATTAAATTTTTCCATACTTGATATTATTTTTGTGTATTATGCAACCAGCTTATTGACGTCAAAAATTTGAATATCAAACGAAGGGATATGATATTGACCTGAATAAGTGAATTTATGATATATCAGTGTTTTATTTTTCATATTTTCTAGTTCAAAGAGTTTATACAGACTTATAGTGAGACTTTTATTTCTTAAACAATTTCTGTTTTGGTCTTTATGTCGCCAGAATCAAGTTTTTGTCATACTGTTGTAGGATCAATATATCAAAGATTGATTACATTACTTCCCACATAGTTTGACGACAAAGTCTTATTATACATGCATATCCATTTTTTAAAATAATGGCGAAGCGAAGACGCATACATCTATTGATAATTCAAAACTTTTATATTTCTTTTTTTATATGAAGTTTGAAATTCGAATTTGATCTTTGTGAAATTATTATAATATGGTGGAGGTGCAGATAAGTATATTGGACATATGCGTTTGTTAAATAAAATCAGTCTTCCTTGCGCTTCCACCATTTTTATTCTAATTTTTACATAATATATTACTTTTTCGCCAACCTTTGCTTTAGAAATTAAATGTTCCCATTTCTTCTGAAATCATCGTAAAATAGTGAGGGCACAGATAAGTATATCGAACATATTTGTTTGTTAAATTATCAATATTCCTTGCGGCTCTACCATTTTTATTCTAATTTTGACAGAATTTGTTTCGTCAACTTTAATTTAATTTTTCCAATAAAACTCTATACAAAAAATTAAGCTCCAAAAAAAGCCATAAATATCATGTTGTATAAATGGTGCGAAGAACTATTTTCGACTGTCCCTGAAATAGGTTATAATAACAATCGATGAAGAAATAATATAGAATAGATAAGCTCGTCCTTCAAGTTATTATTAGTAAATTATTAAAGTTACAATTAGTAAAATATAACTAGATGGGCGAGAAGAAAAATAATGAGAAATCGAGAAGTTCGAGTAAGGATAAAACCATTTAATTGTAGAAAAGTAATATATTCATGGCTATGAATGCATGACGCAATTTTAGTAACTAAAAATACTATTTCGAAACAAATGTGCTGTAAAAAATCAGTAAACAATTAACAACGTGAAAAGTGAAGAGTTCTAATTTATTACATTTCTTTTACAAAAGTAAAATGATGAAATTTTTGCCCAAAGGGATTCACGCTCTGAAAATAAACTATGCCATTCGTTTTTCTTTTATTACGGTACTAAAAAAGAGGATTTTTTTTATTAATTTAAAGCAATCAATTTTAACGTCACAAACTAAAGACTTATGTCAAAATTATCCATATGTTGTTCATCTGACCACTCAATAAAGTAAATTGCACAATATTTTAAAAATAAATTCGTAGAAATAAAAAATATAACCACTAACTTATAAATAAAATATATAAAAAATAAAATTGATTAGTGTAAATGACCTTGCGAATATTGAAACCGTTATATTGTTATAATAATATATTTTTTTCCAACATGTATGTATGTATGTATATATGTATGTATGTTTGTTCATTAACGACCAAATAACCATATGAATCACTCTCACACACTGCTGACCTAAATGACCTAAGCCCAGCACATCACATTAGTGTGTATAATATACCATCGTACTTCGTTATATCAGTTATAAGGTATGTATATATTCTTCTACCTACAAAGTAAAGCCAAAGTTTTATTTTTATTTCTTTTGGTTACTGTTTGGTGTGTAGGTGAAGAAGCACTTTGTACGTATTATAGCGGATTTATGTGATCTGGGCACTATTTTATTATTTTCTCAGAGAGAAGAAAGTTTATTATAATATGAGGATCAAATCTAAGCTTGAAACAAAGCTGTACAAAAATAAAAGCTTTACGATGTTGCAACTATAATAACTAAGCTATAATAGCGAAATTTAGGCCAGTTTTTTCGTTTGTAGATTGTTTTTCACGCGAGCTAGAGTATCCAGTCTTCAACAAATCCTAAACGTAAGTTAAAACACATATCCATTTGAACCGCTACACTGTCCACTATTTTTATACCATCTATATATGAAATACTAAGGTATACTAAGTTTAGTCTCAAATTTGTAACGCTTAAAAATATTGAAGTTATGATCAAGCGATATCAAGCTAAAATTTTTATAGTGTGCTTAGGATGTAAAAAGTGAGGTGGAGTTTGAAAATGAGCAACATAGGTCAATTGAGTCTTGGGTTCGTAGAACCCATCTTGTAAACCGTTAGAGATAGAACAAAAGTTTAAATATAAAAAATATTCCTTATAAAAAAAGAAACAACTTTTAATTGAACCATTTTTTCGTAAGAATCACTATTTACCCGTGAAAGCCCAAATTATATTATGAATTTATGGGAATATCAGTTGTTATACCTACAAAATACATGTGTGACATGTATTTCAACAATTATCTCAGTCAATTGTTTGTTTTAACTTGTTAGTATTATATTTAGTTCTTACCTAGTTCAGTCTTTTGTTTAGACTTACCTAATTTTAGCCAATACACTATGTGCTTACTTGCTGTAAATTCGATGCATGGTCATACTCAATACTACCATAATAACAACAAAGCTGGGCTAGCAAAAGCTGGCTCTAAATTTTCTATCTGAATAATAATTATCGACAAATACTTACACTGGTGATAAATTCTAACCCTCCATCAAGGTGTTTTAATGTTAGATCATCACTCTCAAGAAAATTTAGTACCCAAATTGTGTATACACCCATTACAATCCAAACAACAGCCACACATATACAACGATTATTGGCCAGAGCCTACCTTATTTACGTATTCGTTGTTTTTTTCTCTGTATAAATATTTCTTGTTATAACGGGATCGTTATAACACAAAGAAAACAAAATAAAAGAACGACATTGTATAATAATAATGATGAATACACCTATATTTGCAAAAATCAAAGTGTATGTATTTGGTTTTAAACGCTTCATAAGTGAAAGCATTATAAATTTTTTTTATTATTATTTAACATATAAAATGTATTTTATGTATCGAAAATAAAAATATAATATTTTCACCTAACTGTTATGCTTCGTTCTTGTTACTTTTAGTTTTTTTAAAACACTTCCAGTTAAATAAATTAAAACTGAAAACGATATGTCTACTTACAGTCTAGCGTGATCATACTGCTATACATTTCCCTCACGCCAACGATCTTTAATTTCTAATGTTGTGAAAATTGAAAATAAGTTTAATTAAAAAAAAAATGTATTTCAAAATAGACGAGGTAAACTGTTTCTCGATGATACCTCATGGTGTGGAACGAAACGCGGAATGTAACACAAATGGCTGTAGGCTCTGTAGACATTTTTTTTTAAATCTAAATTGTTTGACAAAACTAATACAAACAATATTCGTAGAATATTTTACGGCGGTTTTCAGTAAAGGCAATGAAAATATATACTTTTGAAAGACAATGAAAATACTCTATTTAATAACATCTACTAGTGACAGGTTGAAGTTAAAGCCATTGCAACGAAAACAGCTAGAATAAAGGCTGGGTGAGTTGTATAGGTGCCAGAATAGGCCAATGTAAGCGGAAACATCAAAGCTCTTAGGCTAGATTTGCGCGATTGATGACGATGCGACAAACACGCTATTCCCCGCGATCAGTGAGTTAAAGAGCCTAGAAGAAATTGTGATAAATACTGCATTGCATTCAACGAGATTGTTGAAGCCCCTGAGCAGCATCGAAAAAAAGTTACTAATATAAGAAAGAGTAATAAAAAAACAACACTTAAACCTACTTTTGAAAGATCACCGAAATATTTCGAATGTTAGATGACTGATCCAATTAATTTCCCTCAATAACTATGGTCGTTTGTATATAGGTAAAAATATTAATTAAAATAGGTAAGTATTACTAATAAAATTAAAATTTTCATTAATAAAAATTTAAATAACATAAAATTAGAATAAAGGCAAATAAACTTTATTTGTAATTTTTCAAGTATTTTTCCTATATATAAAATTAATGTATTAATTATAAATTTATTATTAATCAACAATAATAGTTAAAGTAGGTGATTTAAAAATCGAATTATGCAAAATTACATATTATTTTTATATTTTAATAATGAATAAATTTATTACTGACTTAAACATGCGAATTTATAAATCAAAATGAAAATGAAATTGGCACAATTTTTGAATTAGATTATTTTTTATTTTACTACACTTAAAATAAATGTATATTTTTCGATCAAATTATTTCGCAATAACTATAACATTTAAATTTAAAAATCATTAATTTTTATTAATTCCTTATTCAAATTATACTATTCTAGATAAAACCGGTTGAAAATCAACGGTGATATTTCTATATTGATGGCCAAAAAAAAATTGAGTCTTAAAATGGTAGTGTTCCATAATCCTGAAAATGAATAAATATAGGTACTGTGCATTTATGTACTTTTAGAGCTTGATCCAAAATTAAATAAATTGGAAACATGGCGAATTTGGTAAATGTATAACATTTTTAAAAGCAATTATTGACTAAAAAAATCTGCATTTATTATGACTTCTTCATATACCACCATATTAAAAGGGTTGTTCTTATTCATTAATTTATCTCGTAAACCGTACACAGAATCGACTTGAAATTTATACAGAAGGCGTATTACACAAAATCTCAGTTTTTTTGTTAACATTTTCGTTTTGGTATCGAAACACCTTAAATACTTAAATTAGTAACTGTGATATAAACTTATTAACAATAAATAATCAATTTTCAATCAATTTTTTCCTAAAATAGGAAGACTGCGTTCTATACCTAGATGAGAATTAGCTCCTGCATCATTATATACATTGCGTACTTCTTTTCGATTTCAATTTTCAAATATTAGTTAAAAATTTTAACATAATATTATTTATACATTCAGCTTTGAGTAATAAGCCTATTTATGAATTATAATCTGTATTAATACGGATATTAAATTATGTATATAGATAAATAATTTACCTTTCACTTAAAAATTCATTTATTAAAATATATATAGGTAACTGGCCTTAGTAATGCGGTCATCAAACTATCCTCGATTCTCGACACTTCGAACATAATCAACCCTTCAATTATCAATGTTATCGAAAGTTGAGCTATCAAATATAATCGAGAATAGAATTAACAAATTTTAAAATATTCAGATTTGAGTTATGTAGAACCAGAAAGTGAAATATTCTTAGAAGTCTTCGATAATTTAAAAATAATTTTTTGTTTTAAGATAAAATTTGATGAATTCAATGATTTATAATTTCTGATATAAGTTATTGAGCTCAACGTTATAAATTTTTAATTACCTCTTTACCTTTTTCGTTTTTGTTGATAAAAAAAAACGTGGATTAACTCACGTTTCCAAACATGAAATTGATGTCCACATTTTTGTCCCTCCATATTCTATCTGATTTATTTACATATCATTAAGTATCTTTTATCAATCACATTAATAGATATAAGTTAACTTATACGCGAATTATTTCAAAAACTAAGCACATGGAGAAAAAATCACAAGAGTACTTTTTTGATTAAAACTGATAACAAAATAAATTTTTTATTTTGATAAAATCCAAAATTTCGTTCTTTGCGCACCCCACATCCCTTGCCTTTCAAATACCAAAACCCTTCTTGATACAAAATTTTCTTCAAATTGGACTTAAATTCCGACCGCTAGAGAGTTTACAGACACAAATTTTTTCGAAATTCCATCATCAGTATAAAAGCTAAAATGTTAATAATTTTTAAAAATGTTAAAGCCTTAAACTGGCTATTTTATCCAAAGAGATTGTTCAAAATATGATTCAAAAAGTTTTAGTATAATGGAATTTTAAATATTCAATTTGATTTAATGGAAGGTGGTTATTGGCAAAACTTTAGGTAAAAAACCCTTTTAAAAAAAATTAAGTCCGCGTCTAAGTAAGCCGCCTAGTTTCAGAAATTCTCATCCAAAAAATTTTTATTTATTGTGTTCGAATTATTTTCATTTTCAATTATTGCATAGCTATTTCAATTTTACACATTTGAATTACTTATACAAAACGTCAAAACGTAATTACTTTTATTTGGACTTGAAGAGATCTTAGCGTACAATGTACGGGGTCTCCGGTTAATAAGAATTTGGCGTACCTTAGATTCCTGTAGTTTGCTTTGAAGAAATTCAATATTATCAAAACTTTATCATAATTTCTCTAATATTATGAACGCCTCAATTTCATAATATCTTCATGTCTGTACTTATGTCTTGATTTCTGACGCTTTTTATTGCTTATTCGATGCATCAATATTACATAAATCCTATTTTTACCATACCCTGGAGTAAAAACGTACCTATATAAAAATAAAGTTTTATATTCAAATAAAATATGTTTAATTATTCTCTTGAATTGTAAAAAAGGTGTTAATTTGTAGTCAAAGTTATTGGCATTTTACCTCAATATTTTTACAATGAATTTTTACCTCTATATATCGACGGATTCTTGTTAATATCACAGTTCAATTACATTACAAGTTTTGCTACTTTTCATGTTACATTTCAAAACTATCGAAATTATTAATCAAGGTAGTGCATTAAAAGTTCTGTTAGTATCCATGGTCACTTTATAGATTATGTTAAGGGTGACCGGACAGTACACTGCAAAATTACAGTTCACTCTAAATTTAGCAGTTCATTTTAAAGAGTAAATTTAGCTTACTTAACAGCCTCCAACCTCTATTTTCGGGTAGATTTACTCAGGCAACCGTATGTCATCATGGATAGAAAAAAATTTGCTTTAATTTGATATATAAATTATGAATGTACTTTATGAACGTAAAAATATAACATAATCGTACGTGCGGCCAGCGGTAATCGTGATTTTTAAAGTCCTTACAGATATTTCTGTGAACTTAATTGTATTTTATTTAAAAACAAGTGAATGAATTGCGTTTTCGAAAAATCAATTAAAAATTATTTAATTATAAATACTAGCAGCCACATTTTGATAGGCAACCTGGTAGATATATATTCTTCTATTAATAAATGTATATATAAAATAGGTTTTAAGCATATACTCGATGAACGTAATAATTCTGCAGTGGCATCTTAGACTATGTTCATAACATATTAAAATTCCAATTTTTACTTAAAATTATAATCTGAGATGTACACAGAAGTCGCGTGATGTTACAACAGACTTTTTTTTATACTAATGAAAATTTATTAACAGTTTCAAAAAATTTCCATTATATTAAAGCTGTTTTATATTATATAGAAAGGTGAATATTCTTTTAACAGAAAATTATTTAAATAATTTATTTTAAACAATGTTAATTTTTTATTTTAAAACCAATTAATGTCTATAATATGTAGGATAGATAGTCTATAGAAAAGTTGTTAAGTCTATAGAAAGAAAATTGAAAAAGGCAAGGGCAACAATCATATACCGAGGTTTTGGTCCAGTTGTTTTATGGTTTGGCATGATTTTATCATCCGTTGGTAATCGAATCAAACTTGGTTCTCAAACCAACTCATGACTATTTCCTCTCAGACTTGAATCAATATTAAACCAGTTATCATTTTCTATATAAGCATGCCAGTTTCTAAAACAGGGTGGGGCAGAGAAGTCTACGATTTTGAAAAGGTGTAAAATAAAAATCAATCAATTTTTCCAATCTATTTTTTTAAAGAAAGATAACCTAACCTAATTTTCGCCTTCATGAGTAAACAATGATGCTTACGAAAAAATGTTTCAATCAAAAGTTGTTGTTTTTTTAAAAGGAACATTTTTTACGCTTAAACTTTTGTTCTATCTCTAACGATTTAAAAGATCAGTCCTACGGACCCAAGACCCTATTGACCAATGTTGCTCAATGTTGCTCATTTACGAACTGGAACGTCACTTTCTATTTCCTGAGCACGCTAAAATAATTTCAGCTTGACATGTCTTTTCATTTTCTTTAATTACGTGATTTATAAACACCTATAGCAAAATTTTGTTCGTAGCATCAATATTTTAAAGTTTATGTGTCACGTGGTGACGATGATATCACCAAACTTAGATTTTTATTTTAATAAAAATGGCTCAACGTGACTAAAGAAGTTTTCACTTCAATAATTTTGAAAAGATGGCTATTTCATTTTACATCGTTTTCAAAGTCGCACCCAGGACTGTATTCTAAAATCTAATGCATAAAGCAAACCATGGGTCTCTTTTTCGTATTTGTCATAGATAGATTAGTCCGACACAGTTGCTATTACTTCACTTCAAATAAGTGATAGTTATAGAACTTAAATATTTCGAAAAAATTGTACTTACTTCATAACAATAAATTATATCGATCGAAAAAATTTATCGAGTAACGCCCATATCACTCAATCAAATTTTAAGCAATTTATTTCGGTGTTATCAATTTATACAAAGTTATTTCATAATCACAAAGAGATTTTGATCAATCATCAAAAATAATCGAAAAACTATATAAATATTTTTGAATTGCACACAAAAAAAAGAGTACAGAATTAAATTAAATGTTGAGGAAACATTTAATTGATTCATGGACAGCATTTTTTTATTCATGAATTGTGGTGTCCATTTGACCATAAAAAAATCAATCATGCATGGATGACACTTTACAAATAATACTGCAAAAGTGTATAAATCTATCCAAAGTATCTACTCTTAGACGAATCATTTTAGATCAAAAAAGGTTAAAATGCGGAATTTTTATGTACTTCAACTTATCTATATATATCAAAATCTACATCTGACTTCTTGCCGCTAGAAAGTTTGGCCATTGCTATGGGCCAAAAACAAAACAATGAAAATATGCAACAAAATTGGCTAGAAACGTACATTTGGGGGTTTTCGCTTATCACTATTCTGAAGTCAGAATTTCGATATACTTTCCCCCTTCTGGGGTAATCCACCGCGCTAGTTCAAATTGAATATTTACAGAAAATTGCAGTCTTAGGTCAACGAAGGTCGAAAAACCTCAAGAAGAAGGGAGTATATACCTATTCTAACTTTGGAATCGTCGAAAACCCCTGAGCATACTTTTTTGACCCATTTTGTTGAATATTTACAGAATATAGAAATTTTGGACCAGCAAGGTAAATTACCCCAAGAGGGGGAAATTATATCGAAATTCTGATTTCGGAATAGTGATCAAAGACCCCGGAAACCCCCGAGTATACGTTTCTGGCCCATATTTTCAAGGTTTTAAAATTGTCAAAAATCACCTCATAAATGGATTCTAATGATTTTCCTTTTGGGTCCTTAGCAAAAACCAAAACTTTCTAGCGGCAAAAAGTTAGATGTAGATTCCGGTATATGGACCATTTAAAAAAAAACTGGCTCGATAGGTTGAGGTACAAAAAAATTCTCTATGAAATGCTAAAATGACACGACTATGTATACGCTAGTTATAGTATACAAATTACAAAAATTCTCACAATTCTTAAAGTTAATTGTTCGTAAAAATCCATTTTAAAATAAAATATAAAAGCCATAATATCATACAGTTATATTTTATGTTGTGTTGACAAATAGTTATGTTGAATTTTTTTGTCAACCATTTCAACCCTTTCAAACAGTTTAGGTATTTATTTTGTTTATAAATTTTTTGATTCATATATTCTAAACCAAATAATAAAAAATTTTATATTTTTGAAAATTTCAATAGTTTCATTCTTAAATGAATAAATGTTGTTGGTATTTTAAATAAACACTTTAAAAATTTCTCATGACTCGTTATATTTCGATATATTTCGAAAACATTTGTCTTGCAATTATCAAGAAAACTAATATTTGTTTGGTGTTCAAAATTTAAATATTTTGATTGCCGTAATTACGGGAGCTTTGTGCCTCCTGAATGCGGATTTCACTAACGGAGAGTATACAATTATTTATGCTGTAGACTCAAAATGCCGTTTCTCCCAGATATAGAAAAGAAATTTATCAGAAGACTCTTTTAAAAGACTTTTTTGGATTCATAAGTCGTATGCAAAGTAGTGATGCCTTTAAAAAAATAAATAATGAATTCAACAATATTTTTAAATTATTCCTTCCGCTAATTTATGTAATTTAAGAGAACTAAAAATATCTGATAAGAGAGTTATAGAGAAAAATGGGTAAAAATGGTAAGTTTGAGCTATTTACCGTTTACTACATGGTCTTCTTAGACTCATATCTTCAATGTAAGACTATAGTTTGTAAGATTAACAAAATTAACTAGTTCAGTAAATAATCAAACAATACACGCACATCCGATCGAGACGAGATATTTGATCGACTGCTCTTAAAAGTAAGAACAATCAATAATATCTTACCGAAAATTAAATTTTTCGAAGAAGCATCTCCCTTCAAAAGTTGAGCGTTGCATTCGTATAAATCACAAACATTTCCATAAAATAAATATTTTTTCAAAATAATTAGTCTTTCTTTTAAAATAAAAATTGTTCAGAATTCCTTAACGCAGGTGGATAATCGCTACCTTCATAAATTATAGTCTATGAGTTATTCTAATGTATGAGCTATATAATTGCAAAGTTTCATTCGAATCCATTTAGTAGTTTTTGCGTGAAAGAATAACAAACAAACAAACAAATTCACTTTCGCTTTCGCAAACAAACAAAATCAATTTTTTAATATATAGGGATACAAATAGGGATCCAGCTGAGAAATGGAACAACTTGATAATCAATAACGATTTAGAATAAATACAATAATCATTTTTCATTGATAATCCAAAACATTAATAATCGACAATTCTTTTGATTCTTAATTTTTCTCCACATGTTTTTATGTTAATAATTAAAAATTAATTTGTTAGTTTAGGATGCTGTGAAAACGATGATTTTATACCTCTATAAAGGGGTAACAAAATAAAAATATCTCTTATCATCCTGACCTGAATATAAAAATATTCCCACACACAAAAATACATTTACTTTTATTAGAATTTAGAATTCTCTACATCAGTGGTGTATCACAACAGTTTTAATTTTTTTTTTTGGAACTAATTGTATTTTAAACATTTTTATGAAATGAATACAATTTCAGGTAAACATCTCTTTTGATTGTTATTGTAAAAATTCAAATAAACACTTGATGTTAATCAATTCACCCAAAATAATAAAGATGTTGAGAATCTGGGAATAAATTTTAGATACAAAAAAGTGTTTAATCATCGATATTTTAAAAAATTTTTCAAATTGTTTTCATGCGTTTTGAACAAAAATAATCATATTCAAAATTGGGTTCCTGCTATTATCTGCATGAAATCTTTTTTAGTATGCTAAACGCCAACTACTTATATGTATTTTTAAATTTCTTCGTAATTGTTCCTCATATCGTGAAGAAACTTCTGTAGACTTTTGTTTAATAGGCTAAATTTTTTGGCGGGTCATTATTTCTATTGGTAAATTAAATTTTTTTGCAAATATGCTAATAGCTCTATTTATATACGTCTCATACTAAATAATTGGTTTAAAATGTTAACGTTCTCGAAACTGAGCCATAAAAATTGATGAAGCGCTTATATTTAAAAATTACTAAACCCAAATTACGCACCCCAATTTGAATATGTTTTAATAGCACAAAAAACGTAAGATGTAGACTCGGTAGGAACTGTTATTTTCGTACATTACGTACTTTTATTTTTTTTTATTTTTAAATTAAATTCACAAAAAAAAAAACTTTTAGCGGGTACCGTAAATACAAGACTAGGACCTCATGAGAATAACATTAATATTTCAAGATAATCAACTTCGAAAAAGTGTCGGTCGTTCGATTTCGCACACTTTTTTCTGTCTAGTCTCCATCCACGGAACGCGCGATAAGAAAAGTAGTTCTACAAATAGAAAAGTGACTTTATAGAGAAAATTATTCGTTGGATTATCTGAAAAACAATAGATTTATGTGAAGGTAGTTGGCGAATTTTTTGAAAATCAACCACTATAAAACCTTTTTATTAAATACTCTCTGCACTTTGTAAGTTCTAGTGCGGTCTTGTTCAAGTTTAAGGCTGATGGCGCATTATGAGAATTTCGTATAAAAAAATTGTATGCTATCAACGCATCATAATTTCTAATACGAAATTCTTATAAATTATTCCTAGCCTAATTTGGAGTAGTCTCGAGTTGGAGAAGATGTGAAGAATTTATAAAATTGAGCCTAATTTTTCGAAACATCATATGTAAGCCAGGACTACTTACCCAATAAACATTGCCACTTTTTCAATTTGCTTTGAAGGCCAGATTGCTTCTAATTCAGATTCCATCTAAATTTTCATCATTTGTCACTTTTTTTATTAATAATTTTATTGGTAAGACAGGTCGTGTATCGTTACTTTGAAATTAGATATCACAAAAAAGTTAGATAACGAATTACTCTCTGTTTTTGTTTTAAGAAATAACTTCTTCGTGACTTAAAAAAAAATCCTAAAATCACTTAGATATTCGAGTGAGACTTAAATATTTAAGTATTTAATTTTTTGGACATTTTAGCTCAATAATTAAGCTCCAATCAATCAGTGGGAATTTTGATTTAATTAAGATAGATGAAAAAACAAAGTAATGAATTTACATGCCATCAAAACATATGAATGACTAGTATAGTCATATTGCACAACTTGGGTAGCTCAATTGGTTTGGCAAGCCACAGTTTGATTTCCGTCTGAAGTTAACTTGTCATTATATCCAACACTAGTGTTAAAATACTGATTTAGGAAAATTTTTAAATTTTATTCCATCCAAAATTCTATATCTATGGTTTTTTAATATTTAGCCAGAAAAATAACAAGAATATAACTCATCAATATCTTTGTAACAATATAGTGAAGTAAGTGATGTTGTATTCCAATACGTATATATTCCAGATGACGTTGCTAATGGGTACAAATAACCATTATACATAATAGTTTTAATAGCTACCTAAACTGAAAGAGTTATCTGTATATGACCCGAAACAATTCAAATATGTTTAAGAAAAAAAAAAACTTTTTTTTAAAAATTATAACTAAACAATAGAAGTTGGGATGGTCTTTTATTTGAATATATGTTATGCAATAAAATTTAATATTTACTTAAAAAACGTAAGTACTTAAAATTGTAAAAGAAACACGCAAGGGGTAAGGTTCAGTTTTTTTTATTATAAAAAGTTAGTTTTTTGTCCTAATATTAGTAGGGTATGTCAAATTTTTAACTCCTTTAAGTATAGGAAATAGACAAAAGGGAAATTTTACGCACAAATGTACTATGACGTAAGTATTTACAAACAATAAGCCAACTAAATGGATAACTGTATATGAAAAAAAGTGGTTAAGCCCTAACGAACATGATAACTAAATCGCAGGCCCCTGGTACCAAGTGGAGAGAATTGAAAGAAACTAAAAATTAATTCGAGAAATAAATAAAATTTGCTTCGCAAAACAGTACACTAACCAAATTAGCGACAAGTAACATTTCTCAACGGAACAATTACGATTAGATAATTCATACAGGTGATGACTAAAGTGTAGTCGAAATACGTATTCATAATCCAAAAAATCGATCTGGCAATGGCAATGGCATGTGCAATCAGCCTTAAATTAGTACGATCGTACAAACGGTGGGCTTTTGACATTAATATAAAAATAGCTGATGAAAAAGTTTTTTTCATCAGCTATTTCAGCTTTGAGTCCTCTTTTAAAGAATTATGGCTCAGAATTTTCAAAGCAGATCGAAAAAGTGGCAATATTTATTGGGCAAGTAGCTTACATATGATGTTTCAGTTTATTTATTTAAATCAGGAAAAGTTAACCATAATTTTATAAATGCTGCTAATTCTTCAACTCGAGACTATTACCAATTTTGGCATCGAATCATTTGTACGAATTTCGTATATAAAATTCTAATAATGTGTCATCAGCCTTAAACTAGTACAAGACCATATTAGAACTTATAAACTGTGGACACTGGCAATAAAAAGGTTTTGTTGTGGTTAATTTTCAAGAAATCAACCTTTAACGTCGATTTTTCACCAACTATCTATACATAAGATTCTACTATTATAAAGATTAAATTTTATTTGTATGTTTAAAGATTTTAAATCGCACAAGTATATTCTTAAAACAGAGAAGAGTTATTATCTAAAAAAAAACATTTTTTAGTTAAATATACTAACAATATAATAATAATTTCTAAAACAAATTATAAAATATTATAACTAAATTATTATTATTAAATATTTAAACAAAATAATCGCGTCGCTTAATATTTAGTTAAAATGTTTTTTTCGTTTGAAAAGTTCAAGGTAAAACAATAATACAATAATTTTTAAAATGTTTGATTTATCATCATAATAATAATTTATAAATTCACACAATAATTTAAAAAAATTTATTTTTATTAAATACATCACGTGACTTCTGTTCGAATAATTAAGCATTAACCTGCTTTTTTTGTTGATTCTGAAAATCTAACTTCCGGAAACATTTAGGCGCTTTTATTATGTTTCGAAACATGGTTTCGAAATCATCGTCTTAAAGAATTTGGAAAATCACATTATGTGTATACCTTGAATTTTACAAGATAGCAGTGATGAAACAGATGGTTCATTTTATAAAAAAAAATCACTCAAAAGAAAATATTTTGTAATTTAAAGGTATATTCACATATCTACATACAGATGCTGAAAGATTATTATCTATTACTTGAAAGTTCAAAACTTGAGTTGAACGTTTTCGAAGATCTTAAAATTATTGAAAATTGAATACTTTCTCATACGAACTAAGTGATTCAAGTATTTTTTTGTAAACCTCACTTTGAAATTTATTAATAATACTTTTTTCACTAATATATTGTCATATTTTCTTCAGATTTCTTTTTAACCTCATTCCATAATTTAAAGAAAAATTATGAATTAAATAAATTAACCCCCAACAAAATAGGTTGAAATCTGTTTATTTACGTATTTATCGGCAGCTTCCAAACGTATAAGCCAAGGTTGTTGATACTTATTTTCAAAATGTTGAAAAATCGAATTTCTGCGTAATTTTATAATTTGCAATTGGTCACTGTAAAAGGCTGGATTTTTAACGTCAAAGGTAAATTAAAGTTTGAAAATGTTTATTTTCTAATATTTTACAAAATTTTACTCTATAGTACAAGATCCGAATTAGGGTCGACCTTCACCCATCTGTTTACCGAATGAAAGTTATTTTTTATGAAATGTAAAATATTAACAAATATTCCTGTAACGGGTTGCCTAAAAAAATATGGTCAAGACTATTTTTAATATAAATATCAAAACTTGGAAAGCTTGTAAACATTATTTTTGACCAATATTTTGTGACCAATCATATGCCACCGTATTTGTAACAAAATTATCTTTATTTAGATATGCGAGTCAATGAATTAGCAGATGCACGTAATTACTATTTTCAACTTGTATATATGGGATAATAGAGAATGAAAAGATCGACAATTCAGTCGCTGCATATTTCTTATGGCTTTTACTATTGAGCTGCTACATACTTTTATGACCAAAATTCGTTAGATATGCAAGTAAGAGAAAAATTTCAAAAGATTTTACGCTTGATATTTTCACTAAAAGTAGTCTTGACCGCATTTCTTTAGGCAACCCATTACAGGGATATTTGTTAACATTTTATACTTCATAAAAAATAACATTCATTCGGTAAGCAGATGGGTGAAGGTCGACCCTAATTCGGATCTTAGACTACTATGGAAGTCAAATCTTAACAATGATTAATACAAGTATGACTTGTTGTCATAGCATATAAAAAAGTGACAAAGGTTGGATCTAAGTAATAAATACTCGATGTAAAAAAAAACAAAAACAAAACCAATTGTAATTTAAACATACACAATATGATAAATGTAAATTTACCCGTATAATTTAACTAATGCAAACAATTAGGTCAACAGTTTAGTATGGTGTAGTAAATAAAAAATATTTTGTTTTTATAAATAAATGAAAAATTAATAAATAATTTTCATTTATGGTGGTTTTTTATTTTTATGCTAATTTTAGACTAAGAGGCGATCGCGAAAAAAAACGGTATGGATTTTTCAATTTATGGATTATTCATTCATTTGAACAACTTTAGTTTCAAGAACAAACAAAAAATGACCCAGGTAAGAGCAAATGGTTTAGACCTACTACCAGGCATAGACTACGAGCCAAATATACGAACTGCAGTTCCACTGTTTTGATCGTTAAGAAGTTTTCTCAAACAATCGGTTTAATACTGCCAGTTATTTTTTATTGACAATATTTCTTTCCGAAACAAATTCATAACAACTTCACAAAGAATGATGAAGAATACTTTTCAGGAAAAAGAGTTATCTTTTGGTATTCCTCAATCGTCTTTTGTCAATTCACCTCTCCTACACCCTTCGTTTTTATTAAAATGATTTACCGTTGTGTTTTTGTAACATTTTTACTGAATCAATATTTAAAATTTAATTTTGAATTCTAACTTTGCTGAGCTAAGTACGAACGCTTTTGTAAAATCCAAGAAGAAAATGTAATTGATTTGAAGGCAAAACAATGACCCTGATGTTTCCGAGTGTCTGCATAGCTAATCGATCATTTCAATATAAACTAGCCGAGCCGAATACTTAATTTGAAATTAGGTTGTTGCATCAGCTTTTCACAAAGTTGACGTACAAAGCCACTGTAGCTATTGAATATGCTTTTGTTCTGAAATCGATGATCTTTGAAAAAGAGCTTCTTTCACCGCGTTTTGGTTTTGTTTTAGCATCTAACTCTTAGCCTATTTCTATTATTTATTTTTCAAGTAGTTATGGGTAATTATCTATGTTGTTCGCTGTTGGACATATATTAATGTAGAGGTGTACTTTTATACAGGTGGTAGTGAATTAGTGGTAATTGATTTGTTAAGTTAGACAAAGACATTCTTTGATAAGATGGTAATGTTGAAACTCAAATGTCATTAAAAAGATTGGAAAGTAAAATCTGGAACGAAAAACTCATAACATTATCCCTTAGGTAATAAAGTAAAAACCTTCTTGTAACTATAAACATAATCAATATGTTGAGAAACAAACAAAAAGCAAGTAAGGAAAAGATTCAATGCCAGAAATGTCTTCTTCACATTTCAAATACTCATGATATACGAAAATTTTTATAATAATATAAAAATTATTTAAAATCATTTAAATACAAAAGTGAAAATTATCATTAAATATTATTACATAACGGCATAATTAATTATAACCATTGTATCTCCACTCATAAGTAAAACAACTCTATTTTATTTCCTAAAAGAATACCTTAAACATATTTTCAGATAGTTAAAAATCCATAATTATAATTATTATTAAAAATTCATCCCTTTAAACCATTTTAATAAATAATATTTATAACTAAATAAATAATTAATATATACAAGAATCATTTACATTTAAATGGCAAATTAACGTTTAGGAAAACGGTCAAACTCTGTCTATCCTTTAGTAAAAATATATTTGACAGACATAAAACAAAAAAATTTACTTTAAATGGCGCCTTGAATGTTTGTTTTATATATTTAAATAATATTTAGGGACTAATATAACTAACTGTTTCTGATTTTTAATATGTTCTAATGATTAGGTTCGATAATTTATTCTGGCAATTATATTAGAAATGGTAAACCTTTGTTATAATGTGAGTCGTAAAATATGTATAGGAAGAAGTTGAAAATTTACTCATCCTTATCGTAGAAAAATTGTATTACAATAGAATTTTGAGTAAACAACAACAAGAAAAATAAAAAAATATTCGCGCGCCTAGGGGCGCGATTATTAAGGGTGGTGGGTTTTATTAATATTAACAGCATTAAAACATTAAAACATGATCAGATAATGAATTATAATAATAATTTTCAATCTATAATCGAATTGAAATTGTGCTCACTAGAGAAGTTCACATAAAATTTCGAAAAAGAGAGCTTTAATCATGACCGTTTTCGACATCTACGTAAGGTCGATGAAAAAATGAATAAATTTTGTATATCAGAATCGGTTGAGTCGCTATAGTTTAATATTGTACAAGAAAATTAGCTAAAACGTAAAATTCTTAGCAAAAACGAAGTCATAATATTTCTAAAATTGTAGAACGTGAAACATTCTCATTTGTTCAGTACTTGGTTTTCTGCTTTACTCAACTGACTTTCCTGTAGTAAAAATGTTTTCTCAAGAATTTAAGGTTTAAGGAGAGGCTTTTTATTTATTATTTCATATTCAAGTTTGAGTTTAAATGTACTGTTATCATTTAAAAATAAAAATTAAAAATCAATCATTATCATTTTTATTCCTAAGAGAAAACTTTCAAAATATCAACATGTATAAGTGCATAAAATTGTTTTTATAAAGTTCAAACCTAGAAAATATGCTTTGTTTTTATTTAAAGAATTAATAAGCATGAGACAATAATTTATTTTTCTAATTATTTTAATTTGTTTTTCATTCTTCTTTTCAAAATTTCTCACGCAGCACAAAAAGATATATTAAAATTGAAAATTAATATATATTCTATTCGACCAATGCACCTTATCCGTGGGCTGGTACTTTTGGAAAAAAAATTTTTTTTGGGATAAAATACCAACGGAAAAAAGAATAAGAAAAATATATTTTCATCACTGTTAAGCCTATTTCGATACCAAATAGTTGAAAAACCCAAAAGTAATTGCGTGGTATAAATAATTACTAATTTCAATTCCATTTTATTATAATTTTTATTATTTTATGTATTTCCTTGATATGTTTTTTATCGATCACCGAAACATATAATTTTGAATTTGATAACTTATTCAAAGTGATCTTAATTCATCATAAAATATACAAAACGCCCATAAAATTAATGACATTGATTGATATTGATTACAAAGACCTAAAACAAAAACAATACCTGTAAGCTAAATAAATACTAATCAATTATATGAAAAAATAGTATAAACACTTTTACATCTTTGATTTATCAAGCTTTTTATTAGTATACACTATTGGTAATCAGCCAAATTAAGTATTTGTATTTTTGAAGCATTTTGTTATTAATACTTTTTAGATTACATAAGGGCCATACTGCCAATTCGTGGAGCTAAGGTTTTAGTTAAAAAAACATTCGCTCTAACAGATCTTATTTAGTGTTTGATTCGAAGAACTTAAGCATTTAAAAATTGTAAATACTTTTTAAAAGTTTAAATAAATATGTACTTCGTAGCCAGTTTTTAACGTTTCGCACCGTGGGTGTAGGAAGGCTATGCATCTGCAATTTGATTTCTGATAATGTGCCAACATTAATCTCTAGATTTCTTAAGAAATCTGGCAGTAAACCTGTTGTCTTGCAACAACAGCTTCATTAATTGACTGTCCCTTTAATTATAATTGATAAAAAACTGCTTTTAGGATTAGCGCATGCAAACTTTCAGTTTAAAGTAGATAAATTAACCAGTCATTTTAGCATTATCACACACTTGATTACCAGAGCAATATACCAGAACGATATTAAAGCTAAGTTAAAGTTTCACTTTGAAGCTTCTCCATGTTTACCTCGTTCATGTCTTCTAGACTATTTAGAAGGCCTTGTACAAAGGATTCTGATCAAGAAAACATCGCATTTTCACTCTCAGAAACAACACAGCTGATGCTCTATCGATACTTCTTCCTCATCGCATCCTTCGTCCTTCTCGATCTCCATAAAACCAGTTAATACGATAGATAGGGCTTGTTTTTACCGTAAAATAATTTCAAAAACATTCTTCGAAAAACTATTTTTTTTTAGAAACCTAACCTGTTTTCTAACGTGTGATGACAACGCTTTTTTTTGTATCAAGTTAATATACCAACCTCCTAGAAAAAACAATTTCAGGATCCACAACTAATAATCATTGCTTAGAGTCATTAGAGTCACATCCTGTTTATGATTAATTTTCGTATGACTCATTCAATTTTCAATAGTTTTCTCCAACAATAGTTTTAAATCAATTAGCTTCAAACTAACAAACCGAGTATTAATTACAAAGATATAATAAGTAAATAAAAATATATTTTATGTATTTTAAGAATCAAAGATATTTTCTTAATCTTGTAATTGAAAAAATTAAAAAAATTACAATAAAACGCTTTTTTTGTTGACATAAAAAATAACTACATGAAAATTTATTGTTCACAGTTAAATTGTGAAGGTTACAAATACATTTTTATTTGTTTTTATTGTAAATGATTAATTTTTATTTTTAATTTAATTAATTATTATTTAAAAAACAAAAGCATATACTAATTTAATTATCTGTATTAAAAATAGGTGGTTCCGCCTGGAAATTGATTAATCTACGCCTTTTTTGGTACAAACAAAAAAAAGTAAAATGTTTTTTCCAAAATTAAATTTACATCATTTGTCAGATTTAATTAATTATTTTTTGTGTAATAATTAAAAAACTTAAAATTTATGTTTCTTAAATTGCAAATTTTTATACAGAATATAAGATATCGAAACAAGCCATACAATTCGATAAATCAAAAAAATTCTTGTCGAACAATAATTTTTTCAGTGGCAAATCAGGTAGCAAAAAAAAAAAAATCCTGCTAATTCATGATTAAAATGGTGGAAACGCAAATAAATTATGCAGTATATCAATTTTTAGCATGCATTATTCATTTATTTGCGCTTCCACCATAAAGTGATTTATTCTAATGTTTTCTTGTGATTTATTCAAATTTTCTAAAACAATAGCGAACTTCTTTGCCATTTTCAGCACTCAAGTAAGACAAAATTACACCACGCTAGAAATTCAAAAAAATACGTATATTCACATCTTTTCAAAGACTTTAAATTATTGTTACGTAAAACATTCTTGGACATAAACATACCATGAGAGCATTTACCTTCCATCTGCATTATTCATTCAGAAAAATTTGGAATTGAAGTTTATTGAACAGTACACTACAATTTTACAGTGCACTCTAAATTTTTTATTAAACGGAAATAGAAAATTTAATCTAAAAATTAATTATTTAAACTGAAGGTATTTTATCTCCATTTTGGCAAACGAAAATGTTTTATCTTTTAAATTAAGATATTAACAAAACTTTTCGTCAGGCTAATCAGTCAATTTTCATTTATTTTTAGCTGTACACTAGCAGATACCCGCCCGATTTGCTGTGCAATTTCTCCTTTAAAAACAAAGACTATCACGTTATAGCCCTCACTTATCCTCCTTTTTGTTCACAAGTTTGTGGATTTTAATTTTTTGGTGGGGAACCGTAACTTTTTTGAAAATGAAGTTTTGTCCATGATACTCGCTGACATTGTAACTTTTTATAGGTCCAATCTTTAAATTAACCTGATTTTTATATCTTTTGGATCAAAATTACCCCATTCATTGAGTTTCATCAAATTGTAATATACAAAATTCGCATCCCCTTTTTACCCCCTTAGAAGTAGAAAATTCTTTCTTATCTGATGCCTACATCATACAAAGAACACACTCTCCAAGTTTCAGGTCTCTACGATTAGCGGTTTAGGCTGTAGAATGTTCCGTCAGTCGTCCAAGGCCAAGCATTTTATATGTATAGATTGTCTTAATGTCCGACCAACCTTAAGAAGATAAAATTATTTTAAATTTTCACAATTTGTTTCAATATTCACAATAAAAAATTGTGAATAATGTGGAAACAAGTAAAAATGTAAATTTGAAGGGTTGTTTTCATTCTTCATTATTTCATGTTCATAGAAAGCCTGGTTATCTACATTCTCATTTTCTTATATACCAGCATGTCCTTACTTTATTATTAAGTATACTACAGATTAAACAAAGCTTATAATTATGAATAAAACTACTTAATCATTATGACACCATTTTTCTTGGACAAATTACACAGGTAGGGTACTTATTCACTGACTAAATACATATATTTAATACATAATAATGAATGAGCACTTTACTTTTAATATAAATAATTACCTACAATGCAACACTTAATTGCTTATATTGTTAAATATATCAATATCTTCATTTATTTATTTACTTAAAATGACTCATTAATTGCTTGTTGCACTTGTGTGAAGATGAAAATGTTATACATTTCTATTATTCTTAATTTTTAATGCCTTTGAATGTAATATAACACAAATAGTTTACGGATGATGTCATTCTTTATGGTTTTGAGGTGTGTTTTTAAAATTAACTCCCTACAATATCAATGTGAAACCAAAATGAAAAATCAGTTCTTTTTTTTTGTTTATTATTTTATTATAATATAATTATAGACTATTGTAAGAACAGTGGAAAGAAAAATGTAATCTGTTAAAAAAAATTTCAATACCCCAAACATTTATGTCAATTAAACAAAAAGAGAAAAAAGCTCTTCTATCTGCCCGAAGCTGAAGAATTTTGAAATGTATTAGATAGCTTCGGAAATGGAACTTGCGCCCAAGTAAACATTTGGCATCAAGTAAACAAAAGCTCGACACATTCTAAAGTAGTGGATTTACAAACGACATACAAAATTTTTTGTGTCTATGGAAACTTTTAACGTCATTGGAAAACTAACTCAACTAGGTACTTTAAAATTCAGGTTGTTCTAAAAAAAATTTGTTTTATTTGATATATTACTTTAAAAACTGAATAGATTCGGCAAAAAATGAGCCAGTTTTGGGAAAGTGAGTCAATTCTTACATGAAAGGCAATTTTTATGTTCGATTTCTGATATTACCTATAACACATAGGTGAAAATTTTACTGGCAAAAAGTCTTTATTTGTTGAAAACATTTAAGCCAAATAAATTTTTAGCCAATTTATTCTCAGTTTCTATGTTTTACCAACGAACCCTAATTGACTTTTAAGTTGCCCGACTGTTGTCGGCTTTGAGTTCAAAGTCAAGACCTCCGTAAAATGACCGATTTAAACCTACTTACTTTTTTTATTTAACATTCATAAACATTTTTCTTTATGAAGCTAATTTTTCGTTATATTTGTTAAGTGGTTCGTATTTCTCGAAGAGAATAGAAAATATGTCGTAAAAAATTTTCAAGCAACTTAACCAAATGAATATAAAAATTAACTCTTGTGTAAATCTTTTTCGTCTTTTTTGTTATTGAATCTTTTGTCATTGTTTCCAATGACCACCTATATATGCCATATGGATTATAATTTATATATAGATGATGTTATTTTGTATTGAACAACAAAAAAATATTGACATTGATTGATTTTTATCGATATGTTAATAATTAATATGTTTTTCATTTAACAAAAAATTGTCTGATATTTTTTTGTTTGTGAAAAATCACAGCAGGACGTTTATTTTTGTTGTTGTTGTAAATTTTAGTTCCTCTAATTAAAACGATTTTGTAATAGGTATACGAAAAATATTTAAACCAAAATTTTTTAAATCCTAATTTAAAATGCAGAATCAATTTAAAACGAAAATAAATTTAATCTAGCTAGAAAATTATTCACATATATTGGTACGCAGTTTATGTTATATATGACACCACATACGCTGTTTTATTAATATTGGCAGCAATACAACTTTACAAGTAGTCTCTAATATACAGCATTACAAACAATATTGAACAACGTGTGCAAATTATTATTAAATTATTGATTTTTTTTTAGCAAAATGAGTGCTCAGTTTAAGCTACTCATCGTGTATTATATAACTTTAATTACAAACATTATTAATATAAGTCGATTATTCCTTGGTATTTTAGCTCTTAAGGTATTTGGATACCGACAAAATGGAAATGATTAAAAAAAATTGAAATTTTATTTATCAATCAATCATCTATTTATACGTCTTTTGTGACAAATCCATATCGATTCTCTAAACGGTTTATGAGAAATTAACTACCAAAGTCAGTTTTTTTACAAAAGGTATGAGTTTTTCGCAAAAGTCCTATTCACGGTTCATTAATTGATAAATAAAATTTTAAATTTTCGTTATTATTTTCATTTCAACTCTTAAAGATATTTCGATAGCGTAAATAGAAAATGATACCAAAGATTTTAAATTTGATTTTTCAATTAATCATCCTTTGAAACGTCTTTTGTGAAAAATTGATATCTCTGTTCGGTTTAGGAGAAATTAACAATCAAAGTTAGTGTTTTTCACAACAAAAAAATTTCATTTTTATTCACAGTTCTTAATTTTGGTATGATTTTAAAGATTAAAACTTGAAGTATATTGATAAAAGATTTTTAAGTAAATGATAACATTTTTGAAAGCACTTATTGACTAAAAAACCAACAATTTATTACGACTTCTTCATATACTACCATGTTAATAATTAATTTATTGTAAACCGTACAGAGAATCGAATTGAAATTTATACAGAAGGCGTATTAAATACTCATTAACTGACACACAAAATATCGCTTTAAAAGTAAACGCAAATTATGTCCTAGTCGTTAACGATATCAAGCCTATTAGAGAAGCCGATGGCTATATGTGGCTGGTATCATAAATCATGAAAACTGCTATAAAACAACACAAGTTGTTTAATCTCAGACACAAGTTGTTTAATTCTATGAATTCTATCATACTTAATGGAAAACTCTTTAGAAGCGGACAGGTAACAGTTTGTACTGAAACCAACCAAACGAGATCGTGGAAAGTGAATTGTAACATTGTATTAGTCACAGACTGTTGGAAAGTATCCAAATAGTATCTGTCAGATTAAAAGTAAAGAACCAGGCACAGCCTTACACAGTTTTACACTATTTTTATGAAATCATTTCCACAAAACAATTACAAGAAAAGCATTAAGTTTAAATAATACCAAAAAGTTTTATTTTACAAGAGAAATACAATAATATAATTTATAATTATATATGAACAATATTATTATTGACATTGAAGATCTAGTCTACTGTGAAAATTAATAAAAAAAAGGAAAGTCAAGGTTAAATTTATAACATTTTATATTATAAATAATAATTATATACATAAGTACAATAATATTGTTGTATTAATATATGTATATTATATGTATGTATATTACAACTCAGGTACTCTTTATGGAAACGATCGATCTAGAATTGATAGGTAATTATTAATAAGTAAGTAACAAGAATTACATAAATTTATCGAGTGATTTTAAATGATTGACGCTAAAAATACATTCTTATCTTTCTGATATCTAGAAAACATAGAAATTAAGTCTAGCATCCAAGGCGGCATTAAATAAAGAAAATAAAATATGATTTCTATAGAATCAACATACATGAAACAGCAATATTATGAGTGTGCTATGAAAAAAACAAGACAGTTCCCTATGGGAGTGAATACGGAGAGATCGAAGTGGCTATTGATTCAATGAATGCAGTGCGAAGAGTTAGAAAATTAATCTTGTGAATTGATTTTGTGGAAGAATTAAATGTACCTTTGTTAAACAGTAAAAGGAGGCTTTATCCGTAGGTCGAGTGTCGAATTTAAGAAAATCGAAATTTTTATTTTTTATTACAGGCATAAACAGTCCAGGGAATCCATCACAATCATTGCGACTGTAGAAAGAGTTGAAAAGAAGTTGAAATATTTGAAAAAACAAAACCATTCGACTATTACCAACTTTCTGTCATCTTTATACACGTTGTGATATCAAGGACTCTCTTTTAACATATACGAAAGCCAAAAAAATTCGTCTCAATATATACAGTCTACAGCTGTACCGAAATATTACCCTAGGAACGAGCTCTCTCGACACTGGATTTTTAGCCACAGATAGGTAAGGGGAATTGTGAAAGTGGACCGGAGCACAAAGCTAGAAACAGACGAGAACCATCTGAAATTACCCCTATGACCAAGAGAAGCAAAATCTAAAGAATTGTATTATAGCCCAATACCTCTAATTCTTAAATGAACTATAAAATATATAATATAACAATTAGATCAATTTCCTAAAAAACTAAGACATAGTGACTCTCTTTACTAAATATAGAGGACTCGAGTCAATGTTTTCGCCAAACTCTGATTCCAAGGAACCACCTTAAATCTATAACGTATCTGAAAAAAATTGAAATATTAATTTTCTGATGAGCTTAAGCCCTTTTCTCTTAAACAAGTACAACCAACACGCAGCGTATAAGAATGTATTTATCCTCATAACTGCAGATTAATCTGAATATAAGAGAGAGTCATTTTCCATTTTCCAACGAGTTTTGTCCCAATAATTCATTTTTAATTTCCTTATACACATACTTCATACATCTACAAAGATATAAAAAAATCTACTGTAACAGATATTTTAATTATTACCTCTCATGTAAAAAAATAATAAACATAACTTATTATTATAAAAATCAATTCAATAAAATCAAATTAGAACAATTTTTTTTTTCGCTGTGGTTGTTTTTGAAAATTTAATTCTTTTGTTTTTTTTTCTTCCATGTGTAATCGAATCAATCAAAGTCATACATACAAATAATACCTACAAGCGTATGTATTGTTTTTATTAGTAATGAACCATCTGGATTAAAGTTTTTTTTTTTTTTTATATTGTAATTGTGGTGGGTGTAACTATTATTATTCTGTACTTTAAGCCGTAAGGTAATCGATTCATCAAAAAACGTTGGGTGGAGGAGGAAACATCATTAGAAAAACTGTATTAATTCTGAATAATTTAATTATATACATGCAAAAATATGAAGTTTTGCTGAATCAGAGTTAAAATTTCCGTCGATATCTGTATAACTGACACTTATGTGTTTACAATAAAATTACTGTTTAGTAATTATCTCACTGATTCATTAAAGTTGAAGTTAAAATTCGATGTTGTTATTTGCCTTTCGAAGGTTAAGGGCAAGCTTAGTAATAATGAAAAGCTTAAGGTTAAAGCCGTAATAAAAGTCGTAATTGAAATTTGGTTTGAATAAACTAATAATGAAAGCTTTCTATACATTCAGTTTTGGATCAAAGATACATAAACTGATATGCATTCTCATCTACGATTTTCAAAACTGGTATAAAAGTGTGGCTACCTTAGCTAAACCATGCCTGATTCATCTTGATTTAAAATACCCCTTAAAAAATTTTGCAAAAAATCGAAATGTTTGTCATCTCCAATTTCGATAAAAAACAATTTATAATATCTCAGAAACTCTGCAGCCAATCATTAAATTAACCTGATTTTTGTACTATTTGGATCAAAATTACACCCCCCCCCCTCACCGAGTTTTATCAAATTTCATACCAAATTTTTTTTTTGCGTTTTCTCAATTTCTTTAAAGGGGTACACCTTAAAAAAATTGCAAAAAATCGAGAAATTTTTTAATTTTCCAATTTCGATAAAACTCAGTATTTATGGTAATTTTGACGCGAAAAATTCAAAAATCGGGTACAATTGAGGACTTGTCGGTTTCAGTTGTTTGTTGATAGATCAGTCAGCTTTCAGTCTTATTATATATAAATTAGGATTGAATGTGGAAATTAATTTCAATTAAAATCTTCGGAATGATAATCAATTATAGAAATTATTGCATTACACAGCATAAATATTGCTACTGATTATATCTAAATGAAAAATAATTTTCCTGTTGAAGTCATTAAACAGCAGTAAAAAAGTAATTACTAAAATAAAATTTCTGAAATAAAAGATATTAAATCAAGTTGGGGAAATCACTTTAAAGCAAAAAAAAAATACACATAATTTAATTTAATTATACATAGATTTTAATGATTTCCATTAGGTATTAAACAACAGAACTACATACCACATGCCATGCCTACTACACAAATACCAATATAAATTTTATTTTTTTATTTTTAATAACTTAAAAATATTATGTACACTTATTAAATTTATGATGAACATAAATAATTTTAAAATAAATAAATAAAAAATTATTTAACATATTGATAGGTAATACATAATCATCATGTCATTTATAAATTATTTTTCTTAAATATCCTTTGATTGATGTCCAAGATACCACGAAAAAATGTCGTTTATTTAGTATGGGATGAAACTTTTAGGAAAAAGAAAACCTACTTTCTCATTGAGACTATTTCAGTGGTGGTCGTCTTCGTACGAAATTTTAAAAATTATTTGGACTATATACACGATAATAGAGCCTATACATTATTGTAGTCAAATAATGTGTTATTTTTAACTCTAATGTACCACGCAACGATTTCTCTCTTCAACCACCAATACTCACTGCCGCTGGTAACTACATTGGAATTAAAATGAGAGACAGGAACATAATTTTCAATAAGTAGGAGCAATTAATTAACTTTAATCTGGCTTGATTTGGTTATATTGGCTGTAAGCCTCAGTGCCCATTGTCATATCACCTTTCCACTGATAATTTACATTATTTTGAGTGGATTATTCATGCATTTACCACGGGCATTACACCAGCCCATAAAAACTATTAATTAAATTAATTTATGTTGTAATTGTAAGATCGCGATACTTTAGACATACCGCGTACGGAATTGAAGGGTTTTGTTAACTTTGTCTATAATTTACAAAAGTATATAATTTGAAAATCTAGAGGATATAGAGGATATATCAATGATTTTTCAACTGGATTTTCAACTCATATGCCCACCTATAATTATAAAGTGAAACTTAAATTAATTAAACCGCACAGTTTTAAAACAAAATGTGTCAATGATGACAAGTGGTTTTGATTATTTTTAAAGATTTTGTACAAACATTTTTATGTAAGCTATTAACTTCAGTCTTTTTTTTCATTTAACTCTTTTTCTATGGTTTTAAGTTCGCCCTAGCAACTTATCATGCAAATAGTACCTATTGCTTAGTTACTTAGCAGAATTGAATGTAAAAAAATTTATATAATGATAATAATTAAAGTATGTATATTACACAATTTAAAAAAACAAATTTTTGATTCAAAATTATTGAAAGTTGGTATATAAGTAGTTTTTTTAATATATATCCTAAAATCTGGTACAAAAACTTGTATTTCGGTTCGTTATTAGAATTACAGTTAAGATCGGATAAAACGGCTTTGAAAGGACAAACAACTTTGGTCATTATAACTAAAATCGTTATAAGAGATATATAATATATTGTTAAATGCTAACTAATTTCAATGATAATTGGTCGTTATAACCAAATGAGTTAATAAGTTCCATAAAAAAGTTTAAAAGGATGAAATTAACGTATTTGTAAAAAAAATACTTAGGTACATGTAATACAAGTGTGTTTGTGCATGCGTTGCTCATTATAGCCGATATTTCAACTTATAATTTCAATAAATATTGGTTGATTTAACCGATATCGGAACTTTTCATTTTCGCCGTAATATCTGACGTCGTTATAACTGATTTTGGATGTATTTCAAAAAATACTTATTTAATCGTCAAGGAGCTGAATGTTTACATGTTTTAGCTCTTATTACGTGATATAATCCAAAGACACGAAAACTTGTGGTTGAACGAGAAGTTTCTGAGGTATCTACTAATAATTTGACAGGAATTTGAAAATATGAAAAGAAAATTTGATTTACAACACAATATTTTTGACCTAAGAAATACAAAAATTGGATTCACTTAACAACTGGGTGAGTACTTTTTGAAATATCGCCCAAAATCTAATAAAAAAGTTTTTAGATTGAAAATCTCAAGAAAATCTAAAAATACATTCTATTCTACCTGGAAGTTATCCAACTTTATTACGACCGAGGGCCATCATTTATCTGCTAATTACATAAAATCGTTGATTTTATTACTTTTTTTAAAGGGTAACTGCACCAATTGTCTCTCTCTGTGTCGACGTTTCTCGAAAAAGTTGTGATACGAGAGTTTTTAAAATTATTACACACAAAAAAACGTTACGTAATTCTTCTTCTTCCAAACCAGTAAATTATGTAGAATACTATACAATAAACACAATCTCAGTTATAAGGTTTTACATGAGAATCTTAATCTATACATAGATATTTATAAAATTAATATGCTTTAAGTAAGTATATAAATTGCTACTCTATACTGCTATAAGAGCTAATTTTGTAAGAAAAAGAATATTAAAAAAAAATGTCGAAAATAACCTTGACATTGACCACTAATACCAATGTAAAAAAAAAGGTTTATGTTTACATACATACATCATTTATGTAGTTACAACTACAATTAAATCATTATATACATATACATACATATATAAATGTTTTAATTTTCTGTTTTTTCCCAGAAATTTATTGTATTCACCCCGAAAATTGATATATGTATTATAAATATTAACTAATATGTATTTAATAACTGACTGCGCTGACCCTGTCGAATAACTGAATTTTCTAGGTACCAAGTTTTAACTTTCCCGTCGATACATAAATCGGCTAATCAGATCAAGAGCTACAAAAGGTGGATAGGATACCTTCCACCTTCTGTGTAGTCTATCTTGAGAAACAAATTTCAAATTTTAAAAAAATTCAAATTTAGGGTGCTAGGGGCGGAGGGGTGAAACTACCATTTTCGAACTTCCCTCTCGATATCTAAATCGACGCGTTTTCAGTCAAAACAATAATCACATCAGGTCAAGAGTTATTAAGGATGGATACTTTTGAAATGATCAATTTTAAGTCGAATGGCAGTCATGTTGCACCATCGAACGATAAACTTCATTAAAAAAGTTCTTAAGTATGTATTCTTTCGTATGTCTCTTCGCAAGACAATGTTCTAAATTTTGCAAGAATGTAATAATCTAAATCGCAGATATTATTGGCCTATTATCTATAAGTCATAATCAACTTAGCTGGTTTTTATTTGATACAACAGTGAAGATGGAGAGAATATATATTTGATTGCACAATTTCTTGAAAAGTATGTTGGTTGGTTAAGATTGGCTGTTCTGTTGTTTGTATATGTAAGTTGTTGTGTTTTTTATGTTTTGAAAATTAAAAATTTTTATATATAATAATGATTAAAAATTATATACCACAAATGATTTGTTTACGTTTTCAGAATACAAAATGATTTATCTTTATCATTCATTATTTATTAAGTGTTGTAACGTCGATTTATATCAGATGCAAAGTACATCCGTTTTTACCTATATGCATTTCTTACTTTGAAATGCGACTCAAAAATCGGTAAAATCAAACTAAGGTAATTAATGAATAGCCTCTTACCGTTATTGCTATGTCTTATTACAAGGAGTACCGGATTAGGAAGGAGCTACCGCGGGTCTACTGTATGTTTAAATTTAATTAGAAATAATAAATTCGTTTAAAAAGTTTTACTATAGTATAAATAAGAGTCGTTTTAGTGTTTAGACAGTAATTGATAGTAAAAATCTAGCGTTTCGTGCGTTTGTACATTCAATTTGAACCAAAACTGTCTTTATAGAAAAACAAACCTTTTTTATTGAATTTTTTTGAAGTGTGCCTAGATTTTGCTGAAACAATTATACGAAATTACAATTTTAATACGAAAAAATAATTTTGGGTACAACTTTTCAGTCCGTTTTTGCCTAAACTGTACGGTTTGCGGAAAAATGTTTCTTTTTTAATCAATAGCAACTTTCTAATTTAAAGTGTTCATCTATCAATTATACCAGTTTTGGAGTAGAGTGAGCTTTCTATTAAGCTTAAAAACCTTGGTCAAGTTTAATGTTCGCGTAAGATGTGCGCGTACACGGCCGAAATTTTTCGCTTGAAGCATTTTTATCGATAAAAGTTATTTTTCGAGTTTCAAGCATATGTCAACTTACAAAAACCACTCCGTAGAAGTAGCCAAAATTTTTTGTAATAAATTTGGACATTATTTAACTTAGCTCAGTTAAGCCATCTTGGTTTTCCAAAAAAACTGTATTGAAATTGGAAGATTCGATTTGAACGTACCATGAACTAGTTAGATAGACAGTTAGGTTCCGGTTAATTAAAAAATAATTTATTTTGTGTGTATATAACTTCTAAAACATTCGATCAAACTTAGCAAATCAATCTGTACCTACACAAAGTAATTTAGCTGACACGTAAAAACACAAAACCAATACATTGACAAATATATTTATAAATATCTTATATTATTTATACACATTGACAAATAGATGGGACCTATAATTGAATGGAGGAGTGCTGTAATAGACCAGAAGAACAACATTCAGACTTGAGGCCCAATGCTGGGTGTTTTCCATCCATATACACTCAATATGTATGTTATTACTCAAATTAAATGCAATTTTTCACGAAGTAGATAAAAACCAAGTACCCCACCTATTTTTAAATTATATGCATCTTTTTCGCACATTTGGCTCATAAAGTTCTCCGTAAGAGATTCAAAAAACATACGAAAGCATGTACATTCAAAAACGGGGTAATGAAACAATGAACTTGGATAAGGGACCTATTCCAAATTCGGATTTCATATACATCCAAATTCGGAGTTTTATCGAAATTGGAGATAAAAAAAATGTCTCGATTTTTTGCAATTTTTTTTAAGGGGTACGTTACCCTTTGAAAGAATCGAAAAAAACCAAAAAAATTTATGTTTTGGAATTTGGTGAAACTCGGTGGATGAGGTAATTTTGATTCAAAAAGTATAAAAATCAGGTTAATTTAATGGTTGGATGCAGAGTTTCTGAAATATCGCAATATTTAAATCGATTTTAGTTCGTATCTCAAAAACTATTCGACCAGTCATCAAATGCACCCAATTTTTGTACATTTTGGGTTAAAACTACCTTATGCACTGAGTTTTATCGAAATTGGAGATACAAAAAATTTCTCGATTTTTTGCAAGTGTACGAAGACATCAAGTAAAACGTTTTATATGAACTGGATAACTTAATATTGGTTACCTGGTACAACTTTATAAATCCAAGATATCTTGCAATTTCACTTCTACGTTTTCATCGTTTAGTGAAATGATATATTTCCACACTTGATACATTTTTCTTCATGTTTTATGCTTCACAGAAAAGACGCATTAAGAAATTATAATTACTTGACAATAGCACGAGCTTTTACTGAATAAAATTAAAACACGTGGGATTTTATTTTTCACTTTTAGTAACATAAATGTAAATTTTCTAATATTTTATTTTGGAGTGTTAATTATTTAAAACCACCTTTTTCTGCGAAGTATGATTTTGAAAATAATAAGTTCTAGAAAATAATCAGTTTTGCTAGAAACTGAAAATGCTTTGAGGTGAAAGTTTAGAAATTGTTAATAGGTTTTCTAATAAATTGCTTTACTAACAGAAGTTAATTCAAAAAATATTAAGAAAATTTGTTTTAGAAATTAACTTAAACAAGGTAGAAACCTAGAATAAATAAATAAATTCATGCATAATAGAAACTATTTTTAAAATTTTTATCAATAGGATTAAGAAAACCTCTAGGCGAGAATCGAGCCCACAATGACATGCATTCGAGGTCATAATTTTTCCATCAAATGACTGTAATGAAAATATAATTTTACTCAAAGCAAATTTTCCAACATATATTTTCAATGACATTATTAAAACCTTGTTATACATAAAATTATCAAAAATTTATGGATGGCAATAAAAACTTAAATAAAAAATTCGTTTTCAAAAAAAAAAAAATTGTTGAATCATTTTTGAAGAAGGTGACCTTCCATAAAAATTAAAGGCAGTGTGTGGGTGGAAATATCCTATACAGTATTTATTTTTTGTTAATACCGCGTTTTAAATTGTTATTAACAATCAATATTATTATTGTTATTAATATAATAATTAAAGTTTAATTTCATAGGTGGTATGCTCAAACCTATATGGATTAATAAACAGTCATCGTTTTGATACCCCAGACTTAATTTTTATGATACCCTATGTAAATGCCATAATAACATGGAAACACTTATCTTATCCCTTTATCGTTTTCAAAATTATGAGGGGGTAGATGACGTACTATCTTGATAAATGCAGTTTTTTCTCATGAATATTCAGATTTCATAATTTTCGTTTATAGGTTTCATAATACTTGAAGGTTATAGGCGCTAAGAAAGATTAATAAGAAAATGAATTAAAAAAATTGTAAATAATATGATTTATTTATTAGCAAATTGTCGATGGAAAGGCTATTGGCCATTGCTTTTGTACTGATTATGGAATTTTGAAAAAATTCCTTCAAATTTTCACCTAATAGATACCAAATATGTCGTTAAAATTTATATATATATATATATATATTTACGTTTATGTGTCTGTATAATCTCTAGCGGTCGCAATTTAAATCCGATTTGAATGAAATTTGGTATTATGAAGGGTTTTGCTCTATGAAAGGTCAAGTTCATTAATGAAAAAAATCGGCCGATATACAAGAGGTGGTTTCAAAATAAAAAATATTTTTGTATTTTTTATCAGTTTTAAGCAAAAAAGTAATATGGTCAAACATTACATTCCTTATCAAAAGGAAGACAAAAGCAAATAAAGAGACCATTTATGCTGACAATAACGGGCCATAGCAGGTAAATAAGAGATTTAACCCTTTTTAAACACAGGGTATAATAATTATTATCAATCTTGATTACCCGATGTGTCACGATATGATTTGTTAATTTATATAAATATTAAATACAATATTTAATAATATAATTATTATATCGCAAATAAATTTAAAAAAATTAATTTCGTCTGATGTAAATTATAATTAAAATGTCATTAATCGTGTACATATGTTATAAATGCTTTTAAAATGCTCGCACACAAAAAAAACGAATATTAATTAAATTTATATAATAAATTATGCGATATGTCATTGTTTTCATATGTCATTTGTTAATTACAGTGTTTTGTTTCGCGATTTGATTCTTATATTGATGCGATTTTGTATAATTTTTTTATTTTGGGTGTGTATTGAATATTCATACCTATTATTATTATTATTATTATTCTTATTCATGTACGAAGGATAATTTATCATTCAAGTATTATTTAAGTTGTCATTTATCGTGCTTATAATACGGTAATTAAGGAGTATTTTACAAAACTTGCTTTTAGCTATCGGGGTCTTTCAAATTGGGCTTGAGCTTGTAGTCTGTAACCAAGCTCTGAATATTGAACTACTCGTTGGATTACCTTAGACTCACATGTTGGCTGATCTTCTTTCCATCTCTTTGGAGAACCTTCGACTATAATCTTTTCATTATTACTAGCTTTATAATAATTTTTCCCATATCTCCTTTGTTAGAGGAAAATTTTCAAATTCAATTTGGAAATTTTTCATAAAACCGCATAAAAATTGTGTATTAAAACGTGTCTCAAATCAACTTCCTGAAACGTGACCTTTACCACCATTGAAATGAGATTAAGAGGGACTTTTTTTCTAGTTTTGAATTCCCATGATGTTCAACCTTCTTTTGAGTATAAAAACAAAATTAATAAATTAATTTTTTTTTTTCTAAAATAAATACAATTTTTAAATAGAGTTTAGTACAAAAAAAAAAAAAACTAATTAAACAATGATTTAGCAATATTTTTCATACTAATTATAATTTTGAAGTAATTTTTTGGGTCAAAAATTGTATTTTATTAATATAACCATGTTCTACATTTTTACCATATATAGATACAGAATTTCCATAATTTTGTCTGTTATACCAGAAATTTGGCCTGTGGGTATGATATTTTTAAATAAAATTAGATAATCATCTTTTTTTTACATATATATAAAAAAAATCTCTGTCATTAACACAAAAAAATGGATAAATTAGTCTGCTTCCATTTAATAAAAAAAGGAAAATAAATTATTCTTTTAAAAGAATTAAGTATTTTTTTCATTAAAACATGTTTTTCTATAAATGCAATATTAAACCATTTCTATTTATAAATTTTTCGTTATAGTTTTACAAAATTTATAGATCGTTTTATACCGAGGCATCAAGTTTAGACCTGCCTCGTTGTACCATTTTTACATTAGCAAGTATTGGATTAAGAGTCAGGTCAAAAAAAATTGAATTTACTAAAGCTGATCATTTTAGGATTGGTTAGTTTCAGAAAAAAATTTATAATATTGTCAAATAATTTATTCAAAAAATTAGTTATGATTTTACATTTTCAGGTTTCTATTACAAGTAATCTGCCCATGTTAGAATTTTGAAATATAATGTGTAATATTTTTGAAAGGCGTAGGATTCATGTGAACTGAATTATATAATAAAAACTTCTACGTATTAGTCCAAGAGATGCACGGGAAAAATATGTACGAAAAAGACTCAATCTTGTACCTCCAATCAGTGAAGAACCTGTTTTCGACATTTGGGCAGATATGTAACGATGGATCTATCTACCATTTACACAAAAATTCGGCCACCTTAAATTAAAAAGGGAGATATACGCCACCACAATTTTTCCAAAAGAAAGGCACAAATTGGGAAATATATGATTCATCATTTTTTCAGCCAACTTTGAACGGTAAATAATAATAAAAAGCCTGATGACCTAGGAATTTTTTGTGATTTTTGGAAATTTTGTTTATCAAAAAATTTATTTATAAAGTTTTAATAAAATCCCTAGTATTATTCAATCCTTGCATATCTCCTTAATACCGATTTTTTACCGTTAGATTTTTACCGTCTATCACCCGGACCATACGAGTCATAAATTGAACATAATAAAATCAGATTGAAATAAATAAATAACTTTAATGAGTTGTTAGGTTGTTTTTTAATTATATTTTCTTTAATGATACATTTTTCAAAAGTATTATTATTAATTGTAACTATAAACTTGTATGAAATAAATGATTAATTTGAATTGATTAATCGGGTGTGGATGTTTAATTAATGTATATTGAATTCAAGTGCAGATATACTGAATATTTTAAGGAAAAATAATATTGCACGTGTATTTGATATTTTTATTTCAAGTTATATAATTACGTTACACGAAAAATCAAAGATGCAACGTTCGATCGACATTATGGACTTACGTGGGCCTAACTAACTGACAATATGAGCAAAATTCCGTTGGTGATCGCTAAACCAAAGCTAGAAATTAATTTGAATCATTGTTTGTAAAAATGTGTTATTCTTCTCTCTATTTTAAATTTTGCAAAAGTGTTTTATTCTCTTTATTGCACACTCTCTGAGTTTAAGCTTCCCTTTAAGTTCTTGCTTTATTATGATATCATCACCCTCTGCATAATTTTTATACGATAAATGAAATATACCAAGGTATACTAAGTTTAGTTCCAAGTTTGTAACGCTTAAAAATATTGATCATATGAACAAAATTTTGGTATAGGTGTTCGTAAAATCACCTAATTAGTCCATTTTCGGTTGTCTGTCTGTCTGTCATCACGATTACTCAAAAACCAAAAAAGATATCAAGCGAAATTTTTATAGCGTTCTTAGGACGTAAAAAGTGAGGTCGAGTTTTTAAATGAGCAACATAGGTCAATTGGGTCTTGGGTCCGTAGGACCCATCTTGTTAACCGTTAGAGATAGAACAAAAATTTAAATATAAAAAATGTTCCTTATAAAAAAATAAACAACTTTTGTTTGAAAAATTTTTTCGCAATCATCACCGTTTACCCGTGAGACCGCAAATTATGCGCTAATTGTATAGTAGTATGTATTATATGGGAATATCAGTTATATTGTAGTAACCTGATCCAGTTTGACATGTATGTATGTGTAATGTGACAGAGTAATAAACACTGTCTGGTATTTCAACAATTAACTCAGTCAATTGTTTATTTTCACTGGTTTATCAACTTTTTCCTATCCAAGATCTTCATCTAAAGGTTTAATAGTCCCAGCAATCACTATGCTGTTAATTCTCTTATACGATAGGTAATATATTTTCCTGTGCTATACTAATGAAACATTGCACTTAGTTCTATTGCCTCTAAAAATCAGAAAATTCATTTCTGGAATATATATATCGAAAATTTTACTTTTAGACTTTTAGAAAACAAGGTCTAGTAACTAGGATTATTTTCATAAATAATAAATTTTATTTTGCATTCAAAAATGAGATAATAACGAAATCCGGTATTCTATTACTCGCAAGTATGTAAATTGTTTTATAATTCACTACTATTTTTCTTAATTTTCGGTTATAGTTTCGTTTATAGTAAACGTGTTTACAATTGATGTTCTTGGACCAAGAACCTATTTACTTATTGTTAAGAACATGTTTTCTTGCAACTAGCACTTTTGTTTGTTAGGTTTTTTTGAATTTACATATTGATTTCAATGAATTCAGATTAAGATAATATGTTGGAAAACGGTGTAATTAAATAGTATCTTTATGCTTAAGAATTCAAGCAAAAACCACGCCTCTGCACTTTTTTTAATAATGTAGCATTACTTATCAGTTACATATAATAAATATTAAATGTATACCTACCTCCTGCTGAAAGTGAGAGGGATTTAATTCTAATTTGATAAGACTTGTTATCTACAATGAATTTCTTTACTTATATAACTTATTTATTTTCATATTGAGGTAGGTATTTCAACTAAAACAAACCATTAATATGAGTGAAACACTTCAACTTCCCAGCATATGAATTGCTTTAACAAGTATAATCGTACAATCTCATAGCTTTAAACAAGTGAAAACAAACAATTGAGTTAATTGTTGGAATACCATACACAGACAGTGTTGATTACTCTATCACATTACACATACATACATGTCACACATACATAACTAATATTCCCATGTAATACATACTATAAAATTTACGCCTAATTTGCGGCCTCACGACTAAACAGTGATGTATACGAAAAAATGTTTCAAACAAAAGTTGGTTATTTTTTTATAAGAAATATTTTTTAAATTTAAACTTTTGTTCTATCTCTAACGGTTTACAAGATGTGTCCTACGTACACTAGACCCAATTGACCTATGTTGCTCATTTACGAACTCAACCTCACTTCTTACGCCTTGAGTACGGTGTCAAAATTTCTGCTTGATATCTTTTTTGGTTTTTGAGTTATCGAGTTATCGAGTTGACAGACGGACGGGCGGACAACCGAAAATGGACTAACTAGATGATTCTATGAACACCTATACCAATATTTTTTCGTAGCATCAATATTTTTAAGGGTTACAAACTTGGGACTAAACTTAGTATACCTTGCATATATCATATATTCATGGTATAAAAATTATATCAATAACGACATGGCACCAAACACTACATAATAACGCCAAGATGTACCGAGAAGGCTACCACTAACGACATGCAGAAACAGGAGAGACAAGTAACTAAGGGTTCAAAATTTTCTTAATCGTTTACTATCTAGAAAACGTTACAAACTTACAAGGTTATAAGATAAATATTAATTATCATCAACAGACCGAATCAATTAACACAATAAAGAAATAAGCACACATTACCTTCATTCATCAGAAAAGGGCTAAATTATATAAATTGCAAATAAAAAAAAATTGTTTTAAACCATTATGTAGCATCACATATAAGTTTACATTATGAGAAAACAAGTTTATCATATGATATATACAAAATGATAATACTCATAATCTTCACGATAATCAGACGACGCGACAGGTGATTTCAACGATCACACGATTATAATTACAATACATACGAATGTGTTCTTTATTTGCATTGAAATCACCCTACTAGCTCTGTATGTGTGTACATATAAGATTCTACATATAGGGTACTTTAAATGCACCCTAAGTTGAATTCATAATAGGAATTCACTTGTTGCGACTATAAAAATACACTGGCTTTACTGTTTATGTTAGGGTATGACTTGTCGTTTAGAATTGACGATCGTATTTTTAAGTCAGGAGTTTTACAAAGAAATGTATTATTAAATGTTATGTAAATAAAATATTTTTGTATTTCGTGCATCTAATAATTTCAAGTAAAAATAAGAGTTGCAGGTTTAAGACTAATTCCATACAGGATTGACAATTTTAATCGGTTATGATTAATAGCTCGTTTTGTAGTTAGCCAATCCAGAAATAATTTGCGCAAAAGTTTCAGAGTTTGATGAAGGGCATCATGTTCTGACATCAGTTTGAACCTAGTTCTCCGGCTTAGTTAATTTAAATCCTAAAAGGTAAGAGTTGATCCTCATAAAAAACAAAAATTTTTTATTTAAAATATTTTTTCGAAAATCGTTAGCTTTCGAAAGAAATGCGACTTAAATATATGTCATTATTGCATTTAATCGAAAGAAAACACGCTAGTTACGGAAAAAGACATTGGCCAAAATTTGTCAAGGCAATTGATTCACCTCTGTCCTCAACTTTGACCTAAAATTCTAGTTTCAAGTTCATTTGAACTTGATCTTCAAATGAGGTCAAAAATTTACTTGGGCTTTATTGTCCTTTTCTCTAAAAAAATTTTCTAAAGCAAGAGTATTTTCTTTCGATTAAGTGCAATAATGACATATTTTCAAAAAAAAGCTAATGATTTTCAAAAAAAATGTTTAATTAAAAAAAGGTTAATGAAGATCAACTTAATAACTCGAAAATTTGCATATGTCTGGTCCCAAAATTTTTCCCTTTGACTCTAAAAAAAAAAAATAGTAGTATGTTCCTCGAAGCGCTGAGATTTTAGATAAAATTATGTACTCAAAATTTGCATTAACTCGAACAATAAGACTACTGTAGACGGAAATTCGTAAAATTTCGAAAATTATACAATCTTAAACTACATGTTTAGACAGTTAATGAAGCTTATCTAGCTATGAAAAGGAATAGAATTACAAATTTCTCGTTAGCATTAGAAAATTATGACAACAGTTTCACTTATTACAATTCGATTACATTTATTATTACATGATGTAAATTTAAGAGTTATTATGATAAATAATGAAAAGAATTAATATGCCATATAGAAAGTAAAACGAAGCCCTGTTGACGATTTTACCTAGCACGTTTTTTTGAAAGAAATCAAAAGTAGCATATTGTAACAAAGCACAACCATCGCTGGGAAATTGTATCTACGCTTATTCGAATAAAATATCACTGTTCAGATTATTATAATCTTTTTCAATTTGAATCCATTATTTCAGTCTGATTACTTCATTATCATATTCTTGTTTAAACAAATATTAGAAGAGATATCGGTCAAATAGTCAATAAGTAAATCGTCATAGTCGTATAAGTCATAAACGGTTAGTGATACAAAAAAAAGTTATTTTACAAAAAGGTGGGTAATTTAATTATCTACAATAAATGTTATTACCATTTTTGGTCTAAAGTGCACGGCTATGGAGGAATAGCCTAAAACGGTTGTCCTTAAAATAGAGGCACTTTTCCCGCTTATTTTTGTAAAGATTTTGTGCATTTATATTCAGTACGTGATATTGAACCTATTTAAATAAAAAAATAACTCCTGTAATTTAGTTCATTATGGACAAACGTAATTACCTTCTATATAACCTGTATTAGATTTAAAAACCAAAATTCATCATTCCAACAAGAAAATAGCTTTTTTTCTTAGAAACTATACCTTAATAAATATCACATTATTTTAATTTTGGATCCAACGATTATTTCTCTTCAAAAAATTTCCCCAAAGTTATTATATAATAAATCTTATGACGCCGACAAAAAATTTGATAAATTACCATTTTACGAATTTTTGTTCCTTGCCATTACCTAACTAACAAACTTTTAACTGTTTACATAAAGGATTTATTTAAATCCTTTTTGTCGGGACAGTTATAAAAGAAAATTCCAAACAAACTGTGAACATATCATTTATATGTTTATGCTAATGTTAAATATGCAAATTACCCTCAACAAA
The DNA here is from genome assembly GCF_905475395.1 of Chrysoperla carnea. NCBI lineage: Eukaryota > Metazoa > Arthropoda > Insecta > Neuroptera > Chrysopidae > Chrysoperla > Chrysoperla carnea. The sequence goes on along the minus strand of NC_058340.1, from coordinate 35,061,222 downwards.
ATTTCAATTCTAACCGAATTTTAAAAAGAAGTCACAGGGTGCACACATAAGAGAAAGTGTTATATTGGTAGGGTTATAAAAAAAAAATTTTAATTTATTTTCTAAAAATTATCTTACATCAGAAATTAATATTGCACCATAATTATGTCAATAAAGCAAACCATAGAAAAAGGGCGGTATGTTTATGAAAAATAGGGTTAATAAAATAATAAAATCAAAGGGTATGAAATAATTTCAAAAAAAAAATAAAAGTAAAAGTGAAATTTTTAGAGATGTCTTTGATAATTTACCGTCAATATAACAAATTTTTAAAATTATCAGAGGTAACAAAAAAAAGGGTCTACATATGTGAATGACCGATCTTTTCAAGAAATATTGGATTAGATAACAGATGGCATTGCATTCATTGGAAGTATAATGGATGACACAACGCCATATGGAATGGATACATTGGGATAAATTGTTGGTAGTTTATTATGACGATTATTTTTTCAAAATTATATAATAATAAACTATTGTAATCAGGATTGCTAGATTATTTCGATCAAAAAGCGAAAAGATGGGAGCTTTAGTTTAAATTTGTTATAGAAATTAGTACCTACCTAAAAGTATCGAAATTTCAGTTTATTTACCTATTTGACAATTATTTTTTCAATAAATTGTCTGAAATCGATTTGAGAAATGGTTCTTCGAATGTGATTTTGGATATATCAACAATCAATCACCAAATAAACACATTTGTTGTATTTTTTGGGTCAAAAATACCTTAAAAATTTGTTTTTCATTTTTTGCGATTTTCTTTAAGGGTCGAAAAGTCAGTTTACAAGGTTAATTTAACCAAAAAAAATCGGGTTAATTTGATGATTGGGTATCGGTGATGAACTGGAGTATCGTTACTTTTGGGTATTAACTGCTGTTTCAAAAACAGAAATATAATTATTTTTCAAATAAATTGAGTATATTTTACTGTTTAATGTGCAACTTCCGAAATATCGCTCAAAATATTAAGAGTCTAAGAATCCAAATTTTGTAGTTTTGGGACAAAATTACTGTAGTTATGTACCAATCTTTATCACAGCTAAGAACGAAAAACATTTTCCAATTTTTAACATTTTCTTGAAAAAATCAACAAAATTAGAGAAATTTTGAATGGAAAAGTACAAAAATTAAGTTTACTTGACGATAGTTCGATTAGTTAATATGATTTCACTCTCGAAATCCTATGTGAAGACAACCCGTAAAAAACGAAGGATTAAGAATTTAGCGTTTCAGTTGATGTTTTGTTTCAAATTTCATAAAATATTTCACGAAAGTTTTCAAAGACGTTAATTAAAATTATTTATGGGATTTAAAACCAAGCTAAAATTCATATTTCCTTGAAAATGAAAATAAACTTTTGTGAAATTATTTACAGCATTTTTTTTTTATTTAGTTGGCTAAACCACATTTTACAAAAATTATTTTTTTTGTATTGGATTTAAGTTAATTATTTTAACTAAATGTTGTTTGTTAGGATGTCGAAAACCTGTTCCGGGTTATAATTATATTTTTGTATTGTTTGTAGTAAGTTTTGTGATTCGAAATTCTTTTTATTTTTATTTATTCCATGTTAATAACAAATTTATTTATTTCATGCAAATAATTATCATTACAAATAAAAAACAAACACAAAGAATATTTATTTAAAACAATAGAATTTAAATATTGGACAAATTATTGAACCACACACATACACGTTTTACGCAATTGTGAGAGATTTTTGACATCAAATTCATTTCAAAATACATTCATTGAACTTGGAAGTTGTGGTTATTTAGATTATTTAAAAACAAACTCGGAATTTTAAGTAAGTTTGCCCATTAACTCTACACTTAGGCACTAAAATACGCCTCTCCATTTCCAGAATTTTTTTTCCGGGATTTTAAGATATATATTTCAAATCGTAACATTATGAACTTCATTGCATTCCCAAAGAAAAAGTAATGAAAATGTAATGCAGAATCGAATTAAATGCAAAGGTCATACATGATTTAAGAATATGTTTCCACAAAAAGGAGTCTCTGGGCACGGGAACAAACATATTACAATGCCAAAATAATAAGAGATGACGTGCATAGAAAACGTAACTATGCTTTTCTGGATCAACTGAAATAGTTTAAAAAATATTTTAATGAGTGTCCCACGAAACCTTCTTCCGGAGCACCATAAAATTCAATGAGCTGTATTCAGTGGAACGTGGTTAAGTGAGACATCAAGGGATCTATAACTTAATTTCACTTATTCCACTTGTCCAGTGTCTCAGATATGCAGGTATAAATACATATCTATCTCATTTGTAGAGTCATCTAATTCGACACAGACTTCATCGCGTGTCTTCCCACTTTCATAAACACTATTTGAGCCTTTGTTTCGGAATTTTTCAAATAAACATCCGTATAATAGTAAGCAAAACTAAAACTTGAGGCTCAAAATTAGTTAAGTACGGTAATATATAACTGCGCTAATAAGAAAGTGAACAAACAAAACGATGTTATCTCAGTTCTCAGTTACAAAGGTTAATGCATATAAAATTCACTCGCTGTCTCAATTATAGAGTTAGCTATGACGATAAAATCGAAAGAACGAATCCCAGATATAAAAGTTTGCTTCATCCCACTGCCAGAGTTATGCAGATTTCTCACTTACCCAGGTCCCACTTATCCAACTTCCACTGTATTTCATAAATTTTCCCTGATCTTTACAATTTTAAATAATTACCACTGTTTTCAAAGTAAAAAATCGAAACTTATCTGAATGTTTTTAAGAATATACACAATTCACTAGTTTGGAAAAAAATTGGGATGGATTTACTGAACAAATTGAGACGATTGTCAATACTTACAATGTTTGTGGACGAGTTTCGAAAATTTTATCGATTAAACAGCTGGTTTAGGGCCAAGCAAAACAAGACTAATTACTTAAATATAAAATTAATCAATACATTTTTTTTACCTTCTTCACAATTTTAAGTCCTTGAAATCATATGATATCCACTTAAAATATCATCGACATTTTGATTGCTCTTTGATTGATGGCCTATCATCTAGCAAATAACTCAACTTTTTAACATATTCCAGTTGCTGATATAGCCTTGCAACTTCATCATTTTATATATTATATGGTTTTTTTTTTTTTAAATTAATAGGTTATATCCTGCATTTCCAAAATATGGGGTTTTGTAGCATTTTTTAAATATATTTTGATATTTATAAATATTAAATTCGCCAATATTTTTATAAGGCTTCAAGCGACATTTTTATGCTTAGTTTTTTCTTTTTGATGATTCTAAAGATCAGTTGATCACATATCCAAAATTTTAATTTATGATTAAATGATTTATATATCATAAACGCTCAATAAATCATTAATTGTAAAATATATTTGTTTTTGTTTTTAACTTCCGCTAAGAAAATAGGGAAGTTATTGTTTTCACCCCGTTTTACCAAAATCGAGTTTTCATCAGATCTCGACGTTTTAAGGTGTCAGGAAGCTTCCCTGACTACTTTCGCGAGGGTGTCTGTGTGGCTGTATGTATGTATGAGTATGTGTGTGTGTGTGTATGTAAACCTCTCATAACTTTTAAACGGCTTGTTTGATATAGTAAATTTTGACAATATCGGGGATAAAAATATTGTTTTTCAGGTTTCTACCTTCGAAATATGTAAAAAAAGAGGTTTTTATTATTATTTAATTAATATTAGGCAAAATCTGACTCAATTTTCGTGGACAAAAGTCGTTTATAAGTTTCAAAGAAGAAAGATGGTATTAAATGCAAAAATAAAATTTTTGAGGCAGTACGATCATGAGCATTTTTTACCTAAAGAAATTTATATAATTGACATGTGTAGATAACCTGAGCTAGTCTTACCAATAAGAATATCAGAATCAAGATTGAAGCAGTCCTACAGCTATATTTTCGTTAATCTTTAGAGTCTCCGAAGGGAGCCATGTTTAGAATTGAAAAGATCCGTTAAAATTTATGAAATATAGTATTAATTCATATATCCTTCGACGAATGTGAGACGTGCCCGACAAATTTACATTACAGAATTCCAAAACAACGTAAATTGAGAGAAATGTAAGAAAAATGTTTAAAAATGAATATATTAATATAAGAATAATATTATCTATAATACCTTAAAAGATAGATGCACTTAAAATGTATGTCTTTACAACTAACTACAAAAAAATTAAATCCTATACAAATTATTTATATGATAATGTCAATAAATTTTCAATGCATGCACAAAAATAAATATTTTTGTATGTATATGACAAAGATCAAAAGTATAAAATTATAAAATATCAAATGTTTAAAACAAAGATAAAATATATATATGAACAAAATATTTATAAATATAAGTACACATTATTAACTATAGTGAAAAACTCTTACCACGATATTAATTTAAAGAATTTTAATAAAAAATACTTTTTAAAGAACAAGCTTTTATTGTACTAAAAAGTAGAAAATAGTTTTATCTATGAGTCACTCATACCCGATTATTTGTAAAATTGCTCAATTAAGAATATCAAAAATGAATCGGAACGCCTCATCTACTCCACATGCCTAATTATTTTCCGATTCATTCTTGATATTAAGCGCCTCAAGCTTTTACCAATAGGTAAACCAATAGCTAAAAAAAGTGTATATATATCAAACATGGTGGAAGCGATGGAAAAATCAGAGCAACCGTACCATGCATAGTCATGCAAACTAAATTTGCTTGCAAAATTTCAGCTCAATCGGAAACCGGGAAGTGGATCAATTTTGACTTACAAAATTTAATTACAGACAGACAACGGGAGAGGTCAAACTAAATAAAAGCTTGTAAGCGAGCAAATTATCGCTTGATTCAAAGAATCAGTGAACAATTAATTGATTGAGAATTTGTATTTATTATCGAGATTTCTTGATCTTTACTTTCTATTGCTAAATAGACTATAAATAAATAGAACAAAGGAATGTTCAAATGTTCAATGTTTTAGAAAATCTATAGAATGATGTTAAAATTAATTCTATTCATATTCCCCCCAGCAGATAATTTCAACTGAGAAGTCTTAGTAAAATTCCTATTTCATACTATTTTAGGCCCATCTGTGCTTATACATCCTTAATTGGTCGGACACAACAGGTTTTTTTTTTGTTTTCTATAATTTATTAAGGTTTTAACTTAGTTTTTTTTAAATTTCCACTGGCTAGTTTTTCAGAAATCTATAAACATATCACCCATCTACCGTTTTAACATAAAAACAATGTTAAATATGCCTACTTTTAAAGTCATTTATTTATTTAAGTATTCGGACAACCACCTCTAAAATTTTCAGAATTAATTTAGACTTTCCCCAACTTCATATAAAAAAAATCAAACTTTTTGTTTAAAATTGCCTTGGTGCTCGTACATCCGTAAATTGAATATAGCCAAAACAAGCAAATGGATTCGTTGCGACAGTTACTAAACTTTGTTATACGTATTTTGAAAATTTCATGGATATCGTTAAAAACAATTTTCACTATATTTTCTGCTATAAAAATAATACGTTTGAATATACTATGTGTCTACAAACACACAGGACAGAACAAAAATCATGATGACGGGACGGGGATTATTGGTTAGAAGGTGAGGAGGTAAAGAAAAGCAACGTTTTTATGTTCGTGTATATTATAGCAAACTATACTAAGCAACAAGCTAAGTAAGTATAAAATACAAAAAAAATATATATACTTACCGAGTGTATGGTAGGAGTGGGGATCGGTGAGGAGAATTAAGAAACAAGGAATAGCTGTATCGTGAGTGCCGCCTTGAGACCCAACAACTATATACTTACATACATATACATACAAAACTATATACTTACAAATACACAGACATATGAAATAATAAACTCGACCTGCGGCTTTCAATACATACTTAACAGGTAGTTCAGTTCAAAGCCAATGCCAGCCAATATCTAGCTTGGTTTTATAGTTATATCAGGTGCAAAATGTGTGCATCTATCTATAGTTTAAAACTATATTCTACAGGTTTAATGTACCTGCTTTCTTTTGCCTTTAAAAGGGGAATATTTTTTTATTTGTACTTCATATACTTATTTGAGGGGTGCAAAAGGTAAAACAAAGACGAAACGATTGTGTTAATTTTATGCATTTAAAAAATCAGAATCTGGTCTTATTGATTTTCATGACGATTGCACTCATACGTTAAAATTTATATATGGGTCTTTTATCGAATTTGTATGTGTATTAATATGTGTATTAATGGTGTTGGCGCAAGGAAGCAACAGTAACACATTGCATTCAGATTATGAAATTTTGCTTTTCCAATACCAATACCGCCCCCGTGCAAATAGGTATAAGTACAGACTCGGTTGTTGAAACTCTTTGCTTCGTAATTCAATTTTTTAACATTTCCATACTTTTCGTAGAGTGAAAATATGTTTAATTTATACCAGTCGAATATTTCAAAATCAAAATCTCAATTAGAGGCATTTTCTTTGTTTTTTAGAAGTAAAAAAAATATAATAGTCCAAATTTTGACTTCATTAGTTCCATAATTCGGAAATCTGCATTTGAGATTAGAACCACGTTCTTACTTGTAGTTCTGTATTTTCTACGCGTTATTTTATCCTGTCTCACGTGATGTGTACTAAATTATTTATGAAAATTCTAACAAAAGGGCTCTAAATTTTTGTCGTCATGCTTTTCATATTCAAGAATTATATTCCAAGTAGTCCGAATAATTCTTTCTTCCCAAAGTTAGTGAAAAGGTATATGTTTTCCTGTTAGTTTTTTGAACACAAAGAAAAGATTCCGCAGATTGGTTACGGTTTAATGAAAACTGCGGTTTCTTGGAAAATCGTCTATTTTTCGTTTCAAAGGTTTTTTTGTTAATGTTAATTAGAACTTTCTACCGAGTCAGGGATTATTTACACGTGTTGAAGTTCTACGAAACAAGGCGTAATGCTGACGTATGTATAAGAATATGGTTGTGTGTTTAAGACAAAAATTGTGGCATCATGTAGCCAAAGTGGCCAAATTCATGACATCAGTGTTCTAAACAAGGAAAATGGGTTTCTTTGCTGTTGCAGTTGAGAAATTTTTAACATCGGATAAATATGCAACATGTGGTTGGTAACATTTTGTTTTTGGCCAGACTCTACCTAAAATACAAAATGTCCGTGAATGTGAAACCCCAAGTCCATACAACTGAACTGAAACACACCAACCTACCTGTTGTTATGAAAAAAAAAAGATATATTTTTGTATAGAGTTAGAGGAGTGGGGGTCAGATTACTTTAGTTGGAGTTGACTAAGTAATGTTGTATTTTTGTTGTATATACCTATGTTGATAGAATACAACGGGGGTGTTGAGACGTTACGGGACGAGGTAAATATTACAGTCAGATCATCAGAAAAGTGTATACAACAGTTTTCTGACAATACAACGGTTCTAAACCTTCAATCCATAACATCACACACACCATAATATTTTTTTAATACCGTTCTAACATCCACCAAGAGAGCACTCTATAGCAGTTTTCAGCTGCAGCACACAAGCTAAATTTGATAACAGTGGTGTAGTTTTTTATTTCCATAGCTACAACAAGAATCAAAAGTGATTTTTTTAAAATTAGTAGTTCGAAATCAGTTTCGATTTTCGTTTTAAAATATACTTTTTTTTTTTTAAATTTGTGGAGACGTTTAAGGAAAATATGTGTATCAAGAAATTTTGTAAATTTAAATGTTAAAACCCAAAAAAAATGTTTTTTGTGTTTTTATTAGTGTTTAAGTGTTTGTGACTTATTGTGTTTTTATATTGATTTTATATTTTATATTGTGTGGTTATTATATAAAAGAATTTCAAGATGCCGAAAATATTTTGGATTAAAAATCGTTTACACGAGCAACAACAACGTTTGGCGTTGCAACAGAATGGACTAAATAATATTAAAAATAATTCTGGTGATTCACAATTTGGTGATACGTCTTGTGAACCGCTATCGTTAATTGTTAAAAAAGATGGTAAGAACTCTTTTTTTTTTTTTATATACATTCATTGAAATTACTTAAGTTTTGAGCTTTGTAAGCGCATTGAAATTTTTTTAAATACATACATTTAGCGTATACACTCCCGTTTTCCAAATATATTCAGTGAAAAAGAGTTATTTACTTTGGCATAATTGGGTTAGGCAGAATTTGAATCCCAGCCATAGGATTTTTTAAATTTTCATCCCTTTTTAGAAATGCAATGAGGGTTCATAATATAAAACATATGAGGTATGAGGTATTTATATAAAATCCTGAATAAATTTGTAAAACATGCCCCTTTTTTAAAAAACAAACCACTTTTGTTTGAAACAAATATTGATAGTGTCTACAGGTTAACTGAAAATTGAAATCATTTCAGGACTGTTTATCAAAACGCATACGATTTTTTTTACACTGATAATCACTCTTTTTTGGACGAAAATTCTAAAAATTAGTTTTTCTCAACTTTCATCCTTTCTAAAAGCTTTACCTACAAGTAAATAGATAAATAGATATTAAAATGTAAGTCCTATAAAGACAAATAACAGCCATAAAGATGAAAAGACTCGTTCTGGAATCAGGCTACCTTAAAATGTAAAGATTCTTCGAAAGTTTATCATCGAATTTTCTTTAGGGAGAAAAAAGCTATCTACGTGGAGGTAATATTCAAGAAAATAGCTTTAAGCATATAAAATTGTATGTATATGCGATTATGAAATCATGTTCAGTTTAAGTTGACTTAACATTGTATGTTGAATAAAACCAAGGTTAAAGCTATTAGCGTACACTTGAGAAATAAAATCTTTACATTATTATTATTATATTTTTGTTCATACATGAAAGGAAATCAAAATTATGTTCAGTTTAACAAAATGTTTTAACAATTTTAACATTTCTGCTATATTATTGTTACAATTATATACTTTTTTACAGTACTTTTATATAAACGTAATCAAGAGACTTCAATGCAGGGCTATGATTGTAACCCTTTATTTATATAACATATCTACTATAATAGTATTAAACAAATGTACTTTTTTACAGTACTTTTATATAAACTTAATCAAGAGACTTCAATGCAGGTTTAAAATTGTAGCCTTTAATTTATATTTAAAAAAATATACTTGAGGGTGGAATTTGATCTTTGAGCTTTTTTTTCTAATAATTCATTTTGTTTACATATTTTATTGAAATTTTCAATTAAATCGACATTTTCCAAATTGAAAAATTGATTAGGGCTGTATTTAAATGTAATCGTTTTTTCTGCCTTTAGTATTTTTTAAACACTTGGTACTAAAAGCCGGTTATTTGTTGTATTCACATTTGTTTTAACGTATTTAAATTCAAAATACAAAAAAAAAACCGTTATTAATAATTATATTTTCAAATTTACTTTTTTTGCAAGGTAAATTTGCTTTTTAATAAAAAATTTCTTCAATTGCTAAATTTGATTGGTTACAAAATGACAAAAGACATTTATATTGTTTTTTTAAAAGCATGATATAAGCACTTCGCAAAAGAACTTGTTACCCTTCGAATAGTGTATATATATTTTTTTTTATTACACGCTAACCTTTTGTGTATAAAAACCTACGTACGCAATAATTTCTACTTAAAGGTCAAGAAAGTTAAAATAATACTTTGTCATTTTTCAAAATTTGCATGGATATATTGACTCATTCTTTGTGAAATGTCTTCGTAGATAATTCATTGAATTGCGCCCTATAATCGTGTATTAAAATGTAGCTCACGGTTGATCAAATCGATTTTATCGTCAAAAGTCAAGTTTCTTTACACAAAAGTTTAAAGCTTACCATAATTTTTTCATGATATAAAAAATATGCAACTATTAAACGATTCTATTTTAATCAAATGAAAAAGTTAACATGAGACTTGATCGACTATCCATAATTTGCATACTTCGTATTTATCAATAAGACAATGCTTTTGGGCGTAGGTTAGCCATTAATTTCTGGGAAAATAAATATTTTAGATCAGTTTGTTAGTTAGGAACACCCACACTCTCCGATTTACTAAAATTGTGAAGAATAGTATAATGGTAGCATTCTTTCAATAAGAATTGATACAGCGCTACCATATTTAGCCAAAGTTTTGTTTTAATATTAGCTATGACATATAATAGTCAACCTAAAATAAGATTGTATTGTCTTAACTCTCATTGAAGGAACTCAAAATAGGGATTACCTGACATGACATCTATCGGTATTGCCTGATACCTACTAATTTCCATAAGTATCGCAGTCAAAGAACATTTCAATCAGTAATTGATCAATTTTTATTAGGAAATAACATTTTGTTTTATTGATGCCATTGTTTTAAGCAGTTTTACTAAAAAACGCAAGAGCTAACGTTATTGATAAAAAAAATTATTAAACATTTTCTGAATAACTCCATCAGGCCTTTAAAAATACCGACCAAAGCATTTGAAAAAAAAGAGATTATTTTTGAGTCCCGAATAAGTAAGCCAATAAAAAATACATTCGTAACTTTTTTTGTCGGCCAATTAAAAAAGACGAATCATTTTAATTGAACATGCGATTACAGGCTATGCAGTAATTATATCACGTATTTATACAAATTTTTTTTTCTTCTTATAAAACCAGTAATAAAAAAAAAAAGTTAAAAAATCTTGATTCTAAAAACTTAACAATTTATTTTTTTTTTACACACAAACATAAAAAATACACCAACAAAATGACGTCATACCATGTAACTTGATCTTGTACTTGGCCTGAATTCGATTTATATAAAATAAATTTTATAAAAATGACAGAATGTATATGTCATGGTTAAATTTATACTAATAAATAAAAAAAGTTAAATGTTATAGCATATATTGACACATCTGGTTCTTGAAATTATTAAGGTTGTTGGTGCAGAGGGCGATTATCATTATTCAGGACTGATTTTAAACTATTACCACTTCTTAAAGAATTCAAAAAATTTTAATTCTAGTGATATTTTTGAAAAAGATACTCCTATATGTAAAAGTAAGTTTAAGCGCCACAGCGTCAATATTGTGAAGTACAGGTGAAAATATGGATGACACACCTCTCGCCCCCGTACCAACAAATATGTACGGCGTTGTTGGATACTAACTCAGCATAAGTATTCGAAGCGAATTACATAAATGTCGTACAGAAATAAACAGGTAGAGCTTCGGAAATTGGCGGACTATCAAAAGTTTTTTTTTGTAACTTCCGGTACCGAAGTTATCGGATTTATTTTTCTGTACGGAATTTATGTAATTCGCTTGGAATAACTTTGCAGAGTTAGTATCCACCAACGCCATACATAATTTCTGGTGCAGGAGTGTTACAGCCATATTTTAAACTGTACTTTTACATATAGGATCATCTTTTCCAATAAGATTCCTGGTGGGTCATTTCACACGAAAAAGTTATGCATGAGCTTTTGGTCTATAGTTAAGAGACTACAAAATCTTGAAAAAAGTTTGCAATGTTATGATATTGAGTTTTCACTAGCCAAAATATTTTCTATTTCAAATAATGATGTTAACTTTCTTGAAAAATGGTTAATGGAGTCTATTTTTAATTAATCAAAATTTTGTGAATCGACTATAAGCTATTACACAATTAACACTAATAACCTTAAATTGTTTAAAAAAAATTGTTTCAAAATAATTACTCTTAAAGATTTTTCATGTTAAGTGAATGTCTTTTTGATGTAAAGGCCGTTGGCCATATTAGAGGTCAATCAAGAAGTTTCAAATTGATTGTATAGTTATTTACTTCGTATAAGTTCGGTTTGCTGTTCTTCCGATACTCCGTTGTATGTTGATGATTCTTTAGCTCGCCATCTTCATCATTGATTCCGTGTGCTGTTGTAATGACCATGGGTATGGCCTGCTATTCGTCAACTAACTATTTGTGGATTTTTTGTTATTACCAGAAAATTTATATTATAACTGCTTTTTTTTAAAACACGTCATTTTTTGTGATGTGTTTTTCCGTTTTTTTAATTAAATAATTTTCCCGGAAATTTTCCTTTTTTGCTTTATAATTGAAAAATAAATGTCTAATTATTTTGATTAATTAAATTTTTGTAATTAATTAAAATATAGTTCGGAATATAAAAACGGTACCGTTTTTTTCTGTTCCTAGGTTAACGGATAATTAATTTTGTAAGTAAAAAAAGTCCTTGGAAGTTTATAATTGTACAATTATTTGATTTATTTTTCATTAAATGTGATCATTTAGTAAGAATCGTGCATGAAATTTTTTAAGATGCAAAAGAATTCTTTTAAAAATGCACGCTCGTAAAATTTAATCCAATTTTTCAAGGCTCTCAGATGCATTTATTCTCACCATTCTTTTAAATACCTATAATAAAATTTTTTTTGGCATTTTTTAGCGCGATTAGGAAACAATGATAAGAAAAGTTTCTGAATTATGGATATACTGACAAACAGACGCGAACAGACAAACAGGTCTTACTTCTTAATCGTTTTTGTCATAATAACCTTTTTTGTATGTAGAAGAAAAGTTAAAAGAGAAGCTTCTGTTTTAAAATAACTGATTTAATTATTACAATAATGGAATAGAAGAAATATTCTGAATTTAATTTGAGGTTTAATCGTAGATAATTTCTGTAATAGAGAACTTGCGTTAACTTTTTTTTCACAACTTTTTTTTAAATTAATAATTCTATTTTTTATTAATCATTAATAAAAAATCGTTATATTTTTTAATAAAAAAAACGCTAATGATGTATTTACACACGTTAAGGAAGTTAGCCAATCGGAATCACGTTAAATTCACATTTTTCAGATTTTTTCTATGGAAAATTATATATCCCCTAGATATATCAAAAGCAAGTTTAGAAACAAATCATTTATCATTCTGCACGTTATTTTATCATTTCTCCGTGCGATGGCGTTGCTAAAGACGATGTGTTGACATCACTGGCGTCTTAATTTTCAGTTAACTTTCGAAAGAAATAAAATTAAAAAACATGTAAGTTCTTTATTTAAATATAGGTACTTAATCTTTTGGAATGTTTAATCTTTAAAAAAATAAGTCAAATATCCTTCAATACCGGCTTAAAATAATCAATTAAAACTAGGTATTAACACTAATCAATCATTTCCGGCAATACTTTTCAATTAAATGCATATGATAAACACCATATATAACTAAATCCAAATCCTCTAGGTAGCATATTAATAAAAGTTCATTCGAGGTTAAATTAAATATAAAAACTTCCTACAAAACAGATTAATTGTGACCTTAATCGTGTTACATATAATTTTTTTTTTCTACAAAATTATCATATATCTACATTTGTTCTTTAATTATGTCATGGTTTAAGAAATTTTCTTTTATAATAACAATGTGAAAGTTTTTGAAGTGTTATAATAATATTGTATAATAATTTTTAAAAAGAGTTATGACTGGTTATTATGTCTCTAGTGTAGTTTTTTTTTTTATTATTTATTACTATATTGATGTGAAAATCATGTTATCTTTATCTAACACAAACTTTCTATTTACAAATTTCAAGATCACTTGCTTTATTTCAAGTAAAATTACTGTGTAATAATATAATGTTAGGTATTATTTATAATATGCTCACAATGGAAAGAAATTATTCTTGTATGCATTTTGTAATGAGTGATTTTAAAAGATTGATGGTTATAAAACGCAAGAAAAATCACCAACATCTTGATAAACATGTTGCGAACGTCAGAAAGTTCAAAAAAAGTATATATCAGGTGTTGCATCAAAATGGGTTGTAAAGTGTACTGAAACAGGTATCGAAGGGATCTCTGCAAGTCTCGATGTTTAACAAATGTGTGGTCAAACTCTTCAAATTGTGTAATTTTAGCCTTTTTGTGGATAAGAATGACTTCACTCAATTGACTTCCATATATAATCACATTTTACACACTAAGAAGTGTAAAACAGGCATGGGCGAGATATTTTAAGTCGAAGTCACCATTGTTATAATTTTATTGTGTAAACTTTATCCGTATCTACCTAATGAGTTTTCTAATAGTAATGAGATAGGTAGAAAAAAAGATAGTAAGAAGTCAGAGAGACTTCTGTAAGTCCCGTTTGTCCATGCTTGGTGTAAAATTAATATATTAAATGTATTTCTCAGTTTTTTCACATTTACTTCACTGTAGTCGGTATATTTGTTCTCAAATTTCATAACTATTAAAGATTGAAAATCACTCATTAGTACCTTATTCAATGTTACTACTTTCAAGAGTAAATCTACAAGAAGTAAATGTTAGTTCGCGGTCGATGTAATAAGTAAACTTGAACTTTTCAACGTATCTATGTAACAATAGATATATATACACGACTTGTTTCAGTTTTTAATTTCAATATTATATTTCTTGTATTCAGATTGTAATTGTATTCAGATGAAGTAATGAAAATTACTTTTATACGTCCAACATAGAAGTTTTTTTTTTTTTTGAAAGCTATTGTTTTTATTATTTTATTAAATGGTTTATTGTATATTTTTAAAAAAATTGTAATTCGAAGAATTTTATACACTAATAATAATTTTAAAAAGGTCATACTTTATTTGTATTAATACTTTTAATGCCTACATTTTAATCAATTTTCTTTTAAGAAAAAAAAGGGCAATATTATTTCATAATCATCACCTAATTCAGTCTAATATTTTGGGGAATTATTAAGCTTAACAAAACTTACACAATTGGAAATATTCTTCCAATTTTAAAAGGTTGTACCCATGCCAGAATGAAATGAACTAAGTAATAAAATAAGTCAAAAAGGATTAAAAGATTTTAATAATAAGAAAATAACCTCCCCCAAAATTAAACAAAGAAAATAGATAGAAGATTATTAACAATTATTAGCACACTCTTAGTACAAAAATTCCCAAACCCTAACAAACACAAAATTAGAGGTATTTCCAGATAAAAACTCCACAAGCCAATTCGGCTCCGGTTCAATACAAAATTTTAATATACATAGTACCTATATAGATTTTATTTGATCCTTTCTTTTCAATTAGTAATAACTTGTATCTATTGCATTCGTGTGCGGAATTCATATGCCGATAAAATCGCCTCTAAACTTCAAAATTGTGTAAATAAATAAATAAAAATTTTTCTTTTAGACACTTGTCGTTACAATGTAAAACCTATATTTCTAATTAGTTGCACTTGCAATTAATTAACTTTTAATCTAAATTCATTAATTAATTACCAGAAGCTTTTTTATAATAAATTAACTTTTATTAATACTTATAAATATGCATAATTAAGAGAATTTGCATAATTATTAAAGTTGTTTAAAAAAATTGTATTTGGCATTTTCCAATTAATTTATAAACTTATTTATAAATAACATAAATCAATTTAATACAGCAATGTAATCTGTACAGAAAGGAGATGGAATCAGCTGTGGATTTTCCATTCGTGGCTTTGAAGTTTATTTAACGGAATTCTTTCATGGGTCATCGGAATTTTTGTGTACATATTATCTTAATTAAATGTTAATTTGGTATAAGTTTGAATATTGATGGTTGAAGAGAGATTTTTACAATATTGCCTGTTTAAGTAATCCTTTTATCACACTACGAGATTATTATTAGTTCAATGCCTTAGAAATTGATTTGTGAAGAAATATTATTGTGGTTGACCGTTAGAAATGTTTCAATTTTTTTTTTAAAATAATTTATTGCAAATTTTTTAGATAAACAATAAAATTGTCAAAAAAACTATTTAATTTCTTTTTTTGTGGTTCTGATTATCATAACAAGTTTTTTTGCTAATGTAAATAAAAAATATTTTTGTTTAAATAAAAATGTCTTAAATTTTATGAATACGATAAATATTACTTGAAAAAAATTGTCTCACGTATTTCGTGATAAGTTATCTAGTAATTAAATTAGTATGTGGGTATTATTAGATACAAAAATAGATTCTTTTTGGGCAAGTTGATCTGTTACAAATTCCTCAGCACAAAATTTTTTACCTTTGTACACAGGTGTGCACATAAGATTTAAACAAACAGAAAGAATCGAAAAAATTACCCAATAAAACCTATAATTAAAATCGTTCCATTTGTGTAATTTATCAATTATTTTCAATTATTCATTGAAGTGTTCAGTCTCGTCTTCAGATTATTGTATAATGTGTTAATATAACAAAAGCTGTTAAACATATCATGTCTGGTGGACTTTGACAAGAAAATAGTTGACAAAAAAAGTTTGACAGAAATGTACGTTTGTTTTCAAATGAAAATATGAATTCATTGATGTTTAAAGTCGATATTTCCTTTTAAATTCATCTTCGAATTTTTTCACGGCTACATTACTTCCTTTACTTTGTACAAGAAAATAAAAATTTTAGAAATAAAATCGAAACCTATTCAAAAATGAAGAATGAAGTTTGATTTGTGGTTTAAATCTTTCCAATACCCACATGCAAAGGAAAGAGGTAAATAACTTGGAAAATTTGTAGTTTTTTCCTCTGAATTCTAACAAAATTATTTACAAATAAATTATTTTTAAATTCAGAGGGAAACAATTTTTTTGAAAAATAATGAACTTGACCAGTTTTTTTGGTTTTATCTGCAATAAAAATCACCTAAAAATGTTAATTTTAAACTGTGAAAATAAAAACAAAACATAAATTGGCATTTTTTTTGTTGTTGTTCAAAATGTGGTTTGCGTCTGTTATAAAGCATCAAAAAAACTAGTTTATGCGATTGCGATTTTTATAATAAGAAAAAACATCGTAAATTTAAATTGGCAAAGCAGTAAAAATAAATTACTTTAATGGCATTTTATTTGCTCTCTTGTTTAGACATCGTTAAATTCAAAATTTGCATTTAATAAAAAAAATCTAATACAAAAATTTTATTTTACTTTGGTGTGGTCAATAAATGGTCAGCATTTTGACTGTAAAGAATGGGTTTTGAATTAAATTTTTGCATTAACTCAAACCAAGGCTTATACACACGAAATTTATTGTTTAAAAAGGTCAAAGATCACTTTTATTAACAACGCAAACGCAACAGAAGCAAAAAAAGATTACGCTGGTAAATAGCTTCTATAAAAGCAGGCAGTACTTTCTTTTAAGAAATTACATTTTTTTAAGAAATTCTTAAATACCTTACTTTCAATACATAAAGTTTTATACTTTAACATTTCGATTTTTATCTAATTTTTTGTTTACCTAAAACAGAGGCGTGAGAATTACAAAAACTATTTCTAATACACAAGATGGCATAACCTGCCCTATTAACCACGTTGATTGTCTATCAAAAATTGTCTAAGCCTATTGAACAAGTATTTTTATCTTTTTTCAAAATCAAAGGACTTTCATAACATACTATTTTTAGTCTTTAACGCTAAAAAAGTGGATAATACACTTACAATTTATTTAATATAAAAATTAATCAGAACTGTTAATTTTTTTAATATTTTTTCTATTAAATAATTTGGTAGATAATTATAAATAAATTAACAGTACCTACATTATTTTTTTCAATTAAAAGGAGTCAAATAAGGAAAGACATATAGAAAAAAAAATACATTACCTTGAACACGAGGTCTAATTAATATTTGCAAAAATTATTATCAATAACAAATTATTACCACTATAACTCATTAAACTGTAACAAAAATATTGAAAATCAATCATAACGAAGATAGGATGTTTCAGAATTGTACGGCACTAAAAAATGCCTAAATGGTATTAAGACTTCGCACAAATTAAATGTAATTTCCATTTCAATCAAACTTTTTCAAATTTTGGGAAATAATACTTTAAGTCATTCTAAAGAAAAGTTCACATAGTCATGAAAATGGCAGGATTTGATGTTATTGCTAAATTAAAGTTGGAAAATGTACTCATTTGTATAATATATTCCTATGTGTGTATAGGCAGATACATATACATGTATGTATAACTACATGCATACGTATGTTTTTTAATGTAAGGGTGTTATTTTTTAATTTTTGTTTTTTTGATGAATATGTTACGACATTCAAAGAAGAAGCAAGCAGTGTGAAATGTTCAGTGGGTCAATAATATGAAGTGCTAAGATCAATATTTTCTGCTACATTTATACGTATATGATTTTTGACAATTAAATTACAATAATTATTTTATACAAATGAGTACATTTTTTAACTTTAATTTAGCGATAGCTGGAAATTCTGTCATTTACATGACTTGTGACCATGCGAACTTTTATTCAGAATGACTTAAACTATCATTTCCCGAAATTTGAAAAAAGTTGACCGAAATGCAGATTACATCTAATTTGTGCGAGGTCTTTTCTTTATTTTGGATTATTACCTCTGGTGCAGCAAATGCAAGTCTGTCAAAGTAGCATTATTGACGCTTAAACGATATTATATTTGATATTATTATGATAAAAATGGCACAAAACCTTCCTTTGTTTTCTAATAACGAATGTTTTATTTCTAAATTAAAGAAAGACTTAGTAACCGATGGTCCACTCGACAAATTCATTTTATTTTCTGAATTTTTTTATCAGAGAAGAAAGAATGCCAAGCAATTCTAAAACTTACTGTAGGTAATAAATTAATTAACAAAGATTATTAGTGACATATTAGTTATAGAGGAAAAAGACTGTGGTCAGAATATTATGTTTGTTGACCTTAAATTTTTAATATAGACAGCTGAACAAAACAAAATATTAAATAAATAAAATGCATTTTTATATTTTTTTATAAAAACTTTATATATTATTATTATCTTAGATATTACGTCATTTTTTTATGTATTATTCATTTTAAGAAAAAGAAAAATTTGATTTTTTTTCTTTCGTACCAATGTCGTAAAACGAGTTTTTTTTTGTGTCTAAAGATGTTATACTTGTATTTATCTAATTTATATGAAATGACTATTTTATTCCTTCGACCGAATGTTTAGTAATTCTTAAAGAAACCTTTTAAATAAGAATATTTTTTTTCATAATATAAAAACTGTTCATTTAACGCATTTTGAAAAAAATAAAATTAGGTGCAGTAGAACCGTAATAACTCAAACCTCTAAAAACAAATCAAACACTGGAGACACATAGATAGAATAGCCATAACTTATTTGAATATCGTCCTCAATAAGTATTCACCGCGTATTAAGAGTACTTGCCGCGTAATTAAAAATTTCCTAGGTTATCTTAACCTAGAAAATCCTGGATGTAAATTTTCGAAGAGGAATCAGTTCTTAGGTACGATCTTGACAATAAATTAAATGAGCTCAGTATATTAAAAATAATTAAAAATTAATTTTCAATTATTTTTGAAACACTTTATTTACTTCACACTTCATAAAATAAATATTATATATTTAAAATAAATATTAAAAATTCATAAAATACTCGGTAATTAAATATATAGGTATATGTTATCTTAAATAATTATAAAATAATAATTATAATCGATGTAAGTATAGTATTATTAACATTGAATTTAAAAAACAACATAATTTATAAATTAATATATAATTCAAGTGTAAATCACACATAACGTGTGTAGGCAGGCTGTACGGTGTTTTTAAAAATTTTTAACATTAATTTACACTTAAGACAAATATAAAGCTACCATCACAAAAATATTTATCTTATGCGCAGTTAAAATGTAAACGACGTACTTAAAATATAAAAGCTGATAGGCCAGTCGATTAGAGCGCTTGTCTGGAAAGCAAAAGGTTGTGGGATCGATTCTCACTCGGGTATAATTTTTTTTCTATTATTATTATTAAAATTATTATGACAGTATATTTTTTTACTAAATAAGGCGAATTGTACGATATTTTGTCAATTATTTTTAACAATAATTTACACTTAAGTTGAATGTATACTATCTATCACAAAATGGTGTATCATCTTATGTCAAGTTTAAAATAATCTTACACAATGCTGTTATAAATTTAACGTTAGATCTTTGATAGTAATATAATATGCAGATTGTGGTGTCACTACGAAGTGAGAACTATTTATCACCTGACTACAGGTTTTGCAAAATGTCTTTGTATACAAATCTTGACATTGCTTTATGTCATTGCAAAGATTTGCTATTTATATTTATTTGTTTCTAGGCTACAAGGTTCTGAGAATCAGGTGAGTTAAAGTACAGACTGGATAATAGTTTATGGCGACGAGACACTTGCTGAATAAAATACAAACTATCTTATGGCGACGAGACATTTAATTTTTATAAAAAAGAATAAATTACTTTTAATTGGAAGTTTTTATCAATGTAATTATGAAACTTTAACAGATAAGAATATACAATTTTTATATAAAATATAAATTACTCCCCATTTCAAAATTGATTTCCCACAAGTTTATAATTTGTGCTAAGTCTGTTCTTACCCACTTCTCTTTGAGACCAGTAACCAAATTTTGATGGTAACCGATCACAATATTTATAAAGAATGCAAAAATATAAACAATCCTTGTAAATAAAGGTAGGATTTTATTACCATGTGATACCGTCTTTACCAAGACATATTCAAGGATAAATTTGTTAACATTTCCACTATAAACAAATACCTCATTTGTATATTAAGTGCCTATAAACAATAATTACCTATATTGTTAAAAAAAATAACAGTTTGAAATCCTTGTGTGAAAAATAACATTACATTTTATTATTCTGTTAAAACAAACTCTATCATAGATCATCTGTTTTTTAAAATAATTTCGAGGGATTTTAACAAATTTTTCAAAATGAATCGTAGTATATTTTTTGCGTGTTAAAAAATTCCTCTCAAAAGACACATTCATTTTCGGTGGACATATTTCTCACCGGATTAAAAAAATTAACCACCACAGATAGATCTCATCAAGTTTCCTAAAAATATTAGAATTTTCATTAACTCCCAAAGAAAATTAGGTATAACAGATATCACACTGTTCGCAATACAAAAGCTCTTTAAATGAGAAAATGTGACTTTAATGGCTCCAAGTTGAGACTAAAATGTCAGATATAATTTCAAGTAATTCATTTTGTGAGAAAAATTAACTCTATTTGATAAAAAAAAATGGCTAATTATTTCTTAGCATGTGATCTCGTTTTTCAACAGCCATACTAAATTCGTTTCATGATCAAAAAATTAAATTTTTTTATTGATTTTTCCAATTTATATCAACTTATAAATTATAAATAAATGGAATAAATAAAATCTTCTATATATTTTTTTCTATATAGTATCTATTTATATTCTTTATAATTGTTTGTATAAGTGATTCATATTTATCTTTTGTCAATACAAAATAAACTATCCAACAGAAAAAAAGGTATTTTTTTTCTAAATATAAAAAAAAATCATTAATATTTGTATAGAGTTATTTATACTTACATATACATTGAACAATAATTATCATTATTTTTAACTGTTCTTCATTATTTCAAGTTTGATTTATTACAATATTTCCATTTCTAAAAATAATAATTATAAAAAAATGTATATCTATAATAGAGTTTCAAATGATTTTTGTATTATCTTAGAAGATAGAAAAAAAATATAAAAAAACGTGATTGGTTTTGTAATTAAAATTTGTTTCTATTTAAAACAAACAAACTTTATTTATGAGAGATGTTAAGTTTCAAAATTTCAAAAACATCTTAAGTAAATTTTAAACTTCGATAATTCTCAACATACTGAAAACCTACTATTCATATTTTACCATTCAATTTTCAGTGAATTCAAAGATTTAAAATAAATAAAAATAATTTATCTTTTGCTGTCTCTTAGAATCTTCATATTGGTGGAAGCGCAGATTAGAACATTGACCATATTAATATCTTATGAAATACAACTTACCTTGCGCTTCCACCATTATTCTTATAAATGGCTTTAATTTAATATGCCTTAATATCTGTTGATGAAATAATAGCATCATCCAAAACGATGAATCTTTTAAAAATTATCATTGCTTTTCTTGGCAAATGTTGAAATCTCAATCTTGCAGCATTTTTTTTTTTTTTGGTTTTAATAGTTTTTGAGTTTGGATAATTTACGCCTTGCCGTAGTTTTTAGAAAGTTTGTAAGGTAAAATTTTCTTCCATCTCTTACCGTTTTTATAATAGAAACTCTTCAACTGAAAGTTGCATCCTTTCGATGAAATTTTTTTTTTAGAAATGCAAAGAATTTGAAAATTAATGTTAACTTTCGTTTACAAAAAATTTCGATCAATTAATTTACGCACAGATAATCCTTGAACTATGAACCAAATTGAAGGTGTGTTCTTGATTAAATTACCAATGAATTACTTGCAATTAATACACGTAAATGTAATTACTAAAACGATTAATTCCACCATAAATGGAATTAAAACAATCATTAATAAATCCTCATACATTATTTCATAGTGTACTTACTTTAAGGTAATTATTTATGTCATATATTCTTAAACAATTGTTTATCCTCTGTAACATAACACAATTGTATGTAATATTACACAGTAACAAAAAATTCGATGTGACAATACACATAACTTCCATACACAGTACATAATTAATCTTTTTTTCGCACTCCTGAACTATCAAAAAATCAATCTAACGGAGAATTCCCGCTGTAGATTTGTCATAAAAAAGAGAAGATCATAATTTTGGATTTTTCAGTGTTTCCAAGAGAGATCAAATTGATTGATTCAAAAGCTCGATTAAATAATAAAATACAATTTTGTTGGCTTCCATTTGAGACATGATTATTACCATTACACTCAATGTAATGATATTTTTGGACATCCAGGAATAACTAAAACGTCAAGATGTATCCACTGTTGAAAATCTAGCAACGTACATAAAACCTCTATTCATTGTGTACGTAGTCATGGTAGGGACAATAAAAACGATGCCAGCGCTTCCAGTGAAAAAAAAATTTTGGCGATAAAGGAGGCTGTTATGACTAATTTGCAATTCTTTACATGTTAATGTTATAGAAAATGTCAAAATAAAATTATTGAAAAACACTAATTAATTAAACTTAATGCATTAAGAATTGTGAAAATAAGAAATCAAATTGCACAAATATTATTTTTCAAATGTAAATTATCATAATTATTTATTTAAATTTGTGAGACAATAATATTAAATTTGCAATGTAAGTCATAAATGCAATCCATACAATTATATATGCATCCATACAAATCTATAATTCAAGTAGTATATCGTTATCATGGAAACGCTTCCAATAAAACTCACGCACGGTGCGAATATATCATATACTCTATTTTAGTTTATATATGGAAGTGAACAAAGTTGTACTCATACTTAAATTATTTGAAATATTTCACTGTAATAGTTATGATCTAAGTAAGGTATTGTTACTTTACTATACAGGTACACAAATAGATATGGTATTTGTTCAAGAACGTCAACTGTATGAGGTGTTTTAACAAAATTACTTATTACCTATTGTATGTTAAAAGATTATTATTACAGTAAAACCATTAGTAACTCTTATTAGATGACTGTTTGTTTAAAATGGATAATAAATGTGACATTGTGTTTTGTTCTTAGTAAATGATTTACTTAATATTAATCATTTAAGAGTTGATTAGTTTTTTTTTACTGTTAGTTTTAATTTTTTTTGTATTTTTACTTTACAGAGAAAAACACTTTTGAAAAATTATTTAAATTAATCTTATGCAAATTTTCTTTGTTTGTTACTATTTTTACGGAAAATTTAAACAGGAAGCATTAAACTTGTTAGGAAATATGTCTTTTCTCAAAATTAGGTACATGAAACTGTTTTTCATATGCTTTAATTAATTGAAATATTGTTATAGTTCCGGAAGTGACTATTTTATACTATTAAGTATTTACAGGCTATGATCTTATGATAAAGTTTTCGAAATTCTATTTAAAAAAAATGAATTAGGATATTTCTTTCCTAATTTCCTTGTTAACTTACGCTGGATTCACGCTAACCAAACTTCTGTCAGGCAAAATAAAATTACATTATTTTATTAGAAAATTCAATCCACACTAAATTGTTAACTTAGCTTCGAATAATATCTAGCGCGGTGTTATTATAGTACAAGATCCGAATTAGGGTCGACCTTCACCCATCCTTTTACCGAATGAAAGTTATTTTTTATGAAATGTAAAATATTAACAAATATTCCTGTAACGGGTTGCCTTAAAAAATATGGTCCAGACCATTTTTAATATAAATATCAAAACTTGGAAAGCTTGTAAACATTATTTTTGACCAATATTTTGTGGCCAATCATATGCCACCGTAATTGGAACAAAATTATCTTTATTTAGATATGCGAGTCAATGAATTAACAGATGCACGTAATTACTATTTTCAACTTGTATAAATGCGATAATAGTGAACGAAAAAAGGCAGACAACATAGCTGCTACATATTCTTTATGGCTTTTACTTTCGAGTAGATCAAAATTCGTAAGATATGCAAGTCAGTGAAAAATTTCTAAAAATTTTACTCTTGATATTTTCACTAAAAGTAGTCTGGACCACATTTTTTTAGGCAACCCATTGCAGGGATATTTGTTAACATTTTATATTTCATAAAAAATAACTTTCATCCGGTAAACAGATGGGTGAAGGTCGATCCTAATTGGGATCTTTTAGCAATTGGAAAAGTGGCTGACAATTATAATTTAGAGGACAAAAAAAATGATTAAAAAAAAAATATCTTCAAATTTTTTGAAATAAGTAATTTTTGCAGCTTTTTTTTAGGAATGTGTACTAGTATACTCAAGTGTTCTCTGATGTCAGAACTACTTCATCCTTAGAGTTATATCAAATCAAAATGGCACTGCGAAAGTAATGTATGAGCACTCATATCTACACTTACTCTTACTCAGTGCCACTTTGGTTTAATAGATCTATCCCTAATTTTGATAAGAAAAGAAATATGGAAAATCCAGCCTTCTTGAAATCATGTTTTTTGTGACGTTTTAGGTCTTATATCAGTGTAAAGTTTAATTTTCTAGACATAAATATTATTATTCCATTTATTACGTATTCAGTTGTGTGTATTATGATCTAACTGTTGAAATAATTACAATACAAAGTCTGATCGAATCACGACAACAACAATAACCCGAGATATATTTAAATAGGTTGCATATATTTATTTGTAACACATTTTGAATAATTTTAAAATTTAGATTAATGTTTTTTGTTATAATATTTTTACAGAGTGTTTTAATAATATTGAAAGTGGTTTATAATCATTTTATCAAGGTTTTCTTTAGAAAATTTGCAATCAATAGTCTATAGGACGCAATATTTATCCAGACTATGATACTTTATTGCGGGTTAATAAAACTTGAATTTTAAGTGTTTTTATCATTTAATCTTTCCAATGATACATCATTTTTATCATTCAACTACGAAAATTTTGCATAAATTTTTAAAATTATATGCAAAATAGTGAACCAAAACATAAATAATAAATAAATTGAGATTATGTTGACAAATAATAAAAAAATTTGACCATTTGAAAAATTAACTCTGCGTCTAGAGCTCATTGACAGAGCTCTAGAACAGGTTTGGAATCCTGTTGTGAGTGAATTTTTTCAATTTTCTTTTTATTTATTCATATTGAATCAGCGCCTCTACCGAGTAAAATTGTTGAAATATAAAGTTCAATATTGAAAATTATTTCTGCTTCAATATTTAACAAACTCTCGTATTAGTTTTAAATACAAAAGCTATTCGTACGAACTATTTATAGTATGAAATATTATTTAATATTATTTCTAGAATATCGTTAACATATTTTAATTTTCCATATTTATTTATTTATTAACTTATAATTCACGTGATCGATGTAGAAATATGACTTATTCAAAACACAAAATAAAAAAAAAAAATTAAAATAAATATTGATATCAATTAATTATAGATTTAAATCAAAAATCACAATAAAATATTATTCATAGATCACAATCTAAGCTATCTAACCTAAAAAAACGCATATACAAATTTTATATATAAAAACAATTGAATTCCGTCCGGCCATATTGTTTATTATATAAAAAAAAAATAGATAAAATGGCCGGAAATTGAGTGTGTTGATATAACGGAATATTTTTATTTTATTTTATTTATTTAGTTTTTTAATTCGAATTATTTTTATTAGTTCAATATACCTTTTTTTGCAGACAAAAATTACATTTTGCCTTTGTTATTGTGTGTGGTTTTATTTAATAAGTGTAATATTATACATGTTTTTTTTATTACACAATTTGTCAAAAAAATTATGAATATTTATTTCAATTATAATAAAAATTTTGTAATTTAATTTTTATATGAATTGAAAAATAAACTTAATAGAAAATATTTTTTTTTTTTTTTTTTGTTGTAAGCAGTCACACACAATACTCAGATAGACGTGAATGAGTTAATTTTCTGTGATCTCTATTATACAATATGAAAGCTCTAAATGTTGCTGAAATAATATTCTAGGCAGTTTTTGGTTGCCTGAATCATTGTTTTTTCCTTGAAATATGACCAATTACAGTAAAGAAAATTTCAATAGTACCCATGTTTAAGTTTCATTATCTATTTTCAAAATCTTTTTAGATCTTAAAACGAGTAAGACAGTGACAACCTAAAATACGAGTAAGACAGAGAGACAACATTTTTTTTCTACCTAACTCATTACTATTAGAGAAACTGAGACAGGTAGAAGAGTCGTATACCCATCTCACTTCCTCCTCTATGAACAATGCGGACTTAGATAAAGAGACACACGATAAAGTTTATGACACACAATAAACTTATAACAATGGTGACTTCGATTTAAAATAGCTCGCCCATGCCTGGCATTATAGGCATAGAAATAACTTATGAGAAAACTCAACAATGAAAGATTTAGTATCTTCGAGATTTTCATAATGTTTAGTAGACGTATGAATTAATTTGATATGCAAATATAACGTACATATGTCTACCTGGGATGTTATAATGACAAAACCGTTGTAGTCATATAAAATTTATATATAATTGTTCAAAATGAATGGTAACCATGTTTCTAAAAATATTCGTGTTGAATATTAATGGAGAATATAAATTTAAAAAAAAAATACAAACTGTTTATGTAAATACAGATAGGTCAGTCTAAAAATATTTATAATTTGAGTCTTTGGAAATGTTCAAACGTATAACTTTTTTTTCAACCGGATTATCGAAACTTGAAATTAGGAAGAGTGAGTTATTTCAGACTTCATCCAAGTATTATAATTACAATTATAATCTGGATGACCGAGTTTTGATCGGTATTTTTTTAGTTAAAAAGACACAAATTTTATCACTAATATAAGAACCGATTAAAACTCCTCATAAATATCAATTTGAATGTCCCGGTAATGTACTTTATTTCATTAACTACGATATACACCAATAGATGTCAGGAAGAGTCATATTTTGCAGTGTATGTTCAGTTTTTCATGAAAAGACGGATTCAACGACATTTTAAAAAAATGAAACTAAGCCTGATCGATTTTTTCCCCCAAAAAACCCTTACACACTCATTTTCATGAAAATCGTTTGAGCCATTTCGAAGATCTTTGGTATATATAAATATATATCTATGTATTTACAATAATTGCTCGTTTAAATATCTAAGATAAATTAATTTAATGCTTTTATCATTAACGAATTCACGAGAATCAACTAATTAATAAAATTTAATAATCATATTTTATTACTTTTTTTCTATTAATTTTGAAATTAAATTTTTCAAAAAAACAAAAATAAAAAAACAATTGATTTACTGCAATAATAAAAAAATCTTAATGTATAAAGTACCATATAAAGTGGATATGAATGATTTTATTTTGAACATGATAGAAAAAGAAAGCGAATATACAATTTTACAAAATACACTAAATTGATTGAGTACCAATAAAAAAATGTTATAACCGATTATTTAATTATTTTTAATACAATGTATTTTTGTAATAAATATAAACAATATAAATAAAATAATATATTTACGTTTTTATGGTATTATAAATGGAATGTTCGCGTTTTGTGTGTAGTCACACGCTAGCTGCGTTATTTTATATTTTACTCACGCTAATACGATGTAACTTTTGGATATATATATATATATATATATATATATATATATATATATATATTGATATAAACCATCAATTTAAAAAACGAAAAAATGTAAAATTTCAAAAGAAATTAATTTAAATTAATTAAATGACAATAATTTGTTTAAGTGGACATGAGTGGGGTTAAATCCCTTTACCTCTTGCACTTAAGATAAAATGGTACCTGTTTTTCTTTTAAATACAGTGAAACCACAGTAATTCGGCTCTTTACCAAATCAAAGCCCCCTGTAATCGGTATGTGTATTATTATAATATTATTTTGACAATCTTCGCTAATGTAGATTAAGCATGATTAAACAGGTTACAACTTGCAGGCGGATTTGTGATTTAACGGATTACAAGGATTACTCTTTTGTAAAATAATAGGGGGTATTAGGCAAATCTCGATAGTTCGACACTGCTCTGCAAGACGTTTGCCGGATTAACGGATTTCCACTGTACTTGCATTACACTATACTCACGTGTGACAAAAATTTATTGTGGTTAGCGATTAACTAAACATTACGTTTTTATAAATTATAAAGTTGAATTTACAAACAAGCACACTCTATTGAATACAAATTGATAAAATACATTTGTGTTTTTTTTGTACTATTCTTGTAGATTTACAATAAAATCAAAACACATTTTATAAACAATAGACAACAATGAACAATAATTTAAAATTAACATTTTAAAACAAAAACAAAAATACAAAAATTTATTTGCGATAAAAATAAATAAATTTTATACAAAAGCATATATTATTTGTCCCAATAATTTTGTGACATTTTTTTTAAACAAATTAAATGAGAAATTTTTAATTATAAAAAGAATAAATCAATGACTTCCCTCACGCGAGATTAGAATAAATTGAGAACAAACACTATACAATAAACAATCAAACTATATTATTAAAAATCATTAAATTAATCTAATTCCACCTTTTATTAATTTGGGTAAAAACAATTAAACTTTGATTTTTACATGAAATTATAGCATTAAATCATGTAAAAAGGTACTACATCTCAATATTTCGTAGAAAAAATTAACGTCACTCAGCGAGCTAAATCTATTATCTTATCAGGATACCCTTTAAAAATTATATGTATGAATTATAGTTTCTGGATTTTTACAACACCGAAAAAATGCACAAAGAAAATAATTGAACTTTTTTGTTTATTTTCAGATTCACGATTGAATACATCATCTTCAACTCCATCTTCACAAAACACATCACCAATCACATCACAACAAACAAAAGATGATCGAAAATCACCGCGCCCATCATCTATTCCAACAAGCATAGTACCTTCATCAGCTGGAAAAACAACAACCGCAGAAAAAGAAAAGAAAAAAGATGATGTACCACCGGCTACACGACGATTTACATCATCATTTATTGGTATTGATGCCCCATTCGCTGCATCTCATAGCGTACCTCATGTACCTCCTCGTACATGTGGCGAACGTAAAGAATATCTTCCATTACCTGGTGAAAAGAAATTATTACTAAATGATAAAATCAAATTACCGGTAACTGATGCACCCAAAGCATCACGGGTGCCAACACCACCAGCGGCTGTACGTTGTTCCGTGATCCAATACCCCAAATCCATTATACAATCACGTAAAGAAACGGATAAAGAACAACGTATTCCCGAACAACCACAAGTGCCTGAACCCGAACAAGATCAACCAATTGACTATCACATTCCAAAGAAACAACATCAAGGTGAGACTAGCGAAGAAGATGAGAAACGTTGTCGTGAACTTCGGCGATGTAGTAGTGCAAAAATTGCAAACAACATCAGACGATTACCGGTACGATTACTTGCAAAACTCCCAGCTGGTAAAATATTAACGGCTGCTGCAGGACATGGTCGAAATAATGGAAGTACACATCAAACAGGTGGTTCATCCGGTGGTAACCAATCACATTCTGGTGGTTCAATGTCATTTGGAAGTAGTGGTGGTGGATCATCACTTGGAGGTGGTGTATCTGGTGGAGGTGGAGCACTTGGGGGTGGTACTGGTGGCGGCGGTGGTGGTATGAATCCTGGTAGAGATGGCCGTCAAAACTATTTACCAAGTAGTCCACAAACTGCTAGTTTGCCACCTTTTTATGAATCCCTAAAAGTTGGTAACAATAATGGTAACCATTTTAACGGTAACTTTATCAACAATGGAAACAACAACGGGTACTCACTAAATGTACCCATGAATATGGACTGCGAAAACAGTGGGAACGATATAATGTCTGTGGGAAGTTTGCTAAATTATGCGTCGAATAACAATAATTGTGCGGAAAATCATCATCCAAAACAGTATTCACTTTTACAAAATGCCCAATATGGTATCGCGTTAAAGAATGAAGATGATTTAGATGTGTATGAAAATAATTTATTACCTGGTGGCTATGCAAATTATGATGATGCGATGATGGTTGACATGGTCACGGGAGCAGTAGTAGATCCTTTACAATTTACTGCAACCTTAACATTTTCCACACCTGAACATGCGGCAATATTGGATAGTTTAAGTGATGAAGCAGAATTAACGAATTTATTACAACGTTTACCAAATGACGAAGAGAATAAAGAAAGTATTGCCGAAATGATTGGTGATGATTTAAGTGGCAACTCTTCAGGACATCATGGTGGCAATAACTCGGTACATTCCATCGAACCATCAATTGCGTCCTTTAACGATTTGAACGGTGGTAATTATGAAAACTCACAAGGTGCCCCAGGACAACAGTCATCACGACAGCATTTCCTACAAACATCACATTCACCATTTAGTCAGTATCAATTAAATGAACCACATCCAAATGTTTTGTCACAATCGCTATTGAATGGTAATGGACAACCACAAAATTCATCATCTTCTTCATCTGGAGGTGGTTTATCATCATCGAATGTAGCTTTTGGTGATTTAGATTCAACAAGTACAATGTCGTTGCCGTCACCGGGTGGTGCTAGCTGTTCATTAACGGAAGGATCAATTAGTCCACCAGCTAGTGTGAGTGGTCGCAGAGATTCTGTTGGTTCTGAACCCCCCTTACCTCCCCCCGTAACTAATCTACGGAAAAGGGTAAGCAGACAATTTGATCGACGGCAAAGCTTTTTATTTTCATTAGAGAATTTTGTACAGTTTTTCATTTTAATTCATACGTGTGACTTACAGTTTAATTTAATGAATCAAAATTTTTGTACATATTTTGGGGAAAACTTGAAATTGAAATATATACTATTAGTCCGTCCGTAGTGTAGTCGCCTGCTTTTATCTAAATCGACACAAAGGGAAACATTCAATCGAAAACTGTCATTTAACATTGCTTATGAGTTTCTCCATTAAGATTTTGTTGAAACTGTGGTCACATTTTTATTACAAAAGAAAATAATACCAGAAATCGTAATTTCGTAAACAGCTGCCAAATTCATTTTGTATGCTTTCCATAAAAAAAATTATCTACCCATTTTCATGTCTAAAATATTTCAAACATACCTATTCATACTAAAATTTTCCCTTTTTTTATTTTTAGTTCAAACTACCAGCTGAAGTACCTTTAGAATTTGTGAATGGTGGTCATGGTATTAAAAATCCATTAGCAAATCAAGAAAATTCACGGCCCTCAAGTCGAGCAACAAGTGAAACAAAATCAAAAGTAGCACAAGTAACAACCGAAGATGGTTCATCGAGATTTTGTTGTCGGATATGTTCGAAAACATTCTCATTACAACGGCTATTAAATCGACATATGAAATGTCATTCTGATGTTAAAAGGTTGGTTGATTTCCTTAATCAAAATTATTTCTCTATCTTTTCTTGAATTCAAAATTATTTCTCTATCTTTTCTTGAATATCATTCAATATTACTCAAAATTTCGAATTTAACTCGTCACATGCTTGACAATTACACGTTTAAAAGTGCGTACATGGTCAGTTTTGACATATGCCTGAAGAAAAAAAACGTTTGTTTAATATTTAACGGGAAAAATCATGAAAAAAACCACAAACGGAACATAATATAAAATATATTAAATATAGATACGGATCTTCCCGGAAAGTGTCAATCATTTCAATTATAAGGATCTTGTTTTTTCGGTGTATACAAATTTCCACGGTAAATATCATTCTATTAAAATAACTAAATAATTAAAATGTCTTATTCCGGGGATAAAAAAATAAATACAACACAATAACAATCTATCTTTCTTATCATTTCATTAAATCTTTTTCACAGCGAATATCCACATTTCTTCTACTATTTTCTCTCCCCCGATTGATATATTTTCAAACATAAATTTAATAATAAATTTTTACTTTGTTGAAGGTACCTGTGCACATTCTGCGGTAAAGGTTTCAATGATACATTCGATTTAAAACGTCATACACGCACACATACAGGAGTACGACCCTACAAATGTAATTTATGTGATAAATCATTTACACAACGATGCTCACTAGAATCACATTGTTTAAAAGTTCATGGAGTCCAACATAATTATGCATACAAGGAACGACGTACAAAAATGTATGTCTGCGAAGAATGTGGCCACACAACAAGTGAACCAGAAATACATTATTTACATTTAAAAGAACAACATCCATATAGTCCAGCCTTAACGAAATTCTACGATAAACGACATTTTAAATTTACTAATTCAAATTTTGCAAATATGTTATTACAAGTACGATCATAAAATTTATAAAACAAACAAAAAATTTATCTGTAATATAATTTATAAAAACAAATAAGTTTCGTAACGTACATTTTCGAATTATTTTTTTCTCCATGAGAGGCAGCGTACTTGTTTTGTACTGATCCTCTCTTGGATTTTGAATTCTAATGGTACATAATTCGAAATTGTATATTATTTGATTCAACTGACTTATTAAAAAACAACGAATTTTAGTATTATTTATTTAAATATTTAATGTAAAAAAAAAAAAACATTTATTATGTATGGATTTGTGTAAAATGATGTTTCAAATTATTTGGGAGTTGGTATATGCATCGAACTCGAGTTCACTCGTTTTGTTATCGTAAACCACAAATCGAGTAAACTTGACTTATCTCGTATCTCGTGAAGAAACATCACTTTATCGAATCCATCATAATAATATTTAATTTAATTATTGACAAAGATTAATTAAAAAAAAAAAGTCGAGTTTTAAAAAAAAAATGTGATAATAATTAAAGTTTATCCCATTTTTTTTGCTAAGTTATAGAAACAATAAATTTTTTAATCCTGTGATATTCAAACAAAACGTTTTTTCTCTAATTTCATAACTGTTATTGATTTTTTTGTCGACTGGTAAACTTCAATATTACGTAAAACGAATTATTTTTTAGAAAAACACACAAACAAATCACCTTTTTGATTTTATGGACGTAGATCTCCTTTATTTGTACCCAAAAAAAAAGCAACACTTGATAAGAATATAAAATTCACAATTCAGAGCTCGCTGTAATAAATTTTAGTACAAAACAAATAAAAATAGTAATAATTGCAAGTAAGGAGATGGAAAAATTACAACTCATTCATTCACAAAATAGAAATAATCCTTAACAGTCGGATAAAAACAGCCAGTGAAAGCTCAAGAAAGGAAACAGTCTTAATTAGATTGTAAGAAAAGTCCAAACAAGCTATGAACCAGTAGGTAAAAATGTCGATTGAAGACCGATGGATAAAAAATGATAAAATATTATTGTGTGGGTGAATGAGTTTCTAGCTCAACTGACGGTGCGCAAAAAATAAAAATACGTATATATTAAAAAAAGAAATAATAACAGAAATCAAAACAGACAAAATATGACTTAAATATCGGGTTTATTGTGCAATTTTGGGGTAACGGTACATTGGGTTATATTAGTTGATAAGATTATTATAAAATATTTGCATATATTATTTTGTATGTAGATTTGTTTCTTCTAATTAATTTGTATTAATTGCTAAATAATTGACAATTTTTTTTCTGATTTGTATGTAGCCGATGTTGTTGAAGAATGGATTAATGTGGTGCTAAATTGTTGATATATTTAGTTTACTAAAAAAATTTGTTAAAAAATTTTGTGTTCTCACAAAACACATACCCAAACACGAACTTTTTTTGATTCCCAATTTAATAATTTACTTAAGATAATTATTTTGACTGTTACATTAATAAAAAAAAAATATTTATAATATGTGTAGAAAAAAAAATCGACGTATTTGCTACTTATTTTGAACATTATAGACTTATAGACATATTAATTTTTTTTATAATTTTCATATTGTGTAGAATTTTAATTAATACAATCAATTTTTTGTACATCATATTTTTTTTAATTGCAAAATTTAAAATTCTATTGGTGCAAAAATTTGTACAAAAAAATTCAGTGTTATTTAAAAAAGAATCTGTTAAAACTTTTTTTAATCCAAATATAAAAAATAAGGATAAAGTAAGTAAAAAATAAGGTAAATTATTAAAAAGTCGCATCAAAGAAAAGAAGTAAATTAACTTCGGCCTACTATTAATTTGATTTGAAAATTATTTCTGTGTAAATGGTTTTTGGGTGTGTCGAAAGCTGAAAAACAATTTTTAGTTTGTTTCTTTTCTAAATGTAACAGAATAAAAACATGTTAAACAAAACACTAGAATTTTGTGAAAAATAATACAATCCTGATTGATTGTATTAAATAATAACACTGAAATAATTGATCGTAGCTTTTTAAGACAAAAATATAAACCAAATCAAAACACTTTTTATATTTTTTATACGTGAAGAACAAACAAATACGTATCTTGGAGGATATTTATCTCATAAACAATTAAAACTGCGTAAAAAATCTTACGCACCAATCACCTAGTTATTTTAAGTAAGGAATTTATTTTCAGATTCTTCCAAACGAAATTCTAATCCTTAAACTTTTCACTTTCCATTAAAAAAAACTTAAAAAACACAAAAAAAAAACTATTCGATATAAATTAATTTTGTTGATTGTTAATTTATAAAAAAAATCATATATATTGTAAATAATTTATTATTATTATTATTTTTTGTTAAAAATAATAATTATTTTTTTGAAAAAAAACACTTTAAGTACCTACAATTTTGTTTTTAATTTTTATTATTTGTTTTTAATATTAATTAATTAATTGTAATTAATTTTTATTAATTGCAAATATGAGTTAAAAACAATTAAAACAAATCACACTGAATCAAAATGCAAAAAATGATTTAGTTTAAACCTAATTTTTTTATATATTGTGTCTCTATTAATAAATATTATGTTTAGGTAATTAATAATTTTTCTTATTTATATTTACTTCACGTAAAAAAAACAACAAACAATTTTGTAGAAATTTAATGTTAGAACAAAACATTATTATATTTGACTCAATAAATAATCGAACAATAAATATTGATTTTTGTTTATTTTTTCAAATCAATCAGAAATCCCTTTCCTCAATGTTTAGTGTGGATATTGCATAGAAAAAATATAAAATTGTCTAACATGCGATGAGTACCACACTGAATTTGGGTGATTTTATTTTTCAGGAGGATGAAAGAGAGTATAAAATTTTTCGTTTTTCGTATACGATTTTACTCGATATTTCAAAAATTACTCTCCTAATCCTTAATTCGAACCGGAAATCCTTTTCTCAATCTTTTATACTTACTTGTTTTGTCTGAAGTGTGGATATGACCAAGTCCGTAACTAAGACGTGGCAAAGGAGGCACTTGCCACCGGCGAATAAAAAATAGAGGCGCAAACAAAACGTATATTTTATACATAAAAAAAAGTTAGTAAAGAATCATGAAAAGGTGCTCATTAATTTACACAAAGTCATAAAGTTAAAAAATTCAATTTTTTTGATAAAACAGGTAAATTTTATTGGAATTTTTTTAAAACCACTAATTTTGGGTCATTTTTTTAAGGTGTGATGTCAATTTTTCGCTGGTTGTTATTTATGTGATTAATTCCGGAACCAGAACTCCAAATTTTTGAAACCTATTAGAGCTAGATTAATTTTGATCACAAATTTGAAAAGTATGACCCAAATTTAGTAGAATTACAGACTTGGTTTATCAAAATTGGAATGTGATAGAGCAAAAATAAATTTTTTGTAATTTGATGAAGTTTAAAAATTCCATTTTTTTGATAACACAAGCAAATTTGATCCGATCATATTGGTTTTTTTTTTTTTGAAACCCACTAATTTTGGGTCATTCTTTTCAGCTGTGATGTCAATTTTTTGGAAGTTATCACAAATATGATTAATTCCCGGACCAGGACTCCAAATTCTTGAAACCTATTAGGGCTAGATTAACTTTGATCACAAATTTGATCAAAAACCGTGTTTTCACTTTCTCCAATATTATTTCGTTCTAAGATATTTGTAAGTATAGCTTTAAAAAATTAGAGTTTTTTTTTAATAATATATTTTTATTTGGAAAATATTTAAACAAAAAATATACAAATTTGTGTGCAAATACATTATGTATATGAATTACATCTTATTAATTAAAATTATTTAACAGTTTAGAACCCAAATATTGTTCATTTTTAATGTAACCAGAATGAGAAAACTGATTCCCAAGGAAAATCCCGGATCCCTCGATCTCCTTTTAAAATGAGTAAATAATATTAATTTTTATTATGGCGTATTAATTCTGTAAATCGATATAAAAATGTCAATTTATTAAAATTAATAATAACATTTAAGTTTTTTTTAAGTTGAGATGAGAAATATTTTTAAAAAATGGTTCAGTCAAATTATTTTCCGTTACTTCTACTAATTCACTAAGAGATGGTGCACAAATAGATTGTACTATGCTAATTTAAAAATTGACCGCGATGTAACGGATCCCTTCAGACTCTCACAAGGTTCGCAAGAGTTCTGGACACTTGGATAAAAGGTGACGACCATTGTGAAAACTTTCTGTTTAAAACATAATCTACGAACCTTGTATTTTTGTTAAGTTATAGGTTATCGGTACTTTATAAAGATAATGGGAACAAAAATTATTGTACTTTTTATTAAATCGAAAATATTGTCTAGTATCGAATAAACTAACAAAAATAATTCGACTAGATTTTATTCTAAAACGAAACTAGTTTAACAGTGAAATATTAATCCGAATTATTTATTAACTAATTATAAATTTAGAAGTAGGTAAGCGTTTTAGCAAAATCTTCAATCGTTACTTTAACAACAATTTTAAAAGCCTAGACTGGATTATTTACCATTTTTATTTTTCCAATACAATAAATATTTTTCTAAAACGAATTTCACATCCTTTAATAACATAAACTTCTTTTAAAGGAGCTACCAACAATTTCATCGTCAAGATGATAAAGAGAACATATTTCTTAATAGCGAAAATTTTCTACATAAAAATATAACAAGCGTTTATATTTTATTTATTTTTTTTATTATATATATATATTTATTTATATATTTATTTATTTTTTTAATATGTGCAAAAATTGGTCAATGAGATTTATTATTCTACGTACTTATTTAATGATTTGTCAAAAATTTAGAACATGAGTTTATTAGGCCTAAGGCTTCATATGTTTTTTTATTATACTATAGGCACTCTACAAAGGGGTTCATAAAAATAAATTTAGAAAATAAAAAGTTTTTTAATTTTAACTTTTTAAGGTAGTACCGCAATATCGAAGGTCAAAGTGAACTATTATTTAAAAAAAATTTATTCACATGTTAATTTTTTTGTAACATTATTAATTGTAAAAAACAATAGGGTATAAATAATCAAAAATAAATCATGAAATTTGAAAAAAGTTAAAATTTATGTAAAAATATACTTAAATATTCTGATTTCGAGTCATAAAAGTGCTTTTTTCTTTTAAAATATTAAAATTAAAAATCATAATTTTTAAACTGTATATCACGTGACCTAAAACGCGGGTAAGCCTTGCTGTGATGTCATAGCGGTATTAGTCATAGACCATCAGTTAGTTCAGTGTAGACAGCTGGGTATAATATATACATAGATAATAAGTATTTATATTTATTATAATCAGATGTCTATGAATATATCTGTCAAACTTATTTGTGTTATTTCGTATAGTGATACCCATATTGCGTCATCAAATTGGATGCCCGCGTTTTTGACAGTTTAAAAAAGGTTTAAAATTTAATTGAAATTTTTGGCAAGAAAGTGTGTGTATTTTTCCGAAATAAATTTTTGGTGGCTTTTTATTAGCAAAATCAACATTTTGAAGTACTTTTTCAAAAATAGTGGAATGCCCTATTCAAAATGATTGCTGATTTGACTTAATTGTTTCCCGCCTCGATACTGCTATACTACATTAAATTGAGCAAAACATATAATTAATCTATTTTGAATTTACGTTTCGACGTCTTTTTTTAGTCTTCATCAAATTATTTTTTATTTTACAATAGATAGTTAAATTCTCTAACTTTATTTTTAAAATAATAAGTTTTCATTTTTATGCCCTGATGAGGATGAAATAAAGCCAACGAAACGTTCGATTTTAAAATAAGCTTATCACAAATTTTTCTAATGGAAATAATAATAATAAGAAAATATAAGAGTTGAATTTTTAGATAAAGAAGTTTTAGACCGAAATTCGGGTAAATTAACTAAAATGTACATAAATAGGCCTGATTTTATCGCTGTTTAATTTACGTTTTAATGTAAACTTATTTAAAATCCGTTGTGTTTGTGCCTATTTTAGGATGAAAATGAAATTTCTTTACTTTAATGAATTTTCACAAAGTGAAACTCTTTTTGATTAAATGTGTAACGAATTCTTTTACAAAGGCTTTAAAAATGGTGTCAAATGATGTTTAAAGAAAAAAGTTAAAACAGCAAGCAAATAAAAGTAAGCTACGAAAAACACAGCCATTAATTTGACTTCAATAAAAGTAGTCAATAAGTTAATGATAGATGATATCCATTCCCATTAGAGGAATTGTTTTGAAATTCTATTTAAAGCTTTAGGCTAGAAAAACGATCTTACCTGAGATAAATTAAAAATCAATCCATTTTTCCGATAATTAAAGAAATTTCACTTTTATCAAATTTTAATATCTAAATTTAAAATTTTATTTTGAGCAATGAGAATTATTTATTTAAATATTAATTTTTTTCTAAAAATTTACTTAAATTAGACAATTAATCATTATGACAAGACCGAAGTTAAGTTGGATTAACTTTGAGTTAAAATTAATGTTATATTTCTAATTTAAAAATTTTTTGTCATTTATCTTAAATTCAGCCTTGCATGTTTATATGATAGATCGAAATGCATTAACAAGATGAGTAAAATCTACTCTGCAATATTTAGATGAAAAATAATAAAAATGCGGTTGAATAAAAACAATTAACTCAAATTAGTAACTTGAGATTGGAAAATAAATCTCGGTCTCTTAAAAATTTAACCGAAAAATATTTGGGTTCGGGATGTAAAGACGAGAAATGTAATATGTTCAAGAAATGTCATATTCGATGATTTATCAATTTTCCATTCTTGTGTGAAATTGACACACACTGCATAATATAGTATTTTACCTTTTAGTGCAATAATAAAAGCTTGTACTTTTTTTAAGTGAGAACTTCTTTAGTCGCGTTTATCGATTTTATTATATTAGTTTTTTATTAGGCCGCAAAAGTTTGGTAATCACCATGGTTTGGATCGTCACCTCGGAACCGACATCATACTACATGACAACATACATACCACGTTGAAAGCCCAGGTTCACGACCGATCACTGAAGCATTGGACACAGTCAGTATGTTTACAGTCGCAAAATTTGAAAAGTAGTCGATGAATTGACTGATTATAAATACTTTACAACCCGAAGTTCTCACGGGAACGAATATTAAACAAAATGAAAAAAGTGATGAGAGTGATTTTCTACCCAAATAATTCATATCAGACAAATTAGTAACTTTAAATTATTCATACAATAATTACCGAAAAAATTCAAAAAAACACAGTCATTCCAAAGTTCCAAGTTTTCACTTCTGTCAGAAGTCCTCATAACTGCCTAACTTTTTTTATACTTATTTTTTTTTACAATTTGGTTTATTCAAATACAATAAATATTAATTATAATACAACTAATAACATTTAATTTGATCACAAATCATCTAATCTCTCCGTGTTTACAACCCGAATACAAAGGGCTCTCGATCATATTTTTAGATTACTGAAACTATTTTCGCATGTTTTTGAACCAACTGAATAATTTCCCAAACCCGAATTTCTTTTAAATTAATAAGAGTAGGGATGGGTAAGTTGTATCAGTTTTTGTGCTCTACACATTGTGAAACATTTATCTAATTTATTATATTTTTTCCGATTAAAATATTAAATTTTGAAAAATATGATATGGCAATTTTATCACTGTCTTTGCAACTATTTATTTTATTTTTTTACTATAATGTGAAATTATTTGAGCGCTTATGAAACTATTAAGCTTTTTCTTTTGTTTTTATTAAATATAGGAATTTATTATCGGACATAATTAATATATTAAAAAAAAAAAAAAAAAAAAAATGAAAATAAACTTTTTTTATTTATTTATTTCTAAGACTTATAATTATTTATTAGACATGAACACCAGTTCGATCTCGAATTTTATTTGATAATTTCCTTGTTGGATCACTCCATGATAATCGTAATGAGTATGGTGTTGATGCCTCCGATATTTTACCAGTTGAATTTCCTTTTTCTTCAGCAATTTGTAGTAACTAGCACAAAATGATTATTTAAAATATTTGTATATTTTTGTTTTGTGAAAATTGATTGATTTTAATTGGAAAGTGTGCTTACACGTTCATCAATTGCTCTAAATTGCCATGACCAATTTGCTCTGTATAAAAATGGTCGATGATCAAAACGATTATCATCTGGACTATATGTTTCTGCATGATAAGAAGGTGTCAATACAGTCATTTTATGACGATTAATTGCATAACATCTGTAAAATAAAAGTTAAATTTTACTTCAGCACTTTAACGTGGGATTTATCCCTATTTGAAAGTAAATTCTGGGGAAAAAGTATTGGAAGCTGATAATTTGAAAAGCAACAACAATGGCTTATGCTTAGTATACACAGCTGAAGGCATAAGTTAGAAGTGAAGTAAAAATTACTGAGATTCACTACTTACCGGAAGAAATGTTTAACTTTTTCAGCAACTTCAGCGGGTGTACAATTATCATTCCATTGATACAACAATTTACAAAACATTGAATATGGCCCACAATTTTGTTGTTTACGTAAACGCCCAAACATACTTAATTCTTTGTAGGTCATACCCATATCTTGTTCATCGGTTTGAGTTAGAGCACCGTCATTTAATGGTTCTAATTCTGCGGTTGGTGGAGCTTCTACTATTTCTGATATCACAGGTATATTAAATCTATCACAAAAATACATTTCATTCAATTAAATTATCTTTTTTTTTTATTTCTCGTGTGAAAATTATTATTAGTATTTAAACCAGAAACAATACCCTTAAAGACATTATAAGTCTTTCCATTTTGATACCAAATGAGCCCAGAGCCAAAATAATTGTTTAATACTTATTAGTATAGTATAAAAATAAGATAATTACAACAAAAACTGATTTGGAATACTTCAACTTTATCATTTTGATAGGATCCTAACGAATTTCG
This sequence comes from Chrysoperla carnea, assembly GCF_905475395.1. Taxonomy (NCBI): domain Eukaryota; kingdom Metazoa; phylum Arthropoda; class Insecta; order Neuroptera; family Chrysopidae; genus Chrysoperla; species Chrysoperla carnea. Next base: position 35,019,382 of record NC_058340.1, on the reverse strand, counting down.
GATATCCATGAAATGATAGAGTCTGGTTTGTTCAGCAGTTTGCTTTACTAAATTTGTAGGATAATGTAGTCATATTTGACGCCTTCTGTTTTATTTATATTTCGGAATTCCAGAATGATTTTCGATATAAAGAATCTTAAAACATATATATTGAAAAACTTTATGGTTTTGTGTACTCCTTTTTAGAAGCTAGTAGAGAACTAACAAAACTTTGCAATGTGCTTGTTTTTTGAAATTTCTTTAAGTAAAAGAACAATTACATGAGACAGTGATGTGGAAATGCTAAATAATTTTTTAGAACTCAAATGAATCGATTGGGAATTATAGCGCGCTAAATGGTAAGGCACTAATTAATTTACTGAGTGAAATATGTTCTGATCAATTAATTAAGATGGAATGTCGCCTTTCTTCGTTACCTATTTTACTCTGAGCAAAGAGTAACAAGCACGACTTGCCAATATTTAGATGCTAAACAAAGGTTAGAAGGGGTGTTGAAACTAATCACACTATCTGATTGACGTCAGATCAAAAAATTTTACATGAGCTGAAACATCACTCAATCTTCTTCCGAACATTTAGAATTTTTTTTTTGATCTTATTTCTCAAGATTCCATTATAATTATTATTTACCCTTTACCATTAAAAGTTTTAGTAAACCTCACCTTTTATTACTCTCACCGCAAATTTCATGCGATTAAATTTTGAAATGGTTGAATCAAAAATGTCTACTTACTTATCTTTCGCATAATGTAAAAATGATTTTAAATCTGTTTTTGAAATGCCACCAATAGGATTTATATCAGCACTAGAACAATCATATTTAGTCATATAGCCTCGTAATGCTTCATCCACGTTCGCTGATCCTAACACTAATAATCCACCAGGTCTACCACGTGACCATAACATCAATTGTGCTAAAAGATACGCAAGTACCATACGCAAGCGTGCTTGAACATTTTGTAAAGCTAAATTTTGACGTGCACAATCACCGCGTGAACGGAATTGCGGTACTAGTGATGTTAACGATGTAAATATACCAAGTACAGCCGAAACAGCTGTATCAATATTAATATTTGTATGAAAGCTACCGATTTGTGACGCTAAATCAGCTGCACGTTTTCGTGTTTCAACCGAAGAATTTTCAGTACCCATATAACATGTAACAAACAATCGCCCACATAATTCCTTCGGATCTTGTGGAGTGTATTCGGGTTCACATAGAATTCTTCGTATATCGTACAGAACTGTCGTATCTCCTCTAGACACGGCATTTATAATTAAATGACACATAGAAAACACTATACACGCTGTACTGGCTGAATCGACGCCCCCACTCAATGGAAGGAAAAAACCACCTTGACCTGATCGTCTTAAATAATCCCAGAGCCAACATGCTGGTCCCAATGCGATTTCTTCTTGTGGTGTATGGTATGTACAATCAATTGGTTGATGTGTAGGTAAAGCGAAATCAAATGATTTGGATAATGCAAAATCGACACAGATTCGTGGATAGCTCGGTGATTGTGTCGCTTCTTGATTGCGCGAACGAATTGCATTACGATATGCACGAATATCTTCTAAGTCTATCGTAGCTGTAATTACTTCCTGAAAATAAAATTTGTGAATTTAGCCCCAGTTTATATTAATGATATTTTGTAACTTACAACTTCCTCAAGTGCAAATTGCTTTCCACGACTAATTATATCACCGTTTAATGCAATTGAGGTACAGCCATTAAAATAAACACGTTGTCCATCGCATCCACGTAAATTACTAAATAAATAACAACCACCAGCTTTCATTGTGGCCGATTTTACTAAATCAACTGTGACATATGCTTTACGTAGTTCCATATAACTACCAGATCCATTTGCTATAATTTCCACTCCGTCTAAGCTCATTGGAATGTGTTGACTATAAACAAAACATTTTTAATTAAGCAAGGAAATTCGATAAAAGCTAATGGAGGTGAAAGCTGATGGAGGTACAAATTCATTGGCATACCTGCAAAAAACTCACCTTAATCATCAGAATTTTGAGAAAAAAAGGAAAACAATTTACTTATTGCAAGTTCAAAAGCCAAAGTGGATACCGGATCATTCTAGCGTGAATTTACTGGTGACAGATTTACTGATATGGTTGCAACAAGTCCGTCTTAATTATCGGAATTGTAGGGAAGCACATAAAATGAAATTATCATATAAGTTGAAAATAAAATTATCCATTTTCAGTTGTATGGATAAAAGAGGCGAATAATTAACAAAAATTTTTGGTATTTTTCTCTATACAGTAATGCAGCCCGGCACAGAGTGAAAAACAAATTTACCTAAACAAATTTACATCCCGCACATTCAAAAGACAGAGTTTTTTATTTACCTGTTTGGAGTCCATAATTCTTCACAAATTTCATATCCAATACATGTATCCATTGTAGATATAACAGCATCACCAAAAGGCACTACAGTTTGTTGTGTTATGGCAGTGATCATACGAGGTAAATGATATTCTTCAGTTATCCGTGATTTAGTCCATGCAGTGAACCAACGTGTTTCACGATAATTACCATCATCACATAAAGATTTTTTAGGTCTAATTAATAATATTTTCGTATTGTAAAATGCTACGCGACAATTATATGTAACATTTTTATGCATTACTGGCATACCAACATCAATTAGCATATCACGACATATTGGTGATAATAATAATTCTGCTAATACTTCCCAACTATGCAACAGTGTATCGGATTCTAAAAAATGATCTTCACAACTGTAACCACTACAAAAATAATGAAGTTCAAATTAAATTGCACAAATAAATTCGATTAATTTTATAACAAACAATTTTTCTACCCAAGAAGGTTGAACCCAAACAGATTCTCATCAAAAGCTTTTATTTATTTAATGCGTTACTCACTACCCTTTCTAAGTCAATACAATATTGGTCAACCAATTCTCTAAAATAGCAAAGGGTTGCTGATATTCTCAAAATTTTTCGGGGAGTCTTAATGTAAGCCGAAGTTTTCCAATTTCGTACACAAGCTTAACTAGTCCAGTTATATTCCTGAGTAAAACAATTTGAAAACAAGCCGATATAATATGGAAAGAAGAACATATTTATTTGTGACAGAGCAAAACAGTTATGGCCAAAGTAGCATCTAAGGTGATTATATTTTATTTTCAGAGGGTCTGGTTTGTAGACAAATACTCTTATCTTTCTGACCAGCGTTTCTCAAACTAATTTCGTCTATCACCCACTTCGAGAATCAATTATTTTTCAGTGCCCCCTACATATATAATTTTTACCCGATATTTTATGTTTTAATGTGAGCAAATATTTAATTTAATATTAATATTAAATTAAAAATTAGCCATACCACCCCCCCTGTAAGCCTCTAGCGCCAACAAACTAGGCGTTATCGCCCAATTTTAGAAAAATTGGTTTAGACCTATCAAAACACCAAGAGATATAAAAAAAGATAACCGACAACGAGAAGGAATAGGATATGATAACTTGTTTAGCCATTTTTTGAAATTGATTGAAATCAAAACTTGTTTGCGATTGTTGTACAACTCCAAATTATATAGTAAGTAATAGGGAATGGCTCAGCCATCAGTTATCATAAGATCTACTACTAACTTAACTAACACATGCCCGTGAAGTATTTTTTAAACAGATGTCTAGGTAAAGAATTATACTAATTTTCTAACGATAATAAACTTTTGGTTGAAATCTCCAATATTCTCGAACAAACAATATTCAAAATAAAAAAGTTTTTACAAGCCCTTTGTGTCAAAAGCATTTTTATTATTTTTAAAAGAAATAGCTATGTACAGCTTAAAGTTTTACTTTTTAAAAAGACGCAATATATAGCTGTGCTTTGGGCATATTAATTTAAAGAAGGTTGTTTTAAGAATATTATTTCAAATTTGCAAATCGTTGTGTTAGGCTTCGATCAGAACAAATATACAAATTCGGCTAAATATTTACCATATTTCCAATTCCGGTCCTGTTCTATAAGCAGCACCATACTCTTTTGCATCTTGTATTGATTGTAATATTCTCGCTAGATTTCCTTCAAAATCTAATGCCCATTGATTTAATGTACATGCTGCTAAACAAACTTTTCGTCCCATTTTCTTCGATTTTCGTTTTTAAAAATAATTTATGATCTGAAAACAAATGAAATAACAATATTTAATTATAAAATGTATAACTAATTTAAATTTTAAGGTACCTTATTGATATTGGTTACCATGGTGATAGGGTAAACCTTATTATTAGGTAAGTTTTACTTTTAAATAATAAATGAAGAAAAACGTTATTTAATTTTATCATAATTAAAAATTGTTCTAAATACAAGAAAATTATACAAAGAGGGTTTCCTTATTTTTTTTAATTATAAGAATAGTTAATAATATTTTAAATTGTTTTATTGTTAATGAGATCTATTTTCTATACAGAATGTTTTCGTTAAGTATTGCGATCTCAAGGTTTTATTACGCATAATTTCTCTTGAAAAATTTTCTAATATTCTTATGCCTAAAAAATGGTGCAAGATATTGTTCGGCTTGATTCATTATTATTGTTTATTCGTTAAAAGAAAAATTAACCGTAAAACTTGAGAATTTTCTAATCGAATAAATGGTTTAGACTTACTACTACACGTATTACTACATATAAATAGCCGTAGTTTACGCTGTATGTATCATATTAAAAATCATCAATTATAATCGAGAGGCCATGATGTAAATAAATATCGTATACCTACATGATTAAAAGTAAACAAAAACAAAAAGTAATGCAGATTATTGTTTATTTTTTACCTTTTTTTTTTTTTTAAATAACTATAAAAGGTTTTGTAAAGTAGGTTTTTAAAAATAGAATAAAAAGTCTATCAATATTCTTCTATCTAAGAGGCAAAATCCTAATTTTATACCAGCAAATTATAAATAACAAACAAGTGAATCAGATTTTGGTTTAATAATCCCGAAACTTTTATTACCTAAGAAGACAGAATAACAAAATATGGATAGGTACTCAATTTTAAGTTCATGGCATAATAAAAAATTTACCAACTTAAAAGTGTACTTTTTTCATTACTACGCTTGCTCAGTGGTGTTGGGCTACACAAGGGCAAATCCCACACAATTTTTTGACATGTAATGCAAATAATCCCAAAACATTTACGCCGGTTTGATGCCTGTTGTTATTGAATAAGAAAATATACGTATAAATGTAGCTGGTACATAAGTGATGGAGACGAAAATATAAAACTCTAAGAAAGTTGGATTTCCTCGCCCCATAGCATCCAGCATTTTGGCCGAGGTTTGTATGCCATTTTCCTTGATCGCTAACCGCAGATAGGGTCTCTTAGGCAGCATTTAAGTCGAAGAAGAGCTACTTTTGTGGGGTTCTAGAGTGTTGCTATAGTATCGACGCACGACCGCCCATTCAGCCAGAGATCAAGAAAATATAATTTTATTTAAACTGTATATAGTATCTTAATATTGAAATATTTTTCACAAAACAATAAAATTTAAAAAATTTCTCATTTTATTTGAATAAAAGGAAGATATTATTTTTAATTTAATTATCACTGTATCATAAACCCTGACCTCAACGTTATATCACATAAAGTACATTTTTCAAACACCACAAATGTACCAAGCCCCATATATCACAAATATTTTCGAAAAGTATTTTTAAACAAACTCTTTATCTCAAAAAGAGCTTAACATTCAGTATTTTAAAATGTAAACAATTTTTCGTGGTATTCATTTTCTATATAAATAATTCTATGAAAATATATAAAGTTATTTTAAATATTAGTACAAGAAAATATGATGAAAATTCACACTTAAAACAATTTTATAAAACAAACATTTAATAATTTTAAATGGAAAAGGTATTACAACACCACGATATCACACGATAATACCACACCGATCACGATTTGACGATGATGTTAAATAAATATGCTTTGTAAGGCCATATGTAATAACCGCACATCGAATTTATCATGTATGGTTTTTGAAATGAAAAATAAAGAAAAAAATGAAAATGTACTCTGTTTCGAGTATATGAAAACAATAAAATCACCAACAGTTTAAAATTCCATTGAATAGATTTCCTGATGATTTCATGGCCATAATACAAAGACCAAAAAAATGCTGAATTATTACCCCGTTTGAATTCTGACTTATTATCCACATGAATAACTTCCGAATACTTCCAAATATACAGAGTTATACAAAAAAACGAAGTCGATATCATATTTTGTTCGCGAGATATCGATCGGGAAAAACAACTCCACCAATTCGACCAAATGTTATGAAATTCTTTTCAGATCATATTCCCGTTAATACGCTTCGATCGACACCTCAACGAAGTCGATATCACTTTTTGTATGCGCGATATGGATCAGGAAAAAAATGACCACGAACGTACATACGTGCGAAAACGTATACACACATACTTCTTCTCCAAATTGGTGTTAATGGCTTGTCATGACCATGAAACGTAAAGATATGTTGAAAATTTTGATTTCGTAAATCAGACCCATAAACCATCCATTCGAATTTCATTTGAACGGATTTCCATTACAATCAGTTCGTTTTGGAAGAAATGGCATTTTTGAAGTCTGTTTTAATATTAACGAATGTAGTTAGCATAAAATTAGGATCAATAATTAAACAACTCGAACCCACCTACAAGATTACAAATTTTTAACTATAATTTCCGAAAAAAGCTCTGGAAATTAACATTTTTTGCATTTCCAAATTCTTTGCCCGTTTAAATACAAAACAATAAATTTTGAAGGGTTAAACTGATTGTGTTGTGATGTTAAAACTAAATCGACAATATTTCAATTGTTTGCCATTCCCTTGTTTGTAAAAATGGGAAGGATGAACTAAAATTGATTCTAACAATAAGACCGGTACTTTCATATTGCCTTAGGCGAACATGCTTCGTAATAATATTGTTTAAACAAAATATTATACGGTTTAATATTTATGTTTAACGGAAATAGAATTATTTTCTAGGTATGTGCCACTATGGTTAAACAAAGAACTTTCTAGGTACTTAAAATCAATTAAGAATATGCATTATATTTTTCTATACTTTAATCTTTTTTTTTAAACGTCATATTATAAAGTTAGACCATCAAGTCATGGAGAAATTACCAAGAGGAAAACAGAGATCTCCGAGTAGGAGCCTTTACTGATCAGGAGTGGAAGAAATATGTCAAGTAAGAAGTGACGTCGAAGTCAAAGTCGAAGAGTTTTTCTGGCCGGAACGGGGACAATTTATGCAAAAATGGCAAGAAATGCTGCTAACAGATAAAATGGATTCACTTTAGATGAATTGATATTACCAAAAAGCAACTTATTTAACTTGCTTCTGAGCCAGGAGACAACTACTCAATCAAATTACACAACGAAATAAACAGCAAACTTTTGGAGGAGAAATATAGGGAGTGGAATCAGCAAATAAAAATAAAAATGTAAAAGCCATGAAATTCAGATCCGTAATTTATGGTGCTGAAACTTTTGAACATAATAAGCTAAGAATATTCGATTATTAATACGCTTTTTAAGTCTGAAGGTGGAATTTTTTGGTAAATGATTAACTCTCAAAAAGTGTAAAACAAGAATTTTTGATTCTATTTTTCAATTTTTTTAGTATATTTTAGCTGGAAATAAATACTGTAGAATAAATATAAATATAAAATTTTTGATTTAAATTCGGAGATAATAATAGAAACATAACAAATAAATATAAATAATAGTAAACAAATGAAACTAAAAACAAACAACACCTGGAAAAAATCAAAACGCAGAGAGAAATGAAATGTCTAGAAGTCTAGACTACAACATGACAACTATTTAAAGCTCTGTTTTAAGCATATATAACTCTTGAAAAAAAATTTATGTTCATCGTACACATGAGGTGAAGGACTTGCATAAAATATACGAACTCATTGTTAAGTGGTGAGTTCAACGTAACTGTTGGATGTTCCATACGAAATCGAAATATATGATAGTTAATCCAACACCTTTATAAAAAAAAGTATAATAGTGTTTTTATTATAACATAAAAACTTTACAATTTTAACGAATTAAGGATGACCGTCAGCCTAGAGATAAAATTATTGCCCGATTATCCGTAAATTTTTGTCATCATTCTTGGGCAACAATCTTATCACGTGAATTCCTTACAAGTGCTAATCATTGATCACTTACGGCTTAGTTTGTTTACCCGGCAATTCAGGAGGTCCTTCAGAAACAAATTCATTACATCGGCAAACGGCCACGTGTTTTACTTTTGTAGAAACAACTCCCTAGCTATTAAACCTAAGCTAAGAATTTCAGACCTGAATATAGATGCCTAACATGATTAGTATAGATGCAAAACTGATTAAAAACAATTCCCGCTATGTTCAATTGTGGTAACAAGACCTGAAATTTTTAATTTTCTAAAAATTTAAAAACGGTACGGAATCTACGAATGCGAGAATTGAGCTAATTTGAAAGTATTAGAAGTGCAAATCATTAAAATTATTAAATTTATAATAAAATTAATTTTATTTAGCAGAATAATATATACATTATTTCATTGACAATATAATAATAGACTTTTAAAATTAGAATACAATTTTTTGATTGATTAGAAATTTCTAACAATAACCTGTGTTTTGGATATAAATACAAAAAATATACCTACGATAATAATTCGTTGTCGTCTTGATAAATGAATTATTGTTCGAAGTATTTTGTTTAGAATAAAAAAAAAATTTGTAAAAAGAAAATCAACAAGAAAGTAAGGATAAAGTCAGAATTGTTTATAGAGACTATAATAACTATTGGATATAGGTAACTCTTATAGCCATACAATGCCTTCTAGTTCGCCTGAAATGAAAAAGCTTCTTCTTTGACGTTCTTGTATCTGACGGATATTAAAGCCGGCGATAGACCTTCATTGATTATTGTTTTTAATACTGAAAGGGTTTGGATCAATATCAGAAAAATTAGAATTTTTATAATAGGCGATTGTAGTAGAAAGCAGATGCAGAAAATGAAATTTACTGCAACTCAGTCACTACAACTATTGTCGAGGAAATAAGGCATGTGACTCGAAAGAAATAAGGCATGTAAGCTGATGAAATAAGGCATGTAGTCTGAAAAAAAACCGTTTCAGTAAATTTTTATGGGAGCCGATGAAAAATGTTTGTCTCAGTGAACCTACTCTACAAAATCATATTCAAGCGAACGTGTGCTTTTCCAATTTATGCACATAAAGTGGGACAGAAGTATTTTACTTTCGGACATTCATTTTATTTAACATTCAATTTTATATTTTGGACAATTCTAAGCATTTTTTAAGTATTGACGTTTTTTACCTAAACTCACTGTTTTCGACATATATAAGTTACCATTGTTTCGCTAACCCTGCTCTACTAAAACCATAAGCGATGGTATGAAGATGTGCCAAAATGTATACTGGTTTTAAACATAATCAAGTCTTAAAGTCATAAAAGTCTTAAGGTTATAGGTAGGTTCGCCTGTTACAATGTTCTCTTCGATTTCACCATAAACAATTCTTACTGTATGTATAACATGAATCAGACGATATCACATACACACAAAATTTATACCAGAAACAGGGGTATTTTTTTCTAACATTCTTATAAACTGATTGCTGTTCGTATTCTCTGGTTCTGGTTCTGGCATGCAGGTAGCCTGCAGGTACCAGGTACACACATATTTAACACAATAATTTAACATATACAATACAGGTACATAATACACAACACAATAACAACATGTTATTCATGTATGCCATTCATTTTCTTTGGTATCTATTGATTTTACTGCCATCCACATGATTTAATCAGAAAAATAGGAATCAAGGAAGAAATTCTGTAAATTCTATGTGTTATCTTTAAATATAAAACAACAATAAACTGATCAAATATAAAAATGATGGAAAATAATACATTAAAGTAAAAAGATTTATTAAGATTTTTGAAGTGAAAACTTCTTTAAGCACGTTGAGCACTTTTTGAGTGAAAACAAAATCATGAAACTAGCGTCATCGTCACATAACACGTCATTACACTTCATTCGGAATGTAGAGATTAAGCTTGGTTAACATGGGTTCTGTTTGGTTAACATGGGTCTGTATTAACGAAAAATTCTAAATAAACGTAAAAAAATCGAAACACTAAATATTATTTATAATACAGTGAATAAGCCGGAAAAAAAGTGTCGGTAGTAGAAAACTTGGGAAACAGCACCGATTTTTTTAACATGATTAAACATTTTATAACATGATTATAAATCGGACCCCAAGGAACATTCCGCCAACTTAACTCACTGGCAAAAATGGTGCGATTTTCGGCAGATGTGACAGATCGGACTCGTATTCAGCGACCAAAAATACCAACTAGATGACAATTTTAAATCAAAATAACCATTTAAAAAATTTGGCCTCTTGTTGGGGCCCTATGGCCCCTTATGACTAGGTTAAGTTGACTGAATGTTACTTGGGGTCTTAAAATCGGTGCTGTTTCCCAACTTTTCCAATGCATCCCGGCTTATTAGCTATACTATTAAGCGTACATATATAACGTACCTATTTTTATTTATTTTTTATCCAGAAATCACCAAAGTTTGATGATAATAGAAATTACTTGAATCCGTATTAAAAAAAAAAAAAAAAAAAATATATATATATATATATATATATATATATATATATATATATTTTTTTTTTTTTTTTTTTTTTTTTTTAATATATATATATAATATATAATAATATATATATATTTATATATATATAATATATATATAATATATTATATATATATATATATAATATATATATATATATTTTATATATATATATATATATATATATATATATATATATATATTAAAATTACATTATTTATTGCCAATAAAAAAAATTTCATTAAAATTTCATCCTACTCAAAATAAAGCGTAGGTTTGTTTCATCCATAAACTTATTAAATGAAGAACTCAAAGCGGTTTATAATTAGAAAATATTATATTAACGTTATAAAATAAATTAAATGTGTCATTTAAGTTAATATTTAAAAAATACTAATATTATCAAAGTATGTGTTTTACATTTTTTTAAGTAAGAAAATTAATTAAAATTGTATAATATTTAATGGTACTCATTAATCACATAACGTAATATGTTCAAGGCCAATTTTGTGAAAAACTTAACTTGATACATCCAATTTTTTTAGTGTATAAAGCGAAACGTCTGTTAATCTTATTATATTTTATGAATATGTTTCATATAGCTAAAGATGTACAGTGTTTATCAAAAATACATACCCCAAAAAATTATAAGTACGCTAAAGTGGACCTTAGAGATAAAGTACTATCTTACTTTAAGTACTTTTGCTACCTATGAGACAGCAAATCTCTGATTCAGAGAGGGTTATGGAAACAATTTCCCACTACAAAAATAAACATTATTCAACTATTTTAATTAATAGATCCTAACCGCAATATAATTGGACAACACGGAGCTGGAATAATATATCTGAAAGTTTTCTTTGGGATTTTAAAAGGAGTTTTTGTCTCAAATTTAGATAAAAATCATTCACTAATCTTGATTTAAAAATAAAAAACTCGGGGGTTCCTAAACTGGAGCAATGTCTTTAGTAGACGGATCCAAAAAATAAAAAGAGCCAAAGGTGTTTTGGGACAGCAGATAGGAATTGTGTAAAAAAATTTTAAAAAAAATCTGTTGACGTGAATGGGCTATTATTACTTCAAGATAATAAGCGATAAAAAAAGTATTAGTCAGTGTCGTACAATTTTTTTGTTTAGTTCCCACACACCAAACGCGGGATTTTTAGGGATTTAGTTCCCACACACCAAACGCAAGGAACATTTAAATGAGTATTTACAGCATTTTAGGCGATATCTGAAATAATATTAATGCAATCGTAAAATCAACCCGATTTTTGTACAAAGTTACTCCTGTTTTAAAGGGATATTTCTTAAGAAAGTTGCAATAAAATTTTAGGTCCGATTTTGATAATAATCATTTTTAAAAAAATATAAAAATAGGGTTCGCTTGACGATTGTTCGAACTGTTTCGACTAAAATCGTACACACAGGCCGACAAAATTGAGCAATTTCAGTTAATATAAATCTTTTATTAGTGTTTTTTTCCAAGTTACCAAAGGTCCAGTGTCAGTAGATAACCAACTAAAAAAAGAGCATGTAAGAGTTTTTCTGGATGGTGGACATTTACCGTAGTTTACAAAAATATTTTTCTTTTACTTGAAACACGTTGTATAACTAAATACAGATATATATACGATGTTTCAGAGTGTAGGTGTGCGTCAAGTTGTCTACTAACACTACTTTTTTTTCATCAAGGATATATCGTTCAAAAGTTTTTACTGTTCTTCTTTTTTCTTTTTCTTTTAAAATAAAAATAGACAATAACGGGAAATTGACGATAATCAACAGAAATAAATAAACAAAAACAAAAAAATTATTATAAAAATAGAACGGTGCCAAAATCTGATAAATTTTGTTTGTCAATATTATTTAACCTTTGTAGAAAAATATTATTTATAATTAAAATGCAAAATTTAAAATTTTGCATGAAGCATGGTATGGTAGATTCGATGATGATACCATAGACGATAATTAAAAACAATTTTATAAACAAAATTAAAATAATTATCAAGCGTGAATGTAAACTACGTTTAAATGATTCTGTTACACTCTAACACTTTTTCGAGTAGATTCATAATCATATTAATTGGTTTAGTTGTTTGACAATGTGAACGAACAGTAAAGCTAATAATTGGATAGAACGATCTATAGTGAGGAGCAACAAAGCTGGAATAAGTATAAAATTCATTTCATTTAATACCCATATCATGGGGGTGCATTTCAAAAGCCAATCTGCCATCTTGGAAGTCCGCCATGTTGGATTTAAGTGACGTGACTATTTTTGCCGTATTCCTAACAGCAAACCCTTTCATTTGATACCCATATCATGGGGGTGCATTTCAAATAGCCTGTCCGCCATCTTGAACAACCGCCATATTGGATTTTAAGCCACGTGATTATTCTTTCGTATTCCTGACAGCATACTCTTTCATTTGATATCCATATTATAGGAGTGGATTTCAAACAGCCAGTCCGCCATCTTGGGGAGGCCGCCATATTGGATTTGTGAATGACGTTGCTTAGCTGGTCATGTATGGTCATCAGAACTCGAGAAGTGAGTCAAATTAAGATTTCAAGATTTTCTTACATACATAGTTAGTTACAAGTGAAGCTAATAAAAGCGTGTTAATAAAATAAGCTGACAGAGATGTTAAACTTGGTTAATCTTAAATTCGGTGTATTCGAAGAATATTAAATCCAAACACAATTACGAAAATAGTTGCTATTCTTTAAACTACTAATTCAATTTCGATCCAATGTAATTAAGTACACGAAAAACCCATGAACAGGCTAACGGACACGGTGGGCCCGAACGCAATACTGTCTCGATGTGAACGCCATACTGTGCACTATGTTGAAGGAATAGTAACATTAACAATATAGTTATGGTGGACGAGTCAATGCAGTATGGTCGTCAGACCCATAATGGTTGGCGATACGTACAATACTCCTTGCGGATAGCTCTATTCAGTACTGTAATCTTACTTATGCTAGCCTAGATACTATATTATGTATCTGTTACTATATACCATTGTAGTAAATGCCATGCATTTCTTACCGTGCAGCTTTCTTTTTAGGGGATCTAGAGGCTAGGCATATTTGAATAGAAGCTCTTGTTTGCAAAGCATTTCCAATCTACTTTCATACGGGTTATATCGTGGGTTTCGCGCTTAATTTCTACCACTATGATTTAAATGGTTATGACGAATTGGTATATTGCATAATAATCAATAAATTTGAATCAACTGCAAAGATATCACAATGGCCTAAGTTTATCACCAGACAACCGTTGCGATCAACCGTTAAATATATATTGAAATTAAAAAGAAAAGAAAAAACAAATTTACCATTATTTACATAAGATGGCATTTTGCATTAGCAAGAGGATAAAAAAGGACACTCAAATAACAACGTCATGGGAATTGTTACATAGGCTAAAGAGAAAAATGTTTTAAAAGTATATCTAAAGTTTTTGAAAACAAAGTTTAAATAATTTTCGTCATGGAAAAATTTCATGTGTTTTAAAACTATTTATTTATTTCACGATTACATTTTTTTTTGTATATTAACCTCTCGGAAATGAATTTTCATATTTATATTTATATAATTTTCTCATTTGCTATATATTTAAAACCGGAACATAAAAAGATAATCTGCAAGCTGGAATCATAAATAATAATTCTTATAGACAGTGGCGGATTTAGAGATTTGCCGCCCGTAGGCTATTCAATTTTTGCCGCCTCTAAATTTTGATATCTTAGTTCACAATCATATCAATTATCTATCAATAAAATTGCAACTTTATGATTTGTGCTCCATTATCCTCATTACATCAACTTTTCCCGTATGGTTAGTTTCATCGAGAACTATGGTACCGTGTTAGATCCTTGATTATTTTTACAGCAAAGAATTATCAAAAAACAATATTTTATGCAAAAAATATCTCAAACATGTACCAATTTTAAAGTAAGTTAAGGTATGTGTTAAAACTATACAATACTTATGTAATAGGAATAAAGCTTACACAAAAAATCTAAATTTGGCGAACGTTGATAAATATTTATTATTACACTTACAGTTACAAAACAACACAATAAATATATCCTTTCTTAATTATTTGTTAGTATTATAATTCAAGTCAAATTATAAAAGCATTACAATACTATTTTGCGACACTTTGAATTCGCAAAATCATTTATTATATCGTCGTACGAAATCTTGTTTATTAGCTCTGACTCTATGCACAAGAGAGCTCTGGATTGAATTGTGTAAGGAGATCTCATAATTATTAGGTACACGGAGAAAAAATTATAGTAATTATCAGTGAAGAAAATATGTAAAAATAACTAAATTTCGACTATAATATGGAATCGCTATTGCGATATTCTAAAAATTCATGATCATTACATTATAATCAAAAGCGTTTAGCAATTGTTTATGCAGAGATTTTGAGATATTTATTATTTAGCACTGTATATAGGACTATATTTCGGTTTTTGTTGAATATTTTAAATCCTCTATAATTTTTGAAATTCGTATTTTGTGTGTGTATTATAATTTTTTCTAAATTTTATCAATCGAAATAAAAAATTTATGAACTAAATTTGCCGCCTCTTAAAATTTGCCGCCCTAGGCTCCAGCCTACTCAGCCTGCTGGTAAATCCGCCACTGCTTATAGACACTAGACAAACAATTATATATTTAAAACGCGGGTGGATATTACAAAACGGAATCATTAAAAACAGATTTGACGATTATAAAACATGAAATGGCACAAAATCTTGATTGTGTACATTTTATATATTATGTCAGAGTTTAAATTTATATTATACAGAATGGTTTAAAAAAATGTACACACCGATGAAGTATCAAAGAAATGCATCAACGGGCGTCTCAATTACTTGTTTGCGAGATAAGTTTGATAAAAAAAGAACTTTACAATAATGCCCAGAATAACTATTCTGAAAGACCACAACCATTTATCAGCCCCACAAAAATAACAACCAAAAGAACTCAGTAATTTTTAGACAAATTGTTGAGCGATTTTATTATAATAATTTTGGATCATCATCTCGGACATGCATACCACGTTGAAAACACATATATCGGTTTGCGGCCGATTACTGAAGTTAAGCAACATTGGGTATAGTCAGTGTTTGGGTGAGAGACTGATTAAGAACATTGCATGCTGTTGCCTTTTGATTCTTTATAATAGTTTTTTTATACCCTCTACCTTTTAAAAAAATTTAGCTTCCATATGTGTATGGCCGCAAAACTCGAAAAATAGTCGATGGATTGACTTGAAATTTTGACTGGTTGCAGTTATAAAAATGAGTGTAAATACATACTTTGCATCCCGAAATTCCCACGGTAAGGAATATTTAAAAATAGTTGAACAAAGGGAAGAAAGTTATTTAAATGTCAAATTTTTTTCCCAGACTATTTTTATTTTCTCTCTTACCAGAGAAGAAGCCATATCAGACAAAGCAAAAGCGAAATGTGGTCGGGTTAAGCTAATATGTTAATAATATCAATTTTCAAATTATGCACCTAAGTATTTAAGTTTTCACTTCTGTCGGCAGTCCTTCTAACTTTCTATCATTTATGTCAAGCACAATATTTGTGAACAAGGCAAGCTACAGTCATGATTATTAAAAAGCAGCCGTTTAAAATGAATGTGTCCAAATACTAATTGCAATAAATAGGAATGTCTTGGATTCAATCGGTCGGAGTAATCAATTGTATTTGCACCACAATGATCAACAATTTTAACACATTCTATAAAATAGAACACGTTCTATATTTATATACAAGGATTTCGTAATTTTTCTATATAACATTTCTTGGTGTCGTAGCCATAGAATGAGAAAAAACGTCGAAGGGGCTGCAGATCATTACCAGATGCAAATCATTTATAATCTGATATCATTTTTTGTTTTCACGAATCCCTCGAATTTGATTTCGAGAATATGTATATTCTACATTTTACAACTATACCTGATACAATGAATGGGATTGCCTTTGAGAGAGAGTGGATAACAATTGACTGGGACACTCTGTATTTTGTTCTGTGTGTGTAGGCGAAGTAAGTTTTTCTAGAAAAATAAGTTAAATATACATACAATACATGTTTTTACCATTCATTTTCTGTTTATTATATGTTTTTATACCATGTATATTAAATATACCAAGGTATATTAAGTTTCGTCCCAAGTTTGTAACGCTTAAAAATAGTGATACTATGAACAAAATTTTAACAAAGGTGTTCATAAAATCACCTAATTATTCCATTTCCGGTTGTCTGTCTGTATGTCGTCTGTCGTCTGTCCGTTTTTCATTACGATTACTCAATAACGATAAGAGATTTCAAGCTGAAATTTTTATAGCGCGCTTAGGGTGTAAAAAGTGAGGTCAAGTTCGTAAATGAACAACATAGCTCAATTGAATCTTGGGTCCGTAAGACCCGTCTTGTAAACCGTTAGAGATAGAACAAAAGTTTAAATGTAAAAAATGTTCCTTAAAAAAAATAAACAACTTTCGTTTGAAATATTTTTTCGTAAACATCAGTGTTTACCCGTGAGAGCGCAAATTATGCACAAATTGTACAATATGTATTATGGGTATATCAGTAATATATGTGTGACATGCATGTATGTGTAATGTGACAGAGTAATCAACACTGTGTATACATAGTATTTCAACAATTAATCCAGTCAATTATTTGTTTTCACTTGTTATACATATAGATAGGTATATTGCTGTTATATTTTGCAATAAAATAAATTCACAGAAGCTATTATTATTGTTAATATTGTACATAATATTCCATTCTAATAAAAAAACTAAAAAGTTTTTTGAAAATAAGTAGAATTTCGTGGTGAAAGTTAATTTTATGGATATGGATATATGTGTGTGAAAAAATACTATACGCATGGCAAGGATTCAGTAAATTAAAATATTCAAATTCTTAAAATTCGTCGGAAAATTCATCCCAGTGCTTCCAGATCATTATCAAACCATCAGAGCTCTACAGAACTGAGAGAAACAAAGCTAAAGAAGACCATCAACTTAAAAATATAAAACCTCTTTTTTGCTTGGAATTAAAAAGAGACGGAAATTTATTAGAGGTAAGCAAAAAAAAGTGCCAATCGAAAATATTTTAAATCAAAAATAATTACAAACCTGCATCATCTTGAGCAAAAATCGAAATAATAGTTCTTGGCGGGGTCTCTGATAGATATTTGTCGTCTTTATGAACCACTCAAGCAACTATATACTTAGATAGAGCTATATAATCTTAGACTTGGGTGTACATCAGGGACTAGGTAGAAAGCTACCTGGTCCATATAAATAGTAAAGCATCCAACAGTTGTCTGGAGCCTGGAACTAAAAATTTATACTAACGAAAAAAATAATGCACAAGTGTTTTGAAACCCGAGAGATAAATTGATGAAAGCTTCGATTTCTTTTACAAGTGAAATTAACAAAATGTAAAAAACCCCCGACAGACTTTTTTGGATATGGAACTCTAAACTCCGCCTTGAAACATATCTAAGAACACTCTCCATTAAATGACCTTTATCCTTAAAGCCTTTTCCAAACTGAACCGATTTTGAAGATCATTATTTAGTTTTTTCGGATACGGAACCCTAAAGTTGTACTTGAAACATAGCTAAGAACAATCGCAACTAAATCATTTTTCAAACGAAAGGTACGATGCCACAGACAGACAGACAGACACACACACACACACACACACACACACACACACACACATAACGGCCAAACTTGTTTTTTGTTTGGGGGTTAAAAAATGGATAAGGTCAATTGACTCTGAACTTGGCATTCAAAAAACTGGATTCTCAAATCTTCATACACGTAATAAGTATTTTATCTTGGTATTGGAAAAACTAGATCCTCAAATCCTCATATTCGTAATAAGTGTTAGTTTTTGTTATAGTATCCTAAAATATGAATAGTTTATAATATATTCTTAAAATGTTCATTTTATTTGTAGACAAATTATTACACTGGGTCAAGGATAAAGTTCAGCAATGAACAGTGAATATTGAGAAAAATTTATTAAGGACAAACACTTCCAAATTTAGTTTGAACTTATTTTTACCCTAATCTTCATTGATTTAATAATATGAAATATGTGTTACCTACATTTTTTTATACACCTTCAGTCAGATGGTTGATTTAAAATTACTCATACCTCAAAAAATTGAAGAAAAAAAACAAGTGAAAAGAAACAATTGACTGAGTTAATTGTTGAAATACCATGTATAGACACTGTTGATTACTCTGTCACATTACACATACATACATGTCACACATATATACCCATAATACATATTGTACAATTTGGGCATAAGTGATGTTTACGAAAAAATGTTTCAAACAAAAGTTGTTTATTTTTAAGGAACAATTTTTACATTTAAACTTTTGTTCTATCTCTAACGGTTTACAAGACGGGTCCTACGGATCCAAGATTCAATTGACCTATGTTGCTCATTTACGAACTTGACCTCACTTTTTACGTCCTCAGCACGCTATACAAGCTAGATATCTCTTTTCCTTTTTGAGTAATCCTGATGACAGACCGACAGACGACAGACAGGCAGACAGACAACCGGAAATGGACTAATTAGGTGATTTTATGAACACCTATGACAAAATTTTTTTCCTAGCAGCATTATTTTTAAGCGTTACAAACTTGGGACTTAACTTAATATACCTTCGTATATTTCATATACATGGTATAACAAGTTGGTAAAATCAAAATGAAAATACACTCATTATTTCCGCTAACGTTTTCCGTTGTGAAAATACCATTTTTGTTTTTTGTTAAAAAGTTCTAAATAGAAATTACTTTGGACTTCACATAAAAAAAAAGTTTTTTTGTACTTAAAGAGATAAATTTCCATCAGAGTCTTTGAAACGAACGAAGTAACCACAATATATTTTATTTACGTTGTTTCCAGTAGTGTTTCTATAAGTACAACTGTTTTCTATAACAAATATCTCACATAGCGTTTTGGTCATAAATTTATGTTGTTTATACTATTATTTATGTGTTACGCGTAGAAATAATAAAAAGTACACAATTAATTCAAAAAATTCGTAGCGCAGAAGATGCGGTACCTAAGCGTATTCCCTCAGAGATTGAAATAAATAACACAATTTTTCTTAAACTCGAATATTTTAAATTTTTCAAGGATTTGATTTCGAAAACTATACGCCTAGAGAAAAAATCACAAGAGTATTTTTTTTCTCAAAAATGATAAAAAAATATATTTTTATTTTGAAAAAATTCAAAATTTTGTACTTTGTTTCGGAAATTCGCTAAAAAGTAAATAATACTTCACATTTCTTTAGTTAATTTATATCATAAACATATGCTTTTATCCTTAAAAGTACGAACTATCCTTAAAAGTAAAACCATACGTCAGAATACTTTATTTACAATTTTCTATAATATAAGTTAGATCAACAGAAATGCTGATTTGTGAATATAATCGATATCTTATCTGTGCATTTATAAAAATGTCAGTTTCGTACGCAATTTCTTACCATAAAATTTTGCATGTCGATAGTGGTTTTCGTTATAATGAACGTAACTTTTTTGCTTAAAAAATGCTTAAAATTAAATAAAGTTTGTCAATAGTTACGAAACTTCCAGTTATCAAGTTGAAGCATTCAGCCGATGAATTATTTCTGTTCAACAATTTTGTACTAAATCAATTTATCTGTCATGTGATGTTTTAATCAATTTTTAATGCCATCGCATTAAATAATTAAAACAAATATTAGTTTTATATTGAACAACTTCGAATAATGGCCCGGGAGTTACACGGAAAAAATCCACATCGAGTTTTAAATACCAGTTAAAGACATTGTCCTATATTGACATTTTACACTCGATCTTTTTATCCTAACTAAGAGCAGCACCCAATATTCCGAGAAGGCTTTTTTGACACGGTTGCATTGCGAAAAATGGATAAATAGATATAAATTGACCTATTTGCCACTTTGTAGTAAATTTCACCCACTTACCTTCACGAATTGATCATAATTTTTGGAAAAACATCGGGAACATACATGTTTCCTCAGATTAAAGGCCGATTAATTGATACCTATCTTTTATTACTAGCTTTTACCAGCTTCTTAAATAACTAAAACTTTCTACGCCTTTTTATCCTCGCTATGCGATGAGTTTCAATAAAATACGAAACACGTCTACCATCAATTCTGTTAAAGAATCCCATACAAACTTTGCCTGCAAGTTTCAGATCTCGATCAGCTGTTTGTGCGTTAATCCGTCAGGCAATCATTGAAGACAAAGCATTTCATATGTATAGATTTATGTTTTGTTCACTGGCTTGTATACAATTTTACGCCATTGTATCATAAATAAACATCAATTATATAACCGAAAGACTTTGACGTTCAAAATTGTATACGAGCTAGTGAACAAAACATAAATAATAAATCTTTGACTGGCATTAAAATCTCGACGCAGTGTTTCAACTATGATTTTTCCCATGCACTTCCTGGACCATGAATTTTATTACATTTTCTAAGAGAAGATCATGTCAAGTATTTTAATTTTGCAACATGCTGTTATAAATCGTTGTGAAATCAAATACTTCCACTATTTTCACACATCAATATGTCACATAGAATTGAGAAATACAAATAATATGTTATACTTTTTTTAAAACGTAATAATCCTTGTCACATTGAATTTTTATTGGTGTTAGGAAATAGATTCTGTTTTAATCGTAGGTATAGATAAACATTATATTTGAAGTGTATATTTGAAGTTCAAATAGATTAAAATATTTACTAAGTATTTACTGCTATTTGTTTACAACCAATTGATTTCTAAGTGTTATTCAATAGTTCTTCAAAGTTTTAAAAAGAAGGAATAGTAGGTATCTTATATATCTTTATTCCAAATCACAATTAAGTATTTGAGCTAAATATTTACTTGTGTATAATCTAAGTTAAAAATTAAGTATTGTATGAGAATGATACTAAAATTTTCAGGTTCAATTAAAACCTCTAAGTCCGTAACTAGGGCGTCCGCCACTGGCACAACAAAAATTGAGGCGCAAAACAAAAAGTATGTTTTATACGTAGAACAAAAAGTTAGTAAGGAATCATGTAAGAGGCGCTCATTAATTTACAATATTATAAATATCATAATCTGGTAATAGAGCAAAATTAAATTTTTTGAATTCTGATGACGTCATCAAGTTCATAAATTCGATTTTTTTGATAACACAGGCAAATTTGAGCCGATCTTATTGGAATTTTTTTTTATACCTACTAATTTTGGGTCATTTTTTTCAGCTGTGATGTCAGTTTTTCGCTAGCTATCACATATGTGCTTAATTCTGGGACCAAGAATAAACAAATTTTGGATGTAATAGTGCAAAATTAAATTTTTTGGATTCTGATGACGTCATAAAGTAAAAAAATTCGATTTTTTTGAAAAAACAATCAAATTTGATCTGATCTTATTGGAATTTTTTTTGAAACCCATAATTTTTGGGTTATTCTTTCAGCTGTTATGTCAGTTTTTCGCTAGCTATCATTTCTGTGCTTAATTCCGATAAAATATTAATACCGATAAAATTTTAATTGGAT
This sequence comes from Chrysoperla carnea, assembly GCF_905475395.1. Classification (NCBI taxonomy): domain Eukaryota; kingdom Metazoa; phylum Arthropoda; class Insecta; order Neuroptera; family Chrysopidae; genus Chrysoperla; species Chrysoperla carnea. Next base: position 34,996,988 of record NC_058340.1, on the reverse strand, counting down.
AAAATTTACTTTACAGAAAGTAAAATTGTATACTCACTAATAGGTCCAAATTTCTTAGCTGACTTCGAAGAATATTTTAAAAATTCTGTATTCGAATTTTATAACATTAATTATTTCGCACAGGAAGAATAAAATTAAGATAAACAAATTTTCGGTAATGTGAATCGGATGTATAAAACTAAAACACAATTTGAATAGTATAATTCATTTCAAATATTTACATTTAACATTTATACATAACGATGATATAGGACTTGGCACTGAAACAATTAAAAATTTTCTCTTACAAATAAAATTATCTTCAATTAAATATGTTTCAAATATTTAAGAATACGATAACTATCATATTTATAAATTATTACTGATAATTGCAATTCGAAATAAATAATTAATGGTTAACAATGATTTGGCAGACATCGGCGTTGCGTTGATAAAAATAATAATTTTCGAAATAAGTTTAAACTGTACGCAAACGGAATACTCAACAATTCATTTGATTGTGTATGGACCATAGATATATAACATATAAATAGAGGATCTATATGGCGTAAAATAAAACTTATAGCGTAAAACAGCGCCTCAGTGTAAGTGACTGGGAAGTAAATAAAACCAATCAACGCATATGTTATATGTTATAGCCAGTCATTTGGTGGCGCTAGTATACATCTCAAATATATCACAAAATAAACTTCAAATTCTATGGTACGCACGGACAGAATAACTGTCATGTTATCATGAAAAAGCGAGTACAGATGATTCTATGCCTAGTTGGAGTTCCGCAAGGATCTATTCTTAAACCAACCATTGTACAATATATTCATTTACGTCCTGTTTCAATACAATACAATAGTATTCCTAGCTACTTTCGCAGAAGATATCGCATTGCTCTCTTTGCATCGTGGCAAGAATCTAAATACGCAGATTTCGGAAAAAAAAACTGAATGCTATTAAAATTAACCATTAAATGATTTTACGACCAAGAACTAAAGAATTATGTAAATTAATACTAAGATAACAAAAACTTTGTATATTACAAAGTTTCAATGTCTGTTACAGATTTTATTCCAACTTATATGTTTGTAATAAATTATTTCCCTGTATTAATATTTGTAATAAGGACAACAACATAATATATTTAAAAAATCAATCACCTCATTTCAAACTGATTGGTTGTCGATTAGATGAAAATTTGATTATGAAAAATATAATTTAAATATTACAAAAAAAAAAAAAATAATAATAATAATAATAACAATAAAAATTGATAGTCATAAATCGTTAAAATCATTCAAAATTATCATTGAATTTGTATTATTTATTTTATTATAATAAAAAATAGATTTATTAATATTCAATAGTTAAATTTTTAACTGTTTTTTTTTTTACTTGCTGTGAGCAGGTTTTCGCTCCGGAAATGGAAAATAATAATTGAGTTTGTATCTTTGTGTATATCTAAGATATATGTAGATAAGATGATTACAATTCAATATACCCCATTTTTCCTCTTCTGCTTTAGAAAAGCCATTTTCCGAGCTTTCGAACATTTTGTCGGAAAAGCTACTGATAATGACGAACCTTAAATGTTTACTAAATGATTTTCTTGATTAAACCCACCATTTGAAAACTAAAATTGCGCAAGGTACAAAATTTGGAATTTTTTCAAAATAAAAAATATTTTTGGAAATTTTTAACAACTTTAAGCAAAAAATTACTCTTGCGATTTTTTCTCTAGACGCTTAGTTTTTGAAATGAAAAATCTTGGAAACCAAAAAACAATATTCGGTCTTATGAAAAATGTGTAATTTTTTGCAATCTCTGAGGGAATTCGCTTAGCTAACACAGCTTCTGCGCTAAGAATTTTTTTGCTTAATCAGAAAGCTATTTATCTGACCGATAAAGATCACAGCCACAGAAGCTTGTTTCTACTAAGTTTTTAATAATTTGTTTCCATGTCTTCATGTCATTTATTGTTAAAAATGTTATATTACAACAGGTTTTTAACGTTCGTTATACAATTTATATAGTTTGATGATGAATCATCCCCTAAAGGGTTCCTTCGAAGTATTTTATTATTCGAAGTAGAAGTATATATGTTTATTTTTTTATACATAAAGGGTGTATTGGCATGTTACAAGATTGTAAAATTATAATATGGAAAAATATATATAATCAGAAAATACGTATACGTAACAAACTGTGAAATCATTTAACTTTAAATTTATCATGTTTTATTTAGATTTTAATAGGAATTTTTAAGCTTGAAAATACAGACACGTGTTTGAAATAAAATCAAAGTAAATAGGTGTTATAGAAACCTTTTAACCCCTTTAAAAAAATCGTTTGTTAAATATTAAAGGAACGAAGAAAGATTGTAGTGAGTATTATGATTGTTTAAACTTTCGATAGGTCCTGTATCGTAAAGCCAAGGACACAGTTAATATATAAGAATTAAGAAGTCAGGTTTTCAAGTTGGGTGGATTTTGGATATTGGAACTATGTTCCTTATCGCACGTTCTGATTTGTTTGGTGGTTGGAAGTTAAATGCACAAAATGTGCAACATGACACCAAAAACCGGCATGTAAATTACCCAGAAAATTAAAAAAAATAATTACACTAAACCTGCAAGGTAGCGTACCACAAAACTAATATATTTATAATTAAATAGTAATACAGTTATTTGTACGGAAGGAACATAGTTCCTACCTGGATCCCACGACACCTCTCTTTTTTCTAATTGATAGTAGGCAGGCATTAAGTACGCCTGGCCCTTGAGGGCGGTGAAAGTACGAAAATTGAAAATTTATACCAATAAATTTTTTCTGGATTGTCATGCAATCCACGAGTTTACAAATCGAAGACAAAAAAATTCTATTTATTTCTGAGTCACTTTTATAAAAATAAAACACTGGAAATGACCAACAAGGGAGTCTTTTTTCATGATTAATATTTTCTTGTTATTAGAACACCGAAGGAGAAATACGAAAATATGAAAATTTTATTAGCACAAAGAAGAAATGCCAAGATAAAGTAATTATTGTTGTTTATCATTTGAAGAAAGTGTCATCGTCCTCTAATTTATGTTAGAAGATTTTAAGGCGTTTCCTTAAGAAAATTATTTACCCAGAGAAAAGGCATAAAAGGCATAATCAATAGAACAAACACCTAAATTTTAATAGAGAAACTTCTGCAAAATAACAACTACAAGGTTTTCTAACTTTTGTCTACATACCCTAAAAAGATTTAATAATATTATTATATAAAGATACAGAGTGCTACAAATAAATTTATCGCATATTTCACAAAATAATTTTATCTTTTAAAAACTAGAAGAATCTAATAATTTTATCTTTTAAAAACTGGATAGAAATATGGTAAAATTAGTTAAAATGAATTTTGTTATTTAGATAATTCTTCTGCTCTAATATTTTCACTCTCAAACATAATTCAATAATCACGTTATCAAACTATTTTTGATTAGCTAGTGCATTAAAAAATAAATTTATATAAAATTATGTAGCGGCTGTGATTTACAAAGTTAAAGAATATTTAACACATTTGCAGAACATGGGAGCAAATATGTCTCATCACGCATTTTACTAGCATTTTATAGTAAAAACAACACTTGAACTACATATTTGTATCATTTCCTTTTCGAAATTTCTTTTTGGTATTCGTTATTTCCAACCTCAATGTATGGGGCTCAAACTTAAATTCAAACCACGCGAGAACTTATACTACTTAGAATCTACCAACGTAGTTTAGAATGTAGTATTCTAAATATAAAGCGTATACAACATGTCGGATCAACGAATATAAAAGCACGTACCAAAATCAAAGACGTTATTTTAGCCATGAAAAAACTAAAATGGTACCTACTGGTCTGGTCATATAACATGCAAGAAAATGCACTAAGTGGATACCGTATGACGGAAAATGGAGAAAAGCAACACTGCAGACAAGCAGACCTGGAAGTCAATGGGAGAGGTTTTTGTCCAACAAATGAGACGATATGGGATATAATAATAATATTTAAGATATAAACATCAAAATCCTAAAAAATCAACGAAAAACGGGTCCTGAAAATATTTTTTGTAAATTAAAAACCTACAACTTTACTCCAAAATATTTCTCGTTTAAGTATTGAAAAAAAACCAATAATCGATTGCCAATTTGATTAAAATTAAAAAAAAACTTCAATTATACAGAAAATTTGACACCCGCGGTACTTATAATCAAACAATAGTATAAATATATATATTTACATATCGGAAATAGATGATCCTGGTCCAATTGAACTAAATAACTTACAGACAGGGGGTGGTTGTTGTTGTTGTACATATAAATTGGTATAGAAAAAGCTATGATGAACGATTTTGATATTATTAAACACGCAAGAAAGTAAACTCAAATAATTTGTTTAGAGTTGTGTTGGCTGTTGCTATAATAAGCTTAAATCATGCTGTATAAATTTTATGTAACCGTATATTGTGGTTCTAGTGAAATGAAACTATGTTTCTACTGAAAATACCACAACTCACAATGCCATAAAGAAAGAATATGATAAAGTTTTCTATCTGGCATTCTGTTTGGAATTATCGACGGAAGTCATAAGTAATCGAATTTAAATTTCTTTGAAAATTATTTTCTTGTTGTTTTTATAATTAAATTTATTCATGTGCGTTCGATGTTCTTAGAAGGTAACCAATGAAATTATTTATAGGAGATCTGTAATTTCTTAGGCATAAAAAAACCCAAACTTTTCGTCGATCCAAGAAGAAAAATAATAGACAAACCAATGACCGAGGGAAGACTGAAAAGTATTATACTTTGACTAAATTACGAAAAAATTGCAAAGTAATCGCATAATTAATTAATTGGAAAATTCGTTATCGGCTATGGGGAAAATCATTTTGCCATGTTACAACTGGAGAATTAAAATAGAACTAGGTAAGATAACAGGTACAAACTGGATTTCAGCAGGCGTTGAACAAATAAAGGCACAATAAAGAACCATAGTAATTTACAACAATACTGTTCAAATGTATGAATGAACTGTCTAACAAAAAATAGGTCACTCTTTTAATGACCTAGCCATTCTATAGATTAAGCCTACCGACTGCCACGTTTACGCATTGAAATATTTTTTATTGTGAAATTTTTGAAAGTATTGGCAAAAGTGAAAGCCTCGTGCTTTGATTAATTTCCATCCATTTTCACGCACAGCTCGAAAATTTCTACTCATTTAAGTCAACGCTGAAGAACGTTACAGCTATCATGCTTCCGAAGTACGAGGAAGAAAATGAAGAAGCCATATATTTTCCAAATATTGAAAAATAAAGTTAAGAAAAACAAAGATTATACACATTATCAGGAACTGCCTTTGCTAAGAGTCAATTTCAACTGATTACTTCTGGTTCTTATTTATTAAAGTTGTAACGACATTGCGATTGCGTTTCTATCGAATGTATGTACATTCGATACGCTTTCTGGTTGTACTTCATAATTGCGTAATAAATTCTGAAAAATATTTCTATTTTCGTATTTTAGCTTTCAGCATTTTCATTTGTAGGAACAAGATCCTACAAAGCTATCACGTCTGCTTTTCCTAGCAATTTAATTTTTTTGTGTCTGGCTCGATTATAATCGTTTTTGGGTTAATTGAAAATAGATTGGAATCAGTAAAAAAAAAATTATTTCCAGCTAAGATAACACGAATATGAAAATCACCTGTTCATTTTTCAGATACATCATTTTCACAATATATAATCTAATAAAGTTCATTCACAGTAAAATTTATTCAAATTTGAATTAGAAGAATCTAAAAATAAATCTAAAATTATAGTAAATTAAATAAAATTATATATTTTCATGGATTCTGTTACAAAAAATTTAAATAACGTTTTTCCTCTAAACCGCTGTATTTATACTACATGAGTAATACGTACCATGTGCTGTGCGTTTTGCTTCATATAAGAGAAATGATAGGTAATAATTTTCATTTCACATACATGCATATTAGTTTAGAGTAATCGGGCGTATTTCATAAGAAAATTTATTCGGTGAAATATTTTCTCTTGGAGATATGTCTTTTCTTGTATAGGAAAATAAATAAGAAAACGTACTAACTTGCTAACAAAATGCATATATGCGCAGTCACATTTCTATTGTAGTCGCAGTTATGAATAAACAACTCGCGATTAAAATTCGCTATTAATGGCAAGACTCCCCATTCCAATCTAAAGTTGTTCAACGGAGAACCAAGACAATGCCGCCATTTTTGGTCAAACAGCTTGGTAAATGATGTCCATTCATTTTAGAACTACCAGACGAAACTTATAATTTTAAAAGTTTCGAAGTGCGATATACTCAAAAAACTACTCGCCAAAGTTAGCCGAAGTGAAGCAATCACTATCACATTCTCGTTTTACTTCGCAAGTATTTCGTTAATATGACTGAAATCGAAGTGGTTACAGCTATTGCGTTTGACGATTCAACGCACAGCCTAAACCGCTGACCGTAGAAACCTGAAACTGTGAGTATGTGTTCTTTGTATGGCGTAGGCATACCGATAAGAAATTCCGAAATTCTGTCCTTAAGGGATTGTAAACGGGGGCAAAGTTTGCATGGGACAACGTGATTCTTTGGTCCAATCTACTTCTAATTTTGCATAAACAAATCGTTTAGCGAAGTGGCAGGTAGCCGCTAGTAAAAAAACATAATATTTTTTTCAAAAAATTAACGGCCGCAATTATTTTCCCTTAACTCGAGTGCAAAAAAACACCCTTCCTAGCGAAGTCGCGTAAGGAGACGTGAGGACAAGCGACACACCACAAGCATAACCACCACAGTCTCGTTCCTTGCCAAACTTTGTGCAACTTGGCGAGCATAGGAAACGGCTTTAGCAAAAACTCATTGTCAAACTTTCTGAGGTTTGACCGGAAGTAAATGAGAAAAGAATGCGATTTTCAACGATTTCCTACGTTTTCAGTATCTTTATATTAAAACCTCGGAAAATTTCTCAATGAAATGCACCCAAAGGTCCTCGCCTAATATAAAACATATACAGATACATAACCATACACCACCAAGTTATCATAATATAGTCTGGTACAATGTTACCGCTATCCTTGTGGATCATTGACCTCGTTCATATAGTAAAGTAGTATAGTTTCAACATCCCCTTCAACGCTCATGCATTCTTAACACAGTATTTTAAATATGCATGTAATCATATCAAGCTAATAAAATAATATTCATTTGTGTATATCCCCATTTATAATAATAGTTATAGTTCGTTATCAGTGAATTCTACTATATTAGTTATGTTATAGCATTCATGGGGTGTATATTTGCAGTTATCTGTAGATAAGTTTTATAGAAAATACCTTTTTTCATTGGTATTATTTTTATATAGTCTGTAATAAAACGATTAAAAATGGAATTTAGAAAAAAATATAACTAATGGTAATGTTCAATTTTTTTAATAGTTTCTTTTTTCTATATAGAAATATTAAGTTAATTTAAACAAATTTTATCCGCAAAAAATGGATATAATAGGGTAAAATGTAGTATCTAGAATTCAGTATCTTAAAGCATTCTGGAGTTTATCGGAAGATATTGTTATACACCGGACAACATTTGTATTAATATGAGGGGATGCTATCAGAATACAGGTAGGCTGAAGATTGGTTGTCAATGTGATTTTGTTTGTGTATAAACTACAAAAATTTTGCGAAAAAAGTAAAAATGAGTATTATTTTCTATCGGTTTGCAAGCTGACCATTGCATATTGTTTTATAAGTCGTACTTTTCATTGGTTTCGTGGATTTTCGTTAAACATTGGCTATTAATGAAGAAGCTGTTATGTTACATTAAAGTTACCTTTAATTTTGAAGAAGTAAAGTTTCAAATACTCAAAGTGATGTATCTTGAATTTTACAACATAATATACCATTGGTGAATGCTAATATAAATTACATTCTTGTTTTTAAAAGTTAAGCGAGATATAAAAAGTGGGAAAAAGAAGTTGAAACTGTTATTAGACCCTGAGAGTAAGTGGATACAAGTACAATCGTTGGGGGTGATCTAAGATATAGGTTTCAATAGCCTTAAAATACATGGAAAAGCCAGCAAGATAATAAGAATGCATCCATTAAACGATTATGAAAATTTAGTCTAAAGTTCAATCCTGAGAAACATACGTTTTCCTTAGGCAACTTTCGATTCTAAGGACTAATCTGTAAATTAAAAGCCTCTATTCAATTCATTTAGTAAGGCGATATATTCATAAATTATAGATTTTGGAAAATAATAAATTTCCAGGACTAAAAATAATTATAGCATAAATACTCACAAAAACGTTTCATAAGTTTTGTAAAAACAACACAATTTTTTTAATATGTAAACGAGAAAAGACAAGAAAAAATTTTTACGTGGTAAAGAGTTTTTTATCTTTATAATGCGTTTTTCTACATTTTGAAAAAACAACGAATTAGTTTGATATTTTTATGGAAAAAGTTCTCCCTATCACTACAAAGTTGCAAATAGATACAAATATTATTGGTATTCTTTATAAATATTTAGACTTGAGACTGAAAGGAATATTTAGTTTAAATAGAAATAGATAAACAAATAATAAAAAAAACTATGCCAAATATAAAAAGTAGAGTACATTTTTCCGTCCATAGTTATATGTCAATAAACAAAATAAATTTATGTATTTAGGTCAAGTTTATCATCATAATCATTGCATTAAATTATTTTATTCGTAGTATTTCAAGGATGTTCTTGTTGCTTACACTTTTTTATACTTGGTGTAAGTAGAAAAGGATAGTGCTAACAAGTGTCTTATAAGACTATCCTTTTCCATTTTCACCGAGTATAAAAAGTGTAAGCAAAAAGAACATCAGTTTAATATCTATTTCGCTTGTGCGATTTCATATATACCATACATTGAAAAACTTTAACTACAAAAAAAAAACTTTGTATTCCCCATTTTTACATCCATATAAAGATTTTGTTTTTGGGCTTTAGGGAAAGCTTTGACAAAAAAGACCCAGTGGAATCCATAGAAATATTATACTAGAGTAGCTCTTTAGTTATAATGAATTTTTTTAAGTTATAATGAACTTAGCTATAAAATTTTCTTAATCGACCGTTTAAGGGCTACGATGCCAATGAGAAACACACAGACGCACGCATAGATAAATACTTTAAACTTAAAACACTCCTTCTTAAATCAATATCAAAGTGATGGTCAAGGACATCAGATGAGATGAAAAACATACTTAGAGAGCTATCATTTTTTAGGACAAATTTTTGGAAATATTTTAATTGAAATATTTGAGTTGAGTTTGTTCTTTTGAATTATTGTTTTGAATTACCTACTTATTCTACTTATTCACTTTTCAAAATGAATTTAACCAGGTTTATTTGACCATTCATTTTCATAGTAAATATTTTTAAGTTAAAATTATACGTCATGCCTTTTCCAAACTGAATCAATTTTGAAGATCACCGCCAATTTTTTAGTTTTGAACTTTGTTTCGCACTTGAAACAAAGCCAAGAACACTCTCCGTTAAATTACCTTTCAAATGACAGGAAAAAAAATTAAAATCGATTCATCCGTTTAGGCACTACGATGCCACAGACAGCCACACACACATAGCGGTCAAACTTATAACACCCCTTGTTTTTAGACTAATTTTTAGTATACATCTCTCGTTAAAACCATTAAATATCGAATCCTAAAAACGAAATGTTTTCCGTATTTTTTCATATTATTTTGTGTTTATCAATAACAATTAATTTGTCAATATCTCGGTGCTCATTTAGTATACAATCATATATTAGTTTCAATTTTAAGCACCAGGTGTGATAACCAAACTGTTAAATTCCCAAAAGTAAAATTAGTATGAATATAAATCTCTTTAATAATATATCATGTATACAGAGATCTGCAGAGTGTTTTGCACCACATTTTTTATCATTAAATATTTTCCAAATAAATTTTCCCATATTTTATTGTAGGGTAGTTTATAAATATAATTATTATCTATAAATAATAATAAATGCCAAATCAATTTGATAATAGCATTTAATATAATATTTTATTTTTATCATTTTTATGATAATATGTGTATTTGGAATGCACATGGATGCCCCACTATAACTAATACTACAAAAAATACATCGAGAAAACATATACTTTTTATTTTGAACATTGGATAAAATCTGAATTAAATGAACGCGTTGAGTTATTTGAATCACATGTGTACCTACTGTTTGTATGTAAAATCTAGTTACAAAATGAGGTCCCATTTAGATGATTTTCAGAAAAAAAAAAGATTCCTAGGCTGTATTGATCCCAAATTCAACCTTCATACTTCGTTTTGATAATTTATAGAGTCGAAAAAGTGTTTTATCTGTTTTCTGGGTAATTGTCAATATTTTTACCATTGTAACATTACTTAAAAACGTTTTGTCGATGGTAAAATGTCAATTATCTGTGGTAAAATGTCAATTGAAATGTAAACGTCTCTTTACTGACCCGGTGTCCCAAATAGCAAAAAAGTATTAAAAAAAAAGAATCGATTGTTAGGAGGGACGAAGATCGCCGGGTCAGCTAGTTTATCATATTATTTTCTATATTAAAATTAATTTACAATTAAAATTAAAACAGATCTCAGAGCAAACAACAAAGAAAAACAACTAACCCAGAATTTTGTACATTTTATAAATTACATCCTTTTTCCTACCTAGAATAATAAACAGGAAATCTGTACTAAAACAATGGCTTATACATATAAATTACATTTTTAAATTTTAAATACTATAATCTAATGAAAAATTCAGGATGCAAACTAGATTAACTCAGTTGGCCTTAATTTTCCATCCAACAAAAAAAAAAAAAAACATTTATTCATGAAGTTTTTTTTTTAATGAGTAATAAAAAATGAATTACTTTTCAAGTTTTCACACATACGTTTTCTGTTTTTATGATGTAATTATATGTGGGTGTAGGTACGAATTTGATTTAATGGCCGAAATAAATTGTAATTTATAGAAATCCGTAAAATTTAAATTATATGCGCGGTAAGAGTATATAAGCTTGTAGTTCAATGAGGTATAATTTATGTCTAATGTCCAATTATGATAAACCTAGGATGTAATGAAATCGAATTTTTTTACTTTATGACGTCATCAGAATCCAAAAAGACCAATTTTGTTTTATCACATCCAAATTTTATCCAATTTTGATAAACTAAGTATGTAATCCTACTAAATTTGGGATATACTTTTCAAATTTGTGATCAAAATTAACCTAGCTTTAGTTGGTTTCAAGAATGTGGTGTCCTGGTCGCGAAATTAAGCAAATAAATGCTAGCTAGCGAAAAACTGACATCACAGCTGAAAAAATGACCCAAAATTAGTGGGTTTCAAAAAAAATCCAATAAGATCGAATCAAATTTGCCTTTCTTATCAAAAGAATCGAATATTTTAACTTTATGACGTCATCAGAATCCAAAAAAATAATTTTGCTCCATCACGAACTATATATGCACGAACTATACAAAATTTGTTTACTATATAACAACAACCAATGTACGACATCAAAAACTTATTAAAAATTTATTAGTTTGATTGTAATGCCATGTACTAAAATAACCCAAATTTCTAATCAAATCAAATTTAGTAAATTATACATTAATTTCAATTTTTCTCGTCAATTTCATCACTTATACCTTAATTTTAATGGCACGTTTTTTCAAAGTGCCCTTTGAGTCGTCTCTTAGAGTTTTAAATCACTATTTTGAACAATCGTTCGTGAAATTAATATTTAATATATACATAAATTAAAACAGGTGTTTGCAATATTCCGAAAACATATTATATAGTGTTTGGCGCCAAACAAGTAAACTAAATTTGTGTGTGTATTTTGATTTGTGGACGTGGCTCAGAACATGCTGTAAAATCACTCAGTTAGAAATATTATAGAAAAATTTGTCAGGAAAAAGATAAATTATTATTTATTTGTTTTTAGAATTTATATATTTTTTTAACAAAGTAAAAACGGCAAACTTACTTTTCTTTCATTAAAATGAACTGTACGGCAAATTCTGGCACATGTGTTTTAAGTGCACACAGCTCACTTTTTATTTAATACTAAACTATACGTAATATTAACAAAAATAAATACATTATCAGTCATTAGTACAAAATATACAAAAATAATAAAATTTTGATTTTAACAGTGGCGTACTTTACTATCACAAAAAAGGAAATTTGAAATTTCAAAGTTGGAGTGGATGGGGATGAAAGAGTGGACCTAAAATTTTCTAGGTACCATTTTTGAACTTTCCTGTCGATACCTTAACCGACTTATTTTCACGCAAAATAATAAACACATCAGGTTATTAAAAGTGGATACCAACAAGAGTTATTAAGGGTGGATACCATCCATCTTCTGTGTAGTCAGTGTATCTTGAGAACCAATTGAGCGATTTCATTTCTTTTATTATAGTGAATAGAGAATTGTATGTCCTTTCAAATGATATATAACAAAGTAGGGGGCGCCATTTGAAATTTCAAAGTTGGGGTTGGGTAGGGGTGAAGGGGTGGAAGGGTAGGAGCTTCCCCTTTGGTATCTTAATCGACGTGTGTTCACTTAAAGCAATAATCACATCTTTATATACTAATTTTGAAATGATCACACTGCATAAAGAATTGTTAAAAAACGATTGAATAAAGAGTGAATTAAATTGACTTAGACTTCCTTTAATGTCCTAAGAATTCTACGACACACTTATTTCCTGATAATTCGGCGCGATTCACTTAATTGAACGCAAATCGAGAATTATTAGGTAATATGAGTGAATTACTCTCCAAAGTAAAGAACCCGGATAAAATACATTTTCATAGATAACACCATAGTTTTGTTTGGATATATCGTCGCATCACTGTTAAAATTAAACATGCATATTTATATAAATATAATTGGCATATTTCAATAAACTGTGACATTCATAACTGTGGAAAAGGTTTTATAACCTACTAAAAAAACTATTGATATTAATAATCAAACTAACCGAATCAGAGTATTATAAAAACAAACAGAAACATTAAAGTATAAAACTACTACAGTTAGATCATGAGCTCATAAATGATGCGAAACTTTTCGAAGGATTGCTTCTCAACCAATCAACCAGTCCTTGCCCCGAAAAATAGATCGATACTGTAATCCGAACGGTACTCAAATCAATTGCTAGAATTCCTCCAAATTAAGGGAATATATGATGATTTAATATTTGTTTTCTTAAATTTTAGGGCCATTTATGTCAATATAAAACTGAAAGATCTTTAATTTAAAACAGTTTCGAAAAGGGATCGAAAATTTTAAGCACATAGACCTTTGCTTAAGGGGTTTTTTCAGTAAAATAAAAATCGATTTTCTTTTTAAATTTTTTGTATTACTTAATGAGTTTAGAATACGAAAATCTGAAAAACAGCAACTTACGGAACAGAAAGAAGCTCATGATAAATTATTTAGCTTTTTATATGGTCCAGGAATCGCTGGCTAATGATGGGGAAGTATATTAATGATAAACATTACAAAAACACTTTAAACGTGCATTCCTCGAAATATGATTTCAACGATTCTGAAAAAATTGAAACCTTTGGGATCAGAGTCCCGATCCATTTTTTGGAATAGGAACTAATCTGAAACAAGAGTAAAATTGCTTCATTATGGACTGACGGTCTAATATACTACAGATGTTTAAATGCGTTGAACAAAATTATTGTACCATTAAAGTCAACTTTAGTTTAGTTTTTAGTTAGTTTGTTTATGTCGAGTATACATATATATAAATATATATATATATATATATATATATATATATATATATATATATATATATATATATATATATATATATATATATATATATATATATATATATATATATATATATATATATATATATATATATATATATATATATATATATATATTTATGTAGAAAATTATTTTAATATGCTATCAAAAAGTTTTAGAGCATATAGAAGAAAACTTCTTATTATGGTTGGTGGTATACAAAGTTCTTGTGTATGGTAAAGCCAGGTGGATTTAATAAAAACCCCACTTAAGTGGTATATGTATTCCATGAAGATAAATCTTCAACAATGTCTCATACAGTAGTTGAAAGTTTCATATAAATTCAAATAGAACAGGTAAAATGAAGTTAAAAATACTGTTCATACTAGCTTTCTTACCTTATACATACAGAGGGACATAAGAAAATAAAACGTCGACTTTACGAATGGCTATTGTGTATTGGTTTACGCCAATGTGAAAAAAATCGATTATAATATACACCTTTTTTATGTCGAAACATTATGATTTTTCCGATTTTTATGGCTTCGGACTTCTTTCCTTCTCAAATTGGAGCTAAAGGATTGAAAATCTATATGTAGGTATACATAAAAATCAGTATTAAATTCAACGCCCAATCCTTCTTCATTATGTTTTAAGTACCTATGTACTATCTGTTCATACAGTCTTAACGTCTTAGCACCAGAATAAAGGACCGGGAGCATCAGGGAAGAATTGAGCTCCGCTCATCCTCACGAAAAGTCTGAGGTATTTGATGATACTTCTTTATTAAAAGCTCATTAGCGTGCGTTGGTATTATTACTACTTTTAGCAAAGTTCTATGTTCTTGGATATCTATTTTTGTAGTTGTCTCTACCAATTTCTTCACAAAATCCCAAAAATAGTTCCCAATGTTACCCCTTTCTCTTATTTCTTTCTTCATGTATATTTCACAGAGAAGAAGAAGAAGGTTCCTCTTATAGTTCAACAGTCGCTTAGTTCAACTGCTATGACCCTGAACTGTAAGTTTCCAACTATGTCCCATTTATCTCTTTTCTACTACATCCTACCCAAATATTGTCGATTAGTGAAATTAGTAAATAATTAGTATATAATGATCTCCAGGCGATTTTTTCCAGTCCCTACCCTTAGCATTATGAGTTTTTCATTTCCCATATATAGCAAAGACAAACTTTGTCGTGATGCAGCTAGGACTGCCTTTCTGGATAACTCGCCAACATCTTTTATTCTATTATTATCTTTGAGTGCAGCTTAGATATTCATATGATTTTTCATTCTTCTTCTATTCGTTATAATATACCGACAATTTTTGTAACATTCTGTAAGATTTATACATTATTTCAAGTAAGATCTTAATCAGAAAGTTTATCAATTGAAAAGAAATTTATAGACACGTTCGCCTGTACTCAACATTTATTACTTACACACAGCTAGTCTTTAAAGGGATAATAAACTGGGAATTATTATAAATCATTCTAAAATTCACTTATTTTCGACATTGAAGATCAGATTCATAAAAATCGAATATTGATGGAATACAATAAACCACATTCGAAAATAAAAATTTTGAGGATTCGGTAGTCAAGATTTTTACCTTTAACTATTTCAGAATTGAAAACTGTATAGTTTGTTTCTACGCTCAAAAAACGTACTGATTGAATCGCCGTTGGAGCTTTGTATGTGTGTTCGTTAAGTTATTGCGATCAACGTCTAACATAAAAAAGTTCTTTTAGCGGGACGTTCTTTTGCACAAGCTTCAAAATGAAAGACAATTTGTTCAAAATCTTTATTTGTTTCTTATTCTAACATATTAAAAATTTTCTGACAGACGTTTAGTCCTTTAACACCCTTTGATATAGAAGGTCAAACAAAATAATTTTTTATCCGAACATATTTTTCTTTAGAAGAAAAAAAACACACACGAATAATTTATAATTTGAAGCTTGGGAATATTTTCCGAGCTTCGTCAAAAAAAAAAACATTCCGCCACCGACATTATGCAAGACGCTAGATTAGAAATTAAAATCCTTACTCGCAAAAAAAAAATAAATAAATAAATAAAATCGAGATTATTCTAAAAAGTGTGTAAAACAGAAGGTAACAATTCAAAAGAAGACATTAAAAAAACATAAATATGAATAATCTGCCAATATAATCCTAGTGCCAATAATATTTTTGTGTTGTTTACACGGATAATAAACAATTAAATAATTAACAAATTTGATTTACCTTTCAAATTTTACACTTCTGAATAAAAAAAACATAAGAATTAAATTTAAAAAAATATTATGAATAAATTTTAACAAGTAATAAATGAAAATTTTATAATTTTTTTTTTATTCATCTATTTCAATTTTCTGGCACAAATTTTATAAACACTGACTGTTCATATTTACGATTCAAACAATAAACATAAAATAATTCCACAAATCATATCTAGAATAAGGTCCAGTGCCCATTTCTTTTTCTTTAAAATAAAAATTTGCAGATAATTTATTTTTTACTTATGAATGAAGAAAGTATTTGTAATTAATTTTCTGAGTAAAAGCTTAATGTGTCAGTAAAAAATTGCCATTCCTCAACAGTTTATTATTTATTATATTCAATAGATTTTCGACTTCGCTATGTAGGTTAGGTCAGGTTGGAGTGGCTGTCCTGGAGTGGGCAGCCAACACACTTAGACCATAGGGTCCGTTGTGATACCGAAAAGGAGTTGGTTCATCCCCGGCCACTACTCCATGAACCCTTTGGAGCTGTTTAGGAACAGCAAGAGTGCTTTGAAGTCGACGGACTATAGGTCAGAGAGGTCTTCAAAGAGAGGCTGGCTCAAGTAAGTCCATCTTCTCATGGCAAAAGCTGAGCAGTGGCAGAGAAGATGAGATATTGTCTCTTCCTTCTCACTACTGTGACAGCTCGTGCAGTAGTCGTGATACACAGCCAGGTCTAGGCGTCCAGCAAACAAAAATAAATCCACATTAAATAAACGAGCAATAAAATTTAATCATTATGAAAAACTATTAGATCTAATTACAAATTGAATATCGCGTAATTGGTATCCTTGAAGTGGTTAAATTGAACTACTTACTTTAAAATTTAAAAATTAATAGTATCTTCCAAACCAGTGAATAACGACAGAATTAACCTATTATAGTAAAAAAAACTTCTGCATAGATAGCATGCAACCGTAAAGACTATTATTAGAGTTATTTTTTCAAAAAAATTATTATTATAAGCTGTGAAATAATTGTAATTTGTTATAAAAATAAAAAGTTTAAGATATTTTTAACCTAAATACTTTTAACTAAAAACAATGTATGACGTAAAATATGGATGCATCCATATAAACAAATGACCCATTAAATGATGATGGGTGATATCACGAATATTGTGCAACTCTATAACTATAACGTTTATAATTCATCATTAGAATTTCTTTGAAATATTGCGTGTTTTATCAATAAAATAATATATAGGTAATTGTTATTACTTTAGTAATGCGAATGATATGTACAATCATAATACTTCAATTTGTTAATAATAAAAAACGAAGAAAATTTTATGGGATCAAATACTCATATGATCTCGATATACAAACAGAAATAAACGAGATATAACTAAGACAAGTGAAAACAAACAATTGACTGAGTTAGTTGTTGAAATACCATGATAAAATGCATAGACAGTGCTGATTACTCTATCACTTTACACATACATACAAGTCACACATACAAAACTGATATTCCCATATAATACATACTATACAATACATAAAAAGTGATGTTTTAAAGCCCCAAGAGATTTCAGAGAAGCCCCTGACAACAGAACATAACTTTGTTTCAGATCTTTTCATTTTGTATATGGAAGTAAAAATATTGGCGGAATTCATCATTTAAATATGGATAAATAGTACGACATTTTGTTCATATTAAAATGTTTCTATTTTTTAAATCAGGGATAAATTTTTATAGACATATTTTTAATAAATTCGGTGCATAATAATTAAATCAATTTTAAAATTATTCCGAAAATAAACTTAATAGACAAATATTAAAAAAAATAATAATTCCCTGAACTCCGATTAAGAAAATTCTCGAAAAAAATAGTAACCAGCTGGAGCCAAAACTTGAATTTTAAAAATTATACGCTAAAAATCTTTTAACTAAAAAGAAAAGCAAATCCAAGTCTGTTTTTATTTATCTAAGTGCAAACAATAGGCTTGTTGACTAAATACTTTAGGTGAAGAATTCTCACTGCACGGTCAGAAAAGTGAAGTTGGTTTTTGAAAATCTTTGTGTGTAAAATATGAACGTTTTAAATTTCTAATTAAAATAAGAGGAAGATATAGGTTAGTGACGTCATTGTCCGATGTCACCATAGAGATAGATATATATACAACTTTGTTATGGTAAAAGGAGATGGGCAGCAATCTTTAAATACTTATAACTTCTTCATTTTTTAATCAATTTTAATATCACTATCAAGTTAAATTTTTCATTTTTATGCGTAATATGGCAAATTCGAAATCACGCAACTACCATATTGTTAAAAAAATTTAAAGGATTTTTGTAGAGGGTTTTTTCTATTACCATTTACTGATTATGTAGCAAAATGTGTTCTTAACAACAATCGACACTTGATATTCAGATGAACTCCCGAAAATTGCAAAAAGGGTAAATCGAAACAGCTGATTTTGAAAAGTGCAACAACGAACTCTTATTTCAGTGTACAGTTTATGCAAACATTTATTCATTTCAAAAGTTTTAATAGTCAAACATTTTTTATTGTGGAACTTTGCCAAAACATAATTAATCTTTTTTTTTCTTAACGAATTAACATGCAATGTAAATTTTCTCTATTTTAATTGTAATATTTATACTTTAAATAGTATAAGAAATTATATAGGTTTCTACTTTTCTTTTATGAAAAACTTTCTTAAGACCTATATATAAATAGTTCATTACAAATGATACAAGAAATGAAGAAAATATAAATGACACTTCCGTTTAATTTCAAACGGAAATGAAACAGTTGTGTCCAAAATTATAAAAGTGTATTCAAACATAAATTTTGAATGACATTAGCAGAAAAATCGTGACTACGTATATATTTATAACGTAACATAAGGTAACACAAAGTCAAAGTATATTCACTTGCCAGTCGAGTTATTAACACCATAAATATACGGTGTTTACGTTTTAGTTAAATAAAGAAGACAAATTTTTGTTTTCAAGAAAAATAAAATTGAAACGAAAACATTTTATGAAAATAATTATGGAAAATTGAAAATATTCAATTTCGAAATACACGACCTTGAATAATGTTATCTTGTAATAAGACAATCAACCGTTTCTAGAATTTGTTTTAAACTAGCCCCTCATATTTCAGATAATCAATCTGTGGAAGATGTGCCGTTTTTCAAGTATTTTGATCGAAACTCGAAACGTACCGATATTAAATGAATGAAGTGTGTTTAATTCAATAATAACTTTTAAATATTCAATTTAAACTTTTTTAGCAACCGTCACGCTATTCTTAGCAACGTACTAAGTAAAATTTTGAAGGTGATTCCGGTAAATTTGTGCACCAGACGAAACCAACAATACGAACGTATATATGAATCCCTTAACCTAAGGAATTCAGGCCATCAGAATAATTAGATTCGGTTTCAAATCCATTCGTAAAACGTGATTTTGACTTCGTGAATGACATAGGTCAAATAGGTCTTGGGTCCGTAAGACCCATCCGTTAGAGATCAAACAAAAATTTAAATGTGAAAAATGTTTGAACAATTTTTTCGTAAACATTACTGTTTACTCATGAGGGCGCAAACACTAACATTCAACATTTACTATACAGGGTATTTCAACAATTAACTCAATCAATTTGTTTGTTTTCGCTCGTTTTTTTACTGGGATGAAGTTACTACGTTATCAATGAATAATTGGAAATTTTATAGAAACTTTGTAGAATCAGAGAGCCCTCAACAGAGAAGTGCAAAATATTCCTAGTCCAAATTGACATGAATACAAATAAACTGATTGATCAAATAAATTAGAACTTGCTTACTTATCTTTTTGTAATTGTTTGAGTCTGGCAATTACGGAACACTCTATATGTTCAACATTATAATACTACCCAGTTATTCATGTAGACGACTTTAAGGGTCGCATAACATCTTCACCTAGCTTACAATATATGTTTGCCCTCATTACAAGTATTAAATATTCTTGAGACTATTTTTTTAACTTGGCAATTTAATTAAGCCTTTGTACACTCTTTAAGTAAACCTTAGATTTTATATTAAAAATCTGAACCGCCATTTTTTTTAAAGACAAATTACAAATTTTTTCTTTTTAAGATAATAATCAAATTTGGTAACAAAACAATTTAGAAGTAAATATGCTTTCTTGATGTTAAATAATTACCGAATATTTTTATAAATATTTGCTATAACATGCTATAAAATTAATCATTCATGACACGAGTACTGCCTATGTATAGGACCAATTAAAAATATTGTCTATTTACCTACGCAGTCTAATGCTTAAAATGGTAAATTGCGTGTTTAATTCTTCAAGAATATAATCAGTCTGCTGCAGTCTCATCAATAAAATGAATGAATAATAATTAATATCAAATTTAAATTTATACAATAAATCAAATAAATTCGGAATATATCAGTTAGGCTCACGCAACAATGGTGTCGTAGAGTACACAAAAATATTTGTATTAGGTTTTTTTTTTTGGTCAAAAATTTAAAATTTTTCTTGTAAAGATTTGTGTGATAAACTGTTAGGATCCTAACGAGGGTACATAGCGCTGATAACAAGTATTTAGGTTGCGCCTTACATATATTGGGATTGGCAATAACGATTTTGATGAATCGTATATATACTATATAAATACTATACGTATAGTATTTAACATAAAACTAAAGGCGAAATTGGGGAGAGTAGTCAAAATTGTGCCATTTTACCTCGGAGAGTCTGTAGGCACATTTAATTGATAAACATTTTAAAATTTGTGATCAAAATTTACCTATTTCTAATAAGTTCCAGGTTCCTTAATGAAGCACATAAGTGATAGCTAGCAAAATGATATCACAGCTGAAAAGAATTTCCCAAAATTAATGGGTTTCAAAAAAAATTTCAATAAGATAGGATCAAATTTGCCTATGTTATCAAAAAAATCGAATTTTTAAACTTTATGACGTCAACAGAATCCAAAAAATTTAATTTTGCTCTATCACATCCAAATTTTATCCAATTTTGATAAACCAAGTATGTAATCCTACTTAGTTTGGGTCATACTTTTCAAATTTGTGATCAAAATTAATCTAATTGCCTATGTTATCAAAAAAATCGAATTTTTAAACTTTATGACGTCAACAGAATCCAAAAAATTTAATTTTGCTCTATCACATCCAAATTTTATCCAATTTTGATAAACCAAGTATGTAATCCTACTTAGTTTGGGTCATACTTTTCAAATTTGTGATCAAAATTAACCTAACTCTAATAGGTTTCAAGAATGTGGAGTCTTGGTCCCGAAATGAATCGATTAGACTGGATCCACTAGTCCCCGTTAAAGTTAAGTCTGGATAAGAATTCAGTTATTTAGAAAAGTAGTTAAGTCCTAAACGCTTCGTTAAAATGTAAAAGAGTCTCTTATTTATGTCTTTGATATCGACGCTACAATTAATTTAATGCATTAGATATACACATTCGATACATGGTAAGAAATTCATGGCTTTTACAGCAATGCTGGTATGGTATAAAAACAGATATTATAATATCTATGTTAGCATTAGTTATATTACAGTATTAAATAGGGCTATCCACCAGAAGTATGGGTATCGCTAACCAGTATGGGCCTGATGTCCATATTGTATTGACTTTTCCCCCATAACTATTGGTAATGTTACAATTCCCTCAATACAGTACACAGTATGGCGTTCCCACCGAGATTTGGGAACAGAACAATGCCTTCTATATTTTTCGTCTTCTAGATTTGAGTCTGCAAGCACAGATTAGATCTCAGATTTTTGAATACGGGTCCCTAAAAAATATATATCACCTTGAAACAATAAAAATTAGCCAAATTATCGTGATTTTGAAAATTAAAATAATAAAATCTTAATTGCAATTAAATAAAAACAAATATTCAAATAAAAATTTCATATATAAAATATTTAATATACTTTAAATGCCAGTTTATCTTCGTATATAAAATATACTACATATTTAATTACTAAAAATTCAATTTCAGTTGGCACATTGAAAAATTGGCAAACCTTATCATATATAAAAGAAAATTGCTACTAAGTGCAAAAACTATATGAAAACCTCTTTAATAATATATTTACAATAATATTATTGTAAATAATAATGAAAATTGGAAGTCGATGCGCACACAAGAGTAGAATATCAAGCTAAAAAGTTGTATGTGACAGTTTAGTCACGGCCACGGTAACTAACGAATATCGTTCAGACGGTCGTTGTACAACTAAATAAATTCGAAACAGTTAGTGTTTATCGTTATAGCCCATTGTCGTCTGGCAATAAGAAATATTTTGTTTAAAATAATATTAAGAAATTCATTAATGGTAATTACAAGTGATTTTATTAATACTTTTTGTTGTGATTTTCTTCAGTGTAACAATTTAGGGACAATAATATTTTTCCTTGTATATAAAAAATCATAAAACTTGTTTATGTTTGTTGCTATGAAACTTAACGAAATAACTTGTATCGTATTGTTAGTTTGATCAGTAGTAGGGGTGAATAACATTTGATATAAACCAATCAAAATCATATTTCTGTTTATAATCTTTAGAAAACTTCAAATTCGACATGCTTACTTTCGACATAATATTAAATTAATTTTTAAGTCGATATAGTCTTCGCTTTTCGAGTATCATTCCGTGTAATATGTGAAACAATTTAGTGATGAAAAAAATAGTAAAAATTACACAAAAATTGTAAAAACGAATTCGTTTAGTTAAAACCCTTTTTATGAGGGCTCAGAATTAAGAAAGCTATGATTTTTTTTTATTTTGACAATAAATTTTCAAAAACGTTTTTCTTTAGTTAATGTCAAAAAATAAATATATCAATATTAAATGATTAAATAAATAGAAGAAAACATACATTTCGAAGTTAGCTACTTTTTTTCACTCATATAGAACGGGTGTATTTCCTAATTTTCATGTTGCTTTTTTTTTAATTAACAAAAAATAATCTTCCTTTTCATTTGTAAAAAATGTGTCAATGTAAGTAGATTTTCAACTCTTTCCATTCAAGTGTTGTAAAGTTTGAACCATAATTTGTAAAACAAAATTTTTAACTTGCTTGTCTTTCCTTACTATTCTTTAAAGTTTTCAAGCTCAATCAACGTTCGTAAAAACTGCTTTTTGATGAGTTATGTGTTCGTGATTCGAGTACGATTTCATCGCGATGAAATGAGTTTCTCAAAAAACATGTATCTTGCGATTATTTCAATTTATCGAATTATTGAAGCTTAGAGCCTACATCATAAATCATATTGAATTCATTCAAAATTCTGGGCTTAGAGTAAACAAGGTCTAAAAACCATATATCCGGAAAAATATAAAAAATCTCGGTCCAGATGTGTTCATTTCAAATGTATCACTCTACAACTGCAATCAAAATCAACGAACAATAAAAATTTACAAAAGCAAAATTGTTTCAAGAGGTTGAATCTTACTGTAATGATTATTTGCATCTATTATGCAAATTTTGATTAATTATGAGTTGAAAAAAATTTAAGAAAAATGTAAGTTGATAAAGCAGGTAATACTTATTAAAAGTTGACTCTGTGACTGAAAGTATGACCACCTCTGATTCAGTAGATTTCCATGAGAAATTTTCGATATCTTGGATTTAAAATAATTGGCAATATACATAAAAAGAGAAAAAGCTTAAAAAGTCCAACAAATTATGTAGCCATAGCCCTCGAATTTTCGGAAGTGATATTATCGAAAACCTGATCGGATATTTTATTATTTTAGATGCGTCGAATAAATGGTAGTTATCAAAACGAAATGAGTGTTTTTTGTACTTTTTTACCGTTTATATCATAACAACAAAATTTGCAAGTAAATTAACCAAATTTTGTATCGGCTAATCATACATTACATCATCATGTACGTATAAATATTTTTAACAATTATTTTAGTCACATATATTTGTGTATATATTTTTAAATAGTAAAGAGTCGGCCGTAGTAGACCGTTATGATTTCATATTTAAATTTTTATGATACACAAAAATATAATTTTCTTTGCCTTAGAACAAACAAACTTTCCTATAGGAAGCGACTGCCGCTTTAAAATATATATTGTAAATAGTTTACAATACTTTCGGAGTAAACACCATACAATCCAAATATATTTAAATATCTTTAAAATTATAAAATAGCTTCTCTTTTTTCTAAAGCCATTTTTAAAACTTAGCCTATCTTATATATTTAAACGAGCCAACGATTTTCATGAAATTTATTATGCAGGGAGTTTTGGGGGCGAAAAATCGATCTAACTAGGTTTCATTATTAAAAAACTTCGTTTAATCTGGAAAACGGCTCGAACGATTTACATGAAATTTATTTTCGTGAAATCTGAGAGAGGTTACAGTACCTAACGCTGAATGCGCGCTAGTAAAACGAC
The DNA here is from genome assembly GCF_905475395.1 of Chrysoperla carnea. Lineage (NCBI taxonomy): Eukaryota > Metazoa > Arthropoda > Insecta > Neuroptera > Chrysopidae > Chrysoperla > Chrysoperla carnea. The sequence continues at coordinate 34,972,408 of NC_058340.1, read as the reverse complement.
CCAATTTAAAACTAAATAGTAAAATATTTATTATTTATTACAAGCAATGGTAAAACTGTCTGTCAATTATAATTTATATTCCTAAAAGTACATGAAAAATGATATGTACATATAAAATGCTTTGTCCTGATCGTAAGACCTGAGACTTGGAGGGTGCGTTCTTTGTATGATGTAAGCATCCGATAAGAAAGGATTTTCCGAAATTCTATCTCTTAGAGGGTGAAAAACGGGGACAAAGATTGTATAGGACAATGTGATTTCTTGGTCCAATCTACTTCAAATTTTGCATAAACATACTTTAACAGAATTGATGGAAGACGTGTTTCGTATTTTATTAAAATTAATCGTCTAACGGGTTTAAAAAGGGGCAGAAACTAGAAATTAGCGGGGATTAGTGATGTCAAATGATGTGAAATTGTATAACGCAATATTCTTTGTATTTAAAATTGCAGTTTCCCAGCGAAGTGGGTGGGTTAACTGCAAGTTTTACATAAAATTGCCTTATAATAATTGTAAAATCAGTAATTTTCACAGTATCTTAGGTGTCAGACTTACTTCATCCCAACCTAATTTCAATAGAAAGGATTGAAATTTTGCTACGATTTCAGATTTGAGTCATTATTATTACGGTCGGCTCTTAAACCAATAAAAGATTTACTTAATACCCCGAGAGTTTACCGCGTTAAAAAAATAATATTTATTTGTCACAAATAAAGTTTGCTTACTGCCACAAAAAGTTATTAACAATTTCGATTATAGTTTCAAATTCTCGGTGTAAAGTAAAGCTATAAATTAGAAACTATCAATCAAAAATTTAAACATAATAAATTTTCATTCACATACGGACAGCAGTCTAGGAATACTTCCTTTAATTATTAGTATAGGTAATAATTAACTTGTGTTGTAAATACTAACTTTGCATGTAATTTGCATGTGAGTTCAAATAACTTTACATTTCTCTGTTTTTGTAATAATTATTTTAAACATACAGGAAGGTACGCGTCTACTTAGACGTTTCGAGATATCAGATTTTATTTTAACATTACGTATTATCTAATATAGTTATGTTTTTAAAATTTTTTATAAATATTTCTGGCTTCAAAAATGGCGCTAAGTGAACACGTATCTTTACAGGCAAGTTTTTTTAGGGAGTATTCACTTAAGACCATAAGTGTTGACATAAGTCACCGAGTCTCAATGCACAAGTAAAAAGCGTATAAGTAAAATATTTCATACTGATAGCAATACACAAGTGAAGAGATGGATTCGGCAACGGGTTTCCGACATAGTTTTTTTACGAGTATTTTCTTTTTTGCTACAGGTTTACTTGTAATTGGGATCACTATTTGGACTCAAGTGAATATTTGCCCTTATTTTCTTGATTACGAAATTTTTCTTAGGTACTCCCGTTTTTGAATGTCGTTACCTGTGTGTATGTATGCATGTGTGCTAACTTAACAAATTTTTATGGTATATTATTTCACGAATGCATTTGAAAATTGGTAAAACCCTGTAAATTATTTTTAGCTGTTAAATGCAGAATTATATTTTATTGTAAGTGTAGAAATATTCGATTCGTGATATTTATGTAAAGTAGTTTCAATTTTGATTCAGCATCAAAATCGATTTAAATTTATTAAGTTTAAAATTTTGTTCGTCACTTGTTCTTATGAAATATAACACAAAATTTTAAGGCATGTAGGGATCATATTCACATTGTTTTCTTAAATAAAAGCAGCACTCCCGGAAACGAAAAAACTCCAATAATTTTGTTGACACGAATAGTTAAATAAAAAGAGCTGGAGTAATCTGGAAAATTTTTGTTCAGGTTACATTGTGTTATTTATTTTGAATGTACTCCGAAACATTTTCGTGATGCAAATCAAAATTGTTTATTGAAAGGTCGGTCAAACTTATAGAAAGGTTACAAGTTTGCCAAAATGTGTTCCCAAATCAATCAAAAACAATTTTTTTCAAATGACTGATTTCTGAGCCATGTATAATAGCTCATAAAGGACTATAATTATTTTAGACATGTTTGACCAAATCTATAAAGCGTGTAAAAAGTCAGACAATATTTCTTATTTGTTTATTCCCTTCAATCTCATTAAATTTATGAGCGAGGATCAAAATTTACACACTAAAAATCGTTTTGGCAAAAATTCTTGTAGAGGATTTGGACGACGGAATTATTTCCATCGTCGATTTTTTCATCACTTCGTCACCGGGAGAACTGCTAGATTTTAATTGATTTAAATTTTATTTGAAAATGCAAGTTTAGCTAGATTTTAATTTTATTATCTCATGTTTAATGAATTTCAGTCACAGTTTAAAATTAACAAAATCCTGTGAACAAATTCAAAAAAGAGTTTAAATGTTGTTAAATGAAAATTTCCTTAAAAAAAAGTGTTTGTACTGAGGGCGAGAGTCCTGTATGACTCACTTCTTTTTCATTGAATACTCAGATCAAATCCCCCCCCCTCCCCGACAAAAATATTTGTATAAAAAAAAAATTAAATTTTCTGATATTTTTAATTAGGTACGTGCCCATTTTTGATAAACACAACAAAGGTGATAATTGTCTGCTATTGAAATCAACAGACGATCGCAACAATAACACTGTTGCTGAATTACAAAAAGCATTATTTCCACCAGTAACACCAAATCGTAGTTCGACAGTAATTAGTGAAGGCGGTGGTCATGGTGTCGTTAGTGTTATAACAAAATGTAATCAAGATCGTATAACATCTGTCAGTATGTATCAAGAGCGTTTAAGAAATGAGGAAGAAAAACATCGATTATTTTCAACTGGTGTACCACCACAACCAGCACGATGGCCAATTGAATGTCAGGTATATATTCAAATTTTTTATCTCTATAAAACATTATTTTTCTCCGGTTCAAATAACATACAATAATTCTAATCAAATTCGAAGAAATATTTCCTACGATTTTTTGAAGATTGATAGGATTTTTCTCTTTTTAACTACTGGAATTTTCAATCACTTTAGGTCTTCTCAATATTAATAATTTAAATGTATAATTCAAATCTTCAATTTTCTTGTAGGTTTTAGAAAATAGAGTTAATCATATCGAATATATTCCACCAACTCCAGAACCATATTATGAATCTACGGACGTAGAACCCCAGCCACAACCTGTGGGTTCTGATATTGGAACAGTGGTTTTTGAATATCATCCTGTTAGTCCTGTGAGTTATGTAAGTAAACCTCGAGAAACAAACTTCTTGATAATTTAAACAAAAAAATGGTAAATTTATTTCAGTTCACAAGATCAGCAGTAGGAGGTTCTGTAGCACCATTACAAGATAGAGATTTTGACGGTTTACAATTCGAGTCAAGATTTGAATCAGGTAATCTTGGTAAAGCAGTCTGTATTACAAGCACATACTATGAATTGTATATTCGATCCGATTTGTACACAAACAAGCATCATCAATGGTTTTATTTTCGTATTTCAAACATGCGCCGTCATAATATTTATAGGTAAGTCAAATATTTCATACTAATAGCATTCCGAAGAACTTTTTTACAGTTGCAAATATCTTGAATATAATTTCATAAATTCGGATCCAATAGTTTTTTTATAATTTTAAACATATACAAGTTGTCTCAGAATGATAGGCGGTGCTTATCGATAATCATATTAGATCCGTTTTCGAGTTTTCTAGGATCAGTATACATTTTCGTAATTTCGATTTCCTTGGATGTTCTATTTTAAAATAGAAGGCTAAGCCGTGGACTTCAAGGTGTATACAAAAATATCACGGTGTACAAATATCTCATTCGTAATACAAGCAAATTAGGATACAAATTTCAGAAAAATATTCAGTGTATGATGTTTTTCTATTTAACTATCCAAGGGTAATCAGTTTGAAGTACCTTGTATAATAAGGACATGCCTAAATTTGTAGGATAAATTAAGGTATCTAAAATGATTTAAAGATTTCCACATATCGGCTCGTCCGTGGACATGATAATTAATAAAAGGAAAAGAAATAACGTGAGGGGATTTTGTTCGCTTATATGCTTCATTTCTTATCTCCTCCAGTGTAAATTTCTGCGCATTTTCAATTTGAATTGTACAGACGCAATTCCAGATCACATATAAGAAAAGAAAGATAGTCACTTTTAGGTAGCCACAGTCATGTATATATAACACGACTGCGAGGTCACACACATATAACTGATATTCCCATATAATACATGCTATAATGGTCTAATCTGGTGCCCTTACGGGTAAACAGTGACGTTTACGAAAAAATATTTTTATATTTAAATTTTTGTTCTATCTCTAACAGTTCAAGATCCAATTGACCTATGTTGTTCATTTACTATCTCAACCTCACTTTTTTCGTGCTGAGCACGCTATAAATAAATAATTTTAGCTTGATATTTCTTTTCGTTTATGAGTTGTTGTGTTGAAGGCCGGACAAAAAACAGAATGGACTAATTAGCAGCATCAATATTAATATTTTCTCACAATGTTACTTGGATCACTATAGTACTATCACCCCCAATTGTGAAATAAAATATACAATTGTTTTTTCAATCATACTTTTTGTTTTGTTTTTTAGAATTTCCATAGTAAATTTCGCCAAACCAGATAGTTTATACAATGAAGGAATGAAACCACTTATGTATTCAACAAAAGATGCACAATTACATTCAATTGGATGGAGACGTTGTGGAAAGAATATATCGTATTTTGCCAATGAAAATTCGTTAGTTCCTATCACTTTGTTAGTATATTAGCTTCTTGTTTTTGTTTTTTTATTTTAATTTAGTTGAATCTGTTCTCATTATTTTTGATACACGCCATTTTTGTTTATATTTCTTAATTAATTACACGTTTACACGAACATTACATCTGATTACAAGTTGTGGTGTTATTAGTGTTGAATTATTATGCAAAATATTTGAAATGTCTAGACTTGCAAAATTTATTTATTATCACATTAGCTATTTAATTAGTAAACAGTAGTTGATTGAAGGCTTATCAGTAAACATGTATATATACCAAACATTCTTAATTAATAATTTGGCGAATGTTCAATTGAAATATAAAGGTGTAGCACCTATATATTTATTAGTGATGTAACGAATCATTTAACATATGGCAAATTTAGTTAGATTGTTTCAAATGAGAACGCACTGTCTATATCGTAACTCATTTCCATTTATACCTGGGAGCGGAACGCAAAATCACTTGGCCTACCGGTAACCGGATCAAACTTTGTAACAAAGCGGCAATCAAACACGTAAAAACAATTGGCTATGGCAGGCCTACCAGACTGGTTGCTAAAATGGAGGGAGGAGAGAAATCAAAAACAAGTGTTGTCATACTTTGTCGACCAAGTAGTTTTACGTAATAATTATCCGATTGCCTTATGGGTCAAGTCATACCCCAAAGAGCATCATGAAAATCAAGCGTTGCTATACTTTATCGACCAAGTTGACCTGGCAACCTATTATTTCTTAAAATTGTAGATTGAAAGCTATAATTTCACGTGAAAATTGTCCAGTTACATTATGGGTCAAGTTGGTATCCCAGTTTTGCATTAAAAATTGCCCCCTCATTCATTTTTGGAACCAATCTGATAGGGTTGCCATATACCGATGTTTTTACGGGTTTGATTGCCGCTATATTACAAAGTTTGAGCCGGTTACCGATGGGTCAAGTAATTTTGCAGTCCACTCTTAGATTATTTTATATCCCGGAATATTCCTGAATTGTTAAATGAATATTTCGTTACTGAATGGTTAACAGAGTGAATGCATAGATTTTTCAATAAAATTTGAATTTTTCTTATGATTTTAAGGGATGGCGACACTGAATATCAACCGACCACATACACTCTTACGTTCACACTAGAATTTCCTCACGACAAAGATGAAGTATACATCGCAAGTTGTTACCCTTACACATATTCTGAACTCCAAGTAAGTTTTTTTTTTTTTTAAATACTAAGAAAACATACCCATTTGAGATCAAATAGATTCAAGTCTAATTTTGATATTTGATATAACAACTGCTTAAAGATCTTGTAGCTACTTTGCGATTCCATTCGCTTTCTTTATTATTAGAGGACTTCATACATACGTTGATATTTATTGTGATAATTCCCGTTATGGCAACAAAATTATAACCTGTTATAGTGTTATGGCAGCAAAGTTATAATAAATATCGTCGCCTAAAGGAAAGCGCTACCGATAATTAGATCAAATGTCATCGCAAATTTATTACAGAAAACTGGATACAAAGAATAAAATTACGACTAATAAATATACCAAGAGCCAAACATATTCAATGTTGGTCATGCGCTGAACTACTTGCATTTATATACTGTGTGGGTCATTTTAATTTATACACCTAAATATCTCGTTTTGTAGTTAACCAATAAAAAAATAACTTGAACAAAAGTTGCAGAGTTTGATGGGGGGCATCATGTTCTGACATCAGATTGGACCTAGTTCTTAATTTATAACAAAATTCATCATCAAAGGTGAAGATAAGGTACAAATAATTTCAACCACAAGTCTAAACTTCCCTTGGTAGTGCTCGTACTACCTTAAAATGTAATATTAGCAATTTCTTGAATCTGTAATTTTTTCTTATAAGATAAATACCGTCTAAATTATCGATATATATTAGAATAAGAAGTCATCTTCTTGGTGCAAAATAAAATACAGCTATTAACGTATATTTCTATTTTAGGATTATCTTTTTCGTATTTCAACACATCCAATCAAATCAAAGTATAGTAGTTTACGATTATTATGTCGTACTTTAGCTGGTAATAATGTATATTACTTAACAATTACATCGCCAAGTCCACAACCGTTAGCGACAATAAGTAATAACAACAATAATAATAATAATATAAATAATAGTAATAATAATAATAAGGATAAAACAAACAGTCCTCCCAAAAAACGTGCTATTGTATTATCAGCACGTGTTCATCCAGGTGAAACACCAGCATCGTGGATGATGAAAGGGATGATTGATTTTCTAACTGGTGACAGCGCTCCAGCACGTGAACTACGTGAAAAGTTTATTTTCAAATTGATACCAATGTTAAATCCAGACGGTGTTATTGTTGGGAACAATCGTTGTTCGTTAACTGGGCGAGATTTAAATCGGCAATATCGTACTGTGATACGTGAAACATATCCATCGGTATGGCATACAAAGTTAATGGTACGCCGTTTACTGGAGGATTGTGGTGTAGCAATGTATTGTGATTTACATGCACACTCACGCAAGCATAATATTTTTATTTATGGTTGTGAAAGTCGACGTAATTCTGAGAAACGTTTACAAGAACAAGTATTTCCATTAATGTTACATAAAAATTCAGCAGATAAGGTTGGTTCAATATCATAATACAAACACAAAATATATATTATTCATCAAAATGTATTGAATGCACTTCAAAATAAGACGCCACATGGAGGGTTTTCACACCTCTTAACATAATTGCCTTGATTTCCTTCAGCTAATTCGTGTTTAAAATCTATTTAGAACGAGTTTCTTGAAACAGTAATTTTCCTGGCCCGACCAAGTGGTAGTGTTTATGGTATTCGTGACATTTTTATTTAAAAAAATCGATAACAATGGTTGCTATGATATATTGCAATCTTATGGCGCAAAATCTACTAATTGTTCTTCCAAAAATCTGATCTCATACCCAAAAAAAAGTCCCAGAACCGTTGTACCAGGTTTTTCCCAGCAAGATGGAATTTAAAAATTTCTTTTTCCAAAGCTTCAATACTAAAATATCAACTGATTTGATAAGAGGCGATTCATGAAAGAAGTTGAGTTAACTAGATAGCTCTTTGGGACTGAAAGGATTATTATTCAGCATTAATTTATTCATTTATCGAAATTGCTCTCTTGATTTGACTCAAATCCTTAACATAAAAGAGGGTTTATTTGAATACTTTATACCAATCAAATATATCAAATTAGCCAAAGGCTCTCTCCAATATTTTTACCGCCATTACAATAAATTAATAAAAAATTTAATTTGACATTATGTTGCAGTTTTCATTTGAAGATTGTAAATTCCGAATACAACGGGCAAAAGAAGGTACAGGCCGTGTTGTAATATGGTTACTTGGAGTATGTAATAGTTATACATTAGAAGCCTCATTTGGTGGCTCAAAGCTAGCTGGACGTGCAGCCACACATTTCACTCCTAATGATTATGAATCCGTAGGAAAATCTTTCTGTGAAACATTGTTAGATTTTAGTGATGAACATCCCAGCAAGGTAAAAAAAATTTATGAAATATTTCGTGGATTTTTGGACTAAATTAATTTTACTTTTAGGAAAGGTTAAGAACAAAAATATTGACAAGGCTTTTGAAAACTGGATCTAGTGCTGATGAACCGACAAATATCGTTCTTAGTGATTATTCCAGGTAATAAATTTTAATTCTTATGAATAAGAAATACTCATTCGTGCATTCAACGCAAGATATATAATATTTTCTGAATAATTCAATTCTGATTAAGTCAAATTGCATAAGAAAATAAATTAAAAAGCTTTGAGATTTATTAGAATTGGTAAATTTTTTGCCCATTTTTCGTATTTCCAAAACTTGACTAGTGTCGAAAATGTATTGAAATAATCAACTAATTCTTAAGTAAATTTAATAGTGACGATGGGGACACATCGAGTGAAGATTCGCAAGATCGTTTAATCACAATGAATGGGAATGATATATCAATGCCAGTACCACCCGCTAGTCCACAAAAGAAGCATCGTCGAACACTCAAGAAAAAAGACAATAAATTAATTCGAAGTCCAAATAACACACGTGTTATATTACCGGTAAAATTTTGAATCAAATATTTATGCACCAATTGTTGTTTGGTTTTGCCATTTTGTAATTTTCTTTTCATTTGTTTGTTTTGTTTTTTATATTTTATACATTTTATTTTTATTTTTTTTAATATTTATTTTAAATGTGTTATTGTTATTTTTAGTTTTAAATTATACAATTAATTTTTATTTAGAATCAAGGCTTTTTCTTTAACGCACTTTTTTAAATTACTAACCTATGCCAGTGTGCGTTAAAGAAAGTCTCATTCAAGGTATATCGACAGACGCTGGATTGGCCAACGACTGATCCTGGTAGCGATTATTATGATTCAGCTGATGAACGTTTAGGTGTAAAACCAAAGAAACCAGGACGTATACGAACCAGATATGGTGATGTAACACGTAGTGCCTTCGAAAATATGCCACCTGAATTAATGGTACTTAGTAATACTAATGGTGGATCTCGTGGTAGAATGTCACGTCCACGTAGCCAATCAGTGATAGTTGTTCAAGATAAACCAGCTGAAAATTGGCATAGATTACGAAGTTTGCCACCACCTAGGTACAAAAACATAGCTACCTTACTAGAATAGCCTTGGAGCCAAGGATGAATTCATAGCAGAAATATGTCAGTCTGTATGTTTATCAGACAATATGTTCCAGAAAATCCAAGAATACCCTTTTCGAGCGTCAAGCTTATCAAAACTTCGAGGGATAAAAATATGGCCATTCGAAGGCCGCCAATAGCTAACATAGTATAAATCTTCACAGGACACTGGTTGGGAGATAGAATTTAGAAGTTGTTGTAAAACTATGATGAGGAGAGTTGGTTTCTGTGTTACCAATTGGCAATAACAATATTCATCTATTAAGATGAATCATTCTTTAATATCTTCGCTTAGTTTAATTTCTATATCAAATTATCTCATGAAACGCAATTTTTACAACTTAGTTTTTGTTGGCTCGCAAAATAGTGAATTCATCTCTAGTTCCTGAATGCTATGTAATGAAGCATTTAGTATAAACGTTTTGTTTATAGACAACGACAAAGGCATCCACCTGAAATTCAAGAAAGGCTTACACAATTAAGACAGCAAATATGGAGTGGTATAGGATTTTCTCCAGAAGGACCTCTTTCCTGGGGAATATCTGTTATGGCCGCTACAGCTTATCAAAATGAATGTGAAGCATTATTGCGGTATAACTAATAAATTTATTTTTGTAATGGAATTTTGTAAAAAAACAAATCTATCGATTATTTTAGATCATGCTCTCAGAAACTATTACTTATTGGAAAAGATGGAAATGGTAAAAAAGATAAGATTAAGAAAAAGAAAATAATAAAAACTGAAGAAAGGCCCAGTTCCAAAGTAATGAACAAAACAATAAAGAAAAAACCATTGTAAGTAATTATTACGAACTATAAATGAAATAGATTTTTATTTATAAAAATTTGACCTGTTAGAGACAAAAGTCAAAAAGGACGTTGAAGTGTCAGGAAAAAAATATCTTTTATTAACAGTTGGTAAGAAATGTTTGGAAATGCATGAAGCATAACTTTTTGCTCGATTCAAAACATATATTACTGGGTTAAATTTGTATCTAAAATGCTTGGTTTTAAAGTTTGGAAAGCGCGATCATGGAAACAATTTTTTCACAAATATATTCTTTTTTAGATTGAAGCCTAGAGGGTCGGATTTAAAAATAAGTGAACCAAGTACGAAAATTGAAAATAAATCAACAAAATTTAAGAAATTATCGAAAGATAAAACATTTATACGAAATCAAATTGTACTCATGGATAAGATATTTGTGGATGAGACAAATCAACAACCAAAGACAGTCAATAAGAAGAAAAAACGCAGAAAAAAACTATTCGCTAATGATGATGAATAAACAATATAATTTTGTCATTGTGACTTGTTACGAATATTGTCCTAAATGTGTGTAACTGTAATTAATACTGCCATTCTGCTCAATAAATGTTTTCTTCACACAGAGTAGCATAGCTTCTCGTAGTTAATAATAAATTGAGAAAAAAAAATCAAAAACAAGAAACAATAAAATTTATTGTTTTAGAGATTAAGTTCCTATTTGAATAAAATTGAAATGCATATGTTTCAATTTAACTTTCTAACATTGTAGCTTTCTTTAAAAAAATTCCATGTAATAAACGTTAAATACATTTTTATACATTAATAATATTGGTTTCCATTTTCATTCAGAAGTACCCTATTTCAAAATTAGATAATTTCTATTCAATCAATGTTGTTGAGTTTTGGGAATTTTCAATTTTACAGTCGCCAAAAAAAAAAAATATCACAGCAGTAAAATGTCAGAATAAATTTAATTTTTTTAATTGTTTTTTAATATATTTTTATAAATTACAGCTCATGTGTTATTCTGATGTATGAGCTATATTGTTGTGTAGTTTTATTCAAATCCATTCGCTAGATTTTTCGTCAAAGTGCAACAAACAAACAAACATCCTTTCACATTTATAATATACAGGAATTTAAAAAAAATTCTTTTACATCCAGTTTAGCTTACATATTTTATGTGTCACTTCAGCACAAGTCACAAATTCTTGACTAGTTTGATTTCTGTAAATTCCTTAATTAATAGAATGCTTTTCATGGGGTTTTATATTACATAGTCAAGATAATTTAAGTTTAATGTCCATTTTTACAGCATTAGATATTCGAAACTCACAAGAATGAAACATTTCGACTTGTAGCTTTTTATTAAAAAGTGTTCCTAAACTTATTTTTCACTTATAGCATCATTTCAGTGTTGTTTTCCAAATTGTCTGGTATTATCGTAATTAATTTTCTTGCACTTGTTCTTTCAGGAGTTAATCCGGTTCTATTAATTATTTTTTTGACTTTTTTCAATGAGAACACCCTAAAGGTAATTCAAGCTCTATGTATATATAATTCACATTTCGTATATTTCGTCTCAGGTATTATTCATATTTCGTATAAAGCGAAGGGGAATCTTCCTTCCTTAAAAATGACAACTACACTTGTACCAACTTAATCTCTATTCTTACTTTATTTATGTATACGTATATACAGAACTCTGTAATATTACGATATCATCTGTACAAATAATTTATAGATGGCAGGAAAATCGTCCATGAATTTCTTTCATTTATTTTAATAAAATAAATAAAAATTAATATATTTTAATAACAGAAATATGTACACAATAATACTATTAAATAAATTTAAATTTTACTATTTTTATTTTATTTTTTCCTACATTTAAACCACCACCGTCAATATTTTTATATTTAGATAATTATTAAGCTTATATAAAGTTTTTGTTTGAATATTTAGAAATTTCTTTGAAATTATTGTTAATAATGTTTTGTAACTTGTTTAGTAAATAATGAAATATAACAATACTCACCGTAATTATAATATTGCGAATAATTGAAACATGTATTACAAATTTATATAGGTTATGATTTATTATATTCGATTTTATACAGATTTAACATGTTTTTTCTATAAAACGTTAAATTTAATTATAAAAATTTTCGATTTTGTTTGTATTACAAAAATGATGTATATTCGTTTTATTCAATAATAAACTCGTTTTGACAGTTTCCGGAAATTCATTTTATATTAAAAGAAAATTAAATTAAAGAAATAATTATCACTTATATTAACGTAGATTAAATAATCACTATTTGTTTGTTTTGCCTTGATTAGTAATAAAGATAAATTATCTTAAAATAAATTTATAATGTAATTTTTTAAAGAAATTATTTTTTACAGATATCTAAACAAAATAATACATTTTAATCATTTTACTTTTTGAACGCTAGATGCTTCATAATTTTAAATAAATGCTGACACCTACAGACGATTGCTATATGTACATATATCCTGTATATGGAGTCTATATTGCTGTAAACATAGTTTTTTTTTTTTTCAAAATTTAATATTATGAAGATATTGTCAAATAAAAATATCAAATTTTGTTGGATATTGCATTCGAAATTATTCATAAAGCTTTTTGATATTCCATTCATTTATTAGCTATTTTTCGATGGAGATATTGGCTTGATTTCTAGCTTAAAAAGTTACTTTAATCGAAATATAATCAACTCCTTAAGTTTAAAGCACCCACGGCTTATTATGTTATATTATAATACTGGTGGTTAATTTTCCTATGACTGGGCTGAAGCTGACTTTGTATGAGATTGTAAAAAATGCAAATTTTAAAACTGCATACAATTTTTAAATTGGAAAAAAATCGACGCTGAAAAATTTTGTGTACATACGTTAAGATAATTTTTAAATGAGGCTAATTTTCTTGCCTTTAAGAGACTTACATTTACATTGGCAATAGTGTAGTGTTAGTTTCATTGAAAACAAAATATAGAATTTTTGGTGTTATCAGAAAAATTTTTTTGTAATTGCTCGTTTTTAGAGATTTAATTAAACTATAAGCATTCCTTTTTATTTGTTGTGTAAAAGTTTTAGTACGTTTTCATAATGAGACAAGGTTTTTAATGTTTTAAAGCACGTTTTAAGTGTTCAAAATTAACAGTGGATGTTTTTTTCTTTTGATGAGCTATTAATTTCATCTTTTGGAACCGATGATTGAAATACAGATAAGTGCAGTAAGTATACTAGTGTGTTTTTACTTATAAGTTATAAGTGAAAAATTGGGTTTAAGATTATGATTTAACGTACATCAAGTTAATATGGGCTTATATTTGCAGTACGTCTGACGTTACTATCTAACTGTTAGGTTCCATCGGGTAAAACCTTGTGTCTTCGCAGTACCTAAGTAATTTTATTAAGTCTAAAAAAATGCGTTAATAAATTTAATTATGGTTAAGATACCTAAAATAAATTTAAAAATATGTTCTTCATGTCTACATAACATGAATAATAAGTAATTATATTTATTCATATATAAATAACGTCGTCGTTTGCCTATAAAGTAATACATCATATTATATAGTACTTCACATGCCATCAAAAAGTGTACCGACTTATACACTGCTGTCATTATGTGGAAGTGGAACAAAATTGTTCATAGAACTTAAAATCGTTACCGTGGCGTTTTTCTGTTAATCGATTTTGACAATTGAAAGTCAAATTGAAAGGTATCCGTATTTTTTCAACTTTTAATATAACAAAATGTTTGCTAGCGACTGTCAGAAATCGAATTTTTTAGGTTTCGGCCAAGGAACACTCCGTTTTATTGGTAGTTAGGCACAAGCATTTTCATTTGTTATTCGAGTATCTTCTTTCTATTGGAATTAACAACAAGTGAAATTTACAAAATTAAAAAAAAACCCTACAAATGCGATTTATTCCTTGTAAACCGATTTTTGGAAATTTAGCTATACAATGTTCTCAATCAAGTCGTTTCGACCGTTTAGGGGCTACGATGCCACTGAGAAACACACCAACGCACAGATAAACACTTTAAACTTATAGCACTCCTTCTTTAATCAATATGAAAGTGGTGGTCAAGGACATTAGATGAGATGAAAAGGATAATTAGAGAGCTATCATTTTTTGGGACAAGTTTTTGGAAATATTTTAATTGAAATTGAAATATTTGAGTTGGCTTTGTTCTTTTGAAATATTGTTATGAATTACCTAATTATTCTACCATTTCAATTTTCGAAATGAGCCAGGTTTATTTGACAATTCATTTCCATAGTAATTATTTATATATTAAAATTATTTGCCATGCCTCTTCCAAACTGAATCGATTTTGAAGACCATCGCCAATTTTTTAGGTTTTTTCGGGGGCGGAACTCTAAGCTCGCACTTGAAACATAGCTAAGAACACTCTCCGTTAAATTACCTTTCAAAGGAAACTAAAAAAATTAAAATAGATTCATCTGTTTAGGCGCTACGATGCCACAGGCAGACAAACACACATACACACACTTTTTTTAGTTCGGGGGTTACAAAATATCTGTCAATTTGAAGTTAAGAGACGCAAATAAAAACTTTTTGAGTTTCGTGAAAAAGAAAGTCCCGCTGCCTAGAATTTTTTATGTAATCAGTAAGTTTTTTGGTGTGGGCCTATGGACCAGCAACGGCCAATTAAGGTCTTAAAAAATGAATATAGATCAATATCAAAATGCGTGGAAACGATCGTAAATTCTATGAGTCATATTATCATTTCTCTCTCACCTGCATCTTTTGAATATGATTAGTGGTAGAAGTATAGTTCAAGTCGGTACCTTTTTTATGGCATGTAACGACCTATATAGGCCTATATACAAAGAACACAAATAAACAAGAGTCACATAAGTATATCCTATACTCTAAATATAGAATTGCAAAACATAAAAATATAAAATAACTTTAATTAATGTAAGCCATAATATATCTTTAACTGCAGAATATTATTATTATTCCATTTGGAATAATATAATAATTCATAACAGTAATTAAACTCTATATATACAATATTTTAAACTTTAATTTAACATTGTCATTTTGATTTAAGTCATGAACTGTAATTAATTTTTTAATTATTATTATAATTTTCATGTATAAGACATGTAGAGCAAACTTGGGTAGTATGAGTTTATAAAATCAAAAATATCCTCTATCATCCTCCTCAGTTAGCAACAACAAAACGACATGATTGAAGCTAAAATGCCAAAAGTTGGTTTGTGTTGGTTTGCCAAGTATTGCGATATCTCAGAAACTCTGTATCCAATCATTAAATAAACCTGATTTTTATACTTTTTACATCATAATTACCCCATCCACCGAGTTTCATCAAATTCCAAAACAAAAATTTTTTTTTTGCGTGTTTTTCTCGATTTTTTTCAAAGGGGTACCCCTTAAAAACATTGCAAAAAATCGAGAAATTTCGAAAATACTCATTGTATAAGGTAATTTTGACCCAAAAAGAACAAAAATCGGGTGCATTTGATGACTGGTCGAATAGTTTTTGAGATATGGACTAAAATCGATCAAATTATTTCGATATCTCAGAAACTCTGCATTTAATCAATAAATTAACCTGATTCTTATACTTTTTGGATCAAAATTACCCCATCCACCGAGCTTCGTCAAACTCCAAAACAAAAATTTTTGACTGTGGCCATCTAAGAGTGACTATCTTTCTTTACTTACATGACATAAAAAACAAACGATTGCGTAATCAACACTGTCTATAAATGGTATTTCAACAATTAACTCAGTAAATTGTTTGTTTTCACTTGTTGTATTTTAAGATCTAAAATTAAGATCTCAGACGTTCCTTGTTAGTAAATAATGCTCATATTTACTCTTATGAACGCTAGAAATTCGCATTATAGTAATCCATCCAATATTATTTAGGGCAGGGGCTACAGAGGCCCCTTACGTATACAAGCAAAAATTAGTAAAATGTTATCCACTATGTCACTTAAGAGGTCATTCATTAATTTCGTAAGCATTTTAGAAAAACTGCAATCGTCTTCAGCTATACATGATTCAATGAATCAATTTGCCGAAAAAAAGCAAGAAAAGTGTATATTTAATTTGAATTGTTTGGCTAGCTCAATTTCTAGGAGGAAGTGAAAACTTATAAATATTTATTTTAATTTAATGCAAGCAAATTGTTTCTTTTGTGAGAAATCTTCACTCTTCATTTGGGCCCCCCAAATAATTTTGATACGGGGCACCTCCAAGTCGAGCTACGCCAGTGATTTAGGGCAATATTATATGCTTTGAATACATTTTGTATACTATACGAATATATCAGAGAAGCATTCTTATAGGTAGGTATATTCTTAGCCAAACGGTATTTCCCAACTTTCCTCTGTAACATAAATTATACATTTTTTTTTAAATTATATGTGTAGGCGATGGCTATTATATGCTCAAATTGGATAGTCCCGCATCGTCAACAGAATTTTAAAAAAAAAGACACATATCTTTAATATAGTGTCACTGAATCTAAAATAATAAGTTACCAAAAATATTATATATACATTCTAAATTTGGTGGTCACCAAGATTGACACTAATTACAAAAATGTACTTTTATTTGTATAGAGAGTGTTGTATAAATAGTCCATTAAAAATAAAAAAAGTTTCCAACTGATATGGTAGTACGACCATCAAGGCAATTTTAGATTTAGGGTTGAAATTATTTGTACCTTATTTTCAACTTTGATGATGAACTTTTGTTATAACGTGTAGACGACATGTTAATATGTAGACGAAAAATTAGAACATTTTTCGATAGGGGCGCCCGCCCGGAGCGGAAAAAATTTGGTACGGCAAATCCTTAAAATATGATATACAGTAATCTATAATTTATAAATAAAATAAAACATCATTGGAATCTGTGTATTTAAGTGAAACTTGAAGTTTAAATTCATTCAATCAGTTTACAGGCTGTTTTTTTAAGTTGACATATGCCTGAAACTAAAAAAATAACTTTTGTCGATAAAAATGTTAGTTGTGTAAGTGCACATTTTACGCAGGCGCATAAAAAAATGTTATTTCGTATAATTGTTCCTGCTAAATCTATGCGAAAAGTGGTTCGCTTTTCTATAAAGGCAATTTTAGTTCAAATTGAACGAGCAAATGCACAAAAAGCTAGATTTTTGCTATCAGTTACTGTTTAAACCATTCCGTTTACAAAAAAATGTTTCAAGCAAAAAGTGTTTGCGTATTTATAAAGAACAACTTTCTAATTTAAAGAGTTCCTCTAACGTTTGTCAGTTAAGAATCAGAGTGAGGTTTGAATTGAACCTGAAAAATTTTCAGATCAAATTCGAAACCGGCCGGTATAAGATGTGTCTCTTTGAAACTAATATTTTTGTTTTGATTTTTTTTTTTTTTTTATTAAATTTATTTATCGAATTTCAAGCATATGTCAACTTAAAAGAGACATCCTGTATATGGTATGAGTGGAAAGGGTGGCAAATATTATTTTTGCCCGGAGGGGCAAAATAGCTAGATCGGGCCCTGTCTAGAATGTTTGGCTTTCGAAAAACATGGTAGAATGTTTTCTAGATAATTTGTTAAGTGCTGAATAAGTTCTTGGATTTTCAAGAACGAAACATCGAGAATAATACATGAAGAACCAAAATTAGCGATGAGAAAATTTGTACGATAGAATTTCTTAGAACTCCACACATATTTTACTTACGACATTATAGTCTGGTATAAAACAAATGAAGAACAACTATAATGCGTCGCGTCCGTTCAATCAATATATTATTATTATTATTATTATTATTATTATGCTTATAGTTTATACAGATGAAGGAATGTGTTTTTAAATTTAAAAAAGATAAAAGGAATGCGCTTCCGTTGACAAACAAACAACATCGCATATTAAAAACTATCTGAATATATTATTTTTATTATTATACAGGATGTATTTGAATTCGTGTTAAATATTTTAAGGGCAGAGATTTGTAGGCAAACTATGGGAAAAATTCATTTACCGTGCTGTGCCATTCAGATAAGTACCTATAGCAATTCTTAAAATGAAAACATTGATTTATGGATTAAGAGCCAGACCAAAAAAAATTCGTTTAATTTACTAAAGCTGATAATTTGAGGATTGGTTATAGTAGTTGTGTACACACACATATTGCGGTCGTGCTACTAAAATGAATTTACTAAAGCTGAAAATTGTTATACAGATTTCATATTGCATATAAATAACAGTTATGACGGTCAGTCAGGAAACGTTAGAACAGGGCTGGTCAGTCAACCCTGAAAGTTTCCAACTGATATGACAATTACAACGCGTAAAACAACGACCTCAAAATTCGGTGCCACTATAACCGTCAAAACAGTTAAGTTAAACACTGTTCAACCTTTAAAAGGATACCTAAATTAAATAATTTTTTAGACTTACGATTCGCCTGTAAAAAGTACAATTCTTGCTTCTTGAATCTCACAAATAAAACCCAAATTCTAGTTTGTAGGGATATTATTTCATATTTCGTTTAACCTGCTGGATTATAGATATGTTTTTTTTTTAAATTTCATTTCGAAAATTGCAAATGTATAGGAATGTGGTGAAGTGAAAAACAGTATTAATTATTCGTTATTACTTCTTGAAATTCGTCCTGTATATGAACTGTTCCAAATATAAAATTATTACTAACTTTGTTATAAAAAAAATATGATGGACTTCCATTTTATTTTATTGAAATAGAATATCATGATATTATGTATAATAAGATGGCTGACATGTGATGTCTAGAATGTACGATTTCAAATTCATAAGTAGTATACGATTAGAAATGTAATTATACCATGCATATATGTAATATGCAAGGTATACTAAGTTTAGTCCAAGGTTTGTAACGTTGTTAAAAATGTTGATCCTAAGTAAAAAATTTTGGTATAGGTGTTCATAAAATCACCTAATTAGTCCATTTCTGGTTGTCTGTCTGTCGTCTATCTCTCCGTCTATTATCACGATTACTCAAAAACGATGAAAGATATCAAGCTGAAATATAACGTACTGAGGACGTAAAAAGTGAGGTCGAGTTCGTAAATGAGCAACATTGGTCAATCTTGTAAACCGTTAGAGATAGAACAAAAGTTAAAATGTATGAAATTTCTTATAAAAAAATAACCAACTTTTGTTTGAAACATTTTTTCGTAAATGTCACTGTTTACCCGTGAGGACTCAAATTAGGCGTAAATTGTATAGTATGTAATTATGTGGAATATCAGTTATGTATATGTGTGTAATGTGATAGAATCATCATCACTGTCTATGCATGGTATTTCAACAATTAACTCAGTCAATTGTTTGTTTTCACTTGTTTTATATTGGATTATATTACCATTATGACATTTATCGATTGTTAATATTGGTTAAGTGAATTAAAAATTACGACTGCTTAAGACGTACTTCAGAGTTTTCATATCTTCGATTTTGAAATTTTTATTCGACTAAGTATACACAGAAGCAATTGGGCAACACACCGGCTTTTGTTAACAGTAATTTAAAATTATCCTGATTATTTTAGCCATTTCAGGAAAAAATAATTTGAAAAAATGTTAAAGTATTTGTAAAAATCATTTTTCACAAAATGGTGGAAGCGATGAGAAGTCAAGGAAATAGGTATAATATATGTTTACTTATGGAAACGGATCATTTGTGGGCATAAAAATATCACACGATATTAGTTAAGGATTATTTATGGCAAAAACTGTTATAGTTTAATCCAGTCTCAGATAAATCACACCTAATTAGTTCATGCTACAGCTCTTAATTTATCCAAAAAAATAACTTTAAATGAAAGAGGACCGATTTTTTATAGGAGATCTTCTTTAAGCCTCTCAGTCCTTCACATTGCGAGCCATATCAGAGATAAGAAACTGTTTTGATTCATAACAATAGGTATAAGTAAATGATACTTAAGTATGATTGTTATACAAACAAGAGTCGATTAATTGAAATACAATTTTTAATAAATATGATACTAGCTCAACCCGTGAGGAATTCCGGAGTAGGATACCCGTGGTTAGGAACAGGCTAGAAAAATAAAGTAATGTCAATGCTAATTTACTTTATTTTTTTTATAGGCAATTTTATTACAGATATGGTATACAAATTACATAATGAACAAAATTAAATCTTAATATTATTTTCTAGCCAATTTTTTTCTAAATGGTACATTTTTAGACCATGAATCTATTTTTTTCATTAACCAGCACGATAACGGTTTAAAATAAGGGATAAAATCATGGAATTTGATAAAGAAATAAGGAAGATAGGGCTGTACCCGTGAAAAAACAGGTTAGAGAAATAATACATAAGATTCAAATATCATAACATAAAATGTTTATGCTAAAATTTTTAGAGATATTTTTCATTCATTATTATAAAATTGTGATATAAATACAATTTCGTATCGCTTATCTACAATTTTATAAATAATATTATAATTTATTGATAAGATTATTTTGTAAGGAGGTATTTTATATACAGTGTGTCTACTGATATCAATAGATGAAGTTTACAAGGAGGCAAATGTGTATTTTATTACAAACTTTTATTTAAGGATGTTCCAGCATGGTATTTGCAGTTTCTATGTTAAAGCAATGGTACAATTTTTTTTTCGACAGAATTTAACGAAAAATTAAATTTAAGAATTTAATAATGCTTACTATTAATTCCCAAAGTTTCAGAAATTTTGACCGTTTAAAATGGGAAATAATTATGCCAACGTCCCAATTTCGATCAATTTACGTCAAAATTAATATCTCGAAAGTGAAAATTAATTTCTAAATTTTTTTTTTAGAATTGTATTGTATAAACATTTTTTTCTACTTTTTCTTCAATATATAATAATATCATAAAAAATAGTTGGAGAGACCGGACATTTTACATGATTTAAATGGGACATGACCCTCAAAATCGCGAACTTTGTCTTTAAATATCTCGCGATCTAAACAGTCAAAAGTTATGAAATTTTAGGAATTCATAAATAAAGCTATTATAAACCCGAGAAAAAAAATTCGGCCAAATCTGTCGAAAAGTGATTTCATGCTGGTACTACCTTAACTTGCAATATTTGTATATGTACAGTGTGCTTTCTTAAGTTGGCTACATATGAAAAACTTTTTTATTATAAGTTTTACGAAAAAAAGTTATTCTTTATAAAAATCTCTGCTTTCGAAAATAATAAAATTCAGCTATTTAGTTTTGACATTGAATGTAAAGGGTGTCCACAATTCGAGGTGGTTCGATAGGAATGTTAATTGGTCGTTTAGAAATGCAGATTTTGAACAGCTTATATGAGAAATGGTTCAAGAAATCACTCCTGAGATATGTAGGAGTGTATTGAAACAATTTTGGATTGTATGGAACAAGAAGGTGGATATGTTGACGGCAAACTCAATCCAACCAACTTCTTTTTAACGAAAGCTTTTTAAAGTTGGAAGCTTTGCTAAAATCTTCTTCTCGTCCATATTGAGTTGAAGAGTTATACGAATTGACAATGATGCTCAAGAAAACTTGTTTTTTTTTATATGTGAAAACGGTTTTATTGATAAATTCTGGATCCTACACCTCTACACTATAATCAAAGATTCGTAGGTATAATGTAGTCTTACTAAAATCGAATTTATTAACTTCATGACGTCATCAGAATCCAAAAAAATTAATTTTGCTCCATCACATGTAATCCTACTAAATTTGGGTCATACTTTTCAAATTTGTGATCAAAATTAACCTAGCTCTAATAGCTTTTAAGAATGCGAGGACCTGGTCCCGGAATTAAGCACATAAGTGATAGCTAGCAAGAAATTGACATCACAGCCGAAAAGAATGACCCAAAATTAGTGGGTTTCAAAAAAAATTCTAATAAGATTGGATCAAATTTGCCTGTATTATCCAAAAGAACGAATTTTTTAACTTTATGACGTCATCAGAATCCAAAAAATTTTTCTCTATCACATCCAAATTTTATCCAATTTTGACAAACCAAATATGTAATCTGACTAAATTTGGGTCATAGTATTAATTTGTGATCAAAATTAACCTAGCTCTAATAGTTTCCAAGAATTTGGGGATCTGGCCCCGGAATTAAGCAGATAAATGATAGCTAGCGAAAAATTGATATCACAGCTGAAAAGAAAGACCCATAATAAGTGGGTTTGAAAAAAATTCCAATAAAATCGGATCAAATTTGTCTTTGTTATCCAAAAAAATTTTTAACCTTATGTAAATTAATGAGGGCCTTTTACGCGATTCTTTACTAACTTTTTGTTTTACGTAAAAAATGTTTTATTTTACGCCTCTATTTCTTATGCACCGGTGGCGGGTGCCTTCTTTGGCACGCCCTAGTTACGGACGTGGCAATGTTTTTTATGAAGAATGTATTTTCCTCGCAAAATTGGAAATTTCTCCCCTTCTTTAAAGCCCTCAAACTTCACTGTCTTTTTCTAACATTTAAAAAAAAATATAAATATTTGATTTAATAATAATAATATATTTAAGTAATCTTTACTGGGTGTTCAGAATTATAAAAGAAAATTTATTTTTATAATTTAGAACACTTGTGAGTGTTGTTAATATGTCGTTCGTGGCGATTCACATGTGATTTGTTTTTATTGTTATACCATGTATATGAAATATATCAAGGTATAATAAGTTTAATCCCAAGTTTATAACGCTTAAAAATATTGATGCTGTGAACAAAATTTTGGTATAGGTGTTCATAAAATATGTATGTGTGTGTAATGTGACAGAGTAATCAACACTGTCTTTACATGGTATTTCAACAATTAACTCAGTCAATTGATTGTTTTCACTTGTTTTATTATGTTTTTAATAAAATGTTTATTGAATATTTCAAAAACATATCAAGTTAACAATACTAATAATAATACCTAATGATTATTTATAATTAAGGTTATTCGACGTAGAAATGCATTTTAGCTATTGACCGATTCATGAGAAATGAAACCTTTTTCTTTTCACTTGATAAGAGTAGCTCCATATTTATAAAAATAATCTTAATCTTAAGAGAATTGGGTACCATCAATTGAGTTGATACCATCATTGGGTTGATACTTGAAAAAATCGAGAATAACGCAAAAAAAAAACTTTGTTTTGGAATTTGATAAAACTTGATGGATGGGGTAATTTTGATCCAAAAAGTAAAAAAATCTGGTTAATTTAATGATTGGATGCAGAGTTTCTGAGATATCGCAATATTTGGATCGATTTTAGCCCGAATCGCAAAAACTATTCGACCAGTCATCAAATGTCCGATTTTTGTACTTTTTGGGTCAAAATTACCTTATTTACTGAGTTTTATCGAAATTGGAGATAATAAAAATTTCTTGATTTTTTTTAAAATTTCTTAAATTTTTTTCTTTGGGTACTACCCTTTTGAAAAAAGCGAGAAAAACGAAAAAAAAAATTATTTTTCAATTTGATGAAACTCAGTGGATTTTGATCCAAAAAGTATAAAAATCAGGTTAATTTAATGATCGGACCTATAGAAAGTTACAATGTCAGCGAGTATCATGAGCAAAACTTCAAAAAAGTTAGAGTATCCCACCAAAAAATTAAAATCCATAAAATTGTGAACAAAAGGGAGGATAAGTGAGGGCTAGAACGTGATAGTCTTTGTTTTTAAAGGAGGAATTACCCAGCAAAGCGGGCGGGTATCTGCTAGTATTTACTAAAAAAAGAAACTCCTACTATATTTAAAATAATTATCAGTTACAGAAGATTTAATATGAACCTAGAATGCTTGGCTATCTTTATAAGTATTATTTATTAAAGTACTTAAATAGAAAAAAAAAACAGAAAATGTATAAATCAATGATGTGGAACACCCAGTAGTAGGTAGTTATATACACTCACAAAAAAACGTACCAGAAAAAAAACTACATAACCAATGCACGACTGAATGATATCACTTTAAAACTGGAATTGTCACAGAATCAGGAATTATGCTTCAATTAACATAATAAAATTGTAACATTATCTTCAAATATTTATTATTCAATTCTAAAGTCAAGAAAATATATAATTTTAATAATCTTTTAATACAGGGTGAGTAATTTATATTTAACTCGCTCAAATCACCTTATATTCAGTTGAGGTTGTTGTCATGCTATGGACATAGTGTCAGAAATCTGTAAATTTTTATACCATGTATATGAAATATATTAAGGTATACTAAGTTTAGTCCCAAGTTTGTAACGATTAAAAATATTGATGCTATGAACAAAATTTTGGTATAGGTGTTCATAAAATCACCTAATTAATCCATTTCCGGTTGTCTGTCTGTCTGTTCGTCTGTCATCACGATTAATCAAAAAGAGATATCTAGTAAAAAATGAGGTCGAGTTCGTAAATGAGAAACATAGGTCAATTGGGTCTTTGGTCCGTAGGATCCATCTTGTAAACCGTTAGAGATAGAACAAAATTTTAAATGTAAAAAATGTTCTTTATAAAAAATTAAACAACGTTTGTTGGAAACATTTTTTCGTAAACATCAGTATTTATCCGTGAGAGCGCAAATTATGCACAAATTGTATAGTATGTAATATATGGGGATATCAGTTATGTATGTGTGACATGTATGTATGTATAATGTGATAGAGTAATCAACTTTCTTGCAATATACAGTTTTATATGCAATCTCTGTGGCGATACTCAACAATGACGTCACTTCATTGTATAAGTATCTTCCTCTTTGTTCTTCACTTTTCTGTTCGCGCAGTATGAATTTTCCACCTGAAGTGATAAATTTTAGTCATCATCCCAATTGATGATTTGATTCATGACAGCAACCTCCGTCTATTTATTATCATCTAAACTGAGCCTCCAAAATACAAATCTGGGGGGTTTGAACGTTGAAGATGTCGATGAATATTGATAATGATAGAATCATTACTGTTTTAATCTTTTAAATTGATAAAATATACAGATAATAAATAATAAAATAATTACATAATTTATAAAATAAAATACAATGATTAGAAAAATAATTACTACATTTTATTAATTTATTATCATAAAACTTAAGCAAAAAGAAAAAAAAATTAATATTTTTTTTTTTTTTTTTTGTGAATTAAAAACATCTGTTGAATTAATTATGAAATGAACAATTTATAATATTAAAATACACTTTAATATTATTATTTGATACGCTGTTTTTAATAAATGAATATAAAGTTGACCTTGTAATAGTGAAACGTCATGCAAACTAAACGTAATTCACTTGTTTTGTTCATCATTCATATGAAGCCGATTCTCGCGTTGTTCGCCCGTTCATTTATAACATTCGACGTAAAATTTCATTCACAATATTTCAAACAAAACAATAAAGACAACAATACATTTTATAAATATAAAATAATATTATTATATTCTAAAATCATTCAAATATAAATTATACATAACCTGACTTTTTATCTACTTTCTTACTCTATGATTTTCAAAATAATGACAGTTTTACTTTTATTCTTTTTTTTTTATGTTCAATTGTTTTTAATATTTTATAATTTCAATTGAATTTCAATTGTTTTATTTATTAGTGTCAGACTAGTGTTGTTGCTATTAATAATCATAAGTAATATTTCTATTAAGTAATAAATTTAAAAAAAAATGTCTAAGCTGTGTTCTTATTTATATATATTTTTTTAAATACATAGAATAATTAGACTATTTATAGGGTTTTATTTATTTATTTAATATTATATACAAAAGGGCGTTAACTAATGAACCTACAATGTTTGTTTGTTCAGTTGTTTGAATCAATAGTAAAATTACCGCGCCAGTAATTATATTTCAAAACTCGCTTGACAGATGGTGGCACTCCTTTTCTTCCTACTACAATGTACCATATTTGTATCTTATATATTGTTTTCTTTGTTTAATTTATTGAATTGTTTATATTTTATTCTTTTTATTACACTCAAGGTCGAATCAAAAGAATGTTATTCACTGTTAAATAAATGACTGTTTATGAAACTTGATTTTTTTTTTCTTCATTTAAATGATAAAACATGAATTAAGTATTCCGAAGTTAAATGCCTCTACGGCGATGCCGGTATTAGCGACTTAGCCCATACCAAGAAGAAACTAATATTTAGAAAAATATCAAGCTTTGGGAGAAAATTATCTTCATTTGTTGTTGTAAATTTATAATTCTGCGCATTTTTTAATGTGAAGTTAGTTCAAATCAAATTATAATTTCAATTTGGAAGAAAGAATACCGACACAATAAGTTTTTAATAACTTTGTGCAGACCTTGTCCTTTATTTGCTCTATCCTATTATTATGACAAGTTCCGTTCAGTTTATGTGTTGATAAAAAAGAACGTACGAAGATTGAATAGAGTTAAATTTTTTTTATACGTAAATTAGAATCTTAAGAGTTTCCCCGCACTTAACAGTCTGGTGTACAAAATTATATTTCAAGCTTCGTTAGTATTTTTTCGAAAGTACAATTTTCTATTCATTTACTTTCGTAATTCAGAAATTCAAATTTTTTTCTGTTCACTCATAGAAATGCCAGATCAAAATATATTGTGCTTCCCGCCGAAATTATTCACCGTACTCACATTCTTAACTTTCCGGGTTTATATTTGTGTGTTTGACTTAAAATCACAGCGGGCTTATGGTACTTCAATTCCAAACATTGCCAAATTAGCCAAATTAGGACTTAGAAAGGAGTATTTACACAGAGAGAGAGAAAGAGAGAAAGAGAAATTCCAAATTTTCGAGTTTCTCGTTTGCTACTAGAAGTAGTAATGAAAAATTTACTATGATTTATCAACTAATAAATTATTTAATCAAAATGCTTTTGGTTTGGTCTCCACGGGCTGTAATCACTAAAACTTTTAATCCATCGACGAGAAGAGATTTCACCCTTTCTATTAGAATAATAAACAATGATGATTTTAAGAACTGCATCTCATATTTTGAAAATTTCGGCTTTATTATTCTTAAATAATTTAAAATAAATGTTCTTCTTGTGTCTAATTTTAATTTAAGCTTTTGATACACAGCCTCTGTAGTATTTAAACACAATATTCTATTTAAATAATAAGTATGTAATATTAAAATGTTTAGGTTGACGATTTCCCCATATTACCAGTTGGTCCAATTATATAAAATTTTTATTGTAAATATATTATATTTATATGTAGGTATCATATTTTGATTTTTTTTTATTTAAACTTTAAAATAATGTGTCATTGTGTGTAGTTTAAACCAGTAGGAGTGGGTTCGAATCCAAGGTGGCTCGACAATAATTTTTTTATTTAATATTTATGTTAATGAAGAATAAATAAATTTAATTAATTATTATTATATTGTTATTGATATTCTACAATGAAATAATAATTCTATGTAGTTTTTTTGTTGTAATTCATTGAAATTAGATGAATAACATTCTATTAATGGAAATAAGTCTAAAAAACTTCTTATTTTCTGATATGACGGAAAATAAGTAGTAAGATTTCAACATTATATGACTCTTAGTTTTAATCCAAAATCCAACATTATATGATTCTTAGTTTTAATCCAAAACGGACCGTTTACAGTTGTTCGCATTTCACAGAAGACTGTTCCAGATTTCGGCTCTTTGAGGTTACAAAAAAGTTGTTAGGTTGTTTCCCTAGAAAAATGTTGAAAACAACTCCCTTTTTCGATTCAACTGAAATATATATTCAGGTCTGTAACTAGGATGGCAAAGGAGGCACCCGCCAGAAGGGAATAAGACATATGGCGCAAAACAAAACGTATGTTTTATACGTAAAAGAAAAAGCTAGTAAAGAATCATGTGCTCATTAATTTACATAAAGTCAAAAAGTTAAAAAATTCGATTTTTTTGATAACACAGGCAAATTTGATCCGATCCCTTTGGAATTTTTTTTGAAACCCACTAATTTTGGGTCATTCTTTTCAGTTTTGATGTCAATTTTTCGCTAGCTATCGCTTATGTGCTTAATTCCGGGATCGGGACCCTACAATCTTGAAACCTATTAGAGCTAGGTTAATTTTGATCGCATATTTGAAAATTATGACCCAAATTTAGTAGAATTACATACTTGGTTTATCAAAATTGGATAAAATTTGGATATGATAGAGAAAAATTAAATTTTTTGGATTCTGATGACGTCATAAAGTTCAAAAATTCGATCTTTTGAATAATACAGGCAAATTTGATCCGATCTTATTTGAATTTTTTTGAAATCCACTAATTTTGGGTCATTCGTTTCAGCTGCGATGTCAGTTTTTCTCTAGCTATCACTTATATGCTTAATTTCGGGACCAGGTTTTCAAATTCTTGAAACCTATTTCTCTTTTTTTTTACTAATGTAAATGAACTATTGTGAATGTAATAAGTAAATATGGATACATCATATGTTGAAACGATTATGGATTTGATAACAAGTGATCTAATTAAATAAAATTTTATAATTAAAATTGATTGAAAGTTTATATTTAGATATTCTCAATAAATAATTAGGTTGATTGTTTATTTATTTGAATTTTTTTTTTTAATACTTATTTACAAAGATGAGAGAGTTGAATTCGTAGATCTTATATGTATGGAGAAGGAATTCCTTTTATACAATACTATTGAATTAAGAACTTTAGTTTACAGATTTTATCGAAGGAATATGCTACAGAGTTTGAAGGCTCAAAGTAACCCCCCCCCCCAGCTCTTTTAGATATGACAAAATGAACAAATTTTAGTAATAGCGTATTCCAATATTTTTGAAAAAGTACTTCAAAATGTTGATTTTGCTAATAAAAAGCCACCAAAAATTTATTTCGGAAAAATACACACGCTTTCTTGCCAAAAATTTAAATTAAATTTTAAACTTTTTTTAAACTGGCAAAAACGCGGGCGTCCAATTTGATAACGTAATATGGGTATCACTATACGAAATAACGCAAATAAGTGACAAATACTTATTATCTATGTATATATTATACCCAGCTATCTACACTGAACTAACTGATGGTCTATGACTCATACCGCTATGACATCACAGCAGGGCTTACCTGCGTTTTAGGTCACGTGGTATACAGTTTAAAAATTACCATTTTTAATTTAATATTTTAAAAGAAAATGTGCTTTTATGACTTGAAATCAGAATATTTAAATATACTTTTACATAAATTTTAACTTTTTTCAAATTTCATGATTTATTTTTGACTAACGATAATACCCTATTATGATTTTCGCATGTAAGAAGTTTGCGGGATTCCGCGATTCTTCATTTTTTGGCTCATAGATACACAAATCTGTTTGACTGAAAATGGCATTGTCTTGAATAACTCTAGTAAATCAAAACATTATGTTTGTCTCATCGCAAATGTTATTGCACCGATATCTGTTAAAGATGTACGAGTGCCAGTGCAATTTTGGATAAGAGGCTTGATTTTTGTTTTATATAAAAGCTGGACTAAGTCTAGATCAAGTCTGAAAAATTTTAGCGAGGGGGGGGGGGGGTCGAAGTGAAAAAGTCTTGTGATCGCGAAAGTTTTTGATCAGAACAATCTGAAGAACATTTTGGGGGCGGTTAGAAAAAATTTTACAGAAAGCCATTTTCCTAGTAATATAACTAAAACTATAATATATATTCGTAGCTTTGAAAGCCTGTACCTCGAAAACTACTCGATGCAAATTTTTGGGACCGTGAGAGCACTTAATCAGAATTACCCAAAGAACACATTGGATTGGGTTAGACAAAGTTTCACAGAAAGCCATTTTCTTATCTAATATTGCGGGGTCCTTTCATGGATTGTATAGAATCAAAAAAGTTGTAAATTTTATAATTGACTTCCTGAATTGAATGCAAAAAACCGCATCTCGATTTATCTTGCACCAAAAAAAATCTTAAATGTTATATCGTCTACATACTGTCCCCGTTTTCTTCCCGGACATTTTCAAAACAATTTCATATAGTAAACTGATTGAGGCATTTCTTGATCATTGTATACGTGATCTAAGATTATTGTTAGTATAGAAACGAATCAATGAATATTATATTAAACAGATGGACAATATCTCTCACCCACGTACAAGTCATTTATGTTCGCCATGTTTATCGCCCCCGCACAACATTATATTTCTCTGTATAGTTAACTACATAGAGCTAGCTAGCTATAGCTGGCTGTGTAACACCTACCAGCCTACACATACAGGTGAAATCAGCCAACACCAGTAATTGTTTGTGTGTCTATCAATTTTTTACTCCCTTGGACTATTCAATAAAGGAGGTAATCGGTCTAAATTTTTTTTATCATTTCAGATGAAGAATTCTCATTTTACGAAAAGAAAAGTGAAGTTCGTCTTAGTGAATCTTAATATGCAAAATATGAAAACAAACAATTGAGTTAATTGTTGAAATACCATGTATACACAGTGTTGATGACTCTATCACATTACACACACATACATGTCATACATATAAACTGAAATAGCCATAACATACATACTATAAAATTTGCGCTCTCTTGGGTAAACAGTGATGTTTACGAAAGAATGTTTCAAACAAAAGTTTTTTTTTTTTATAAGGAACATTTTTTACATTTAAACTTTTGTTCTATCTCTAACGGTTTACAAAATGGGTCCTACGGACGTAAGACCCAATTGACCCATGTTGCTCATTTACGAACTTGACCTCACTTTTTACGTCCTCAGCACGCTATAAAAATTTCAGCTTGATATCTCTTTTCGTTATTAGTTATCGTGATGACAGACGGACAGACAGACGACAGACAGACAACGGGAAATGGGCCAATTAGGTGATTTTATGAACACCTATACCAAAATTTTGTTTATGGTACCAATATTTTTAAGCGTTATAAACTTGAGACTAAACTTAATATACCTTCGTATATTTCATATACATGGTATAACAAAGAGGAAGATATCAACTAGGGACATCATACGCGGGTATCGCCATAGTTATTACATAAACTTAATTTTGCTAAAAAAAGATGGACAACCTTTGAATCAAATGCAATCTTTGATTGCTTATAACTTCTCTTTCGTTTTTAATTCCCGAGCTTAAAAAAGGGGTGTTTAAGTTTGACCACTATGTGTGTGTGTCTGTCTGTGGCATCGTAGCGCCTGAACGGATGAACCAATTTTAATTGTTTTGGTCTCGTTTAAAAAGTAATTTATCGGAGAGTGTTCTTAGCCATCAAATGCGAGTATAGGGTCCCTTGCTCGAAAACGACTATCTTTAAAATGCTTTAAAGAAAAAGGTAATATCCGAAATTCAGTCGTCTTAAAAAAGAAAACTCTCAAAAACGCCCCCAGCTGTCGCACCATGACTTATAAGTGTGCACGGAAGTCATGTGGTGCTCACATAAAATTTTTTTAAAAAGTATTTATATATTATTATGATTTTTTTTATAAACTGCTTACCTAATTTTTAAGTATTAATTTTTGAAAAATATTTATAACATAAGTCACATTTTGATGATGATGGGTGTTGAAGAGGTGAAAAAAAAAGTGTTGAAAAAGTTGTTCCCTTATGGGTAGATACCTTAAAATTAAAGGTTGTACTGCAGCATGTCGTAAAATATTGTAAAATAAACTTTACTTTACTTTATTTATCAAATCGCTTGAATTTCACTTTTGGAAGAGTTAATGTCATAAAAATAGCGAAGTGTAGCCTATTGAGTGCCGGTGGGTGCTGAATTCAACCTTAATCTAAAATTGCCTTGGTGCTCGTACTACCAAAAGACAGTGTCATCTACAGATTTTTTCAGTTTCAAATTTATCTCTATATTTCAATTTGATCTGATTAACATATTCTTCTCTTAATGCCATAATAAATGAACCCTACTGTAGGTATGTAAGTACTTCAACATGGTTTAATGTATAAAAAAATAAATAAAATGATTTGTTTTTAAAAACAAATAAAATATCATTTTCAATTTAATTATTTTATGTGTTAAATAATAATTTATTAGATATTAAAACTTTGTTATTACCTGTCATTGTTGTAAGTGTAAATGACTATTATAAAACTTTCAATTCGCGTATGCAATACTAGAGCCAAGCAGAGCCATGATATTGTCTGAAATTTATTATATTATTGTTTTTACTAAATGCAATACTTTTATTATAATATAAAATTTATAATATATATAATATTACACATAATGGTATATATAATGGAACAACAATGTATACAATTACATCTTTTTTTGAAAATTTTTATTGATTTTTATATCATGCATATATGTAATATGCAAGGTATAGTAAGTTTAGTCCCAAGTTTGTAACGCTTAAAAATATTGATGCTACGCACAAAATTTTGGTATAGGTGTTCATAAAATCACCTAATTAATCCATTTCCGGTTGTCCGCCCGTCCTTCCGTCCTTCTGTGGACACGATAACTCAAAAACGAAAAAAGATATCAAGCTGAAATTTTTAAAGCATACTCAGGACATAAAAAGTGAGGTCGCGTTCGTAAATGAGCAACATAGGTCAATTGGGTCTTTGGTCCATCTTGTAAACCGTTAGAGATAGAACAAAAGTTTAAATGTAAAAAATATTTCTTATAAAAAAATAACCAACTTTTGTTTGAAACATTTTTTCGTAAACATCACTGTTCACCCGTGAGGGCGCAAATTGTATAGTTTGCATTATATGGGAATATCAGTTATTTATGTGTGACATGCATGTATGTGTAATGTAATAGAGTAATCAACATTGTCTATGCATGGTATTTCAACAATTAACTCAGTCAAAAGTTTGTTTTTACTTGTTTATTTGAAGAGTTTTGAAATGATATATTTTACAGTGCATTCTAAATTTGTATATCCTGTATATATAAAATATGTCAACCCTAGTAGCTCAATAGGTTAAGGCGTAACCAATTTCGTTCGCGGTATGCCTAGGGTAGCGGATTTGATTCCCGCCGTCACAATGAAAATTAATTTAATTAATAGCTGTAATGGGCTGGTGTAGTGCATGGTATATGCATGAAGGACGTGCACTCAGTCTCTGAAAATAATTGAGTAGCTGATAAATGAAATTGTCAGAAATTTTCGAAAACCAAATAAATTTTACCTTATTTGACTGAAATATGCTGGTTCTCCAACAACATCGTCTGTCAAAATTTTAAGCCTATTTAATTTTTTTCTAGCAGATATTGGGCGCACAAACATATGCATACGTATCTGCAATTTTAACACAATCAACAAATATCTTAAAGATTTTATTTTCTACATTAATGCAAATAATTCTGAGATCCTTCTTTGTGTTTGAAGTCGGTTAAAAGGAATCCATAAAAAATAACAATAATATCTTTTTTAATGAATTACATAAATTTTAGCATTTTTATTACAAAATATAAATAAAATTTTATAATAAATCTGTGTATACAGTAAAACCTCGTTAACAAGTACATAATATCCCTGATAATATTGGGTTAATACCCCATTTTACCCAATCCGTAAATGTAGTTTGCCGCATATTAAAATATAAGATAAAGGTGGATTTTATGATGAATTCTTTTATTGATATGTCCTCTCGGATATCGGTTTCGCATACGATTTCAGGCGATATCCCAGAGAATCTCCCAATTGTCAAATATTTGATATACATGCGTGTTTAGTATTAAAAAATTGTAATTAAAAATACTTTTTTAGGGACAAGTTTTTTATTGTACTAAAAAGTAGAAAATGATTTTGTTATTAATCACTCTAACACGACTATTTGTAAAAACTTGAGGTGCTCCAAATAACCCTTGATATTTTAAATTGAGCGCCAAAAGAAAAATTATTTTCTACTTTTTAGTACAATAAAATCTAAAAAGTGTAATTTTTACAGGTTTAAGCGGTAGAATCGTAAACTTCAGTGTTGGTGATATTGATACAAATTTAATCTATGAAGGTTTGTCTATCATGCTACGCTTGTCATCTGTCTTTGAAACCTTCTTGATTAGAATGCTGAGGTTGCTTTAGGGCCCCCGCAGACTGCAGACTTTTTATCGGCCGATAGTTTAGTCGGGTTGGGCTGAAAGTGCGCACACCGAGCCAACTAAACAGTTTGGTTGGTGAACAGGGCGCAGACTATCCAACAGCCGGCCGACTATTCTCGAATTAGTTTGTAACTGACTGTTGAAGCGGTCGCACAATGAAAATATTGTCCAGGAAAATTATTGGTCTCATCATACTCCGGAGGAGGAAAATCAACAAGAGATTCCGAGAGTATCGGGTGCATCCCATTCTCAGTGATAGATTAGTTAGTGGAAAATTTTACACTATGCATTCCAAATTACTTGATTACCCGGATTGAGCGGTCTAAGGCGCTAGTTTTAGAACGTAGGATTATTTAGACTTAGGTTGCGGGTTCGAAACCAGGCAGCGGCAGTGTGAACAATTTATAATTAATGGGAGTACAGATTTGATTACATTGTCGTCGCTTGGATAAGAACGAAGTAACCGACTCCACCCACATCAAAAATTTAATTGTATAAGTTTGTAATTGATTAAATAAAGATTAACAAATAATGATGTGGGTGGCCTCTGTGATTAGGCAAGCGTCACAAAAACGGAGGTTAAACCCCATTATTATTATTATTATTATTATTATTATTAATTACTTGATTACCCAAAAAAAATTTCCGCCTATTATTGAATGAGCATTACCAGCTTCAATGAACTTTTCAAGCTAATTGGACCAGCAATAGCGAAGGAGGATACAAATTTAAGACTTTCTATACCTGTGGAAGAGCTAAATCACAGAGCAAACTGAGCTATCGGCCGACTAAACAATCGTCATGTATGCGCAGGCGTGTATGCGCCAATACTGATTAAACAGTCGGCCGATAGTTGGCCGGCAGATTTGTTTGAATGCATTCCTCTCCATACTGATTAAGAAGCCGACCAAACTATCGGCCGATAAAAAGTCTGCAGTCTGCGGGGGCCCTTACTATGATAATCTGTCCACGAACGAAACTGCGGGTAAAAGCTAATCGAATATAATACAAATGTTTAATATAAATAAATATATTATTTTGTATATTATATTATATTATATTTAAAGTGATGTTGTATGGATATGTACCTATATAAATGCGAGATGTAGGCGAAATACCAATTGACAACAAGTCACACCTTAAAAAAATATTATTATTATTATTATTATTATTATTAGTAAAAAAGAAACTTTATTTCAATATACATAGCTATTATTATATAGGTACCTATAACCCACGAATGATACTAAAGTAAGTACACACTGAAGTACCAACAAATATTATACTACTAGAGTGATACCCACCCGCTTCGCTGTGTTTAAAGTAAAGATTGATAAAGATTGCTCTCGCTTATCCCCTTTATATAACACTCGAAATAATGGTAAGGATTGTTTTACACAGGTAAAATATATATATGGTTTTCTATTTTTTTTTAAAGTATAATAGTGGCATTGTCAGAAAAGATGTCCGTGAAATATTTTATATTGATTATTTTTACAGAAATCTGTAGTTTATGGTAATGTCAAATTAAATTACTTAAAATTTTTTTTTTTTTTATTAATTTATCTTTATAAGGTATGTCTGAAATATGAGCTATATTGCTGTACAGTTTTATTAAAAACATTCGCTAGTTTTAGCGTGAAAGCGTAACAAACAAACAAACATGCTTACTTTTGCATTTATAATATATAGAGATTTATATTATTTTAATGGGTACATATAATGTTATAATCGTATTATATCTATTCAAAGTTACATCTGTCAATTCAATACCATGAAAGGCACTAGGTTGGAAAAACTAATATTTTCTTCTTTTTCTGAACTACTTTTACCCGTATTCCGGTTCCCGCTCTTTTACTTTTACTCCCTATTTTAATTTGGTAGATTGTTAGATTGTTTAAGAAGCTGTTAGTTCTATCATGAAATATATTCGCTGTAAATTGGCGGGACGATGGGACATTTGTGATCGATTTTTTTTTCGGGCATGACAAATCGAGATGCGGTTTGTTGCATTTGAAGTCAATTATAAAATTTTTTACCTATTTTGATTCTATACAATCCATGAACATTTCACCGAATTTATGAAGAATATGGAGCTATTGCTTTTGTACTAATGATAGAATTTAGAAAAAATTTCTTCAAATGGTCATCGATCCAAAACTTTTTTTGCGTTTTCTCGATTTTTTCAAAGGGGTACCCCTTAAAAAATTGCAAATCAGGAGCATTTGACGGCTGGTCGAATAGTTTTTTAGATACGGACTAAAATCGAGCCAAATATTTCGATATCTCAAAAACACTGCATCCAATCATTAAATTAACCTGAATCAAAATTACCCCATCCACCGAGTTTCATCAAATTCCATGACAAAAACTTTTTTTTTGTTTTTCTCGTTTTTTTCAAAGGGGTACCCCTTAAAAACATTGCAATAAATCGGAAATTTTTTAATCTCCAATTTCGATAAAACTCAGTATATAAGGTAATTTTGACCTGAAAAGTTCAAAAATCGGGTGCATTTGCTGACTGATCAAATAGTTTTCGAGATACGGACTAAAATCGATCCAAATATTGTATACTTAGCTTCCTGAATCGAATGCAAAAAACCGAACAATTTCCCGCAACAGATATTTTCGGACTAAAAAAGCAATTTTTGGTATTTGGTAAGGGATAGGTAGGTATATATAGCTCTGAAAATATGCGTTTTTGAGGACGAGGTACAAAGCCAGATTATTGGACTACTCTAGTATTTAACAAGAATAAAAATTTCAAAAAAGTATTTATTATAAAGTTCGTTTCAAAACATACCTACAGCTATAACAACAAAAAACGTCGAAACATTTAAAAAAGAACGCAGGTATTATTATTATTATGATTACTGTATGTATGTAAGTATGTACGTACTTACGTACGTATATACAGTGTGTTCCTAGATAGAAGTAACTATACTTATAAATTTTCTTATTTTGTATTTTAAGAAAAAAGGTCATTCTTTATGGGAAGTTTTGCTTATTATGAAAACTATGTAGGAATATTTAAAACTTCTAAATAATGTACAGGGTAGCCAAAAATTTGGTATCACTATTTTTTTTTTTTTGGTGAACTACCCATCGTATATAAAGTTGACAAAATGTTACTAAAAAAGTTACTCGAAATTAACAATTATGACTTTATACAAAATATCAAGAAGATCTTTCCAACTTTGACAATTCCATTCTTAGTGAATGTTTATCCGAGAAAATAAATTTTCTTTAAAATTTTCTAAACTAGTCCACAAAAAAATACACTCTCGAATAGTACATGTTAATTGATTCATTATTATTTTCTTGCTTACGTTTTTTTATGATTAGAGCTTTTGTTCAAATAAAAAATGATGCTACAATTAAAGTACACGGATCTTCTTGATATTATGTATAGAGTCATAATTGTTAATTGCGAGTAACTTTTCTTAGTAACATTCCGCCAACTTATAAAAAAGAAGGGTAGTTTACCAAAAATAAAAATAGTGATTCCAAATTTTTGGTTACCCTGTACATTATTAAGAAGTTTTAAATATACCTACATACTTTTCAGAATAAGCAAAACTTCTTATAAAGAATGACTTTTTTTCTTAAAATGCAATATAAGGAAATTTACAAGTATAGCTGCTTCTATCCGGGGACACACTATATGTACGTACGTATGTATGTATGTATGTAAGTTTGTATGTTTACTTATACATCATATTTACTTATTCACTTACTTTTATAAATTCTTTAGATTCATTTATCTCACTCTGTATTATAATAATAATAAAATGTTTTGTGTCGTTTACGTTGTTCTACAAGAATGGAATCTAGCTTAGGCTGAGTATGAAAAGGTTTTTGAGTAGAGCTTAAAGATAGGCTGCACGACATCCTGCACCCGCATCAAAACATCCAAACTTCGAAGTTTGGAAGAATATGCCCACTGCCCATATATGTAATACTCCTATATGGCCAGCTAGAGAGTGGTCAGGCGATTGGCGAACGATGCAGACAATCGTTACTCTATGGCACAGTGGTTACAGCGCATCCTTCTGCACATCTGTTGACAGTTCTCATTCATATAAATGTGTCTATCTATATACAAACATTTCTTTTTACTTATAAGCATATTAGGCACACGCATATTAGCATATTAGGTAAAAGCCACCTATTTTGATCTCACTCTTCCCGTGACTGTTCCTCTTACGTGCTGAAATGTACGGTTATTTATGCAGTAAATAATAAGCGAAATATCTCTTGTATGGTAAAGAAAAATGTTAAAAAACAATTATTTATGAAGATCGTCTATTTATAAAATAAAATCGACTCATCATAACTATCCCGATAGTTCTACCTTTTGGAATTACGCCATCGTTGCAGTATTATGTGTATTGTAGCTCGTTAATTCGTGCATGCTTGGTAATATTACCGGAAGAATACGTTGTATGATGGAATCAAACTCCGCCCTACTAAACTCAATTCCTATATTTCTTATATAATTTTTAACTAGTAACTTTTTTCCCATGTTCAAGGCGAGAAATTTTGAAATAATTCACATAAATTATTCTTTCTGATGTTTCCGAAAGCTACTTACAAGATAGGTTGGCTCATGTGAAAGTTGTGGTAATTTCAAAATTAATATAGCTTTCAAATGATTATGATTATTTTTTAGGGACAGTTCTATACGAAAGAACTTTCTAAAGTTCTCCCACTAAGGCTGTCCTTTCTCCCAATCGAAGGTTCACTGGTAAGTAGATAGTTTGAAGAGTAAGTTCAACGGTGCTGACAAACACTCGGAGGCAAGAGTAAAGTATATGCAAGTTCCCAAAAGTCTCTAACGAATGATGGGATGATCTTAATTCGTAGCGTTAGACGATAGACTTTTCTTTTCAAGAAAGGAAGAAAGGGAATGCAATTGAAGGGGGAATTGCATTCCCTTTGGAATGCACCTCAAGCTTCGATGGGCTGTGTTAATTTAGCCTACAAGTACAGACCACTTTCTCTTTGGCAGAGTCATTATCATGGCTCAGAATTCACAAAATGGCAGTGTTTATGCTCAGTGACCATTTAATAATTGAATTCAGTCGTCCAATGAACTTAATTCGAAGCTTAGTTTAGATTATCTAGACATGAAAGAAAAAATAGAATATGATCGTTAATTGATTGAAATTGCGTCTCATTCCTGTTCCCAAAACAGAACCCTCCTGTTTGTCCCCATTCGGTTTGACTCACTGAGCTGTGTTTATCATTTATTCTGCAAGGGCAAATCGCTTTCTAATTCTCTTAAAGTAGAAACATTTTCGCTCATTGACTATTTGATAATTCAACTCCAACTAGAATCCGCTCTTCTTCCGTAATAATGCTTGTTATTCGTTATAAGTTAAG
This sequence comes from Chrysoperla carnea, assembly GCF_905475395.1. NCBI lineage: Eukaryota > Metazoa > Arthropoda > Insecta > Neuroptera > Chrysopidae > Chrysoperla > Chrysoperla carnea. The sequence continues at coordinate 34,932,711 of NC_058340.1, read as the reverse complement.
TTAGTTCTTCGTACGTACGTTTTATTTGTTGCTTGTACATTTATAATATTTATTATGAAATCTTGACATGACCTTCTGAAGGACATTTCTTCTACATATAAGTATAATAATAATAATAATATGTATAATAATGGTATATTATAGTTTACTTAAAAATTCATTATAATATTTTATATTTTATTCAACACAAACTCAAACAGTAGTTTTCTTCTTTTAATTCCAGCCATGTTTGCATTTTATATGGTTTGTTTATGATAATTTGAACATAAAAATCAAAATATCAATAGTGTATATTATTTTATAATATTTATTAGTTTATGGTACAAATATAATATAAATGGCGTAACTTTGTATGGTTGTAAGTTTAGTTAGGTTATTTTTTAATTAAATCCAAAGTGATTTGTGATTGGAACAATAGGGTATTCCACTTTTAAACCTTTTTTAAACTGTCAAAAACACGGGCATCCAATTTGATGACGTAATATGGGTGGGTATCACTATACGAAATAACACAAATAAGTTTGAAAGATATATTCATAGACATCTGATTATAATATAAATATAAATACTTATCTATGTATATATTATACCCAACTGTCTACACTGAACTAACTGATGGTCTATGACTCATACCGCTATGACATCACAGCAGGGCTTACCCGCGTTTTAGGTCACGTGATATACAGTTTAAAAATTACGATTTTTAATTTTAATATTTTAAAAGAAAAATGTGCAGAATATTTCGAATTTCATGATTTATTTTTGACTAACTAACTATAGTACCCTATAAATTTATTCGGTCTAGTACATGAGGGCAGTACTAATATTCATTATTCAACAATACTGTATAAACATGCATCTAAATATATTATTATTAAATAACATGTACTTCATAAAACAATAATTTAAAATTTATTCCATAATAATAAGTTCAAATTGAGTAATTCTTTTATAAAGAACAAGAAATAAGAATATAAATTATTTTTAAATAAAAGTTTGCGTGCAACTATTTTGTATGACATAAAATATTATAAGATTAGTTACATATGTAATATCATATCAAATATTAGATTTCAATACCATGACCATCATATACAGAATGGTCCAAGTTTTAACAGCAGGAGTGGATAACGTTAAAATAATGATAAAACACTTATAGCCAGGAAAGCCTTCTTTTGTTGATACAGGGTGTTGAAATTTTTGATAAAAGGATACTTATGTGATTGCAGCTGTACAGAAAAATTGGAAATTTGGCACACAAACATGAACTAAGGATTCTTCATGATTTAAAATTATGGACTAAAATTAAGGAAATCAGCTGTGGAGATATAAGTGTTCTATAACGAAGTTTCAAAAATCTCTTACGCTATTGGTTTCAGTGCAAATACAATAACGTTAAGGATTCTTTCATTTTCAATGAAATGAGAGGCGTAAGAGATTTTTTACAAACTGGGTTATAGCACGTATTACAAGTATCCTCCAGTGGTTTTCGTCATTTATCACCACAAGCTTTAAACTGTGAAGGATTCTTAGGTCATATGGTGTGACAAAATTTCAATTTTTCTGAGCACCCGATTTGGTAAGATTCTCAAAAATATATATTTTTTTTAATTTCAACAACCTGTATCTAGAAAAGGTTCCAGGTTATAAGTTTACTGAGAAATCATCATTATTTTAACGTTATCTACAATTTTCTGAAGTCCTGTTTTTATAACTTTAGCACCCTGTATAAGTCATTAAATACATACGCTTACATACGTTTGTTTATCCAAAAAACCATGACTGACATTTTACTGTGTTTTATGTAACTTATGTAGCAAACACAAAAAACAAAAAATTCGATCAAAACTATTTAAAATTGTCTATAGACTAATCCCAAGCTCGAAAAAAGAAACAGGATTATAACGATTTAATGATTGTTTATTTTTGTTATCCAAATTGAATCTTAACGTTGTTTGTACTATTCATAAAAGATGCAAAAATGAAATAAAACTAATAAATGGCCTCAGGATTTTTACATATTTTAGGGCTTAACTTATTTACATATGTTACATATTTAAGGCTTAATAATCTGAAACAGGAGTCTTGTATTGACGTGAACGAAAATTATTGGAGTGGGTTCGAATTTTATTTTGAGGTTTTATAAGAATTTAAGCAGGTGGCGTTCAGATCAACGTTCCAACCCATTTTTAACCTCCAAACTAAAAAAAGGAGTGTTATAACTTTGACATATGTGTGTGTGTGTCTGTCTGTGGCATCATGGAGAAGGACAATCTTTGATTGCTTATTACTTCTTTGTTTTTAAATCAGTTTTAATTTAAGTTTTTATGGATAATATGGCCAATTCGACATCAGCATTATCCACTATTTAGTCTGCATAGGGTAAATTCGTTTCGGGTAGATTTCACCACAGTATCTTTAATCTTCGACACGAAAGAGGGGTTTTATAAGTTTGACGTGTGTATCTGTGTGTCTGTCTATAGCATCGTAGCTCCTAAACGGTTAAACAAATTTTGATTATTTTTGTTCGTTTGAAAGGCGACTTAATCGACAGTGTTTCTAACTATGTTTCAAGAAACTCGGTTAATTTTGGAGAGAGTAACAAGAAGACAGCCGCATTTTTCGGACAAATTTTACTTGATGAGATATCATTTTAGATTTTATATCAGAGTGTGTTGCTCTTCTTGTTGTAAAATGTGCGCAATCAGGGCCGGATTAACAAGTAGGCAGAATAGGCAGTTGCCTGGGGCCCCCGATTTTAGGGGGCCCCCAAAAAATGAAAAAGCCTTCTAAAATTTTCTTACAAACATAAAATTCTAGAGAGTGAAAGGAAATATAATCAGAACTGAAAATAAATTTTACTCAAATAAATAAAACTCAATTGGCCGCATTCAAAAGGCGACGACCGACGAACTAGACAAAGTTCCTAAAAAGGACATTTCCGACTACTTTGACAAAACTTATAGTCATTTGTATAAGATTCTAATGGAAGAACAATTAGCCGATGTATTTCCTAACACAGAAATAGCTCTTCGGATTTTTTTAATATTAATGATCACAAATTGTTCTGCCGAACGATCCTTCTCGCAATTAAAAAAAAAAATCGAAGCTGCTGAAAGAGCTACAACGCGACAAGAGCGATTCGAGATGTTAGGTATACTTTGCATTGAGTCAGATTAAGTTTGTATTTTTTAATCGAAAAAAAAGGGAAATTATAATAAAACAATTTTTTTTGTAAATCGAATCATTTGTTATAACGTTATACAAAGACTTTCAAATGTTCTTAATTTTTTGTGTTTGAATAAATAATACGACAATCGATCATCTGGAACGAAATTTTTGTATTCTAAGCATTTTTAATATAAAAGAAACCTTAAAAATCTAATGATTAATTTTTTTTTTTTTTTTTACATAAAAATCAGTTTATGGCTGCAGTAACAATTTAAGTTATTCAGTAAGTTATTTGAAGTTAGTATATTCCATAGTTCAATGATTTCATTAAAATTTTTGACTTGATTATTACCAAATATAATAATGATTGCTGATGTAAATTCCACCGGAAGTGACAATAATTTAATTCGTCGTTAAATTTTGTTTAATATATTATTTTATATAGATGACCAGACGTGATAATTATTTGCGAAATTGACGAAATATATACCTACTCTGTCACTTTGATACAATCAAAATTCATTAATTTATTTTGTTAGTTTATTTCGAAAACATTTCTGTAATAATTTGAAGCGCCTATTTATACCGAATTGAATGAAGTTATTTTTTAATTCAAAAGAAAATATTTAAAAGTGAATTATCAATCTTCGGTGAGACTATTGTGCCTACATTTTGTACGAATTTTCTGTTCACTAATATTTTCTATTCTTTGTTAGAAATTAATGAATTTTTGTTTTTGAACTTCTTTTGTCACGTAGAATGATTTCTTTATAATATTTTTTTATTAGGGGGTAAAAATTCTAGTTTGGTCAGCATGGTTTGGATCGTTATCCCGGAATCGAGATGCATACCGCGTGACATATACACCAAGTTGAAACACCAAAAATTGAACTTTTCACTTCTATCGGCAGTCCTCATGACTGCCTACCATTTTTTACACGAATATTACCATATATTGAGTCAATAATAAGTATTGACAGCGGGAGGTGTCAATAATATTGATAGCGTCTTAATTTGTTAAACATAAATTGCCCTTGATGGCGGTACTTACACACTGCCATTATATTTACTTGATGTCTGAAATAATGACGGGTGTAAATTAAATGGCCAACGATTTGGCTTTATCGCCTTTGCACAAAAAATTCAGTGATTTTTAAATATTTTGATTCTTATCATGTTTGCCAATATCAATAAGATTTTATCGATATTTTATGATTAACTTGGCACCTTTATGTTATTTTATCTTGATTGTCTTCCTTACCTTTGTTTTTAATATTTGCTCATCGTAATATTCGAAAAGTTAAATAGATATGAACTTGAGATATGAACCAGAAGATCTTGATGAAGGGATTAAGTACGAAATTTGAAGAAACGACAATGAAAATGTAATTATCTGTAAGAAGAATGTAAGAAATTACCAATAGCAAATTTAAAGAAAAACTTAGCAACTAACGTAATTAATTGTAAAATTCTATGTCTTTGAAATTTTCATAAAATTTTAAACTGCAATAATGGTCAAAGCTGGTTACAATCTTTGTCTCATCGAAATTTCTGTTATCATTCTAATTAACCATTTTCTTAGAACTACAAAATGAGTTGGTCGAAATTTTCCGAATACATTTTTAAAAACTCATTGAATTTATGAAGTACAGAGCTATACAGTTTGTTTGAAATGAGTTATTAAAATAGTACAACGCAGTTATTGATAAAGTGATAGTAGTGGTAAAAGTACAGGGTAGCTCATCGACTTTGCTTAATTTAATTTTAATACAAAAATATTTGCTAAATGTTATTAAACTAAAGATGTTTATGCTAAAAGTCTTCTCATGACCTTAGGTATTGAAATTTCTGTTTCGTAATCCACGCCGCTTCTTCGAAATCCATTTTGGTATCAGATAGATGGTAGGTACTCTATTACTTTGTTGTAACCGGTTTTTAAAACGTCAACTTTTGGATCATTTATAAAAGGATATTAAAAGTTGTTTGAAATGGGCAGAAATAAATCGACAGAAAAATCTTTGGTTTAGGTGCTCATAAATAGTCTGATTGCACAAATAATGTTACTGGTCCATCTGTTAATCTGACACCACATTAACCCAATAATCAATCAATTATAGGCAACTAAAATCGGTAAAAGTTCAGTTTAGGCACTACTACATAGTCTACGAGAATATTCAGATCTTAATTCCGGACCACACTGGCGTTAAAGAAGACGAAGCAACGTATCGTATCAAACGCTCTTTTCATCTGAGCTTGCCATTCCAAAAAAGTTGATTGCTTAACCAAATCAAGGAGTGACTATGACAAGCCCACCTTGAATGTATTTGGTTGAAATTCACAAGAATATACAAGTATTTTGGCAGAACACTGATGATTAAAGTACCACCTTCATATCTTGGGGATATCAGATGATCCCATTTGCAGGGCATGTATGAAGGGCGATGTAACTTCGATACCTGTTATTTGCAACTGCAGGATCCTGCATGAAGTGGATAAATTGAATAGAATGAACGGGTCCGAAATCTTGAGTCCACCAATCCAGGGAACGAACCCGGAAGATATTGTGAACTGCACCTCTTACACAGAGGCGTTTCAGCCACAGATGACAGGCATTTCTCAAAGAGGGCACAGAGGTTCTTTGGGTTTATGTGCTAAGCACTCATTTGCAGTAACCCTCTTATTAATATTATTACTACTACTTATCCAATCGACGTAGCCGATGATGAGGACACTCTTTATAAGAACTACATAAACAAATACTCTTACACACATCATCATACTCACTTAGTGCTATGGAGCTGTTTGTTAGGGCTACATACACACATACATATATACATACATACATACATACGTAATACATATACATACTCATATAATGTCATAGGCAGTATAGGACATTCACCTGTGTAAAATCTGTGTAACGCACAACACTTTAAAAACTTCAGTTAACTTCAATACTAAACAGGTTCGTATTCACTTTATAAACAGAGGATGTTATGATAGGATCTTAAAAAAAAAAAACAGTGGCGGAGTTAATAAAAATAAAACAATTATTTTATACTTAGAATAATCCACTTCGAATTGTATAAGAAAGCTAACGATCTTTGTATTACTGAAATATAAACCGTGATCGATGTTAATTGATATAGAAAATCAATCGTTTTAAACACGTTTTTACTAGTATCTATGTATCTATGTAACGGAATCTTTGAAAGTGATTTTTCCTCTACTTCAAAACGTCTGATGGAATTGAAACTTCCCACAATAACCAAGATGACAATACAATAATTTATTGAGTTTGTCCGATTAACTAGATCTGGATCTTCAGAATTAATGATTTTTTATTATCGTACAAGACTAACAGAGAAAAAATAAATAAGAGTTTAAAAAACTAAATAGCTTTTGTAACTAGCACAAAGTGTAAAAAATTAATTTCTATAAGGTATAAAAAAATCATAGAGTAATTAAGAAAAACTTCATTTTATCGTTAAAAAGCGAGGGATGCTTTAAGATAAATGACTTTAATTTTACCAATATCTGGCAATAAAATATTTGTTCCAATTGAAATCTAACACGCTTTTTGGGCGATAAAATGATTTTTGTCGACTCTTTTTAACTTATAGAAATTATTTTCTACTTTTTAGTTCAGCTAATTACAAAAGCGTGTTTTTTAGTTTTTTAAACTAATATTTATTTAAATAATTAAGTGCGGCCTTATTAGTTATTTATCGCATTTTCTTCGTGATAGAGTACATGATTTTTGTATATGGGTGTTAAACATTTTTTCTTTTTAATAATCACTTCAAAAAGATTGGTTTCATGACTCTAGCCGATGATAACTTTACATGACTTTGGTCTACTTCTGCAATAGGTCTGTGTCCTGATGTCGATTTCAATGTATATTTCGTTAAAATTTGAAAATGTACGAGAATAGATGACAAAATCTAAAACCAAAATTAAAATCGATTGATAAACATAAAATATATAAGCAACTAATTTTTTCTATCTTATTCTTGCAAAAAACATTTGACATGTAGTCTCTATGGCAATTGCAAGTTATGACGTCACTAAGTGTTATTTTCGTTTCTGTCTGTTTGATCGCTGTATGTGACTGTCTGGAGCATCGTAGATCCTAAACGGATGGATCGATTTGGATTATTTTGTTTCTTTTGAAAGGTAATTTAAGGGGTAGTGTTCTTAGCTATGTTTCAAAGCTAGTTTAGGGTCCCGTACCTGGAACAACTCAAAAATTGTCGATGATCCTCAATATCGGTTCAGTTTAGAGAAGGCTCTATGGAAAAAGGTAATTTAACGCGTAATTTAGAGTGTTCTTAGATTCGCTTTAAGTGCGAGTTTTGGGTTCCGTACCCGAAAAATTGTCAAATTTAACTTCCTCATATTTTCGTAGTTATTGATGTTATTCAAAAATTGATTTCACACAATATTTTGGCACAATGACGTACGTCTTTTGAAGCAAAAAAAAAAAAACAAAATTGGATAATCAAGATCCTATCTAATAAAATAAATGCTATTTTGCATGACAGTTTTTATGAATGAACTATTGACGTATTTTACGAAAGGCTAATTATCCTATTCGTTGAATTTTAGGGATAGGCAGTAATAAAAAATCCATGCAGATAATTAATAATATAATATTATCATTTAATAGCAGGAGTATGGGGAATCGTGTGACATAATATCATATAGCAGCACTATGATGAATATAACATTATATGATTTTTTTAATTGTATTAAATATTAATTATGTAAAAGCCAAGCCTGTATGTCACCTTCCAACGGCCTTAGCGTGCATAATAATACATATATGCATACAAACACAATGACAATATACACAAATATATATATATATATATATATATAGTACAATAATGCCCACAATATGAAAAATCAAATAATATATATATATAATATACACAATTGTATTATAACAATATCTTGAAGAACTTAACAGCAGCATAACACACCTGTTTCCCCCACCATTGAACTTTTTATTTAACAAATATAATGTTTTTTTAAAACCCTGTTCTTGTAGGTAATGTATGTACCTTTGCGGATACAGCTGACAGAAGAGGAATATTTCAAAGGTTTTTGGTGTAAAATTAAAGGCATCTAACTTATAACACTAACTACAATAAACAGAAACTATAATGATTTATAAATAACAAATGTTAAATTTAGGAGAATTTAGAAGTGTTAAGCAGTTACATATGTTTAATTTTCCGTAGTGGAAAATAGATCTGAACATTTCAACAATATTAATTCAACTTGATCATACTAAAATAAAACAAGGGAAATTAACAAAATTTAAAAAAACCCCCGACAAATGCGATTTATTTTTTGTAAACCGTTTTTTGGAAACTTAGCTATAAAATATTCTCAATCAAGTCGGTTCGACTGTATAAAGGCAACGATGTTACTGAGAAACACGCGGACGCACAGATAAACACTTTAAACTTTTAACACTCTTTCTTTAATCAATACAAAGTGATGGTCAAGGACATCAGATGAGATGAAAAGGAATAACTATCATTTTTTGGGACAAATTTTATGAAATATTTTACCATTTCACTTTTCAAAATGAATTGCGCCATGTTTATTTGACCATTCATTTCCATAGTAATTATTTATATGTTAAAATTATATGTCATGCCTTTTCCAAACTGAATCGATTTTGAAGATCATCGCCAAAACAAAACTCTAAGCTCGCACATGAACATAGCTAAGAACACTCTCCGTTAAATTACCTTTCAAATGAAACCAAAAAAATTAAAATTGGTTCATCAGTTTAGGCGCTACGATGCTCAGACAGACAAACACACAGACACACACACATAGCGGTTAAACTTATAACACCCCTTTTTTAGTTCGGGGGTTAAAAATGTCTGGAAGGCATATGGAGCTTAATTGACCCCTTGATGTGGAGGCCATTTGATTGTGTCTAATTTTTGAATAGAATAGAAAAAAAATCGTATGTTTATGTTGCGACAATTGTCATATCATGAATGTAATAATAGTTGCATACATAAATTTTCCTATGGTAAACATTAAGCACAGAATGCAAGATGCCTCTCTTTTCAATATTCAGCAAAATCTGTCTAGCAGCTTGATCGTGAAGAGTAATAAACTTGAAAACTTATTAATAAATATTATAACAAAACACAATTTCAACATCGTGATTATTGATTATATAGATTAAATAAATCGTTTATTGGAAATATTTTCTGTATGTTAACTGTACATCAGGTTTACATAATACTGAATATGTTTGCTGTGGTCAAAATCAAATCACCACCTACACATATTATAAATATCCATTTTCAAAGTATTTATATCGTACTAAATGAATCTCGTTGAAAAATTAACGGTACAAAGATTTATTAATAATTGGTTCATAAAGCAACATGTAAGTTATTGTAATTCTATGTATTCTATTCGTTTGTTCATTACTACTGAAAATAATGTATTGTTGGGCAAAAGGGCAAACAACTAGCGATCCTTGAAAATAAATAAAACTCTAAAGTGATAGATTTTAAAATTTGAATAATTCAAATTGTGCTTTATTTTGTAGTTTTTTTTACGTATCGAAGCTATGTTTTGCACAAAATATGGTTCAAATGTCTCCACCACATTCTTTTTGCATGCCGCAAATTGAATACCAAAGTTTTTCAATTACCTATACCAATTCTACGACTTGAATTACTCACAATAAATAAAGCAAAGTTTACTTGTTAAATACGGTTTTTAAAAGGAAGGTTTCTTTATCCTCCATGAGCGATTTTGTATGATAGTTTTTTTAGTAGGAGGTAAAAATTTTAGTTTTGATGGAAGCTATGGTTTGGATCGTCAGCCCGGAAGCGACATGTATTCCACGTGGCATACATATCACGTGGAAAACACCTCTTTACGACCAATCACTGAAATTAAAGAACAGGAAACGCAATCAGTAATTGGACAGAATACCGCTTCAAAACATGTTTTGCTGTTGCCTTTTTATTATTTATAATAGTTTTTATCCTCATTGTATATCTTATATATAAAATTTAGCATCCGTATGTTTTTTCCGCAAAACTGAAAAAGTAGTCCATGGTTTGACTTGAAATTTTGGCAAGTCCTTGAATTTACCCCCAAGATTGCTACATACTTTGCATCCCAAAGTTCACACGAACGAATATTTAAAAATTATTGAAAAATACTTGAGTCTACTCATAATTCAGAAAGTAGAGTCAATTGTTAAAATTATTTCAATAAAAACAGTCATACCATTTTTGGATTTTGCCTACTCAGCATATTCTTCAGCTAGATTTGCTCTCATTATAAATCGGGAAGCTATGGGTGTGACCCCCCGGAGTTCAACCATATGTAATACTACACATTTATAACTTTAAATTTGAAACAGAGAAAGTTTTATCTATTGATTTTTTCCAATTAATAATTAAGTAATTCATACTGAAAGAGCTTGTGGGCAGAATTTAAAAAATATAAAATAGTAAAATACTGAAGGTGGAATCTAATTTTATTAATTTAGATTAATTATAAAATAACTTCTTTTGGAAAAGACCATTTGGTAAAATTAACTCGATGCCTATTATACATACCTGGCCAGACAGAGTTCTTGCCAGGGAAAACCAAAATATGTCTTTCGCTATAGTCTCATCAAGTAAGGTGAAATTTCAAACAATTTATTCAAGTTTTGGGTACAGTAATGAATGCTACCGTTGCCATTTTTTAGCTTCTTACCTGTAAAATAAAAATTTTCATTTGCGTAGAAATATTATTCAAAGTTATTCCACAATTTTTTCCATTTTTTGCCAATCTTATGTGCATTTTAAAGAAAATAGGTCAGTTTAAAGTTATCGTGCGTAAAATTTCCGATCGAATTGTGTATCATAAACTTTTTTCTTATCTTTCACATTTTCTGAAAAATATAGTTTTTGGTGGTTTATTTAATTTTTCTTAAAAACTGTACATTTTATCGGAAAATATTACACTACCCCCTATCTCATATTAGAAGATACCCACTTCCAAAATCCGATGACTACGTTTAACCTTCTCCTAACTTTGGGAACAGGTTCTGAGTAAAGATCGCTTCTAGACAGGATTGGGAGGAGAACCTAGTTAGGCCAAAGGGCGTCGTTTTCTACACTGACGGATCTAAGTTAGAGAAGAAGGTGAGTTGTTGGATCTTTTCTGATCTGCGTCTATCATTTCGCCTGCCGGATCACTGTATTGTGTATCAAGCGGAAGTGATGGCTATTCACACCGACAGCCAAGCGGCTCTAAAATCCTTCAGCTCAGTCTATCTAACGTCAAAGGTAGCACAGGACTGCCGTGAAGCCGACGAGCTTGCCAGAAATAGCACAATGCTGCCGGATACAAGCTTCAATAAATACCCGAGAGTTCCATTTGCGAACTGCAGGTTGCTCCTGAAAGAGGATATCCTGAAAAAGGCCAATCTTATATGGAGGGAAGAACGTACTTGTGGTACTACAAGACAGATATGGTCTGAGTTCAATAGCAGGCGTTCCGAAGTTCTTATATCACTTCCAAAGGCCTCTGTTCGCAAAGTTGTTGCGGCTATCACAGGACACTGGCTGGGCGGCATGCATGCTGAACGCTTAGACCTGGCAGTGTATCACGACTACTGCAGGAGCTGTCACAGTGGTGACGAGGAGGAGACAATGTCTCATCTTCTCTGTCACTGCCCAGCTCTTGTCAGTCGACGTCAAAGCCCTCCTGCTGTACTTAAACAGTTCCAAATGGTTCATGGAGTAGTGGCCGGGGATGGGCCAACCCTTTTACGGTATCACAACGGACCCTATGGTCTAAGTGTATCCCACCCCAGGACAGACACTCTAACCTAACCTAACCTATCTCATATTGCCCCCTTGCAACCTCCCTTCTTCCGGTGTCAATGCTCCACACGCCATTTATCTACTAATCATCTCAAAATAATCGTGAATGAAAATTATCGGAGTAGGTTAGAAATGGTATTTGAAGGAATCCAAGCAATTGATATGAGTTGCTTCAAAAGATAGTAATACAACACTTTTTGGGCCAAGAACAATTCTATGCTATAGACTAAATTTCCATATATGACATCAAAATATATGAATTTTAGGTGCTTGGAAATTATTAAAATGTCAATTAAAATTAACCGAAATTTGGATAAATATTGCATTTTATTAGCCGCCAAGAAAAATGATCTTGAATATTTCGTTATGATTATTATTACTTAATTAAAATTAAAAAAACAGCAACATTAAAGAACATATATTTAATTAATTAATATATAAAAAATAATACTTAATAACCATTTTATAAAACTTAAACTATACGTTTTTGTAATTTAATTAATAAAATGGTGTTATTGATGTAATTTTATATTTTTATAAAAGTCTTTAAAAAGAACATCATTATATTAGTAAATTAGTAATTATATGTATGTATAATGAATATAATGTGTTGTAATTTTAACATAAATTATTCCAAATTTTTTCATCGGGAAGAGGAAGAAGCTGAGATTACTGTCATAGTACATACATAAAGGAGGTCATAAGAGAAGTTTATATTTCGTCCCTTCACCCTTAGCCACCTTAACTTTGAAATTTCAAATCGCACCCTCTACCTTCCATAATTTGAAACGGCATAAAATTATATATTCAACCATTATAAAAAAAATGAAATAGATCGATTAGTTCTTAAGATAGACTATCCACTACACAGAAGAAGGAATTCATACCTTCCATCTTCTGCGTAGTCTATCTTAAGAGCTAATCGATCAATTTAATTTTTTTATTATGGTTGTATAGAGAATTGTTTTTCCTTCAAAATGAGGTATAGCAATATAACAGGGGTAATTTAAAATTTCGAAGTTGAAGTGGCTAAGAGTGAAGAGTTGAAACCTTAAATTATCTTGGTACCATTCTTGAACTAAATCGATATGCTTTCACTCAAAATAATAATCACATCAGGTCAAGAGCTTTTAAGCGTGGATTCTTTTGAAATGAACCATATGTATACAAGGATTATAAGTGACATGGTTCGAAAAATTATGTCCTTTAGTTAGGGCAAGGGAATCAAAAAAGTACATTTTCCTACGCTACCTACGCTAGTTCGCGCTAGTTCGTAAGGATGCGTATTATATGAGTTGGGAGCTAGACTATCGTATTATGTCAGAAGCAGACAGTTTGAGACACAATTGGTTGAATCGAATTTAAAGACACAGTTGGCATAATATCTACCACAAATTATAGTCGTATATCTTCACTTCCTGTCCTAACATTTTTGAAATTTAAGATATCTGCAATGTATGCAGATATTGTTAACCTTATAATATTTACAACCATCTTAATATCCGAAAGTCATACAAAAATCTGGCGTCTCATATTGTTCAACAGAATTTAGTCTACAAGCAAATCAAAAAATATTCCCAATACATTGACCATTTAATTTATTTCCAATTTAATATATTTCCGTTTAAGATACATTTTTCAAAGTTAAGTGACCTCCAGATAAAATATATTATTGTCAATATTGAATTGTTTATCCAACAAACCATTAACCAGCTAGCTGTAGTAAAGTATATTATGCGGGAGAGTGCTGTACCATGGTTAATAATTTAGATTTATATGTTTTTAAACTCCATTTTTAAATAAAAATGAAAATAGTACCCCCTTATAAGGCATCTAAACATATATGACGTACTAATTCTCTCAGCCGCTTTATCCTTCAAGTGAAGAGGCCTCTTTCATCTGTATCTTTTTTTTATCATACTATATTGGGTGGTCTTGGTTATAAAAGCAGGACTTTATGAAAATGAAAGACAGCATTAAAATAATGACAATTGATTCACTTATTACTGGGAATGCATCCTTTTCTAGATAAAGGTAATGAATTTCTAGAAAAATAGTATATTCCTGTGAAATTGAGACACAATGCCTCAAGCACCCATAGCTCTACCGCTGGTTTTCGTAATTTATTACCATAAGCCCTAAATTATGAGAGTTCATCAGCTCATTGTGTCAAATATTCATTTTCTTGAAAAATTTCAAAACCCTGTATCTAGAAAAGAACGCTTATCTGGCTATAAGTGTATAATGAAATTGTTTTAATTTTAACATAATCTACCATTTTATGTAGTCCTACTCGTTTAACTTGGTACACCCTGTCTAAATTTGCAAAAATCCTCAATATTTCAGATCCCCTATTATTAACAGCGTATAATATTTAATAACTAATTCAGAACTAAAAAAGTTGTCAAATATTTATTGGATTATTCGTCAGATTTCTCGCATTTTTTTCCGCAGGATCGGCCCTAGAAACATTCAAGGTACTACACTTGAACCTAATATTTTATATGTATTTTTGTTAATAAAAACATTCATAAATAGAAGTTTAAATGTTTTAGTTTATTTCTTATAAAGCGATATAGTTTTTTTTTTTTTAAATGTTGACCGGAAATGATTTTATTTTATTTCCATATTTATTTTAATTAAAATTTCCGTTTAAAAATTATTATTTTGATAATTAGAAATATTTATCTTAAAAATTATTATATAATATAGAATTATAATAAAATTTTTATTTCATTTTAATACTTAATTTTATAATATTTATAATTTCATATTAAAAAATAAATAAAACTAGTTCTATCCGCAGGAAGTTACTAACAATGTTTATGTTTTAGAGCCGAGTTCTGCCGAATTTTAATAATAATAACATATAAGTTCGATGAAATTAGATAGTACTTTGATATATTGTTGTTCTGAGAATTCAACTGACAATTTCAATCAGTGTTTTTTAAGAAATTTTTAGAACTGCAAAAATTACTTAAATTTTGTGAAATTCTACACAGAAAATTTTTAAGTGAGATTTAATTATTAAAGTGGAACCTCGATAACTCGAATGCCAAGGGAAATGCAACAAAATTTTGTTCACACTGCCGCTGCCTAGGTTCGAACCCGCAACCTCCCTGCCAGTGATCATAGCAAGCTAAGACGTCTTAGCGAGCTCGGCCACTGGACCGGTTTGTTCGAGTAACAAAATCTAAATAATTTAAGATACCGCGTATTTGGGAGATCAGTGGATGGGAATGCCAGTTTTTTCGACTTACTGAATATTATGACTAGGTTCAAGTTATCGAGGTTCCACTGTATTAACCCAACAAAAAATAATTTTGATAACAATTTAATCTATGATCCATTACTTTAAAAATATGCCCTCATTAGTAAGTATAGCATTAAAAAAACTGAAAATTAGAAATAAAACTTTTTCAATCACATTTTCTCATTATCAAAAGTGGAAAGAAGCAGTGCAAAGAAGCAGAAACAAGTGCAGTTTTATGATACTGTCCTTTTCTACTATTACAATTTATATAGAACTATACTTTAAAAAAATCGGTTGCTTATTTAATTCTAATGTAATGCTTGATTAATTCTGGTTATAATGATTGATTATTTCTAATTTTCTATAAAATGTCTTCATTGGAAATTTTTGCAAAAATGAATTATTTTCTGCACTAATATTGAAAGCTAAAGGGGGCATTAATTTCGATACAAAAATGGCATGATCACATTTTAATATAAGATAATGATAGGAGACATTCAATCCAAATTTATTCGTCAAAAATTAAAATTTTAAATTTTCCATATGTCAAAAACAAAATTAAAATGTTTGCTGACATTGACAAATCAACATAAAATAGCGATCGTTGTCTCTGTTATGATATTATATTCATTTCTTTTAAAAACACACTTCCGGTGTGTAAAAATATGTACGTATAAGTATATGTGCAAGTATGTGGTTATGGCCGGATACGTTGGTTGATGTTGAAGTAAGCCCACCCGCAAAAAAATATTTTAACATATAAAAATCTTTTTTAGAATACATTTATTTTAAAAAATGTAGGTGTCAGTAAAATTTGAATTATTAAAACACAATTTTTTTTTTAAAATTTAATTTTTAATATATTTACAATAATAAAATAATTAATAAAAATTTCACCTCCGGTTTTTTTGATTGAATAAAATTTTGTATGGGCCACCCACATTCTAATAGATTATTTATTTTTGTAAGGCTACGTCAACTGCCAAATACATATTCTAGAGCGATTTTGTATTTATTATACAATGTCTGGAAACTGTTTATAATTTTACTCTCGTGTAATAGGTAGTTCTAAAATAATCGCGAAAAAATTCAACATACAAAATATTATTTTACTGAATTCTACATTTTAACTTTAGGCCATTAATTAAAATCGCAAATGTCTGTCTCTGTGAAGACTTGACTTTGAAAAAAATATGGCGAGGAAAAAAAAAGTTTTCGAGTATATGCACCATATCCGTAACTGGGGCTTGGCAAAGGAGGGACCCACCTCCGGCGCATAAGAAACAGAGGCGCAAAACAAAACCTTTGTTTAATACGTAAAACAAAAAATTAGTAAAGGATCATGTAAAAGGCGCTCATTAATTTACATAAAATCATAAAGTTAAAAAATTCGATTTTTTTGATAACACAGGCAAATTTGATCCGATCTTATAGGAATTTTTTTTGAAACTCATTAATTTTGGGTCATTTTTTTCAGCTGTGATATCAATTTTTCGCTAGCTATCACAAATGTGCTTAATTCCAGGACCAGGACTCCACATTCTTGAAACCTATTAGAGCTAAGTTAATTTTGATTACAAATTTGAAAAGTATGACCCCAATTTAATAGGATTACATACTTGATTTATCAAAATTGAATAAAATTTGGATGTGATAGAGCAAAATTAAATTTTTTGGATTTTGAGTACGCCATAAAGTCAAAAAATGCGATTTTTTTGATAACACAGGCAAACTTGATCCGATCTTATTGGAATTTTTTTTAAACCCACTAGTTTAGGCTCATTCTTTGTAGCTGTGGTGTTAATTGTTCGCTAGCTATCACTAATGTGCTTAATTCCGGGACCAGGATTCCATAATGTTCTAAAAGACAAAAAATTGCAGATTAATATAATCTAGATCGTGGCAAGTGTATAAGTTTAGTAGACTATAAATTATCAATGAATCGAATCATTCATTTATCAGAAAGCTATTGGCCTGGCCTTGTTAAAGTAATACCCACCAAGGACGGAATTTTTTCTTAATAATATATATATTTTTTCTTAAAAATATTTATTTATCTAAATAAATAAATAATATTTTTTTCTCCCATATTTGCATTAATAAAATAAAAATAAAAAGTTTGAAAAAAAAAAAAAATATTTAGAAAAATCAATGAGAATCATTGTCATACAAATAATAAAATAAATTTTTCTTTTTGATAAAAATATAAGATAAACTGAATTGATGTTCGCTCATCTAATGCCTCTTATATAATATTATTTAATAGTGTTATCATCATTTAACAATATAAAAAATGTATTTTTTTTAAACTGTGTGTATTTATTTAAAAACTCACATTAACCTTCATGAATTTAATAAATCTAAACGATATAGAAAAACACTGCGAAAGATATCACTTCAACATTTATCCCCGTTTAGCATACTTCCATTTCTTAGCAGTTTTCTTTGTTTTGAAGCATTTCAAAAACAAATCGACAGATTAACTTTTCTTTCATTTTTGCAGACTACAATTTGGGACTTTTTGTTACTAAAATTTGGGATATTTTAAAGCAAAAATTTATTTAAAATAATGTAGAATTCAAAAAATATACCAACTTTTTTTGGTTTTTTCCCTTGGAAAAATTTGAACAAAATTTTTTCTTGTTTTTGTTCTACGGATTCTAAAACAAGCTCTTAGTCAATATCATCAGTTGGTATGATATTAGCATTAATAAACCCCACAAATGCAGTCTTATATCTTTCACTGTTTTTCAATGAGATCTGGAAAGTAAAATTTGGTAAAATCACTAACTTTCGTTCTCTTAATATTATCAAAACGAATCATCATCATTGCATGGTACATCATCACTACATGGTACAAAACAAAGTCACTTCCCGCTCTATGTATGCTTAAATCTTTAAAACTACGCAACGGATTATGCTGTTTTTTACATATAGTTCTTCAATTTCAAGAGGAAGGTATACATACATAATATTTTAGAGAAACACTGATAATTTTAGAAGTTTCTAATGTGATGTCGTAAATAAACACATTCTCTAGTATATTTAGTACCAGTATTGCACCCGTGCAAAGCCGAGGCGGGTTGCTAGTACATTATAAAACAAGAACTAGTTTCAGAGAAAATCTCTGAAAATTAAATTTCGCCATTCAAATTTGGGGGAATTCGGTAAGAAAGTTCAAGTAATTTGTTTATTGAGCCTAATTTCCTATATCAACGAGATTTGATAATAAAATATCTTCGTTATCGAATAAATCTTAATTTGCAATATTTATAATTTTAAAAATGAAAATATTGAGAAATATGAATTATTGAATAAATATAAATAAAAAATATAAATTTTAATAATGCTCATAAAAGTATATTAATTTCCTTTATGTACAAAGAATTTGATTAATAAATCAAGCATTTTATAATTTCCAGAAAATCATAAAATTTCATAATAATTTTTCAATTAAATTTTATTATACGCTTATAGCAATAATATTTTATAATAGTTTCAATTCATTGTGATAAATTCAAAGTATTAATTGAAATATGGGCTATTTTGAAAGAAAATTAATAAAATTCAGATTTGACATTACAATTTTTTTTACGGTATAATTTAATAAAAGAAATAAATTAATTACTGAATTTCTATATTGCATACATTATACGAAAGTCAACTTTCATATATCGTTGTAAAATTTTAAACTTTAAAATATTTGTCCTTATTTGTCAAAATCGTAGCTCACAAAGTTTCTGGCTTTAAGAAGTAAGGTAGGAAATTTACAGTTAAATGTAATGTTTTAACTCAAATCAACTCAGCAAGAATATATTTCGCCAAAAACTATTACATGGATTTGTTTTGGATAGGATTTTAAAAATAAATTAAGAATCTTCCAATGGCTTTCCCTCTTCCATTACGTCAGGAGTAAGTGCTCGAAGGCGTGTATTATTGTATATATTTATAAGAATGTTAATGATAGTCACACTCGGGTATGTTTTCCTGCAGGAGAAAGTGTGGGAAGGGTGTCCTACTTGTAGAGGCTGCATGAGGGAAGATGAAACCTCCATACATGTACATACATACCTGCAGGGTGTCAGATATAGAATGTTTGGGTCAAAAACATTGAATCTTTCAATCTTACGTCTGGCCTGGACAGAATTTTGGTTCTTAAAATATCACGTCTTACCCAGATACGCCGATCGACAGGTTGTGTGACTGTACCCTCAAAAAGGGTACAGAGAACTCCTTGTTCTAGGTGCTACTGTCCCATTTGTGATACCCCTCTTTTGTATTAATATTATTATTAGAAAAGCGCACACAATTTCCAGCAACGCAGACTTTTTAAATTTCAAAATTAAAAGGCTGGCAAGACTTCTGAAAGGGTTTTAGATTTTTCCTAGCTTGGGTTTCGATATGCCCTCTAGAAAAACCATAAAAAATATTTCGTTGGAATCGGAGAACTTGTCAGCTATCGTTCGTTGCAATACATGCTGTGGCTATGTAGTAATATGCTGATGCTGCTGTATTATTTATTAATAAGTTAGAAAATAGAGTATCACCAACACACACACACATACTGGATACACACAGACTCACACTAAAACAACATTTGTGTATTATATTGAACGAACGTGCACAGCGGATGCGACTAAAAAACCATCATTCTGTTTCTAAACTTGACTGAAATAGATTATGATAATAAACAAAGTACAACATATACCCAATTTAATACATTCAATTGGAATAGATATAGTTTAGTATGTGTTATAAAGTGGGTAGTAGAAACGAAGTGACGTGAGAGGTGTGTATGTATTATATATAGGAGGCAATCACTTCCGGTGTACATACCGTGAGAATCAGTGGGAGATCATTCATTAAAAAAAAAAAAACTAATGTATTAATAAGACAAAATTCTTAAGAATGTTACTATACTATTATTACTATTCGGTCTGGGGCTAGGGGTAGAATTTGATAGTCATTCCAGAGCGGCTGGGCTGTTGTAAAAGTGTCCAACAATCTCTAAGAAAATGTTCATAATTTCATTTTCAAAGATAGGGGAATTTTGAACTTTTCATAAAGTTTAAGCACTTAAAATGGAAACGTTTTTCCTAAAGAATAAAAAGTAGTACAAATAAAGTTTTACAAGACAGCGGCATAGTTATGCGTACCCCTGCCGTGGTTACAAATACGTCAATTTAGGGCCTCAAAACCAGGTAATTCTATATAATAGATTTATAAGTTTTAAAACAAGTAAATACATAATGTAGAAAAATGGATCGAGTTTAGTGGCTGCAGTAAAAAAGTATTTATTCATTTTCTTTAGGCGAAGTGTTGTTTTGAGCCTTAGATACGATATTTATTAATTGCATTGAAATATAAATTATTTAATTTTGTTTTTTATTTTATCACATGTCAACTGGGAAAACACTTTTTTACAGAATAAAATAATTGAAAATTGTCAAATACAAAAAGATATTCACTATCAAAGTTGAAACTTTTTGCATGGGTTAAATCTTCCAATCTTGAGTGACTAAAAGCATATCTTGAAAAGTTTTCTACAGAGTTTGTTCAAAAACAGTTTAATAAAATCTTGTTTGGTGCCGAATTTTTTGGTAAATATGCAGCTGTGTGTGTATAATTTGTATATGTACACATAGAATGTCCGAGTGTATAGTCCAATAAGATTTCTAGTGTGACAAATAATGTAGTATATTTTTACGAACTTTACTATAAAGTACATTTTACCATAAGCTTGTCGCGGAATTAAAAATTTTCAATGAAATTTTCTCGAATTTCTATCCGTTCTAAAATGACCATCAAATATTACACCTAGCCCTAGACTTACATGCTCTTAAATTAGAGGTACTCTCTTAAAATGGATTATAATTTTTGTTGTTGTTTTTTATATGAACCGGGGGAAGTCTATAGTTTATTGGGCGTACGACTGTCGGATGCATGGCTGGATTTTATTTTCTTTCTTTATAATTATTTTTTTAATATGTTAATTAATCGATTTTTTTAATTTAATATTTTTATTAATTTATTATAAGCCAGTATTAAATGTTAGAAAATGGTTTAACATCGAATCAGATACTTATACATTTCGGGAATTTAAGCTTAAATTATGACTCACTTTTCGTTCCATTTTTTGATTATCGCATCGAAACCAGCATGTCAAGAGGTAAAATCGCCAAAACTGTGTTGTACTTGTGATTTTATTATTAGTATACATCAATAAAGCAGGCGGTATATACTCACTTTACACAAAATTCATTCATTCTTTAGCGAGCAACGATATCTTTACGTTGTGAAGAACCCAATTGTTCCAAAAGAACTTCTTGTCTTTTTGATGGTCATATTAGTTTCAATCGGTCATCAAATTCAAAAATTGTCCAAGTGTCAATCGGAATGTTATGGATCATTCGTTGTAAC
This sequence comes from Chrysoperla carnea, assembly GCF_905475395.1. NCBI lineage: Eukaryota > Metazoa > Arthropoda > Insecta > Neuroptera > Chrysopidae > Chrysoperla > Chrysoperla carnea. Next base: position 34,910,994 of record NC_058340.1, on the reverse strand, counting down.
ACTCAAAAATTATTATTAAAATTATTAAAAAAATTATATCCAAATTATTAATTTCCAAATAAAATCTGTGTTCGAATATGATAAATAATATTTGTATATCAGTAGCGTCCAATGAATATTTCTCGTTATATTTCAGAAATGATTCAAATATATAAATTTTAATTATTCAAACTAAATATATATATAATGTAGTAAAATTTAATACATACATACACAGGAAATAATAGTTTATCATAGAATAAATAATATTTATTCACTACAACTCCAGCATACATAGGGGGAAGCTGAATAAAATTTCATATAAAATTATCTCTATTAAAACAGAACTAGGGTAAGATGTAGTACCTTGAAATATTTCTGTGATTTCTCGGCATATTTTGATATTTATTGCACAGCATTTGTGTAGGCATGTTGACTAAATTTTTTTATCACTTCAGGTGAAGAGTTCTCACTGCACAGGTAGAAATGTAAAGTTGGTTTTTGAAAATCTTTAGAAGTACGCAAAATATGAACGTTTAAAATTAAACAAAGAGGAAGATGTAGGTTAGTGACGTCAATGTACGATATCACCATAGAGATTCATATAAAAAAAAAACTTTGTTTTGGTAAAAAGATATGAGCAACATTCTTTGAATACTTTAAACTTCTTCGTCTTTTACTTCTTTTTATTAAAATGAAGATAATTTATTAGAAAGCAGGTAGATTGAACAGTGATTTTCAATGTAGTTTTATTTTCGACTGATTTCAAAATAAACTTTATTTTTCGAAAAAAGTAAAAAAATTTGGACTGTCAATTTACAAGCTTATCATTACATATTGCTTTATAAATCATACTCAACGTAAATCATTGGTTATTGTTAAGTCATTCGTTTTACCATATTCCGGTTTTAAAAACTAACGTTTAATTTTGAAGAGGTAAAGTTTAAAATACGCAAAGTGATGTACCTCGAATCTAAAAGAAATGTCCTAATTTTACAATTATAATCATGTTTTTTCGGAATTACAAATTATAGATAATTGGGAAAAACAAGTGTTATTCAATTCCCGTCTCAGTCAAGAAGAATCTTTAAAATTTTGATTTTGTTGGACGTTCTGAGTAATGGATGTCTGAATGAGAAAAGTGAGTGATGCTGTATCCTAAGGTAAGCTATAAAGATTTTTAAGGTAAGCTATAAAGAAATTTTCACGAAATCGTCTTCAGTTACAATTGGTGCGAGTAATCAATGGGAAGATTATGATATTATAGGACATGGGAAGAATATGTATTAGTAAGTCTGATTTACAATACTGAAAGTTAACTTTGAATTTGAAGAATCAGTTTACTTCGATGAATCATTTTGTACACCTTTCCTCTATATTTATTCATACACAATACACAGACACATCCATAAATATACGTACGCTACTGATTTCCCTCCAATACATAAATTGTATATATTTATCATTGTTTAACACATTCATATAATTTGTGATGTTATCTTTATCAATTGAGACAGGAAACTCACAATGTCGTATTTAATACTTTCTGTATACTTATTGTTGGGTATGTCTATTTTTAAATAAAGACACTCATGTGTAAACTGTATACATTGCTCTTTATTTAGTATGCATATATATAATAAACTATGTATATATAAATATGCATTTGTGTAAGTTTACACTGTATAATACAGTATTTATACAATTAGCGCATTCAATATGACAAAAATTTATGTTGTGTAAAAAAAAAACGTTTATGAATTGAATGGATTTGTAAATATTATTATGATATCAAAAATTTTATTGTCTAACCAAGTGAATATATCTGATCAAAATATTTATGATGATATTTGTCTACTGCTGATTGATTCATATTTACGAAAAATTTATTCAAAATTCAAAATACATATATCCAATAATTTTTTAAATAATCAATTTTTAGGCCAAATAGAGTAGGTACGTGATTTAGTTCAATTCAATTCAATTTTTATTCTTTCTTTTTTTTAACAATCATTCATTGTACAATACGTGTCGTAATAATAGGATAGGGTAAATGAAGAATTAGAGGTATGCAGATTGATGATATTTATAGGAAATATTATCAAATTTATCCACCTAAAATTTGATTAACCTCGACTGAATAGTTTTTCACCACCGGTAAATATTATTTTTTACGCAAAGGCTTGTTAAAAAGTAAAATATTTTCAAGGGATTAAAATTACTATCCATTAACCGTGCGATTCACTGTTTAATCCCAAGTTTGAGTACAAAGACATGAAGAATCCCAAGAGTCTTTTTAACCTTCAAACCAAAAAAAAGGGGTATTATAAGCTTGTACGCTATGTATGTGTGTGTGTCTGCTTGTCTGTGACGTAGAGCTTAAACGGATGAAGCGATTTTTTGTTTTGTTTCGTTTGAAAGCTAATTCAATAGAGAGTGTTCTTAGTTATGTTTCAAGTGTGAGTTAAGGGTTTCGTACCCAAAATTTTCTCCCGGTTTTTTTAAATTTTGTAAATATCACTTGTTACGTCTTCCACTGAGTTTAAAACAGTGTTAAACATATAAATGATATATATGTACACGCTTGTGCATTTACATCAAAACCTAACCTAGGAACTCTGCTTCTAAGTAATTAGGTTCAAAAAGAATGGAAGTTAAAATAGAATGCCTTAGGTTTACATTCCTAAAAAGACATCATAAAGTAGGAAAGGAGAAAGTAAATGAAAAAATTCTGTTAACAGAGCGTAGTTTCGATCTACGGACGGGTTATGGGCCCAGCTCGAATCTACTGTACCTCTCTACTCTGTGTAATAATATCGTAATAATAGTCCTGTTCATGTTGTAGAGACCTTCTCCTCTATTCTATAACTTTTTGGACAACACTAAAAGAATTAAAAAACATTTGTGTCTGTTTTAAAAAGTACAAATATTTTACCATAATTCTTTTTTCATTCAAAGAGTTAGTAGATATAACTGCAATAATATAAAATTGACTTTGAAACGTCCTTGTGTCGTATATACAAATAAGTAGAATTTTAGAGGGCTGTTTGTTGACCAAATACACACATACATAATATAACATAACATAACGTTTGTATTATTACTGCAGCATATAAGGCTTCGATGGACGTGGAGAAGTAACACACAACATAGTGTATGTTGTTTTTGCCACGATTGTACAACACTAAATGTCGATTTAAAGGATAGTTCTATTACTCAACAATAGCACTGTTCCTTTTCTATCTTCACTTAGTGTAGTACACCGAGAGAAAAAAGAACAAACGTATAATGGTACAGTATAGTATAGGGAGATGACGATGATGATGCAGACTGCAATACAAAAAACAAACAACTGACATACCTACTAATTTAAATATTGATATTTACAGAACCGGTAACTGCAGAAGTCAGGAATCTGATCTTCATCTCCTGTCCTGTATATATGATCATCATCATCATATCATCATAAAAATTGTCAAACATATAAATTATTCGTCTGTCACTGATCCAGTAGAAATTTAAATGTTTTTATAGTAGTCTAAGATCCGAATTAGGGTCGATCTTCACCCATGAAAGACATTTTTTATAAAATATAAAATTTTAAAAAATATGCCTGCAAATGGTTGCCTAAAAAATGTGGTCAAGAATACGTATATCTAATAAAAATACAAACCGTTTTTTTAGGCAAACCTTTACAGTAATATTTGTTATCATTTTACTTTTGATTAAAAATAACTCTTATTTGGTAAGCAGATGGGTGAAGGTCAATCCTTATTCGGATCATGTACTATACAGATTTATTCAGGACGTTTTACGCTCTGAAACAAAATTCACGAAATCCAACACAATTTACGTGTCGTTCATTTTGCTATAGCTAGTGATAAGCAAAATTAGACTCAGTCTTACAGTCTTTGTCCGTCTTGCAACCAAGAATTAAGACCAAGAACACTTTCTGCAAGACCGAGGTTTAAACCTACAAGATCAAGACTTATTTGGACAAGATCAAAACTCATAGCAATACTTTTACCTACCTTATTGTTGAAAATAATTAATGAACCGCCTATATAATTTTTTCTATGCACTTTTTTATTATACCTGAAAGTTTTTCTTTCGCATTTTATGTAAAACCTGAGAAATAAAGAAAAAACAATAACTAATCTACGAATTTTCAGTATAACACAGTTTGGGTGACAGATTTTGATTATCTGTTCTCATCATTTTATATAAAACGATTATCAAAAGTAAGACACCAAAAATTCTGAAATAATACAATAAGACTTAATCGAAATTTAAAAGTTCAAAACATGGATGATGCAAGATCAAAAACAAGACTCTAGTGACCAAGACCAAGAATGTGATAATTTTTGCAAGACCAAGACTCATCTCTCGAAGACCAAGACTCGATTCTGTAAGACTAAGACATATTTTTGAAAGACCAAGACATATTTTTAAGACTTAGACCAATACCAAGACTAAAGATAATAATGCAAGATCTATACCAAGATACAATGTTCAAAATTAAGACCAAGACCAAGATAGCTATATATAATAACTTCTTTTGATCATAGCATTAACTATTATGTTGATTATTATCTAAATAATAGATAGGGAAACAAAAACTCGCATGTGCAAGATTTAGTGAGAAACAATATTAAAATTATATCAGACTCTCATCGGAAGTTTTCCCATAATTGCTACAGGATAAACTGTTAAATTTTGAAAGCCTTTGTTGTTAAAAAAAAAAGTATTAACGAGAGCACTTCTTCTTTACAACTCTGACAATCTGGCCTTGCTCAAAGCAATCCAATTCACTTTTGTCAAACCATTTTTATGAGAATTGATTGAAGAAATTTTTCTCATGTCTTTCGTATATTGAAAAAGCCAACGGCTACTCCAAAAACTTAATATAAAAAATAACCAATTTTTATTTTTTTTAAACATAAAATAATATATGCATATTAAATAAAATGTTTAAAAAAGAAATATATAATAAAAAAAATAAAAAATAAATGTAACATGTAAATTTATAATCACTATATTTCAATGTTCTATTTTAGTAATTTTAAGGCGGATACATTTATATAGATTTCGATAATCAGTATCCGGTGAACTGTTTTAAATCAAGTTTTTCTCAGCGCACAACATATTATAAAACATATACATATGCATATAAAAACATGATTGGAGATGTGGAATTGTAAAGACAAATGACCGACGGCTGATCATTAATTAATCATCACAAAACGGTAACAAACATTTGATTATTACTGTTTGACTTCCGTCTAATTAATTATCGTATTTCGTGAGATATAAATTTGTTATTAATAATTATTTCAAACATTAATTTCTTTTAGAAAAAAAACCTAGCGCTCTTAAAATTGTTTGAATGTAATAATATGATTTGGATAGAAAAAACCTTTACATCACATTAATTATCTGCGACGTAATCCCGGAGTAATTTGTAAAAATCATCAAAAAAGGTAGAACATTACAAACAATCGTCATTTTTAATACGTCCATGTAAAAAAGCTGTTAAGTTGAATAAAAAAATAAAGGAAATTGGATATGAGTCCAGTCTTGAGTGCAAGACTGCAAGACTTGAGCAAATATATAGTTTTAGACTTGTATGATCTTTTATTGTTAAAACGTTGTTGGAGATGAAACAATGCTAGATATATAGCAACAAAGCTGAAGGGTGAGTGATAGAACTTATACATCCCCGAATAGAAAACTGATGTAGGAAGTCTCGATGAAATGGCGGAGTAAAAAAGTTAGAAAGACACATCAATTGTGAAGAAGAAGGCAGAAGAGATTGATTTCAAGTTTCGATGATTTAGTTCCGCAAAACTTTTCGAATTTGTGCGATATTTTGAAATGCTTTTTATTGTAGATAATAAAAAATAAAGTTTGTGAACTTAAATAAACCTAAAACCTCAAAATTTTCCATCTAAAGCCATCTAAATAAATAAATTACTTAAAATCGTCGTAATGATATTTGATGAACACTTCTTTCGTCTTTAACATTTTGTATTTTTTTGTTTTCGAGCAACTAAAATACACATGCAATATTTTAAATAAATATTGTAAACAGTGATGAAGACGAAGAACTATTTCTTCGTGTTGACAAGAACGTATTTTGCCATTTCATCATCGTAGTATAAAGCTTTGATGTGTACCAATTAAATTTTCCATCCTGTTCCACCCATTTTTTTCTTTTACAAAATTCCATATGCAACTAATTTTGTAACTATTAAAAAATTTCAAAAAAATATAGAGTTTGGTGGCGGATATCATGTTCTCACATCAGATTAGACCTACTTCTTCGCGTTGCTTTAATAGCCAATTTATTTTCTAAACGGTAAAAGATAGAATAGCACTTTAAATTAGAAAGTTGATCTTGATAAAAAACTAAAAGAGAGGCTACCAACATGGAACCGAAAAGGCCATATTATAAGGGTAGTGATGGTTAATATCGCCAAGATTGTTCTTGATTTAAATCCGTTGGATTAAAGGTGGAGAGGAATAGCTGTAGAATCGTGGTGATGATCAATAAGTGATGCCACGAAACAGACTGGATTTATCTGAAAAGAAACTATACCATCGAACCAACTACGGTGCCCTAATCGCCTTAGTAGCTACCATAATAATATGGCCTTCAATGAACTGACTCATATTGCGTAAGCATTCCAATTTATTAACTGTACAAAATTTAAATCTTATTTGGTACATTCATTCATTCTACAATATTGGATCTCAGTGTACATCGAATACATTTCCACACATACACAACATACACACACAAACACTCAAATACAGAAATATAATTGTGTAAGTACCTACTGTAAACATGTTTCCGGCCATAATACTATCTCACTTTAATCATATATTTATCATCCGCTACTTCATCACCGTCAAACATCATCACACAACTAACAGCAAGTAATACCAATCAGAAATTATTTAAGTTGAAAAAAATAAAACAACAATAAATGAATATAAAAAAAAATGTATAAAAATAATAAACGTATACAATTACAATTAACAAACCTTATAGCCTTACAGCGGTTACAGCAAAAGCCTGAATAGGGGAGGAAGAATAGAATAGTTTACTATATCCTTGTCTATTCAGACTACATAATATTATTGATCGAGCATTTTAGGTACATTATAAAAATCTCGATGACATAACTGCCTACTGAATCGTAAGATATGCTTTACTCCCTTAATCATAGAATTGTTAAATCGCAGGAACCTTTCGATCGAATTATATTAGGTTGAATTTGATTCACTTGTGTTAGTTTGATTTGGGGGTCTTTTAAAGAGTCTTTTGAAGAGGGTGACAAAAAAAACAGACGAAGTCACTCTCTACTGGGTTTTCAGATACAGCAAGGAAGCAGTGAGCAAAGACTGGCATAATTATCTCGCTAAACTACAAAGAGACATGAAGATTTGCGAAGATTACTCCATGGCCAAAATAATAGGTCCCGTGATAAATACTAATCTTGTTCAGTCGTGCAGTGGAAAACCACAGACGACGACTAATGCGAGGAATGGGACGGGGAATAATAGGATCTAGTATTTTAACAGACATGGATGTGGAAGCAAAAAAGTACAAAACACAGGTTATGGGTTTTGTGATAATAAAGGTAGTGCAGTGGTCTACTTCTTAAACTGAACGTAAAGCTTTGGTTTGTAGCATTTTGATTGAAACATACAGAGTGGGCCGTTTTAATTTATGCATCTGAATATTTCGCCAGAGTGCAACCTATTAAAAAATAACTTCAACAAAAATTGTAGAGTTTGATGGAGGGTATCATGTTCTGACATCAGATTTGATCTAGTTCTTCAGATTTCTTTAATAGCCAATTTATATCCCAAACAGTTAGAGATAGAATAGCACTTTAAATTAAAGTTAATTCTCATAAATCTAAACGCTTTAGCCAAAAGTTGTCAATTTCCTCCGAAAGGTAACGTTTTTCAAAAAAAAATTTTAAACAAAAATTGTAATTTAAAGTATTATTCTATCTCTTACTGTTTTGAATCTAAATTGGTAATTAAAGCAACTCGAAGAATTAGGTCCAATCTGATGTCAGAAGAACATGATGTCTCCCATCAAACTCTACAACTTTTGTTCAGATCATTTTTTAATACATGGCGAATCTTGCAAAATATTCATATGCATAGATTAAAATTAGGACACTCTGTCTAAAACAAAATAAGATTATCCCTTTAGTTTCGTATAATGCACATTGTTTTCTGCGACAATAATAACATCACATTTTTGATAGCACAGCCTGTATTATTATAATAGTAAAGAGAACAAGTTTGTTTCATACATAATTATTTTCTTATGTATTCTTATTATTACTTCATAAATAACGATTTTAAAATAAATATATCGATCGATCATTGAACTAAAAAACCTTTAAATATATTCTTGTATGTTACTTTACTTATATACTACAACTACCAGTGTTCAGTTGTTATTATGTATGTTATGACAATATTCTAACCTTCAATTTAATTGTTTCATTTTCATATAATGTTGATTGTATTTTATAGAAGTATAGGAATGGAGTTTTAGTTTTAGTTATGTTGATAATTATTTGATCATTGTATTATTATTTTTATTATTTTTTAATTTTAATTCTTCAATGAAATCATTCAAACATTTTCATTTGGCGTGCCTTTCTTCGAAGAGAGAGGAATTATTTGGGTACCTAAGTCTAACAAAGAATCATAATTCTGAACCATATCGTTTCAACTGTAGGTCTTTTATAATAAAATTAATGTATAACATTCAAATAGTTAGGTAAAGACTTCCTCTACAAACCTTCTGTGTTCTATTTGCTACGTCTATCTCATACACAAAATTCCAAAAAAGCAGCCAAGTTACTTTATTGCCTGAGTCCCTAACCGCAAGCTCAATCACATGACTCCTTCACTTTAGCTGAGTACTCCTTATCATGTGGCCTGTCCATCTCCATTTTAGTAAGTTAGTACATCCATAACTTTGTCTTGGCTCTTATAAATGTGTTTCGTTTCCTGTCTTGTTTCTTGATGCCTACCATGCTTTCTCCATCGCTCGCTTATCTCGGTGGTGTTTTGAGAGAGACCATGTTTCACAGCTGTATGTGATGCAAGGTAGAATGCAAGTGTTGTAGATATTCCGTTTTGTACCGATGCTAAGATCGTTGGCCTTCATGATTTCTTTGAGTAACCAGTATTTTTTCCAGCCGTTTGCTATTTGCCTTTTGATTTCCTTGAGGATCTTTGATCTTTGAACGAGATGATCTGTCCCAAGTGTATGTACTCTTCCACATCAGATTTTAAAGGTACCAGAGATAATTTAAAGTAAATATAACGAAATATTTATGTTAGGTCATAAAAAATATCCTGATCAAAGCAAATTTAGTACGCACATATTGGGCTGACTACTAAATCACAAGCATGTCTTTACTAATATTACAATTAATTCATGAATTAAAAACTAAATACTAAAGGAATATTGTTCCTACCGAGTGTACCACGACATCTATCGTTTTTTTTTTGTTCACCTTGTTTTACGAATAAAATTCATTTACTACTTTATAAATAAATAACCAATTATTGTCTGACAAGTCTTTATATCATGTAACCTTCTTCAAAGCTAAGGTATTTACTATTACTTAGAAAAATTGTTTCGGGTAGGTATAGTATGAATTAAACATACTTTTCATGGTTTCTGAAAAGAAAGTACAAGCCTTAGTAGTTGACTTTATTTAGTTTGTTTCAATATTTTGCATCCATCTTTTATGCAGTCAGGGATTTTGATATTTTTTTTTAATTTATTGTTTTTATTTCATATATTAATTCAAAGATTTTATCTCGATAACCATAATTATATAATATTATTAAAATATATGTATGATGTATCTCTCTCCCGTGTAAATAATGATGGACATTACGCCTTTTAATTTATAGTTTGTCGATCTGAAGTCATCTCATATATTATGTATGTATTGAAAATACTTACTTGATACTTCTTTCTTCATTTGCAATTAAAATTCGCATGCAATTTGTTATCAAATGCACATTTTGTGCACTATCATTACAATGTATGCGATATAACTTTATACATGTCACATACGTATATCATTATTTCAATCATTACATCAGAGAGCGTTTACTTCAAGTATGCTAATAATTATATTGAGGTCTAATTATTAACAACTGGTCATAATACGAAGTGTGTTCTTTCGGTATTAAGGAAAGCTTAGACTTGTGGTTGATATTATTTGTACCTTATTTTACCAACTTTGGTTACTACAAGACAGATATGGTCTGAGTACAATCTTAGGAGTTCCGAAGATCTTATATCACTTCCAAGGGCTTCTGTTAGCAAAGTTATTGCGGCTATTACAGGACACTGGTTGGTCGACAGGTATGCTACACGCCTGGGCCTGGCAGTGTATCACGACTGCTGCAGGAACTGCCACAGTAGAAAGGAGGAGGGAATAATGTCTTATCTTCTCTGTCACTGCCCTCCTCTTGCCATGTGAAGATGGGTTTACTCGAGCCAGCCTCTCTTTGACGACCTCTCCGACCTAAAGCCCGTCGACGTCAAACCACTCCTGCTGTTCTTAAACAGCTCAAAATAGTTCATGGAGTAGTCGCCGGGGATGGATCAACCCTTTTTCGGTATCACAACGGACCCTATGGTCTGGGTGTGTCCCACCCCAGAGCAGCTAGTCAAACCTAAGCTAAACTAGCCTACCAACTTTGATTATGAATTTTGTTCATGAATGTAGTCGAAAAATAAGAATTGAATTCTCGATACCTGCTTTGGTTTTCGAAATATCGAAAGCTAAATAATTAAACAAAATTTTCAATTTTCGACGTTTTGAAAATTACTCCAGATATCGAAAAATTTTATTCTTATTTTTCGCCTTATATTGTATTGTTATGTTAAGTTATAACATTACTCAAAATAGAAAAAATATGTTTTCTTTAATTCGTGTTCCTTTTACCGTGCTCACACATCCTTAGACGGGCACAACAGTTTTTTTTCTCTAAATCTTTTGGCATCAATAATTCAAAAACTATGGTATAATCGAAAAATTTTACTCTTAATTTTCGTCCAATTTTCCCAAGTTGTAACAGAATCTATCCTCAAAATTTGAAAAGTCTCAAATATTTTCATACACCGATTTTTTTAGTTATTTTCTTACTTGAAGAATATGTATAATAAATTAATAAAATAAATTCATGCTCAGGCAATAACGATGCACTATATTTAATATAAAAAAAAATGATACATCTTTTTATATAGTTACGATAAAAGTGTTTTTAATTGAACATCATCAGCATCACAGTAATCTTTTTTTTTTTTTGTTTTGTTTTGTAAGATGCACCACAGTCAATCCCCACAATAGTCGATCAACTCCGGTTCAACAAGCATTTCCGGTCTTCAACATTCTACCATTTAAACCAAAGTGTAGTAGTAACAACAAACACACTCATACATTTTTATAGAATATATGTAGTGTAGTATGAGACGGTATTAATGGTTCGAAATTGTAATGATACTCCACTTGAATTGAATTTGTATAACACTGAAATCCAACAGACTCCAAGTGTTGAATACTTGGGTGTAACCCTCCAAAGGCAGTTGAATGGGACGCAGAACGTTAAAAAACGTCTTGCTCTTGGAAATGCATCCTTTGCTGGATTGTACCCACTACTCAACACTAGGAATAAGTTGGACATACGTCTGAAACATCGACTTTTCAGGTCATGTATCCGGCCCGTACTCGCGTACGCTGCCCCAATGTGATCGAACGTTGCACCTTCGCAGCTTGCAGCAAATGCAAAAATTTCAAAATTGTTGTCTTCGGACGATTTCGAAAGTCCCCCTACGATATCCGGCTGAAGCTCTCCACAGAGAAACTAGACACCCCACAGTAAAAACCTTCATCCAAAAATATTGTGAAATCCTATTTCCAATCTTCCCGAAACGATATCGCATGCCTCACGATGTCGATTATAACTGATTCGGTATAATCCAATTTGTACAGATTGTTCTTTAAGATCTAGTTTCAGGCATGGCTTATCCGTCCAACTTAGGTTAATTTTAAATATCAATTGTTTTTTATATAAGATTTTTCCATTAAAGAAACGATGTAAAATGTTTATATATTTCGATGTATGTAATTAATAAGATGATGTATTATAGGTAAAGCTTGGGCTGGGAACTGTAGATTCTAAGACGTATTGTAATTAAACATTGTAAACTGACGATATTAAGAAATAATTTTCAATTATATTCAATTCAATGATACCTTTATCAATCCGATTAAGAGACGTATATAGAAGTTACAATCGGGCTCATCTTCAAAACCAAACCAAAAACAGTTCGTTATTTAAAAATATTGCTCTCCTGTGTTGTTGATATTTGCAATTTTCTGATAAGTCATGCTGTGTTTTTTAAAATAAATTTTGTATTTTTGACTTTTGCATGTTTTGTGTTTTTAAAAATACTTTTGATATTACTGTTTTGTATATTCGGATTCTGTTTTTACAAATTAGATAATCACTACAATTACCAATTATGATTATGGCGAAACCATACATACATCGTACATCTGTATAATTTTCTATGTCAACAAAGTGACCTATAATAAGGTTCCAATCAAAATCGATAGATAGAGTCTTCCCTGTCCCCTCGGTTCGCCTTTGTCTATTGTAAGTAATAAAATGACTATAAAATTCAATATCACGTGTAAGACGCAAATCTATACCACGATATAAGAAAATAAAAAAAACTATATTTCTTGAATACACATCGCTTCTATTCTTCTAGTACACATACATAATACATCTTTCTCAATGGCCTCGAGTTCATACTCATCATCTACAAACAGTTCTCCAAGAATACTACAAAGATCAGAGAACAAGACGAAGTATCACTAACAACAAAAAACTAACGAACGAACGATCATAATAATAATAAACAGTTCTTAGAAATCTATATTAATTGTTATAATTTTTAGTTTTTTGTAGAAAACGTAATTTTACAACAACAACAAAAAAAGAAGAAATTGATGATTTTAGTACTTAATCTTTTAAAAATAAAATAACGCAATGCTTAAAAAAAATTATTAGGTACCTTTTACCTTTTATAAATAATTTAGAATGCCCTAATCTCTTAATACATATTAAGATTTTGATACTCGAGCCTCAAAAGATTAGCAGAAACACAAATTCATCAAATTCACCCGATTTTTGTACTTTTCGGGTCAAATTTACTTTATATACTGAGTTTTATCGAAATTGGAGATAAAAAAAATTTCTTGACTTTTTTCAATTTTTTTAAGAGGTCGGTTTTTGAAAAAAAGAAAAACGCAAAAAAAAATTTTGTTTTGGAATTTGATGAAACTCGGTGGATGGGGTAATTTTGATCCAAAAAGTTTGAAAATCAGGTTAATTCAATGATTGGACCCAGAGTTTCTGAGATATCGCAATATTTGGATCGATTTTAATCCATATCCCAAAAACTATTCTACCAATCATCAAATAATTGGTCCGAACGATTGACGGAAGTACTGACGGGCTATGAAAAGATAAGAGTATAGATTTTCCTATGAGTTCCCGAAGCAAAAAATTTAATTATAATCAGTTTTTATTAATTTTTTTGTTCTTGTTTATTAAAATAAGTAAAAAAGTACCATTTTGGGCAAACTGTTTCATGAATTGTGCTCACTTAAAAAAATTACACGAAAAACCCTAAAATAACATAATTTGAGAGGATATTGACTATCCAATGTTTAGTTTATCGTGGTTCCGCTGTATACCAGTAAAATCACATTTAAAATATTTGAACTGTACATATACATAAAATTATGAAATAATCACACAAACAATATAAAACAGTGGATTTTATTTTTAAAAATACACAAATTTTTAATATAAAAATTAAAATTTATTTTTCTTAATTAAAATTGGTATCAAAATTATTAAGACAATAATATATGTGAATGTACAGAGTTTTCCATTAAGAGTGTCCAAATGTTAAACTGCAACAACTTGTGTATGAGATAGCACACCAAATTTTTTTATTTGAAAAAGTATTTTACGATCATTTGTGTGATATGTGATACTAGCTAAATGAAATCCACAGAATCGGTGAAAGGCACGTATGCGAAAAATAAACTTATTCAAATTGCTAAACTGTATAGATTTGGTACAATATCATCATTTTTTGTGCTAACTTTTAAAGGTACTCGATCAAATTTTATTTATCGAGAATGTTTGTCTTGTCTGATAATTTACTGAACCGGTTGATTTACAATTTCTTACCGAACCATCATCGAAAATCACATATTACACGATAAATAGCTCGAACTGAACAATCAATGTGTTTTAAAAAACAGTTTAAAAAAACTCAAGAGCAGTAGAGCTCCATTACAAAGGTCATATTTACCTCTCTCTTAAGATGCTTTTTATTGAAATATAACTTTTGTCTTCTATGAGCACAAAAAATATTTATAGCGGCCAATAAACCGATGCTACCAAAAGATACTTCCATAACATTACCTCTATTCTCAGACATAATTTCTTCTCTGTAACTCAATTTGGTGGATGTGTCGAGTGCTAGGAAGTTAACACCTCCAAAAGGTATTTCCATGATACAAATTCAACATGAACGTCGAATTTCCATTCTCTAGTTCATTTTGGAGAAGCTGTAGAGATGCACAATCTCTTAAAAATCGCGAAAATCCATGTTATTTCGATTCAAATCTTCCCGTTTACCTTGGATACAATAGATAAGTCTAAATTTACGGGGAAAATAATAATACGGTAAAATAACATTGCGGTTTTTCATACAGAAATTATTTAATTTTCATATAGAAGTTACATTTCGGACATTCTTAATAGGAAACTCTTAATTTTATATATATTTTTAGACATAATAAAAGTGATATATGTATATAAGTATTAGTAATAATTATTAAATTGTGATAATAAATGATGGGCTATTTAAACAATATTCATAATTTTATTAAATTAATATTATATTTTATAAATGAACACACGTGATAATACATGCATGATTGTTATACGTATGAATGTATGTATATTAAAATTATGTTAATCTATTACTAAGTTTTACCTTTTAATGAAATTACCTCTATGTATTTACATAGTAAGATACAAGAGGTCACGTTACTTAACTGAAATTTTCTTATTGGAAATAATTGTCCAGGACATGAAAAGAAAAATTATATATATTTTTCGTGTATCTTTGCGCAGATGATGAAAATCACTTTTGCCTTTGCCAATATCAAGGCGTAAATTATTGTATAGTTGATATTCTACAACTTTGCTAATGATAAAAATTTTCAGTTTCTTTATATTAAAAGAATAAAATTTTAAGTTTTATATTTTTCCCTCTTCTCAGGAAATCTATGTCATTCACGAGAAATCATGAACAAAAAAGTGTCTACGCATTAATCTAAAAGTGGTATTAAAACATTGCACAAACTATGAAACGAAAAGATACGTTGAAAATTTCGATTTGGATTGTCACCCATTACAAAAACTTCCCTATACTGGAAACTTTACTTTTTTTTTACATGGCCTACAAAAATTACGTGTCCTACGTCAAAATTCTCCAGTCTACATAAAAATTTAACAGAATCTCAATGGAATCAGCGGAATTCATAATTTTCCATTTGCTTGTGGATAGAGGTTATTGGAGCATTTGACTCATATTTAAAAAAAAAAAGTTTGTTAGATAAAATGTTTGTTGTAACTAATTCTATTCTTTTAAACAAGTTTACCTCAAAAATATGCAAATAATAATTTTTAACATAACTATATGTATATGTATAGTATTTTATTAACTAATCACGAATAATTATATTATTGTTTGAAAATGTCAACATTTTATGTTAATGCATTATACAAGATACAACAACAGCATACATTTTATTAAAAACAGGGTGTCACCATTTAAAAATTCATTACATAAACATACATTATTTAATATAAAAGGTGCGTTTAATATGTTGTTACATGGTATAAGAGCTAGCAACGTCAAGATAAAGTTGATTTTAAGCCAACTGACTCATGATAATAATATATAATTCTTTTCTTATTGAAATTAGGTAGGCATGAAGTAGACCTAGCACCTGAGATCGGTTGTGTTTACTGCGTTTACTTCTACGCATTGCGGAAAAGGCAACAAAAGTTGCTGATTTTAGTATCACTTCGGAGCAAGTTTACTAAAACCATTTTCTTCACGTTCTTCTAGGAATATAAACTATAATTGCCAAACGTCAATAACGTCGGTAAAAATCCGTACTTTTTTTTCAAACGCTTAAATATCGAAAACGGCGATGTTGGATAAAAAATGTCAAAGTGCCGTTATAAATAATCATTACAAATATAATTTTTGACCGTAACCAGAAAATCCGGGAGTAGGGTACTTCGTTCCCATTTTATGGGCGTAAATCGAAAAACCACAAGTTTGCATGAATATTATTTTGTTGAGTACACTCAGATAAACATTTTCCACCGTCTGTCATAAAAACCTACTGGTGAAGAGTCGATTTCTGGGTCAAATGCCGTATGTTCTCGATTATCTGGTAATTGTAATTTACCAGGCAGATTAGGTTGCTTTACCATGTTTGACGCAACCGCTCTCACCTACCAAATTTCAATAAGAATTTTGATTTCATCTGCTTTAAAATAAACTTTCGCAAACGCTGCCAGCTCTCCTATCAACAGTATTATATGAATATGTTGATTGTATTGTTTAAATAACAGTGTTGAGTGTTTATGATCGATTCTATAACTATACACTATGTACTATTTTCAAAAGATTAAGGCGAGTATAGGAAACCAGCAATCTAAAAGCTTGTAATAACGATTGATATGAAAAAGTCGACGAAAATGCATGTGAGACTGAGAAAATTTTAATAAAGGATATTCAAATAGGAACGCCGGTTTTGAATTACACGCCATTAATTGTGTCATCATTTAACATTAAAAAGAATTTGGCCGTTCGTTAGTAGACACCTGAAGGTTAAGTAAAATGGAGTGCTACAATACACAACAACGAATTCGCATTGTGAAGAATGATTATGAAAGTGGTGAAAGTTTCACAGCAAACTATGTAAAATGCGTACAATTATGAACTATTCAAATTCTCAAAATAAAGCCACTGTGAGCAGATTAATGAAAAAATTTGAGCAAACTGGGTAAATATAAATACTATCGAAGATAATAAATGAGAACTCTAGGATATATCGAAATAAATTTCGATTTTTGCCTTAATTTCCTAGATCAGTTTTTTGTAGTTATTTGGATTTGTAAATGAAGAGTAAATGTAATATCGGGCAATGAAAGAATGGCATTTCGTTAAATTTTATCGATTCGTATGACGTCCTTGATACCTTTATTTGGTTTATAAATAGCTACTTCATTTTTATAATGAAAGGAATACTTAAATAAAACTATTTATCTGATAAAGAAAAACTTTGTCGTTGAAATTCCTGGAATATTCATATATTTTCTATGGAAATTTTTCATAAACTCAATATCAAGAAACTTAAGTACTAAGACTTGCTACACATTTCACTTAGTATTAAGCACGTTGTAAACTTAATACCTACTATTAAATACACTGAGTTTTATAAATCCGATAGTCAAAATAGTAAAGACTATCGCACACTCAAAATCATAATTAAAACAATAACTAATATTCAAATTAGGACTCCCAAAACAAGGCTTTGAAGGACATTTATTTCCGCATCTTTCATCATGATCTGAAATTATAGAAATTGTAGCGATTAAATATAATAATTGTTTAAAATAATATTGCTTACATTATTTTATCAAATTATCTTGCAAAGAATGTGGATCCTACTTGTTCTTACTTTTCCATTAACTTCTTGGTTTCTGATACCTTTTGTTATCTTATTCGAGTATTAATTACTATTAATTACAGCCTTCTTTATTTTTCTGCATTTTCCATATCTTTGATGGCTTTCAATTGTATTATCTTAATCGAGCATCAAAGATAATTTTCCAAAACTATTTAAATGTGAGTCTTACCTATTTTGAACCTCCTACGTATCGAGAGTAAAATTGGTATAAAATACAAGACCGAACCGAGAAAAGAACTATACCTGCATCAGTAAAACCAGTAATGATTTTGCTTGTCATTAATTCTCTTTCTTCTTATCTTCTACGAGCTATTTTCTTTATTTTGATTTAAGAGCCTTAAAAAGGTTTTAATTATCTTTTTTTTAGCAATTGACAGTATCTTAAAGAATAATTTAAACTGCTTGTGCTTTCCCAGATCGAAAATATCAGTGTTTAACTTTTCAGAACGATTGCATAGAGAGATTCTTTCACGCATACTTTAAAACATTTTTTCCCCAAATTTCAAATTACTTGATCACTTGAAAACTTTTTATATTCACAAAATTTCATACTATACAGGATAGTGAATAAAATTTTCAAACAGGTGCACGTTATCTAAATATTTCAAGGAGAGAGGATAGACATGTCATTGTTGGCTTCTGCATGTATACTTTTAGATGGGAGAGCAAAAGAGTGGATGATGAAAGAATGACTTAAACATAACAAACTTAACATAACATCCTTTTTTTGGTTCGGGGGTCAAAACGACCAGTCTGAAGGGTTCAAGTTAAAAACGTGCGCCTATCCTTTCTTGGAGTTTTCCTTCTTAACCCCCAAACCAAAAAAAAGGGTGTTATAAGTTTGACCGCTATCTATGTCTGTGGCATCGTAGCGCCTCCACGAATGAACCAATTTGGATTTTTTTTGTATCATTTGAAAGGTAATTTTTTGGAGAGTGTTCTTAGATACGTTTCAAGTGCGAGTTATGTCCCCGTATACGGGAAATTTTTCGGAGGTTGTTTAAATTTGGAAATTTTGCTTTTTTTTATTTATCTAAATTCTAAACGATACTTCACCTTAGTTTTGGTTCCTTAGTCGGTCATCTGGATTCATCGTCCCTCCAGCCGCTACTGACAATGCCTCATGTGTATTGTTAAAACGAACGAATCATCTACAAAGTTTTTCGATTTCAAAACATAATTGAATTACTGGGACATGTCTAATCACCCTTACACATAAACTAAAAACACATTTATATCATCGTGTACAACAAAATGTGAATTTTTATACAAACGTTGATTAACTAAAATAATTAATACAACTTTGAAATTAAACTAACAAACTACTTGCGAAAGCATTTTAATAAAACTCTCTATCCAATATTATTATAACTACAACTATTATAAAATTGATATATTTTATTAAAATATGACGGACAACACTTCACAAGCAAGCCACACAAGCCATTTATTTAGTTTGTATTTATTTAAGTGTATTTATGAGTTTAGTTCGAGTTGTAATAATGTGGTGATATCTGAATATTGAAATAAAAAGGTCAAATTGAAAAACAAAAACTACAAGTTTGTATTATTTTGATAATATTACATATTTCTTTTATTTACATTCCAATTTTACAAATAATACATGAGGCTTTTTTTTAAAAAAAATATTTCGTTTAAATTGAATAGAAAAATTCATTAATGACGTCAAGCAATCAATATGGCAATCATAAGTAGGCATTAATTTAAAAAAAAACGTACCTCAGAAGCTGCGTAAGCTAAACGAATTAATTCCCTCAGAGATGGAAAAAAAACACATTTTTCTTTCAAGAATTTTTATTTCGAAAACTAAGCGTCTAGAAAAAAAATCACAAAAATATTTTTTTGCTTAAAACTGGCAAAAAAATACAAAATATTTTTTATTTTGAAAAAATTTAAAATTTTCTACTCTGCCGAGAAATTTATGTTCTTTTTCCTCTACACACCATAGTTCTATTTTAAGGTATATATCAGCATCTAAAAATATGTTATAAGTTCAAAATTTTAAGAGTTAGAAATGTTGATCTTGTTTTTGAACTAAATGGTCTAGTTATGTAGTTAATTTTTACACAATAATTCCAAAACGAAAAGAGATGAAATTATATCTGGATATGTGAACAAGCAAAATTTTTCCGTAAGTTTGCTCTCAGCTATAAAAGGCTCTAGGTCACTGCCCAGATCCATAACCTAGCAACAATATCTAGGTACTTTAAGAAATGGTTTTTAATTAATGTTGGCCTCTTATTATGCAAATCAGACACGAGGTTTGGGTAGAGGTGACTTGTTTAATTGAATTGGTTGATTTCGTAAGTGATTACTTTATCATCCAGTAATTTTTATGTTGTTTATCGAACTGACTCAAAAAAAAGAATCTATTACAAATGACTATTTGATAGTGAGGTGTTCAATTCCTAGTAGTATTAGCTTAAAAGGAATCAGCAGAATAACAGGCAGGGCTCATTTTAAGAATTTCGTCCAAATCAATTAGCTTCTAACTTAGAATTATAAGAGTTGTCTGTTTTTATAAACGTTTAAAATATTTTCTCTTTATAAATTTTTAACAATTTGTACTGTTTTAGTCTCTATATCATCCCAAGGTTATAAAATTTTTTTTATTATCATTGAAAGATATACCAAATTGTATATTTTTTATGTGCAACCTATCACGTAAACCCAAATTATGTAAAAATACTTTTGATTTTTTTTTTCAAAAAGAAAAATAGAATTATTTTATAATAATACAAAACTATCGTCTACTTGAAATATTTTTTTTTTTTATATTTTGACCTTTCCTATTAAGTTCTCTTCAATTTCTTACATTAATGACATTTTTTATTCTTCAAAAAAAATCGTTTAAAATTACTAAGTGTGAATATCAGAATAGCCAATTGAGGAAAGTACCATATTGATGTGTTTTACATGCCATCAAGGGATTTTATTTATCAGTAAAATTAACGAATTTTATTTCTTCTTTTCTAATCTTTTTAGAGAAAGGGCGAACAAATATTATTTTTATTGGACTTGGACAAACAAATTCAATTTTGTGGAAAATTATTAGGGTCATTGTAAAAACGTTTAACATTAAAAATATCGTCTGATTACCATATTCCAGTTCTTTAAAACAGGCATGGGCGAGTTATTTTAAGTCGAAGTCACCATTGTTATAACTTTATTGTATGTCATAAGGTTTATTGTGTGTATCTTTTTCCAAGTCCGGATTACTCATAAAGGAGGAAGCGAGACGGGTATACTATTCTACCTATCTCAGTTTCTCTAATAGTAATGAGATAGATAGAAAAAAAAATGTTGTCTCTCTGTCTTACTCGTATTTTAGGTTGTCACTGTCTTACTCGTATTTGAAGTTAGGAGTCCGAGGGACTTCTCTGAGTCACATTTGCACATGCCTGCTTTAAATAAATGCCATTTATATACAAGTATGAGTTTTGTCCTCAACTTACCTTCTAAAAAAAGACTAAACAAATGGAAAATTCTCGATTTCAATGTTGTAATCATAGGCGTCTAAAATTTAATGTTAGTGACGTCTATCGCTGCTTTCATGTGACGTTTTACCATTGGATATTCCGAACTGTTCTCCAGAAAAGAATAATACTTTTTGTATACTTACTGATTGATAAAGAGTAGACCGCTTGTTTGATATAATATGACCACGTTTTTTAAGGTTATGAGTGTTTTATGTCAAAAAAAAATCAACAAAAATGCCATTATGAACAAAACATTTTATTATTTTTAATTAAATAGCTAAACTTTATACAATTGGTTTTTTTAATTATTTTATTTAAATTTTTTTTCCTTTTTTTGCAATATAGTTTAAAATAAGACAAAATCTTCATCAATATATATATAATTTTTTTAAGTTTTTTTTACATTCAAAAATAAAAAAATAAATTTATTAATTTCAATATTCAATTGTTTTTTTTTTTTTTTAATTTTCAAAATCATTCTCCAATTTGTCACTAAAAAAAGGCACACACATTACAAATTTTTTTTCTTAAAAAAATATATATATTTTTAGGATGAAATTAATAAATTTATTTGATATTTTCGGATTTTTTTGTTTGTTTTTTTGCTAGTTTACAATTGTTTTGATGAAAAATTTTCATTTTTTTAAATCATAATCAGGACTAGATAATACTGGAAAGTCTCGATAAACCAAAACCTGTGTTCCTGTTCTTAGCTCATTTTTTTTATCATCTGCATTCTCTGACTACTAAAATATTTTTTAGATGATATAAAACTTATCATTTGTCATTTAAAAATTATGTTTTCGTTGAATTTTAACACACACGGTACTGAAATTTTGAACAAGGATTCAAATTTTTAGACATTATAAAAATGATCCGTTCAAATAGTGTAGACGAATCGTGCGTGAAAATACAATCGTTTTTAGAATGAAAAAATAAGATTGTGGAAGTTATCTTTAAAAATTTAAGTGAAACTTCTTTAGTTTATTTGATTATTAGTGTTAGTATAAAAATAGTTCTCTGTTCTCTGTAATACGTCTGCCACTTTTTAATTCTTTCAACTCAACCATTTGGTTGGGGTTGATATGATTTTTTTTTTCGACTTTACTTTTTATTGTTTTAATAAGCCTTTTTAAATTTCTCAGTTAGATTGAAGGTACAAATAGCTTAGACATACTTACAGTGTGTTAACAAAAGTGATGTTGGAAAGGGAACAAATCACGTCTTCTTTGAATTTAAATCGAGCAAGTAATTTTTTTAACACTATTTCATATTATATTTAAAAAATCTGGTTATAATTTGAATTGAATTTGTAATCAATATCTGTTGTAAAATCCAAAATCAAATAAATAATTTTATAATTTTGTTTCTCCTAGCATCAATTTCCTACACACACTGTATTAGTAAAATATACAATTCGTTTTCACATCTTGTGGTCCGGTTCTCGCTCGCAGAAACTAACCGAGAATGCTAAAAAAGTATGGTAAAGAAATTTCACTTGAAAAAAAATTTGTTATCTAAAAATGAACGAGATATTATTTTGTGTTTTCACAAAAAGAAGTATTAAAAAAATTAGTGTATTTTTTTTTTTTGAAAAATATATTTTACAAAAAAATAAAAACGTATTTAGCTTTTTTCTTGTCTGTGGTATAATGGAAATAATTTTAAAATAAATAATTGTAAAAAAAAGAAAACAGTTAATTTACAAAAAAAAAAAATAAAATAAAATATTAATTAAAGTTTAAAAATTTACATTTATTACATATATTTGTTTTTTTTTTCTTCCAAATCTTTGGTTATGATTTGTTTTTTACCTCAAATTATCGTTAATTCTTTTGATGGTGATTGCATTTAAACAAATTTTAAATATAAAGGTCTAGATCCAGGCGTTGTATTTTGACGTTAATTTCAGAAAGTTTGGTAATTTTTTAAGGCTGTTGTCAAAATCATATTCAACAACATTTTTTCTGTACGAAAATTTTCGATGCCGGGGACTTCTTTTTCAAGCTTAAGACTGATGAATATTTCCTTGAAGATTGAAATTTTTAAGGTTTCGTGCAACGAAAATGTTTATCACTTTTTAATTTGGAGCGCAACTACAAATTTTTAAGGAAAGAGAAATTTTCGGATATAAAAATTTTATAGAGAAAATAGTTGATAAACAAGTTTTTTGTTTTCTCAAATTTTCATCCGTTCTGAAATGACTGTCAATTACTGCGTTTGGCCCCAGAGTTTTACCCAAAAATATTGTGATCAACACTCTGATCAAATAAAACATTATTTAAAAAAATTTCTCGATTATTACGTCATACAAAAAAATATAAAAACCGTTAGACACTTTTAAAAAATGCTTATTAAAAAAATTGAAAATTAACTTTTAGTGAACCCTGTATAAATAATATTAAAAAAAAATTTTTTTAATTAGGTAGAATGTAAAAAACGTTGAAAATGTGAATAAAACAAAGATAAAGTGTGTTGAATATTAAAAAGAGAAACAAGATTTATATCTGAACATGGTCAATTGATAACCTTCTGTAGAGTAAGCTGAAAGAATCAGTTTGCCACAGCCACTTATATGAATTCTGCCGAAACATCAAAATTATACAACACATAATTTTATACATAAATTGAAAATTAAAAATATTTGAAATATAAAAAAAAATTAAATCATAACCAAAAAAATTGAAGAAAAAATTATTTATTTTGAACATTAATAATTTTTGTTTAAATAAAAATGACTTTAAATGATGTGAGATGGATGGGATGACTCTCCGGTTCGACTAAAATATTCGTTACACAATTATTCGAGCTCAACAACATATTATTAATAATTTTCACGCAATAGCGTCATACTAATAATATATATCTATATATATAAATAAATAACCTCCGCCATCTTGTTTTCAAAAAAAAATTACAAAAAAAGTCATGTCGTCGCGTGACTTAAAATTTCTCTTTTTTTTTTTTAAATACACATTTTTCTTTCTTCATACAAATAATAATAACAACATAACACGTCATACTACTTCCTATTACCAAATTTTCCACCACTCGATTCTCCATTTTCACACTAATTAATTAATTTTTAGAAAAATTTTTGTTTTCCGAACACGAATTCCGTTTTGTTTGTTTTAAATAAAATGTTTTCAACTTTTTTGTTTCAACATAATAATTAATTAGTTATTTTTTTTTATTATTTAGTTAAAATATTGTTTATAATATATTTTGTTTTTATTTTTTTAATTATTTATTTTTTTTTATTTAAATTAAATAGCGCTCTGGTAATAATTGAACATACATAAAATGTTTTATTTGTGTTATTTTTTTTTAAATTTTTTAACGTACAATTCATTAAAAAAATGTAATTAGTTCCCGAAGCCACCGCAAAAACAACAAATGGATGAAATTGGTATTAAAAAAAACATCGAAGACGTTAAACACACATCGAATACAACAAACAAACACCTTTTTGATTTGAACTACTTAGAAGTTGATTTTTAAGAATTTGTTTTTTTTGTCCGCCAGTAATTTTATAATCTCCTTATTTATACATTTATATATACAAAAATAGAAATTTTTTTAAATTTATCTTCAAATTCTATAAAAATAAACAGATAAAACAACAGAAAAATGGTAAAACATAATATGTGTTTAAGACGTTTCGATATAATTAAAAATGGGGACCCATTAAAAATTCATCATCAGGAAAATTAAATTTCGATTTAAATATATTGGACAAAGATGATTTTATAATTACATCGAAAAATCTTTGACTGAAAGTTGTTTTATCTCTTAATTTAACAAGCTTCATCTACTGTATTAATTTAACCCTTCAGAACCGTTACGAAGAGATACTCTCCCACGCTTATTTTTGGATTTTTTTTTCAAAATTTCAAATGGAATGAAGCACCGGAAATTTTTTTGTTACCTTCACAAAATTTGATGCTTTACAGGAGAGTGAATTAAAAAATTTTTTTTTTAAAACCTCAAAATATGAAGTGATTTTCTCATCACTTCAGTAAAGTCGGTTAAAAGAAACCAAAATTTGGATATCTTTCTTATACTCCGGCTATCACAGTACCGTTACTGTGATTTCCAAGACAGATGGCAGTAAATTATGTTTTATAAATTGCATTATCTACCCAGAACATTGAAAAAGTAAATTTAATATACTATTCTTTCATATACAAGAGTAATGATTGTGGTACGAAAGATGACCAGTCTGAAGGATTAAGAATCATACTATTTTCTCATACCACTTTAAATAGAATTTCTAACTAGAGAAACTATTACAAACAGATAACCCATTACATATTATCATTCTCATATTGACGTTTGATCAATCACAATTATTATTTACAATTATT
Source organism: Chrysoperla carnea (assembly GCF_905475395.1). Classification (NCBI taxonomy): domain Eukaryota; kingdom Metazoa; phylum Arthropoda; class Insecta; order Neuroptera; family Chrysopidae; genus Chrysoperla; species Chrysoperla carnea. Next base: position 34,885,218 of record NC_058340.1, on the reverse strand, counting down.
AACATTTTTATGTGACTAAAACCATCGTTTATACAAGACAACAACCTAAATTACCAAACATCATTATGATAGAAAACAGTGAAGTGAGTGTCTCTGAAATTAATATGGGCCATCATCAATGATTATCATATTTGGAAAACCACATTAAAAAATATTCGATTTCAGTTATAATATAAATCAAGTCTTTAACTGATTAATCTAACTCTTTTTATAGAACCTACTATTTACAATTTAATTCGTTTTGATTCTTCCACTTCATTCAATGAAGGGAAATGTTCTTTTCAATTTATTCAAGTATTTTTGCTATAAAAGGCGTTTGTATTATGTGGTTTAAAATATTATTAAAAGAATGGCTCATTTTCAAAAGTATTTTATGTTAATAAATGCATTTAATTAGAGTTTCTCAATTTAACATATTCAAAAGAAAAAATGATATGGTCAAGCCCAAAATTCTTATCATAAAGTATTTTTATTTGGCATCATAAAGTTTTTAAGCATAGAATAAGAAACCATAACAACTCGGATAATCACTCATATTTGCCCATTATTAAAATATATAATATTGATTATATACTCTTTTTTTAAGGAATAACGACTTTTAAGGGTTATATGATTTTGATTTTTGTAAAAAATAAGGTACAAATTCTGGAATAGTGACATTGAACATTGAAAAATTATGAAGATAAATTTTTTAAAATTTAACACATAATAGGAATTTGATGGAGATTATTTAACTGGAGAACATCTAAGTGATTAAAAATTGTGTGTTAAAAATCAGGACTTGAATCAAGTAAACGTTTTTCAGGTGTAGTTAGCGTATCCTGTTGATGATGTAACACCGATGTAGAATGTGTATGATGATGTGTATTATGTAAATGATGATTCGATGATGTAGGTCTACATCGACAACCGGTTCTCGAATGTTTTGCATATATTAATTCAACACCACGTGCACAACCCCGTAATGGCCAATAACATAATAAACATGGTAATACCGTTGTTAATGCTAATAAACAACCCCAACGCATCATGCGTCGATGTGGCGTACACGAACACGGTTCATCCGCACAACTCACACCGTCACCATCACGTTCTAATTCATAATCTTTTGAACAATGATAATAAAGTCCTTTCACACAACATAAACACGATGTGTAATCAATCACAGCGTCCACACTACATAAACACTTTTTGTCACAAACCCACCATTGTGGTAGGGGTCGAGGTTGTTGACACGATTCACACCGACAGCGTCCACACTCGGGGCATATTATTGACCCACCACCAGGTAAACCGACTCCAATACTATTTGGTGTACCACCGAGAATACCTGGTGTCCCACTATTGACACCACTGCTATTACGTATTACTGTACCAACCCCACCTAGTGACGTTGTATGACATTCTAACGGATCGGTGGTACGATTCTTTGTAAATGTTGCGGATTGTGGTTGTTTTGTGATTACCGTGGAGGGTAATGGTAACGTCTCCGGGCGATGATGATGATGTTGCTGATGTTGTGATAAATGAGGTGATTTGGTTATCGTCGTCGTACCCGTCGAATGTTGATTATGGTTACTAACAACCGTCGAATGTGGAAGTATTGTAGACGATGATAATATTGACGTACTCAAATTACTATTGAGTATAAGTTGTGTGCTGTCGTGATGACTACCAAGTTGGTGTGGAGATGATGGATAACTACCGCCTCCATTATTTAAATTATTATTACCACGACCAAATGGAGTCTCGACGTATTCATTTACGACACGTTCACCGTCCGGCCGTGGACTGGTCAATGTGACTGGTGTAGTTGGTACTGTTTGTGGTGCACTGGTATCGCTTCCGCCGCCATTTCTCACAGGACTCACTCGACGTGGTAGTGAGCCAAGTGGTGGTGCTAGTCGATGTAGATGTTGAGGATGAGGATGCTGGTGATGCCGCGATCCAAGGGGTGATAATGGTGCCGTTACCGGTGGTAAACTCACACTCATCATCGCAGGTGCACGATGCCCAACAACACCGCCGCCGCCGCCATTGTTTCCACCCACCGATGATGTGTGATGAACACCGGTTGGTATCGGTGGTGGTGGTATATTTCTTGTTGTTGATATTGTTGTTGTGGTATTGTGCACTCCTGCAAGGGATGCGGGCGGTGGCCTGGGGGGCACTCTGGGACCGCCATTGTGGGCCATGTGGCCGGACCCTTGCGATCCTAGCGTAGGAGCGCCGGACAAATCCTGGTGCCGCCTTCATTCGTCATCGTTGTCGCCAACTGTAACAAAGGAAAATACAATCATTAGAAACTTTGAATAAATTAAACAAAATTTTAGTTTTCATGGGTGAAAAGCAATGAGCAAAGGGCTGTTCTTGGCTTGCAAGGCAGTAAGACTGAAAACTGAAATATTTTCACAAGCCCTTCACTCCTAACACTCCTGAACTTGAAAGATCAAAAATTACTATAAAGTTGAGGGAAAATGTTCTATCATGGTTTTAAATTAATCTTTAATTTTTGACCAGCCCAAATGTTCAATCCATTTAAAAATTCCTTCCTTAATCAAGTTTATACGAAAAGCCACAGCAAGTTTTATGTTCCCTGTAGTTTGTCCATGTAATATTGATCTTTCAAATCAGTACAAAAGCAGTTTTCAATTAGTAAGACTTAAAACATTTAGTTCAGATTCGAAATTTAAAATTAGACATTACTCTTCCAATCAAAAATAATAATTAGGTATTTTAATTTCATGTCTGAAAACACTTTAACTTTCATAGCAGAGTAACTAAATGCAGCATCGCGTGCAAAGCTACTAAACACGAATATACACTATGTTGCCGAACTGTGTTAGATGTTTTAAGAAAAAAAATTCAATTTTCAATAACTAATTCAGAAAAATAAAGTTGAAAGACATTTTGTTTGATTCTAGAGCTTCGTGTTTGATTCTAATTCTCGATTGAATTTAATAAGGAGAGGTAATTATGGCAAATGTGCGAGTTGTAACGGTATGGCAAGGCGTATTTTATGACCATAGCCATATGCAAACTCAATTTTTTTCCTGGAAAATAGTCTGTATCACGAAAGCTTTGTTGGCAAGACAAAAACTTCTTGCGCCAAGAAATTTTCTTGAAGTAAACCTCCTCTTGCTCCAAAAAATCTAATTTTAAGAAAATTTTTGGTTCAAGCAAATATTTCAAGAAATCCTTTTTTTTATCCCCGATTACAGCATTTTTGACCAGTATTTCCATGTTTAAATGAACTTTTAATTGTCTTTATAATAAATTTTTATGACCACTTAATCAAATGTTAATTTTGCAGCATTTTGTAAATAACTTTTCAAGAATGAATATATTTAAAAGAAAAATTTCAAAAAAAAAAAAAAAAAACATTATTATTTTTTGAATGGTTTCTTTAAATATCTATTTTTTTTTTTTTTTTTTTGAATGATAGACAGTTTATTATCAGAGAGTTTTTAGTAGGTACTTAACTTGCCTTGTGATATTTTTATACAAAATGTACATTTCTAAGAATCAAATGAATGTAGCTGGTTGCATTTTTTCAAAATAGTTTTTTGTTGTATTTGAAAAAAAAAGAAAAGAGGATAAGGAAAGTCAACTTTAAAACTATTCCATTGTGTTTTTGTATGTGATGGACACGGACGTTTGGTATCATTCATTGAAGCATATATATACGAAATATGCTGCTGGGGGATATGACCTTTTAGAGGTCAGACCAACAGCTTTTTGATTAAATTCATTCCAAGCATTACTGTATTTATTTCATATTTTATTTATAAGCATCTTATTTCCTAAAAATACTTTCTACACTGTGGGGAGATTGGTTGGTCTCATGTAATTCCACGGTTATAGCAAAAATGGCTAACCTGTTTTTTAAGTCTTTGCCAAATTTCTTTCAGATCCGTTCAGCCGTTCTGACGTGATTGAGTAACAAGCATCCATCCATCCAAACTTTCACGATAATAATATATATCAGATTGGAGCAAAATTATTTAATATTTCCATTTAATTAATATTTACAGAGAAAATATCAAATTTGACTCAAAAATATGGCAGTTTTCACGAGATATCGCTTGCCAAAAATTTACAATCAAAGTAGTATAAGAAATCATTGAAAAGTATAAGTTTTGATTTCGATTTTCGAGATGAAAGCAATAATTTTATATCAGAAAGTTAACAAGAATCAACCTACAAAACACACATGAAATAACAAAAGGGCTCAGTGATAAATTGATTTTTGAATTCTTTTTTTCTTCTAAAGAATTCTCCTAAGCTTGATCTTAAAAGAATATAGATTCATCTCTTTTACACGCTGTGTAAAAGACAATGATAGAATATAAACACGTTTTATATATTATTTTAAAATATGAATGGCATTTGTAAAAGCGAAAAAGGAAATAAAATACGGAAGGGTCTTGTTATGATTGTGTCCTTTTCTATCATTCCAGTATGTTTTCTATATACATACAGGAGAGAACAATATGCGTATGACTGTTACATTTTAGTGTTTTCTGGTTGTAACAACCGGTTTTGGTAACTTGGAAGCTAAATAACTTTTTTTAAATATTTCCCCCGAAAATATAAATTCGTACACTATATCGAAGGTCAACGGAGAGGATGTGGATGTGTTATAAATTCGTTTCATGACTTCTAGAACACGATTTTTGTGGTTTTGGAGATGTCTGATACATATACATACAAATATTTGTTTCCCGCCACTTTTGTGCATCTCCTGCGGCCTCTTGTATGAAAGATGGCTTACTCAATGTTATAATAAAAGCGGGCGCTTAAGCAGTTTTATTTAAATACATTGCAGTAAAAAATTTCATTTTAAAAAAAAGCAACTAAAGTAAAAAAATTAAATGAAGGGGGAAATATAACTTTAGTAAAGGAAGTCTGCCGCTCTCAAGTTTTTTTTCTGTACAATTTAAAGTGCTAATAATGTTCTTTTTCCCATTTTGGTTAATAAAAATTACATATTACAATTAGCTCAGATATTTTATTTGTTTTATGGATTAAAATCTTGATGCCAAATTTTTCGAAAACTATTTTTAAGACGGCCACTACTTAAATTTTACAGTCAAGAAGTAGCTCTAATAAATTAGAATTAGAGAATTTTTATTTTTGTACGATTTTTTTAGAGCAAAATAATTAAAACAAGCCTATTCATTCTTAAACATTTAGATAGGTTAAATTAAGCCCCTTTATAGTTAGTTCTAATTTTAAACACAAAATTTAATTAATTTATTAAAGTTGATAAATAATATTAATTAAATGCTACTTAGCTAAAATGAATTTAAACATTTTTTGGTTGAACTATCAAACATATGGATGGAATGTATATGCTTTTGCTTTGCCTCTTACAACATAACACGCCTACATCAATTTTAAGATGCGTAGGCACTGTCTCATTACAACTTGGATATATAATTCGTTCTCTTAAATATCTATTTTTTCTTTGCCACAAACAATTTTTACAGGATGGACTCCGAACTTACTCAAACAAATTCAAATATTTTTTGAAAATTTTCTCAAAATACCTGATTTTTTTGTACACGGTAAGAAATGCATGGCGTTTACTATAATGCTGGTATGGTATAGACACAGATACTATAATATCTATGTTAACATAAATAATATTACAGTCTTGAGTAGGGCTATCCACTTGGGCCTGACGCCCCTACTGCATTGACTCTTCCGTCGTAACTATTGCTAATGTTACTATTACCTCAATACAGTCTACAGTGTGGCGTTCACATCGACACTGCCATAGTAATACCCACAAAATTTTTTTACCGTGTAGTCTATAATGCTCCATTTAGATCGATTGATTTTATTTCTTTTATATTCCGAGTATTCAGCGTGTAAATATAAGCCATTTTATGAATTGACAATGATAGGAGATACACTATAGGGTAGCGATCGAATTGGTCTCGAATTCAAATTAATTATTGTATTCAGTTGAAATACAAATGCACTATATTTTCCTCAAATTCTGATAAGAATCATTTACGAAGGTGAATCTAACTTAATCGATTGTTCCGAGATAACGATGAAGAATCAGGTCATCAGAGTCAGATTTAAGACTTTCTGAAAGTATATAATTTCCATGGTCCCTGATCGAGTCTAATATTCCTTGGCGTTTGAGAATCCAAAAATTATATGGAAAATCTTGGTTTACAAGATATCCAAGGTTACCTGCTAATCTGCTACTCAACTAATCAAATCAAATAGACTTGTTAATTTTTTAAAATTTAACATTTATTTTTTCTAAGTGACTTTTCGTATAAGAATACTTGAAATTAATTGAAAACATTTCAACAAATTTCTTAAAATGTACGTGACTTTTCACTTAAATTTTTTACATTCTTTACAGTATAAATTTGATAATTTTCATTTTCATTTCAAAAATTGTTGACGTGTAGAAAAAATTTTTAAAATATTATATACAATGAACTTATAAAAGTTTGTGAATGACGCACTTGTAACGAGAGACATTTTTGTAAAATAGCCAATAAAATAATATTCACTTTTTGAAAAATATCTAGAATTAAAATTTTTCATAATTACTCTCGCACATTCAAAAAAAAGCCCTTAAATTTTGTTTGAAAAAATAAAATTACCAAGTGGTGTTGTCCTACCGACAGCTTGATTTTTTTATAGATGTGGTCAAAAATATTTACTAAAATTCGAGTCTAATCCAGGCTATGAAATAAAATTGTGAAAGAAACTTTTAAAAATACTTTTTCATACATATTAGAAAGGATGTTTGTTAAATGATATAGTAACTTCCGGTGATTTCATGTTAATTTTCATTCGGTTTCAGAGAATTTAAAAATATAGATAAAACAAATTTTTATCTCTGATTTCTGCTTTTGATACGGAATACTAATGTAAGAATAATTTTTTTTTCTTCGAATATGAATAATTTTTAATATTATAAAATCTACTACACACGACACAATTTATCTGTTTTTGTGACAATACGTCAAGATCATTTTGTAAAAGTGTTGGGGTCCAAAATTTTTAGTTTTTTCGGTTTTGAATCATGATTTACACAAATTATTAATTCTTATAGTATAAAACTTACGACGAAAACCTGTTACAAAATGAAAACAAGAAAAAACTGTCTTTATACAAAAAGTAATAACGATTTCATTATCAAAATGCAAATAATTGCGATTTCATGAAAAATACAAAACAATTAATTTACAAAGTTATCCATAATAGTTTGTTTTTCCATAAAACTGATTCCTAAAATTTCTTGTTCAGAACTGCAAATATCTATCAGAAGTTTATTTTTATGATTATTAATGTAAACTATAAAAATAATTTTGTGACTTTGACATATTGATTTACAAATACTATGATTTGCAAGTGAATTTCAATATTTAAAAAATCCCATTTTTTCGGATGCAGAATCCAGATGCATTTGAGATAGCTAAGAGATAGCTCTCCGTTAAATTACCTTTCAAATGAAACCAAAAAAATTAAAATCGATTCATCCGTTTAGGCGTTACGATGCCACAGACAGACACGCACTAGCGGTCAAACTTATAACACCCCTTTTTTTTGGTTCGAGGGTTAAAAATATTAAACAGCCCTTGTTGGTTGAGACAATTTTCTAAGGAATAATTTAGTAATTCTTAGCTTTACCAAAAAAAAATTGAATATTTAACAGTACACTTATTCGGAAAGATTAGGGAGAACAGAATCAATATACAAAAAAAATTTCATGATGAATCTTTTACAATCTATTTTCTCTGTCAATTGTTCATAATCACTTCAAGCATAAACCTTCACAGAAAACGTTATATAATTAAATTGCCTTTAAAAAACAATTATTCAGAAAGGTATAGAAAGTGTTATAGATAAATCTTGTATCTATTCGATTTTTCAAAGGAATCAAATAAAATACAAATTTTTTTCGATATTCATGGATAAACATTCATCAATTTATCGATCCCTGTCATAAATTTATTGTCATTATTTCTTCTCATAATATGTCTCGTGTAAAACAAGCTTTATCTGTAAGTACACATAGTACACAAAATTGAATATTACAACTCAACAAACATAACATATTTATAATATTGATGTTGCATATTATAAAATACACTTTTTGTATGTATGTATGTATGTATGTATGTATGTATGTATGTATGTGTGTATGTACGCAAACAAATATACATATTCTGTACATATGGTTTGCACATGTAAGTAGTAACTATAAGTATTTTGTAAAAATTTTGTGCAATTACAGTAACATTTTATTTTATTTATTACAACATAATAATAATTTTTGTATTTATTTATAATAAATATACATTTATTTAAAAAAAAATTTTTTTATTTTAATAATTTTATATTGTAAGAGGCCAATCGCTTTTGAAATGAACACAAGTCGAACATTACTCTTGTGTTGAGAGATGTGGTATTTGTATTTTGTAAATAGATTCAGAGCTTGAATTTTTATTTGAATTGCAAATGTTTTTCAGTATAAAATTGACACCAATTTAAACTGACAGCACATTACAGAAAATTTTTTAAGAAATCTTTATATATAAAAATTAGGGGTCGTGTTGTTTGTCCGCTATGGACTCCTAAATCACTGAACCGACTTTACATTTGATTTGCATACCGTGTGCAATTTGACCCAACTTGAAAGGTAGGATAGCTTACATCAAAATTTATAGTCGCAATATTAATTTAATGCAAATTATTTGTCACTATTATCTGTTAGCTCCAAACGATTCTAACAGATGGCGATATCTATTGACTGGATTAAGTATTCAATAGATGGCACTATGTTAAAAATACAAACGTGAATAATAATTTCATTGTATTAAAGGATAACGGTAGTAGAAAATCAGTCATGGAGGTTGGCACGTTTTTTTACAAATGGCATCTATGTAAAAAAGCATGGTGGTCTGCATTACTGATGTACTCCTACAGTTCCCCTTGAATAGTTTACTACAATTAACAAAAACCTTAGCCACAGCAACGCGTGGCCGTATCTGCTAGCATTATTATAAAACATTTTACATTTTACAAAAATTCTTATCGGTCATAAGTTTCCCACTTTAAAATAGAGCTAAAAATTACAACTTTAAATTAAAAATTACTTTGCTTTTACTAAATGTCTACATTTTTAAACTGAGAAATTGTAATTTTCTATTTAGAACACTATAATCTTGAATATGAAGCGATAAATGGAAGTAAAATTTTACTATATTATAATAACCAAAAAATTTTTAGTTAAACTCCCTTAATTCTGGGACCAAATTAATTGGGAGTTTAGTGATTCCACGGAATGCTCTTCAGATTGAGCAAGCATTTATAACAGTTCAGGCGAAAAAACTGTATTGCTTATTTTTGAAATTTTTAAACTGTAGTTGTAGATGTGTGTATCTTTGTGTCAAAAAAAATCATTTACCACTGAGAATATATATTAATAATATGCGTTTTTTGTGGCAAAGAGTATATGTATATGAATATATTATTTATTATAAAATTTTTTATTTTTTTTTTATTTCAAAAAATTGTGTGTAGGTTTTATTAAAAAGCATTTTTCATTATAAGATTATTTAAATATTCATTTATGTGGGTATACAATTATAAAAAAAACCATTTCTACAAGAAAATTCTTGGCATTAAATAATTATTGTTGTTTAATAATGAATTTTTTAAATTTTTATAGAATCAATTATGTAAAGATTTAACAAATATTATTTGGAACTATTATTTTTATGTAACCCAGAATAAGATTTTTTAAAATCGCTTTTCAAATAACTTTGCAAAGTCCATCAAGTTTTTTTTAAATGTATTTTAAACTCCATTGATCAAGAATTATTGGAATATAAATAAAATCATAAAAAAAAAGACCGAGAGGTGTCGTGACACACCCGGTAAGAACTATGCTATTTTTCCAATAATCTTTGTATTTTTAATTTAAAAATTTTATTGACATGGATGGGTTTCGACCTGACGATCTTTCGCATGAGGAGCGGCCATCATAACCACATACTATTAATATTTAAAGATAATAAAATATGAAGTATCATCCGATCGGAATCAGACATTTTTTATTGTCTAACCGCCATCCCTCGAAGGCGCTCAATTCAACACAAAACCAAGAGAAAAAACAAAGAATTGACTGAGTTAATTGCGATGTAATACGTACTATACAATTTGCACATAATTTATGCCCTCGTGGGTAAACAGTGATGTTGACAAAAAAATGTTTCAAACAAAAGTTGTTTATTTTTTTTATAAGGAACATTTTTTATATTTATACTTTTGTTCTATCTCAAACGGGTTGGAAGATGGATCCTACGGACCCAAAATTCAATTGACCTATGTATCAATCGACCTCACTTTTTACGTCCTAAGCACGCTATAAAAATTCCAGCTTGATATATCTTTTTGTTTTTGAGTTATCGTGTTAACAGACGGACATGCAGATTTTATGAACACCTATACCAATATTTTGTTCGTAACATCAATATTTTCAAGCGTTACAAACTTGGAGCTAAACTTAATATACTCTGATATATATTTCATATAAACATGGTATAAAAAGTTTGATAATCATTCAGGTAAACATCATACATACTAAATACACTTCATAACACATCGTATATGTGATTAAAAATGTTTATGAATTTAAAATAAATAAATAAACACATAGACAAACACACAGACACATAGACGACATGGACGAATAGAAATATGAATGTTGTTGATGATCATAGGACAGGACAGACATAGTCACAACACTTATACACTGCAAACCACAACGCATATATATACAGAAGTTTGTTTAGTATTTTAGTCGAGAGATGAGAAGAAAATATTAACGAAAATTATTGCCAACAAATAATACACACATATAACATACTATGATTATGAGAAGAAAAACACATCACTAAAAATAAAACATAGGATGAAATCTCATTTAGTTTATAATGTTATATATAATTAAATGAAATCGATTAAGTGTGGGCCAAGCATTCATGGTGTTGAAGATGATACACTTACACCAAAATTAAAATGTACACCAAATTTCACAATCAACAGAAGAATTTAAATTTAAAAGAACTATCGTCAAGAGAGCATCCATAAACCACTTTACCCGGTCAAGAAGTCAAGCTATATATTTTAATTAATATTTTCTTTTATGGCAAAATGAAAATAATTTGCAATTGAAGTTGCGATATATAGATATTTAATTTAAAACATTGGGTAATTTTATATTTTTATGGACGCCACTTTCTTCTTACAATACCGTAATGCCAATGTTTCAGAAAAAATTGTAATGAATCATTTTTTTAAAACGGACTCAAAAGTATAAAATAATAAATACTTGTAAGATTGGAAACGAAAAAAATGGGGAGCATGCAATACATAACTATAAAGAGTGTAGCATGTACCTCATGTTTTTCGTTTCCAATCTTACAAGAATTTTAATTTTAATAGCTATTTATTATTTTATACTTTTAAGTCCGTTATAAAAACATGGTATTTACATTAAATGAATGCATTCTTATCCACTTCTGAGCTATGGTCCAAATTTCAAAGCTCACCGGGAAGATAGTTTAAAATCAATTCCATCCGAATCCTAAAAAGCGTTTTCTTCAGCTTTCTCTCCTCCTTTTCGTTTTTTCACATTTTCATGCATTGTCATCCACTTCTGAGCTATGGTCCAAATTTCTAGTCTGTAGCTCACCGGGAAGTGAAAATTATAAGATGAAAATATCTTTTAAAAAAATAATTTTTTTCGAATGCACTCAAAGAATTTTCAACAAGTACTTATCCTAGATGGATCGGTATGCAGCTCAAAAAATAAATCAAACTTTCATCTACATCTCATCGACATCAATTATCCTTTCAAACAACAATTCTAGTCTACACCAATAATTTTCATCGACGTTCATTTTATATGGATCGGATTTCCGGTTAAACCGGAAATAATATTTTATTAATATGCACGTTTATACATATAACGTAATAAAATTCGAAAAATAAAATTTAATATTCGTAAAGCAGAAAGTAAAGATTTACGAGAACGAATCCAAAGCCATGTCCTAAGAAGAATTATAGTTTATTTAGGCATTAATAAAAATGTTACATAAGTATGTCTACAAGTCCCTATTTTGCGGGCGAACTCCCAAAACAAATTTAACACAAAAACTGTAAGAGCCTTTTTTCTATTATTTTTACACACAAAAAAATGCAAGGTACTTATACTTCCATAAAAACTTCCAATGCTGTTTATAAAATTATTTTGTATTTTGTAACGGAATCTTAACAACCAAAAAAATATAACGCATGAATAAAATGAAAAACATAAATACATATTTACATTTTGGAAACATCTTTTCTATTTTAAAATTAGTACGATAATATATGTTAAAATTTTCATTTATATATATTTATATGCATAAGAAACATATATTTCATAGACATAATTTTATAATAAGTTCATTCTATATATTCTCTATGGTTATTTTTATAAGTGAAATTTATTTATTTTATATTTAAAAATACGCGCGATAATTGTGCTTCAAATCAAATGTATGTTTATTTATTTAAAAACAATTTTGATAAATGTAATGAACGAAGTTTTTGTTGCCAATATATTTTATGAATCGATTTTCTTTTTGCGATTTATATTTTATCTTTTTCAAGCAGCGCTTTTTGAAAAAAGATAAAAGATATAAGATATGTTTGTACTTGATTGAAAAATGTCCGAAACAATAAAGAATCATTTTGTAAATGAAAAGCCCTATTTGGTTAGGTTTGCGGGTTTTTGACATTTTAACAATGTTAAAATGTTTTCTGTTACATTGAAAAAAAGGAAAAGGTAGCACATAAATATTTTCATAGTTCAAGAAAATTTACTTGCCATACTTTCATTTTTAAGAAGTCAAATACTTATTTTCATGAATTAAGTATTTATATAAGAACATCAATTGTCAAATAAACATGTTTGCTTAAATCCAGTATTTTTTTTACTGTGTGTAATTTAACAATCTTACAAAAAGCGTAAAAAATTATGTATTTATAAAAGGCCTCCAAGTTATTTTTTGCAGGATATTTAATCAATTTATGTATACTCCATTTCTATATTAATGTTAAACACTTTTGTGAAGGCTTATTTTTTAGAAATTTTATACTTATCAGAAATTTGTTATTGGTATAAAATAGCGAATTAATCAAAACATAATAATCGATACAAATTTATTTTAAAAGTCAATAAATAGACATTTCGAATTCTTATCAGATCAAACTATAAATTCGAATCATAAACAATAAAATTTATATTTCTATAATTATCCATTTTACCTTTTAAATTGAAAATACAGCGAGAATTTTACTGGGGATCAATGTGTTCCAAACTAAAGAGATAACTTTCACGTAAGCACAAGGCTTTCAAGGTGACAAACTTTTTAGAGAAAGGCAGCTAATTATTCTCCGTAAATTTAAACAAAATCGTTAAATTTTGTATTTCAAAGTTTTAAGTGATTTGAAGAAAAAAAAAAATGCAAAAACATATTTTAAAGGTCAAGAAACAAATTTCGAAATCAAACCAGATCGAATTATGATGAATTCGATTAATAAACAATAAAATTTATATTTATATTATCAACTATTCTAGATTATAGAAAAAAAGTAAAATTAAAGCATTCTGGCGTAAAATTATAAATATATTTTGATTGTAAATAATTTTATAAGGGCAAATTTTAGTAGAAAATAATTTGAATCTTATTTTAACTTACTACGATGGAAAAAAAGAGCTCTAAACATACTACGATTAACAATTTTGAAATAATTCTAAGTCATATATGGTTCACAAGCTTTAATAAAACAATTTTATTCGTTAGATTCTATAGTCTTGGGTTTCAATTTTCCGTAGATCAGAGAGTCTACAAAATCTAAGAAATTTTGAATGAGATAAATTGGCGCTCACATTATAATATAAACACAAAATATTTCCCAACACAATTCTCTTCATTAATTTATATTCGAACCGGAAATAAAAATTTTCATTCATCATTATCTCAATTATATGTTGTGCATTCAAACAAAAATCAATTGACTAATTTAAAAATATCAAAATAATTTTTGGATGATGAAATGTAAAACATTGCACAGCACATATTTTCAAACATCCGATTAGAACGAAAAAAACACAAACGGACATGTTTGCCAAATAATAAATTTTTGGCAAATGTTTAGAGTCTCATAAATTTTGACATTCTTATTTTTGAAATTTTTGTTATGTTGTCACATTGTAAATATCCCTTCGAAATTAAGTATGTATACAAAAATCTGTAAAAGGTTAGTTTATTTATACCGACACGTGTATTTGTGAATTAGAATGAAACGTGTTTAGAAACAAAAAATACAGCCAATCAAAAAATATTGCCAAATATAAAAAAAAAAAAAAAAGTGAATTTGCTAAACAAGTTTTTGGCCAAACTATTTACGAAACATGTTTGCTCAGAGATCTTTGATAGTCTAAGACATAGTAAAATGTTTTTTCCTTGAATTAACAAAAAGTTCGACATTTAGAAAATTCGATAAACCAATCAGTATTTTCATATAAAAAAAAAAAAAAACTCTTATTACTCTCTCATTAAACAAACTGAAGAAATATGAGAATGAAAGTTAAATTTTTTACGAACATTTTACGTAGGACACACAATTACGTAATTCATATCCTCGGCATTATTACATAACACTTAAATAGTGTTCCAAAATATAACAGGAGCAGGGTTTCAATTTAGAAATTCTCATATAAAATTATTTGAGTTTATAGACAAATATCAAATTCTTTAATAATTATCATTAAGGTTGATCGGCCATTACACTGTAATTTTACTCACTCTAAATTATTTTTTTTAAACAAAAATTAAAATTTTTAATCTGTAATTAATTATATTAATGCTATTATTAATGGATTAATAATAGTAGTGGATAAAATTAATCGAACAAATGTTATTATTACTAAAAAATATTAAATTATCATCTTTTGACTCTGAAAATTTTCGTGAATTTTTGTCTTTTTTTTAATTACCTATTTACAAAACTTTTAATTAATAAAAGTAGAAGTTTTTTACTTTTTAATTTATAGAAGGTGGAGCAACATTATAAAAAATGTATGCGTTCAGAAGGAACTTTGGTTCACATATTTATTAACGTTATAATTTTGTTAGTGTATAATGCCTTTTTTTCATTGGAAATTTTATATTTTTCCTAATAAAAATAGTCGAGCAGTCCTTGCAAAAACATACTTTTTTGTACAATTGGAGATTTCTTTTGTAAAAATGTTAAAAAATTATGCTCCTTGTTTTTAGAATTGCAATCCTAGAATCGGAAATACGTTACAATGGTTATTTTACAGAAAATTTTTAAAAAACAAATGTACAAAACTTAAACACTGATTACAATTATTTGCTACTATATAAAATTATTTTTACATTTATAATTTTTTACCTAATTTTGCCATCTTTAAATGAAAATCATTATATTTTATAAATCATAAGCAGTTTAGAAAGACAAATTGTTTTTAACGATACAGTACTTAATACCATCTCGAACTTACGCAACAGGACCGAGTGATTCGCGTAAGTCTAACTCACATATTTCAAGTTATATGTTGTTATATACAGTACAAGATTATATGAGTAGTGTATAAAACTGCAGGAATATTTAGAAATCACGTAATTTTGAATTCGTTTAAGTCAAGGTATCTGTAATAATTTTTTAATTTCTTGAAAATATTAATATTAATTAGTTTGTTATATATTTATGATATTATTATTTAAAAAGGTAACATACAAAACATGGACAATAATCAACAACTGATTAATATTAATAACTATTATGATAATTATAATTTATTATTATGATGATTATTATTAATTAACGTATAAAATCCATAAATTTGTTAATAATTATTATACTATCTAGTATAATGTTTATATGTTAATTGTGGTTTTATTATTAATATAACATGAAAAAGACAATAACATTGTCTATTTATTAATCATTTAATATCAATAATATATATTTTGAATTTATAACTAATTCAAGTTAAATGTAAATTATTATTGTTAAGTAATTTTGTCGTAGTTTAAGTAGAAAATAATAGTTTAATAACACAGTATAATAGCACCATTCTTACCTACTTACACACACTGTAGTGTATACACTAAAGGTACAAAATAAGAGCATAGTTCTACTGAATATGATTGGTGGTTGAAAATACAAGTTTTTGAATCATCATTTCAAGTAATTATTTTAATTTTGACTCAACATTTATCATTAATTGTGGATATTGAAACTACATCACCTGATAATTGACGTTAGAACAATAATTAATTAATTAATTAGTTAGTTGATATCAATAATTATACATTAACAAAGCAAAATATCTATATATTTATAATATTTATTAAACATATTTTCTAATTAGCTTGATGAAACAAGTTGAAAAATTACTTAATTCACACAATTTTTTTCAATTTTTAGGCAACAATAAAAAAAAGGAAATCAATTCTTAAATTAATATTCACGAGCCTTCGCTTCTAGGTGCGTCGATTTCACACGCATTTATTAGGCAGAAAAATATTTTTGGTTAGAAATCTTAGTTTAAAGAGCCATATTATGTAAGCGTCTGAGAATTAATCTGGTTATACGAAAAATCAGAATCACATGAGAATGCTTACACAAACAGTATTAAAATAGTTGCTTTAAGACATTCATCAATCGTTTCCGAAATACTTTGAAACATTCAAATTAAAACCTTCTAAGCCCAGAATAGCAGATTACTTAGAGAACTTCTCTGTTATTGCTAGTGACAAAAAAAAACATATTAGAGAAAATGTAATAACTCCATATATTTTTGTCATCTTACCTACAATTAGTATTAGTCCATTTATGATTATAGAGCATGTAATCCCAGTCGGAAGTTTCGGGCTCATGACACTTAAGAAAAGTGAAAACGGGTTAATAAAACTTAATTGATAACAACGAACAAAATTTTGTTATAGGTGTTCATAAAATCACCTAATTAGTCCATTTCCGCTTGTCTGTCTGTCCCTCTGTCATTACGATTACTAAAAAACGAATAGAGATATCAAGCTGGAATTTTTATAGCG
Organism: Chrysoperla carnea; assembly: GCF_905475395.1. Lineage (NCBI taxonomy): Eukaryota > Metazoa > Arthropoda > Insecta > Neuroptera > Chrysopidae > Chrysoperla > Chrysoperla carnea. The sequence continues at coordinate 34,868,038 of NC_058340.1, read as the reverse complement.
TGCTTAGAAAGTAAAAAGTGAGGTCTTAAGTGACGTTTCTAACTTTTGTTAGAAACATGTTTTAGTAAACATCACTGTTTACCCACGAGGGCGCAAATTTATAGTGTATAGTATGCATTTTATGGGAATATCAGTTATATACGTGTGACATGTATGTATGTGTAATGTAACCGAGTAATCAACACTGTCTATACATGGTATTTCAACAATAAACTCAATCAATTGTTTGTTTTCACTTGTTTAATTCAAATCAAAGATATTTATTTTCTTATATTTAAATTTTAATAACCCCATAAAATTTGATTATAATTTTCTATGGATATTACAAAAATTAAACGAATATTGTAAGCAAATTTTTTCCTAGAAATAGATAAATAAATCTATTTATCATATCTAAAATATTTTTGACAATCAAATACCATTCAAAATATTTTGAAAGATTTATCATAATAAATCGATTGTATAAAATAATTTTTTCTATTGAAAAGAATTGTTTTACCTCGATATTTACATATTTGAAACACTAATAAAATACCAATTTCAATTGAATATAAAATGTATATAAGTATGTAATAATTGCAATAAAGGCAAATAAATCTATTTGAAGAGATTCCACGTGAATTCATAATAAATTTTATTGAAATTTCTATGAATCAGATATTAATTACTTGGTAGATATCACTGTTATTATTATATATTAAAATTAATATTTTTATCATGGTTAAAGTAAACTCTATATTCATTATTTCTTTAATCACGCTATTAATTAAAATATAATGCCTATTAATTACGGCTTGTATATTTGTTATTAATATCAAATAGAATTATACTTTAATCGCGATTAGAAATTGAAGAAAATATTAAGGACGTTCATGTGCCACCAATGGTTTAGTAAAGAGAAAGCGTGTATAATTTTTTAATGAATCGAAAATTTTTTTAAATTCTGAAAATTGAGATAATAATAACAAACTTCTTGTCACTTAAAATTCAACGAAATTTATTCAATAACAATATATTTGTTCTTTTTTTTAATCATTTAAACTAAATTATACTATCTTTTTTTAACTTCCCAGTATGGAAAGTTATTATAATGGATCCGATTTCGAATTCGTAATTTTCGATATCTTTACATGGTTGGGACAAGGCACTAACACCAATTTGGGAAGAAGTGTGTGTGTACGTACGTTCGTAGTAATTTTTTTTGTCATCGATATCGTGCGAACAAAAAATGATATTGACATCGTTGATCAGGTGTCGATAGAAGCGTATTAAGGGCAATATGACCCGAAAAAAAATTTTAAAAATATTCGATCGAGTCGGTCCAGTTTTTATTTTTTATAACTATTTATTATGCTTAGACGTTATTCGCGTGGACCTCAAGGGTTGCACCAGAACGTCCTTAACTGAACATATATTCTGCCTTCGTTTTCTTGAACGAGTAAATTTTTTAAATTAACCATTGCAGAGAAACATGAGGTTTTCTTGGTCCAAGAATACCAAAAGGGAAACGAAAATTTGAAATTTTTTAAAGCACATATTTCTTGAGGTAAGAAATATTTTTATTTTTGTGTACGTTTTAAGAAAGATTTATTTAGAAAGATTTTTTTTATAGCAAGAATTTTATTTCAGATAAACTCGGTGTTGCATTTCATAGACATAGAAGCCTTTTCTAGAATAAGTTTCTCTGTAAGCCTCGTAGTGATTGGTTCGGGCATACAAACGATTGTAGCATGGTAATTGCTTCCAAGAAATTATAATAGCTTTTATTGGCAGAAACCGGAAGTAGTAGGTATATGTAAGAAGATATATAATTTGTCCCTTTCGAACTATAAACCACTGAGAAATGTTTTTTAATCTAATAATTTAATCCTGCGGAGCATATTTTATGTTTTCTTATTGTTTTCGTAGTTTTCAATGGCTTGAGCATTCAAATCGTTTTAGTAAGATAATCCATTAGCATAAATTTTTAAGTAAATTCGAAAATAATTGCAGTTGTATAACATACGTCATACGCCCATAACAATCAGATTGATAATCGAAAAGGGCATAAGATGTTATGTTTTGAGGATGAGATATTTACGTTTAGAACACTTTCGTATCATCCAATTGTTTTAAATAATTCAAATTCGAATTTCATTATTCAGTTCATTTTATTTCAAAATATAATTTTGATGAATAAGCTCAAATAAGTTGAGTTTGTCGACTATCTTTTTTATGTTCGTCGAAGAGTTGGTTGGGTTTTGAAGTTTTTAGCCCTTGCGTTCAAAAATGGGACACTATTACAGAGTTATTTTTCGCCTATTTTTTCCTAAATCCCTAATAAGCAATTCAAAACCGGTATCAGTATTGATTTCAACTCACTAACTTCCATTTCAACTTACTTTATAAATACATATAAATTTACCGCTCAGCATGAAAATAATTTTTTAGAGACGATTATTTTCTTAAAATTCTTTGCAAATTTTTTATTCCAATACCAATTTTCGAAAAATCACATCCACTGCACAAAGCCGAAAAACTCGAGGACTGTTAAATGACTAAATACCAATTACGATAAGTCTATACGTAAAGTAAAAAATTTTTCTATGGAGTCTACCTATTCTACCGGAATAAATTTACTATTTTAAAGAGGAAATTAAAATTTTATTTACTAATTAGGTATATTTGGAGGAAAATTAACAGAGAAAAAACAATATAATTGATAAATAAGTAATAGTAACCTTTAAGTAAAGAAAAAACAGGTTAGGTTAATAACAAAATACACGTGATATTCCTCCTTGAAGGTTATTATTTTACCTATTTATAAAAAATTGCTTAAATATATTTAATTTTTTTTTTAATTTCAGAATTTCCTTAACATTATACAGAATACATTTAATATTTCAATTTTTTTTTAAAATTTATAAACTTGTCTAAATTATTTTAGAAAAATTCTTCAATAATATAACAGTTTTTGGACATGGTAACGATCGGCGGTACTCGAAGACTCATTCAGCTCAATATAAATGCCACCTTGATACTTCCCACGCAATCGACGCAGCGTGGTTTATTTTTCCTTCGATTGAAAACATGGTTCTTCAAAAAATAGAAGAACATTCCATTTTTTTCATGCTTTCAATTTCAGGACGCACAAAATATTTCTACACTCAGTTTAAAGTAAATACCGCGTTTACAATTCTCACGCAATCGACGAAGCGCGATTTTATATGTCTCTCAATTAAGATACTATACTTTATCTCTCTAAAAAAAAAATTTTTTTTATTTACACTCGAGATTATCAGAGATCTATACAAACTTAAGAAAAAAATTTCGTATAAAAATCGTATAAATTCGTCATTTATCGGTACGATTTATTAAAAATAACGATCAAAAAATCTACATTCATAAATAAAATTGATGAAAAAAAAAAATTAAGAGTACTATTTTTAAAAGTTAAATGAAATTGTGTATTTTTGATTCGGCGCACCAGAGAAAACGTTCACACAAACTTATAAAGATATTTACAGTCAAAAGGTCTGTCTGCCGATCCAAATAAATATTACCTACTATATATATATATATAATACTTATTTTATTAATGAACTTTCTAATTTCATTCATTAATATATACCTAACTTCACACACGTTTAAAGCCAAAAGAAGAAGGAAATTATTGTACGGAAAAACTTACATTAAAATATGAAAAATATCCAATAAGAAAAAACTACAACACTGTAATCCAAAAATCACGTAAAAATTTCTAAAAACACTTGTAGACTGTTTCAAACTAAAACAATTTTTTAAAATATAATCATTTTTATTTTTCATTTTATTTTCACACCACTAATTTTCATAAAAAAAATAATATATAAATAAAAATAAATAAAAAAAGCACTAAGCTCCAGTGTAAAAATATTTTATTATATATATTTTTATGGAACTCAATTATTTTTCACATTCTTAATTTTTTTTAAAAATCACTTTTAAAAGAGACACTTTGAATTTATTTATTTTTTTTTTTTAATCACATGTAAATTTAAGTTCACTTAAGTTTTCATTGTATTATCTCGTGCGTGTAGTATGATCCCAAAAAAAAAAATTTCCAAAATTTTTCAGAAAAAAAAAATTTCAATAAAAAAACGGGTATATACAATCGTTTGAACGTCTCTCAAGCAACTAAATTGAACATACATTTAGTACCATTATGAACTTATACAACGTTTTTTCTATTTCATGTAACATACATGCAATAAACAAAGATACAACATATGTGGATGAAGTAACTTGTATTTAGTATCACATATATTAAATAAAGATGTCAATATTAAAGGATAGATATATGAATAAGAATCGTTGTGTATACGCTATATGCGCAATAAACAGTCTGCGCTTGTTTGGTTGCTTTTTATGAATGAACTGAAATTCTGTCCGCCATTATTATATGAATGAATTGTATTTATTATTATTATATTATATTGCGAGGCTAGGATTTTTGCCATAGAAATTTCCATTTAGTATTTTAGTGTTATTATTATTATTATTATTATTGTATTATAATATATAAGTTACTATTTTATATTGTTATTTCTTTTTAATGTGAATTTATTGTAGTTTTGGTTTATTCAAATATGTACAGAAAAAAAATTTGGTTTTTTTTTTCAGCAAGGAAAATTATAAATTTTATTTCAAGGTTCTTTTTTATTTTTGCTAAAAGTCTAATGTAATTAATCATAAATTAATTACTGTGGAATGTTATAAATACTTCCGAAGGACGAGAAAGATGTTTTACTTGCAGCAAGAACATATAGTGCCACTGGTTCAAACCCGGTATGTAGCAAACCCAAAAATAGGTCTTAAAATTTAGGTGAGGCCAAAATCGGAAACCAGTCTTAGACCAAAAAATTTCAAGTTATAATTCGATGTTATTACGAAATTGGACACTCGATTTCCAAGCTTGGCCTGATGCTTAAGAATTTCCACCCAGGCTTGAATCAATATTTGCTCGACTTTTATTTCCTAAATGGATCATTGTTTGAAACTTTCTTCCTGGACACAGGTCTCTTGGAGACTCGATCTTTTGACGGGAAATGGTGATATTTAGAGTGCAGTGGCATTACAGAACACCCCAGGCTTCCCAGTCATCTTCATGACCTCGCCGTATCACAAGGTATTCTCTACCTGACCCCTTCCTAATTATAAAGGTATTTATACAAATGCCTTTCGAAATAAGGTCTGACAAGCAAGGTGGATATACGAACGGATAGATTTGCTACTACCATAACATTATGCTTATACCGGTACGAGTTCTCTAATAAAAGTACTTTATATGTAATACTTCTGGCAGATTTATATGCCTCTGTTCTAAAAATTTTTTATTGTCTCAATTGATGTTCGTTATCGAACCAAAACATTATCTAAAATCAATTTTTCCTTAAAATCAAAAACTACGAAAATATGAAGGATTTAAATGTACAAATAGAAAGAGAGAAAAATAGTACGTTGTGACGTCATAACTTGCGACTGTCATTGAAACTACATATCAAAAGTTAAGAAAAAGATTTAGCATATTTTTCGTGTTTTTCAATCGATTTTAATTTTAATTTCAGATCTTGTCATCTATCCTAGCACATTTTCAAATTTTAACGAAAGATACAAATTCTTCGAAATCGACACCAGGAGAAAGGCCTATTCTGCAAATTTACGAGATTATTAGCAGGCATCTTCGAAAATCAAACATTTACAGAAATTTTTATGATATTTTAGTTTAATTCAAATCGCTTTATATTTACAAATAAGAAGGAAATTTTGTCTGTAAAAAGCAATAAAAAAATTGTTCAAAATCCGTAATGAAATCAATCGCTAATATGTTGATTATTTCTGATTGTCACAAACCGTTTTATCCTGTTTACATATAAAATTGACGCAAAATAATAATTAGAATAAACAAACAAAAATTCATATCCGTTTTTGAAAAATTTTATTGAAATTAGTTGCGTTTCCTTTTTGTAATTATATTTAGAAAGGTTTTGTAACATAATTTGTTTAAAATAATTTTGATGTTGAAAAAATTTTTATAGGATACAATAATATATTAATTAATATCCTATAATTACTTTTAATTATATATTTAAATATCCATTAAGTAATTTTAATTTATTAATTCCTGTCAAATATTACCACAAAATTGTTTCCTATCAAGAAATTTAATATCGGGTGTCCCATTAGAAACAGTCCAGCGGAAAATTTGTTTAACGAAGGGCCTTAAGAACGAATGGTCTAAGTAAGAATTGTTCTAATCGAAAGCGGACATCTCATAATTGTATTAAATTTGACCCTGACTTCAATGTCGTTTTAAAATCAACTCAAATTTATAACCTATAAGAGATAGAGGAAAACTTAGAAATAAGAAAGTTTTTCTTTATTAAATAACAAACCTTATCATTTCGGCGAAAATCCAATTCAAAAATTTATCGATACTAGTTTTTACATGTAATTATCACGGAGTCAAATCAGCTTTAAAAAAAAATTGTTCAGTTTTTTGAGATAAACTTTGTTATTTGAAGGTTTTTTCCAACTCTTATTGTTTCCTAAAATTGAGTGAGTCACTCATACTTTCGTGTGAGTATCGAAATGTTTTTATTTTCGATTTCTACCGTTTACGAAATAACGTTTACGTAAAAATGTTTTTACAGGTTAGTTTAAAAGAAACAACTTTCTAATTTAAAGTTTTCCTCTATCTTCTATCGGTTGAGAGCATGAGTTGATTTTTATAGGATTTTGCAAATCAAGATTAAATTTACCTATTTCTGTGAGATTTCCTCTTCCAAATAGAGGAACTGTTACTTGAGACATTTTTTGCAATAAACCTTGAAATTTCCTGAAAGAACCTTGAAGAAATTTTCAGTTAGATTGTTTAAAATGGACACCCGGTATATACCAATAATGATTTTATTTTAATTTAATTATGGTAAAATGTTTTCAAAAATTACTTAACGCTACATACTTAAGTGGAAGAATCCGGGAAAAAATAAAGTTTTTTTAAGGAAATCAGAAATTGTAGGTAAACGTTTTTTCTAAAATCTATTCTATTTATTATAAAAAAGGATTTTTGAGATATGAGTGTCAAAGTTAGGCATACACCTTCTAGAGCATATACCTGGCGTTATATTCGCTTGATAAGAAAGGCATTGATATAATTTTGTTTTGTTTTCAGAGCTTATTCTAAAAAACCTCACAAAACGGGGTACCTAAGTGACAAACTTTAGAATTTCGAAGTTTTCATAAGAAGATTCTGTAGACTTTATTGCGTATAATCTCGTTGTAGATCTTTCAAAATACCATTTCTCCTAGCGCAGATTCCTTGCCGATAAATTTAACTGCAATTTTACTCAATAAACTAACTTTTTTGTAAATTTCTTGAGCTACACGGATTTCTTAAAGTAAATGTGTTCTATAGCTAATACCGATGTGGACACAAATCAATTTTTCTCCCCTCCGAGTGGAAAGTGTCAACTATCATTCCGCTGAGCTGAACAAAGTTGTCGCTTTCCGCCTGCGTCAAGTAAAAAAATAGTATACGCAGTACGCACCACGGGAGCAAATAAAAAATGCATTAGATTTTATGTTTGTCACTGACAATAAACATGGAACGGAGACATTGTTTACTTTTGCTCCCTAGAAGTGTAATACATTATTTTTTTTTAAACTATCTTACTTTCAAACTTTTAATTTTGAGTATTAAAAATATTAATTTTTTACAATTTTTATTTCTATGCTCATTTGACTATTCAAAGGACGACCGTAAAATAACAAATTTTTGGATGAATATTTTAAACCGTTTTAAAAGGCTGCAGGTTAACAACCGTTTTAGTAAACCGGAAATGGATTTTTTTTTTCAAGACTTGTCACGTATTATTATGCGTATTGTATTATATTCAAAGTGTAGGCGGATACATAATACTGATATGACTGACTATACATATACCAAGACACCAACAAGACATACACCAAGAACTTCACAGTGGAATAAATATACAGTGTGTTCAGATTGAAATAAACTTTAATGACTTACTTAAGGATGTTCATGTGCCATCTATTCGTTGTGTGCGTAGTCATGGTAGGAACCATAAAATCGATGCCAGCGCTTCCAGTGAAAATTGGCGTTAAAGGGGGCTGTTATTACTTATTTGCAGTTCTTTACATGTTAATGTTATAGAAATGTCAAATTAAAATTATTGTAAAACACGAATTAATTAAACTTAATGCATTAAAAATTGTGAAAATAAGAAATCAAATTGCACAAATATTATTTTTCAAATGTAAAGTATCATAATTATTTATTTAAATTTGTGAGACAATAATATTAAATTTTCAATGTAAGTCTTAAATGCAATCTATACAATTATATATGCATCCATACAATTCTATAATTAAAGTAGTGTGTCGTTACCATGGAAACGAAACTCACGCACGGAGCGAATCCAGTAGCATGCATTACATATAGACAGAAAGACACTGCCTACCCTGCATAATTCAGAAAAATATGTATAATCTTGTTCTGATATCTAATATTATTTATCTACGACTACTATCAATAAACACACAAACTTAATTAATTGTCTGCTCGTTCATTGAAGTAACATTGAAAAGTAACATCGCATTGCGCTGTACTAGCGCTGCTGAGTGCCTCCAGGCAAAGACACGAACTATTATTGCCTAAATAATCACTCATAATCATACGTGTGTGCGTTCGTATAAATATAATAAAATTCCACATATAACAATGCATAAAAAGACAGTGTCTTTTACAACACGACAAATTACGACATTTACCGAAGTAGTTTCGTTTCTTATTCATTTAAATACACCTACACTACAAGTTATATTGATCATTTGAACTCCAAATTCATATAACGATTAATGATCTACACACATTAAGCACTATTACTTTTTCGTCTTATTGTTTTCATACTAAGTCGAGTCGAATATTGTTAATTTTGGTTTGTTTGTGGTTATATTATCAGGTGTTTAAGATTTTAACGTTGATAATAGAGAAAAATGGGCAATATTCACTGCTAATCTTGTTCAGATAGTGTGTGTCTTTTAATCAAATTTTTCGTAATCTTCTATAATGGTTTTGTGAGTATATTTGTAGTTTTTTCGCTACTGCTTAGTGCTTGCATAGTTAGTGAAACACACTATACATTACAGCGAATCCCGACAAATTGTTTGTTATAACAAAAATATTCTTCACATACAACGTACACCGAAAGACACACCAAACAAAATCTATAGACTCGGGAAAGGAACTGAATTGTTGTCGATGAAACAGAATATGCATAATAAATATCTAAAAAAAAAAAAAAAAAACAAAAGACAACATACAATCGTAGAGAATGTTACAAACGGATATAAATAATGTAATTATTTTCTATTGTTACAAATTAACAATTGTAATTTGCTTAAATATCCTCTGTGTTCAATAGGGTATTCTACTATTTTTGAAAAAGTACCTCAAAAAGCTGATTTTGCTAATAAAAAGCCACCAAAAATTTATTTCGAAAAAATACACACGCTTTCTTGCCAAAAACTTAAATTAAATTTTAAACCTTTTTTAAACTGTCAAAAACGCGGGCATCCAATTTGATGACGTAATATCGGTATCATTATACGAAATAACACAAATAAGTTTGACAGATATATTCATAGACATCTGATTATAATAAATATAAATACTTATTATCTATGGATATATTATACCCAACTGTCTACACTAAACTAACTGATGGTCTATGGCCCATACCGATATGACATCACAGCAGTGTTTGTCCGCGTTTTAGGTCACGTGATATACATTTTAAAAATTACGATTTTTATTTT